>NC_140589.1:163967443-164625943 GCF_964204655.1 Triturus cristatus
AAGGGACACACACACAGAATGTAGGGTAGGCGGGGGGCAAGGGCAGCAAGCTGACAACAAAGGGTAGGTAGGAGGTGACAGGGGCACGCAGATGGAGAACAGAGGGTAGACGGGACGGGTGCATGAGCAGCAATTTGACTATTCAAGGCAGACTGGTAGAAGTAGCAATCTGATCACGGATCGCAGAAGGGTTTGAAGGGCCCAGGGTGGTGACAAAGGCATCGAGACAGAGAACGGGAGGACAGGCAGGAGGGGGGCAAGAGCTGCAAGCTGACCACGGAGGGCATTCTGCCGAGGGTTGGCCACCGGCAGGAGATAGGTCTGAGCCAACCCTCGCTGCGCATGGCTGAAGGTGATGCGCAGTTAGGATACTAGCTGAATATAATTAAAACACTCAGAAAATTACCGGAAAAAAGCAAAGGTAAAAGTGATGTTACAGTTAGGTGTTAAAACGGGTCAAAACTAAAATTTATAAAAACAAAAAATACTGAGATTCAGCAGTTATAGTTTACTGAGCTAACTATAACTTGTGCCCCTGCCATGCACTGCTTATGACCTCACGCATTACATCACTCATGACATGTTAAACAACAACATTGATAACACTACTGATGACATCTTAAATGAAATAACTGATGACTTGGATATTCATATGAAGTATCCTCCTGCTTTCAACAGAGAATGCGTTCTTGAACCTTATGCCATTCATTGTCATCATTTTGATAACTGTGGCCATGGTCAGAGTTCCCTCAACATCCTGTGTGCTAGGTTTAACTAGGGTTTGTGGTTTCCACCATTTGAAGTCAATGTACAGCAATGCAGGCCTTTAGAGGCGTTGAAATGTAGCCCATTTCTAGCATCTCGACTATAGAGAATCGTTCTCCTTCAGTGACCAGTAGTGCATTTGCCTATTCCTTCTTCGTCTGTTGGTGTTTACAGTCTTATTCAATTGATTATTTGCATTTAGTAGAGCTTTAATTCCCATCATATAACTTATTTTTTGGTTGCAGATTGTTTAGGTAAGAGAGCTGGTGACATGGGTACTCTGTTCTGTTCAGAGCCATTTCTTTATTTCTTGCCAAAGTGATTTTTCTCCCCAGTCCTTCTTTACTTTTTAAAATCCTTTCCTATTTTCATTTATCCCAAGAGTTGGTTTTACCAGTTTATTTTCACTTTACAGTTTCTTTAGAGAAAGTGGGCTTGCATTCCCTTGTTCTCCATAGGACACCTACTTCTGTCAGGACTGCTCCACACAGAAAATATGTTTTTTTGTTTATTACATTTAGAATTTCTAGGCAGGGTCTGTATCCTTCATCTTCTACTCAGTAGGTTGCTCAGCCAAACTACTTTGCTGCTTTAAGAAAATTCAGGAAAATTACATCCAGACCCAGTTCTTGGGAAGCATTCAAGGGTGCTTCAATGAAAGACATTTATTTGCATACTTTCATGATGCATTATGGTCTCCAGGTTGGAGGGGGTTTTTCATCTGACTTTGGTACATATGTGCTGGGCTAAGTCAGACACAACCAGGTTTGATGATTATTACTGTAAATTGAATAATGGGGTCCTGCAGTACTAATGTCTTGGAATGTTTTATTTCAGGCAGATTGTCCAGGCTCATGCTGCTTTGCTATTGCCTCAGATGCTAGAAGCTGGGGCAAGGAAGATGGTCAAGGAGGTAATGACCCAGGGCCCGATTCACAGAACTAACTTAAGACAAAATCCTAAACTTACTACCATTTTGATATTCACAGAAGGCACTTACTCATTTTGGTATTCACAGAAGGAACTTACTCATTTCGGTATTCACAGAAGTTAGGAGTCCAAACTTTAGGACTCCTAAATGCCTTCTGTGAATACCGAAAGTCTTAAAATTAGGATTTTTCGCAGTTTAGTAGTAGCATAGTTAGGACTCCTAACTTTAGGACTCCTAAACTGAGAAAAATTCTAATTGTAAGACTTTCGGTATTCACAGAAGGCATTTAGGAGTCCTAAAGTTTGGACTCCTAACTTCTGTGAATACCGAAATGAGTAAGTTCCTTCTGTGAATACCAAAATGAGTAAGTGCATCCGGGGCCACCAACTCTGTGCTGGCCAGGTTCGGGACCCCTTCTTCTGAGATGTTGGATGGCCTCTGAGGCGATGGACTTGGGGTCATCAACGCCATGTGTCTGTGGCCTTGCGCTGTCCGCTGCCTCTGGCCTCAAATGCGGCCCATCAGGGCTCACACATCAAATCGAGTCCTGACTGGCCCGGACGTCGCATCACCACAGGAGGCACACGTCACCACCGCAAGGACCAACTCCAACCGCCAACAGCCAGTGTCGAAACGGTCCTACTGGCAGACTGAAGGAGTTGCCCGCACCTGTCGTGGATGCCATCTTCTGCCTGATCTCCTGCTCAGCACTCCAGGTGCCACTAGCTCTGCGCACCATTAATCATTGTCCATTACTTTTTTGGTTATGTGTTGTGGAGAGTTCATGCAGCAATGTCACCTCAGGCAGTGTGAGAGACCTGGGACGGCGATGAGGAAGATGATGCAGGTGTGACACCCCCCCACTGCAGCTGCATCAGGAATGTCCAGAAGGGACACAATCCTAGACATTTTCTTCACATGAGCACACTCAGCTCTGGGGCCCCTACCACAGCACACTGAAACTCACGGACACTTCAGTTTGTATGTTGGGTGACCTCTGTACTCGCTCCGGCTCCCTCCATGTTGCTCAGCAGTTGACTCTGTTATGCAGGTATTTTCTGTTTCCATTGCACTGCTGTGAACTGTTCAAGTTGTTGCCAGCACCAAGCACTCCGTGTGGGCTGCCTTATACTCACCCCACACACATCCATCACAGGCATCACTACTATACATGTGGCCCTGCCAATAAAGGGGCTAGGTGCACGTGCCCGTAGCCAGTTCAACATGATATCTGCGTGTGTCCCTGTCATCTTGTATGCATGAGGGCCCTAGGACATTACATTGTGCTGTGTACAGCGGATGCAGACATCTCATCGCAGGGAGCGGGTTAGAGCTTGGACATGTAGCTTTGTCGTCACCCACACAATTCGTAAGGGCAGTGGACTGTGCTGCCGTACGCAGAGCCAACGTGGGTGTGTGACAGATATGTGCCTGCCCCTGGACGTGGTTCTGTACTAGGAATGTGCATCTGCATGTGTCTCTATGGCAGGGTGGGTCTCCTTTGTGTGGTGTAGGTGGTCCCTAAAGGGTAATAGACACCCACGTATGTGCTCTAGTTCGCCTTCCATGGGTTCAGAACACACCCGCACCTGTTGGGCCACCACCTTTTGGCGTTCTGACACCTGGCATCGGGGTGCCATATGTGGGTCGGTGAAGTGTTGTGAGCCTGCCGTGCTTGCGGGGGCTTCATGCTGTGTGGTCTGTTTCAGGGGCTGGGTTCTCCTCTAAGTAGCTTGGCTGCCCTGGCTCTGGTGGTGGGTTGCGTGGGATGTCCATGGGCTGTTGTAGGGCGTCGGTGTCGAGGGTGTGGTGGTCCTCTCCTGCATCACTGATGTGTGGTCTTCTGTGCTCTGCTGCAGGTTTTGTGTGTTCCTCTGCAATGTAGAGGGGAGATGCATGTTGACATTGTGTTGACATGTGTGTTGGCGCATTGTTCTTGTTTACATGCAAACTGTATGACAATGTACATTGTGACTGTTTTGGAGGTGCAGGATTTAGATGCAGGACAGTGTACATTTGGACTACATGACGGGTGTGAGGTTTTACACGTACATTTCCATTTCACAGTTTCCAGCTCTGTCAGATGTAGTGGGCCTGTTTCTGCGCGTGTGCGGAGCCAGTTGTGTCCTCTGTTCTGCAGTGTTGGGTTTGCACATTGTAACACATTGTCATCAATGTGGATGTGCTGTCATTGCTATATGTGTGTGCCACGAGGATGAGGGACATGATCCAGGGTCATTGTGGGTGTCCAATGTGCTCTGCTTATTTGTGCATGTGTGCCATTGTGCCCATTGAGAATGTTTTTTTTTTTACTTTTAAAGTAGCACATAATTGTGCTGAATTAACATGTGTTTTTGTAGTGTAGAAAACTTGTGATTTCAGTTTCCTCTTTAGCTTTGAAGATGAGATCTACACTCCCTGTTCCCTTCTCAAGAGACCCTGGCTTTGTTGCCTATTTAGATAATACATATTCAGTTCATAACATATCTTTCTTATAATGTGTATTAATTAATCAACCATGCACCAACACTACACGTGGGGCAAACGAATTTTGCATGAAAAGCTATCTAAAATATGAGCATATTGTTATGAGTATGTGTTAATTGTTTGCACTTTGAAAATTTGCACTAGAGCATGTTTATGCTATGTTGTACGTTGCACATTTTTGCATGATGTGCACAAATAATAGAAAAACTGCTTTAAACTAATAGCTTTTTCTAGGTTTACAGGGTACTAGTATGGGGGAGGTAAACATAATGGGTTTTACTTCACAAATTAATACTATTTTGTGTTTGTTTTGTTTTTGAGCCCACCATAAAATGGCTGCCTGGGAATCCAGCATGGTTGAGAATTGTTAGCAGTGTGCTGAATGAGAGACGCATGCACAGAAGATTGTGCCGGCTACATGAACTGCCAAGTGCCTCAAGTGAAGACACATGGGTCAAGGCCACAGTGAACTGTACACTCCTGTCATCGTGCCAATGTACCAGTGTTTGTGGAAGAGTGTCATCCCTGCGTGCAATGTGAAAGCGAGAAGGAAATAGACTGATACATTTTTTCCTATTAAATGTTGCAATATTTGTATAATTATTGATGGTGAAACATATGACTGTATGAAGCCTTAACGCTTCCTTTGTTAAAACCGGTATGAGTTGGATTTGCAATGAGAACAGGATGGTGAGACCCTCATGTCACCCATGCTAACCAATCACAGTGCGAGATTCTACCGAAACTGCAACATTATTAGTGTAGTCAGCTAAGAATTAGAGTATAAATAATGACCCCTTAGGGGGCGTGTCGGACTAGAAGAGATAGGAGGAGAGAGGAGAGGGAGCATATCTGACCAGACATCATATGGGTTAGGTACGTGAACGTCGCGGGTGCAGCCTGGGAGGAGATTGCGTCCGAGGAGAGACAGAAGGAGGAGGGGGCAGAGAGGCATAGGCTAGCCTTGCACGTCATATTTTTGGCAAGCCATATCACATTCCTCTGTGGTATTGTGAAGGGAGGGCAGCCTCTCTGTGTGAGACACAGAGAGACAGATGAGCAGACCAGGGCAGAGAGAGCAGCTGATGGAACAGGTTTAGATTTAGATGTTAAAACTCTAAGTTTATGCTTTGACTAACTAACTAGTTTTGAAAAGATTTATTTGTCTTATGCTTTTATTTCTCTTTATGGGAGATTTTTGCCAATTATTAATTATTAATTAGCCTTGCAAAACTCACTCTTGAATTATATTTTCCTGAACTCTTTAAAGAATTCTGTAATTTCCTTTATGGAATGCCTTTTATTCAGTCTGTAATATGTTCTGTATTAATTCTATTTTTCCTATATTCAATTCTGTAACTCTCACTGCCTCAGGACCTGCCTCGACGCTCTGCTGTTTGAAGGGGGAAGGCTGCTTCACTACTCTGCTGCGGGACTGCGAGGACCACGGTGCTCAGCGCTCAGCTGATTAGACTCACCTGGTTCCTCTTCCCGCTCCTGCCTCCACCATCCACGCCACGCGGCCCCCGCTTCGCGGGTGCCGCTCGTTAGGTCTGATTGCTTTAAAACTTGGTTGGTGCTCAATCCCATTGTGCCTCTCACTGCCTCAGGACCTGCCTGGACGCTCTGCTGTTTGAAGGGGGAAGGCTGCTTCACTACTCTGCTGCGGGACTGCGAGGACCACGGTGCTCAGCGCTCAGCTGATTAGACTCACCTGGTTCCTCTTCCCGCTCCTGCCTCCACCATCCACGCCACGCCTCGCGGCCCCCGCTTCGCGGGAGCCGCTCGTTGGGTCTGATTGCTTAAAAACTTGGTTGGTGCTCAATCCCATTGTGCCTCTCACTGCCTCAGGACCTGCCTGGACGCTCTGCTGTTTGAAGGGGGAAGGCTGCTTCACTACTCTGCTGCGGGACTGCGAGGACCACGGTGCTCAGCGCTCAGCTGATTAGACTCACCTGGTTCCTCTTCCCGCTCCTGCCTCCACCATCCACGCCACGCCTCGCGGCCCCCGCTTCGCGGGAGCCGCTCGTTGGGTCTGATTGCTTAAATACTCGGTTGGTGCTCAATTCCATTGTGCCTCTCACTGCCTCAGGACCTGCCTGGACGCTCTGCTGTTTGAAGGGGGAAGGCTGCTTCACTACTCTGCTGCGGGACTGCGAGGACCACGGTGCTCAGCACTCAGCTGATTAGACTCACCTGGTTCCTCTTCCCGCTCCTGCCTCCACCATCCACGCCACGCCTCGCGGCCCCCGCTTCGCGGGAGCCGCTCGTTGGGTCTGATTGCTTAAAAACTTGGTTGGTGCTCAATCCCATTGTGCCTCTCACTGCCTCAGGACCTGCCTGGACGCTCTGCTGTTTGAAGGGGGAAGGCTGCTTCACTACTCTGCTGCGGGACTGCGAGGACCACGGTGCTCAGCGCTCAGCTGATTAGACTCACCTGGTTCCTCTTCCCGCTCCTGCCTCCACCATCCACGCCACGCCTCGCGGCCCCCGCCTGGACGCTCTGCTGTTTGAAGGGGGAAGGCTGCTTCACTACTCTGCTGCGGGACTGCGAGGACCACGGTGCTCAGCGCTCAGCTGATTAGACTCACCTGGCTCTTCTTCCCGACCCCGCCCCCTCTTGCCTGCCTGTTCTTCTGTTCGACCCCGCCTGAACGCGCTAGCGGAACGCGCGCGGGACGTAGCTCGGGGCGAAGACCGGGCAAAGAGCGGGCCGTTTGAGGCCGTTCGAGAACGGACGAGAGCGGACCTGGGCCACTCTATATCTACTCCCTTTACTAGATTTTTCTTTAGCTGCTAATTACTGCACTCGAAATATGACCTCTAGGGAGACTAGAAGTAAGACTATGTTGGCTTCCGGGAAGCCCCAAAGCACCCTGGACAGCTACTTTGCCAAAGCAGAAACATTACTTATCGAGGATATTACAACGCTCGAACGACGCATCTCCCAAGAAATTGAGTGGGTAAGGAGATCGTCTCTGGGTCCCCTAGCTTCTGTAACCACCCCTGTGCCAAGACCTGAAAGTAACTTACTAGTAGCCGGGGACAGGGGTCTTGATGACATGGTTGATATACCCGGCACATGCAGTGCCATTGCTTCTGACACAGCCTGTAATACTTTGTCTTCGGCTGACCTCAGTATAATGTCATTACCCTTACCAAAGCCGACGCATCCTACAACTGCTTCTGACATCACGTCATATGCCGGGGAGGGAAATATCACTGAGGCCCAAAGGAATACACCGGTTAAGTTGGGGGAGAGAGAAGGAGCTGTCCCCAAAAATAAGAATGCCCAGAGCTTACGTGGGAAAAACCCGAAATTGATGAATAACTCCAACGTAACAGAGGGGGGGGAAGAAATGTACAAAATATAAAAGGATAACTACACCTAAAAATAAAGGTCATATTCCATCTAATGCCCTAATTGAGAAATCCCCTGATTCCTGTCCAGCCCCTGGTGAGGAGGACATTACCCTCTCTGACATACGTAACTTGATGAGGATAATGCTCAAACCTCTGGAAGTACGGCTAGGAAAAATTGAAACTGTACTCCAGACCATTGAAAAGGAACTGTGTCATTCTCCAGTTACTTGCTCAAAAGATAATAGACCACTGGTTACAGGGAGGTGCCATGAGGGAAATAAAACACACCCCGCAACCAAAGATTTATCCCTTCCTACCAACACCTTAAAGCCCCCACTCATTCCCACACAACCCGACCTACAGGCTGTTGGCCGGATACCAAACAGTAGTGTGAGAGAGAAGCTCACCACACCTTCAATAAAGAGTCATAGCAAAGAAAATGACCCCAACCAGGGGTCAATTAACTTACCACCAGAAGCCAGTCCTTACATAATTATATTAGCAGGCACACCCGAGCTTAAACACTCTACACAAGAACCGGTGGAAGCCCTTAAAAACAAAGTGATTAACTGGCTTTCCACTAATAGACCGCTCCCTTTAGGTGCAAAGAGTGAGATCCTGATGGTTAGAAGAGCTTCGTGGATGGGAGGTACAAGGAAATCTATTGATGGAGATTGTATCTTGGTTAATTTTAGAGACCCCAGGACAGTCACCCACATACTTAACTGGCCACACCGTGACAGAGGAACTTCTATTCAAGTTCTACCACTATCTTTCTTCTATCCACCACCACTACAAGATCGGGTAATGGGAGGTTGGGAACCAGTATTGAGAAGAGGCTGTAGGTGGGGTCATAGGGAATCTACGCCTCCATACCCGATTGGGACACCCCTTCTTGACTTTTTCCCGACCGAGAATAGATATACTAACTTAGATTTGGTAGATTGACAGTGCAGGAATGGTAGGCAAATGGATGTGTACAGCCACTCTCCAACTGAGGAAGTTAATTTCTTGAAGGCTGTGACAACATCGGATGAACCCACCTGCCCAGTTCCTGATATTTCTCCCTATGGGAGGCCGGCGATTTCCCAAGCCTCTAATTTACACGCCAGCCCACTCCAGCAGAACTCCCCTAACAGAACTCAACCCCTAATTGGATATAATGATAGTACCATATCCCCTCCATTACAACTACTATCATGGAATGTGGCGGGCATAATTAATAAGCTGGACTGCCCAGATTGGAACGCATATGTCAAAAGCAAAGACATATGTATGTTCCAAGAAACCTGGGCACGCGATGAATTAACTTATACAGGTTATGCTACATTTTCCACTAGGGCAAAATGGGGTGGCATGGGACGTCCTTCCGGTGGCCTCGCAACTTGGGTGGCTTTAGACTTAGGGTGTAGTGCAATTATGGACCCACTCACCAAGGAGGACATCCTTGTTGTGTTATTGGAATGGTCTAACCTAAATAAACTCCTTTTGATAAATGTTTATTCCTGCCCAGTAAATAACGGACATGAATCCCGCACTATAGAGGAACTCACGGATGTCTTGAGAGAAATCCCAGATGGCATCCCTTTTTTGATTGGTGGTGACTTAAATTGCCACTTTGAGCCACTCCACGGTCCAACCGATGCCCTGACTGACGAAGAGGATGTTTTTTGGTCTATACCTCCCCTTGAGGCACCTGGCCCTCGAGCCTGGACACCATTGGCTGTCCAAATTACAACATTTACACTAAAGTTCGGAGTTCGGGCCTGCAATGGTCGGATAAAATCTGATATTCCTCCGAAACACACATATAACAGAGCTGGCAGGGAATCAAGAGTGGATTATATTCTTGTTCCCCTAACAACGTGGCCACTCATTGAGGACTTCCGGGTATCCCCAAGGATGGAGAGTGACCACAATGCTTTGGAGCTCGAATATAACCTCCCCGCCCACGTGATCAGGAGGGAACAGAGGCCGACCTTTCAAAAAGAGCTAGCCCTGGCAAATAACAGACGTAGAGTAAAATGGGATAGATTAGCCTCCTCCCCAGAGAAACTATCTAGGCTCTATGCCCGGGTTGCTCCTATATTTGAAAAAGCCTCCATAAGTATGGAGCACGACACTATCCCCGAAAATCGGATAGAGTGGGGCACGCTTCATAACGAACTAATATCCGCAGTGTCTGACATCCTCTTTTCACCCCAACATGGGAATACTGGACGCCTCCCTCGTCCTACTTGGTACAATTCCACATGCCGGATGGCTAAAACCGCCCTTCTGAATGCATTAAAGGAGAGGAAGGGTATCGAGGACATTAGGGCAAAACGCTCTGCCTATAAACTTTTGATTCACCATGCCAAAAAGGAATGGGAATATGACAAATGGGAGAAACTCAAAATTACTTTGGGACGAGGAGACTCCCGCCTATTCTGGCGGCTTGTGAACACAGGTTCAGAACTGCTGGTCAGTGCAACTGAGCCGAACATTTCCGCCGCCGCATGGGAAAACCATTTTAAAGCTTTATATAGTGCACTTGATGATCCCCGACCTAACCCCATTACCCTCGACACAAATAAACCGAGCAGTCTATCATTTACATTAACAGAGGTACAAGATGTGATAGGAAGGCTACCCTCAGGAAAGGCCCCAGGCCTAGACGGCCTTCCTGGAGATTTATTTAAACATGAACCCGCTGTATGGGCCCCTTACTTACTAATTCTTTTTAATTCTATTTTAGATGGAATGGAGATTCCAAACACATGGCTGGGTGCTGAGATAGTACCAATACATAAAAAGGGCTCCCCCCTACTCCCCTCCAATTACAGACCTATCAGTCTGATTGACGTTCCCCAAAAACTGTTCAGCAGACTGTTATTAAATCGCCTACAGGTCTGGATGGACGAACAGGAGATACTGAGCCCGTATCAAGCTGGGTACAGAGAGGGGGTCTCCACCACCGACCAGATCTTCCGTTTTAACCTGTTATACTGGAAGACTGTATTAATTGAGGGCGGTACTCTGTATAGCGTCTTTGTTGACTTAAGAGCGGCGTTTGACTTGGTACCTAGAGACAAGTTATGGTTAGTTTTAAAAGATCTAGATGTTCCGGCCGATATCACATCTATGCTAATGAGATTGAACCAGGGCAACGTCGCTAGGGTAAGGTGTGGTAGAGGGGGAGCCCTTTCCGATAGCTTCCCCGTAGACACGGGGGTCAGACAGGGTTGTGTCCTTGCACCAACCCTGTTCTGCCTCTTCGTCGATGGGGTCATAGATTTTCTGCGAGGGTTAAGAGACATTGATGCACCCAGGTTGAATGGCAGCAGGGTGCCCGCCATTATGTTCGCGGATGACACCCTGCTACTTTCTAAATCCCCCATGGGCCTCCAGAGGGTGTTGGACGGTTTCATAAATTTTTGTGAGGGTCGCGGATTGGAAATTAATGCGACTAAAACCAAGTTCATGATTTTCAACCCGCTACCCTCATCACGTCCAAGCCCCTGGATAGGGTCCGTTAGATTGGAACGGGTCTCATCCTTTGAATACCTGGGGGTAACCCTTACTCAATCTATGTCCTGGGACTCTCATATAAACAAGGCGAACCTGAAACTTGTGCAACGCACGGGTGGCATATGCAGGATGTTGTCTGGGTCAACATACAAACCCCTCGGCCCTCCCCTTCACATCTATAAAACTCAGGCTAGAGGGGCAGTAACCTATGGGGGTGAGATATGGGGACACATACCCTGCAAGAAATTACAGATTACCGAAAATAACTTTATTAGACAACTGGTTGCACTCCCGACTAGCACCCCACTTCTACCGTTAAGACTTGACCTTGGTATCAGACCTATTTCCGAGGAGTTGGGTTTTAAACCCCTGACTTTTTGGCGTTGATTATGGAGCTCACCTGATCTGGCCAGCTATAGAGCCGAACTTGCAGAAATTCTGCGCCTCCCCAAACTGTTACAAATACCCTGGTTTAAATATATCAAGCATAGTTTTGATATGCTGGGGAGGCCGGATCTGTGGTCAAACCCGGAGAATGCTTGTTGCAGGATATCCCGTAGTATCCTATCAAAGGTGTATTATGAATACAAGCTACAGGTTACAATTGAGTCCTGCGCCAGGAATCCCTTTCTAATCAGTTTCTTACCATCAAAGATCATTACCATCTGGAAATAGTCCTTGACGATATAGCTCCCCAACTTACAAGGAAGCTCTTTATGCAGTGGCGCTATGGTACACTTCCCCTGAGGGCACATGTTGCACATTGGTCTGAAACACACTCTACAGTGAATTGCCCAAACTGTCCATCTAGGCGAGAAGATGATATACATGTTATTTTTTTCTGCCCTGCATACAATACACCTCGAAAATACTGGCTTACCCCACTTCTTAGAAATTTGGGTTTTAGGGAAGATTACCCTGCTTACAGAGTCCTAAAGTCAGACATATCCGCACCAACTGAATTTGCCGTTGCCAAATTTTTAACGACGATGTGGTTCATCCGAAATCGATTAATGAAAGCCACTAGTACCAATTGTTAAGTAATTTATGTTGTTTAAAAATGTTTTTCTGGATTAATGTGTTGATTTTCATCTAATCTTACTCTTTTATTGTAAATATGGTGAAATGTTATTGCTTTTATGGTCCACAGTGACCGAAATAAAGATTATGGTGATGATGATGAATTCTGTAACCTGATTGATATTTGACTAATGATTAAAGGGTCAGAGAACCTTAACTTTTGAATAGAAAATAAAATCCTTTAAAAAATACTCACAACTCTCTTTATTGGCTTAAATATTAATTGCATTTTGATTTGTCATGTTTATGTAAAGTCTCCTGAAGGTGATACACGGTGGCAAAGGTCCATCACCTTTAAAGAGGTAAACTAGAGGTAAATGAGGTTTTGCATTGAGAAATTACCATGAAATTACCGCTGGATCAGTAGTGAATTCACAGTTATGATCAAGACTATTGCTCTAGGCTAACCTCTCAGCATCACTAACATTACTTAGACACCCTTCTCTGATTCTATTGAAGCTAGCTCCTTGCTTCGACCCCTCAAGGTGGCACCCATCAGGCAGCTAACTTTGCATGTACGGACCCATATAGTTCTGCAGGGTTTATGTAGAAAGAATGAGGCCTGCCGACTGTACTGAAAATATAAAAAATGGGCGTGCAGTACGATATAGATGTGACCTACAAAGGCCATTGTCATACGTCATGGAATGAGGCTGTTTTATTGGCTGCCAAGTTGTAATCCAAATTTGAAATCCATAATATCAACCCTATAAAAGAACAACCAGTTCTTAATGTATCAGGTGTATGTTTCAGTGACAATACCAACAGTTCATAGCAAGACTCATAATTGCAATATGTGCAGTAACAGGTGTAACACGCATATCGTGATTTACTGTCGAAGGCCCCATGTAATGATGTTTGTAGCATGCATAATAATCTACTAATCTATATTTCACATCAGGCTACCTCTGAAAAGGCAGTACACTGGAGCAGCGCCAGTCAAATGCAGGACTGATTTTTTCCCTGCCCTACTTGACTATCAAATGAATTATATGATGTTGCAATACGTAGACTTCCCATTGAACATTGCCTCTGGAAGATTGGTAGGATCCGGAGAATGTGAGACACATGATGTATAAATGCACTTGGAGATTTCATGAAAGGGGCTGGTTTGTGAGCACCAGGGCTAAATATCCCACAAAGTATTATAGTCTGTTATGTCTGATGTTCAAAAATGTAATTTCCATTTGCGCAATGAACACCCAGTCGCCACCCGCAGAAAATTTATTTGGAAGGAATGCTCTGTGTGACTAAATCATTTCACAAGTGCAAATTTCTGTGAAGTACACAAGTTTTATACTTGTAAAAAAAGATGTATGCACATGCAAGTAACACTTACCAACCCAAACTGAGTTCTAATTAGTGACCCATTTGCTCCCTAAAAAAGGTGTGGCACATGGGAATAAAGTGAATGACCGAAGGATCAAGCAATGAGGGGCAATGGAGAAGCTAGGATAAGAACTCAGGTAGTCAATCTAAATATTGCATCACACTTGTATCCTTTTCTATCCTTTCCAAGCATGTTATTTTACAACATTATAAACAAAATACATCATTATATTTTAACATTATAGCAGTTTATTATTAAAAAAAAATACTCAGATGTATTTGTTTTGTCAAGAGTTTGTTATTCAGACCAAGGAGTATAGCCCTCTTGCCCTTTTTCTTTCCTTGGTGACAGGTGTGTGTCATAAATCTTTCACTGTTGCTCAGAAACAGATAAGATACCTAGCAGCACAGCTTAAGTGCAGAAACAGAAAAAAGGAATATTTGAACCACAACAAATGGTGCTAAGTAACCCTACATGGGGTAAGTAGTTCCCTCAAATAAATGAGGGTATGTGACACTCAATCCCCCAGATTCCCCATCAGTGAACAATAGGTCTGGTGTTTTTGCATGTGTTTGTTATATGAACATTGAGGTGAAAGTAGTTAATGTAGGTAAACTAACATTTATCCTAACAAAGTCCGCTGTAGTCATTTGGGGGTGGGGGGCGATGGGGGAGGCACACTTTTAAAAAGAGATGACCCAGCCCATACAAGCCCCTCCATATCTGTGGCCCCTGCTTTCCAGACACTGGCGCCTAACAGCAATCACCACGGATAACCCTATTAGAGGAGCAAACAGAGGAATACTTCATTCTGTGCCCGACAGGCCAATAATATTGCATTCTGTATAGAATTCATATAAGAGATTTTAAAAAATTAAATGCCACAAACAACGGTGTGATGATTGAGTGTACTTTTCAGATCTGAAAAAGCCCCTCCTGCAATTCAATGGAAGGACTTTCTGGAAGGCATAATAATCGCACTAAAAAGCCAGTAGCATACGGTGAGACATACTCAACAGGTTGGAAGGTAAAGCCCACGCTATATTTGAACAAAATGTTGAAAATTCACCTCGAAGACAGCTGTGCTGTCAAGCCAGACCTAGAAGGCATAAAAGATGGAACAAAGCTGCCCTCGGCCATTGGACCCGGGCAACAGCTGGTTACCTGCCTTTGCAACCCTGGCAATAGAGGGAAGCTGCTGCAACACAGTAGGACAACGAATACAACAACATGTGCCTATGGCTTCTCCTATAAAACATACAGCTTTTTGTATTTGTCATCTAGTGCGTGACTTTGCTTGGTCTTTAACTCTTAGAGCCAAGACAGACCCATCACTTAGCCCACTCCATTAATTTGCCGGCTTGCCCACCTTTACTAACATGTTCAATTCACTCCCTGAAGGACTACAGCTTTTATGATCATTCACTAAAGTGAAGGAAAACCTGCTTTCAATACTTAGAAAGATGGGGATGTTTGAGTGAAATTATTATTTTATCAGTGAGGTTCAACATGTGAAAAATGAATAAGGCCACCCTCTAACAGCAAGTAATTGTGTATGCCGGGGGCAATTTCCAATGCTGGGTCTAGCCACTGCACTGCTCACCCTTTATAGAACGCAAACAATGGACGCTTTGAACTGAAACGGGGTAGGAATTTGTCTGTTTGGTATCCATATATCCTCTTTTTACGAATAAAAAATGATTAATTCCGTAAAAAAGCCCAGGTCACACGCACTTCATTATGTTTTGAAATGCAGGCACATTGTGCTGTTGGAGCTGTTTTTCTCATAAATGTCCACATGGTGGCAATCTAATCAAGGCTATTGGCAAAGTTCACCTCTCATTCGTACTCTCTTGTCTTTCGACATCCACTAATGGATAATTACCCAAAGCAGCCGTAGAGCCGAAACTTAAATCACGGAATGCAGCCCTGGCTGAGCGAGAAGCCTCGTCAATGCTATGTTCTGGCTGTAGCTCTGCGCCCCTGAATCGTAGTATTCTGGCCATTTCCCTGTCTTGAGTATCTATGAATTATTTACAATCAGGAATGTTGCAATGATATTAAACGGTCCAGGTCAAGTCGCATTTTGTCGCTGGAGCACTCCAGCGGGCACGGGAGTGGTCGGGTGGTAGTTCCCAAGCACCGCCACGTGGAAGTTGTGTTCTTGGTGCAAGGGTAGACAGTTCCCTTTTCTAGTGGGGGGCACCCCATCCAAGGCCAGGGGCGTCGGGGTGGATTGAGGAGATTGCAGATGGGCCCACCGAGCTAAGGCCTAAAAATGCTGCCACACGCAGGGTTCATTCAGGGACCCCGATATGAGGACTATTGAAAGCAGCAGCTACCACTAGAGTCAGAGTGGGCAAGGTGGCAAGGAAACCTGCCCCCCACAGACTCTGCTGCAGCCGAGCCAGAGGGTCCTCTTAGACAGAGGCCATTCTCCCATTGAAGAAGGGATCCAGTGGTTGCACATGTCTTGTGTTAGTGGGAAGATACAGGCCCAACTTGTCGGCGATAGGATGGTGAGGAGTTCCCTTGAGCTATCTGTGACCCTGGACATACGAGCCACGCATGGGGTGTGCGGCTGGACGAATGCCAAGTCTAAACGTATCCCAGAATCCAAGAGTCGAAAGGTTTCTAGACTGGTCGATGAACTCATTCATAATATTGTGAATGATGATCTGTTGTGCCAAACTATCTAATGTGTGAAGGACCATGAAGCTGCTGACAACCACTAGAGCGTCAACCTCCACTCTCGATGGGAGAGGAATGGGGCCATCGGATAATTGTCAATTACCTGAGGCACCATATTTTAACATTATTATTTTAATATTTATTTTACGCAGGGCATTGAAATCACCAGGGGGATGACTGTGGTGACATGTTGCTCCAACAAGATGCTCAGTTTGATTAAAAAGTCACATTACGCAAATAAAGAGTGTTGGGTGTAAGCCATCCTGGGGGCACCAATGTCGCTGTTTTCGGTCTAAGTAACTGACATAAAAGCAAACTTATCTTTCAAGATGAGGGTACAACATGCAAGATGTAGATTTCCATGTGTACTCCTGCTCTACTGCACCTACTCTTGTGCACTGTCTACAGTGGTAGAAACCACAGGAGTACGCATGGCAGGAATATATTTGCACACTTTACACTTTTCATTTTTTGGTATGGAAAGTATGTTTTTATGTGGAGGAAAGTCTATCCTTACTCCTTCATACTAAAAGGGGGTGATTTTGTTTTAAATCGATTTCGTACACTTGCTGAAATATTTTTTGCACTAAAGACAGTATTGCACATTAAATCTGAAAAGCAATTGCGAATTATTGTGAATAATCTCAAAGATATGACTTTTCGCCAGTAGATAATTGCCGCTCCCTCTTTCCTGGGAATGCCCATTTTCCCACTAATAGCCAGGGCATTGGAATTATGCGGCGGGGAGAGCTGATTTGTGTGGCAGGGTTGACTAAATATTGCGTCAAGAAAAGCAAACTATGCGGTGTAATACATATCATATTGTGATAGTGTTATTCTGTCATTTTTGCAACACTTGTTAACACTGTCTGGGCATAGGTTGCACCTCATGAGTACCAGTTTAACAACCAAATTTAATAATAAGCAACAGAAAGGGGGGCAGTCAATCTTTGCGACGGACTTTCCACTGCGAGGCAGCACATATGGCTTCATCTTTAATAACTTTTGAACCCTTTGAGCTAGAAATACACTTTTTTGTTAAAATATGCAGATTACGCAGCAGATGATGTCAAATGCGGCAAATCCATTAGTATGTGAAAAAAACACAGTTACACAATCGCATAGTTCCAGTGGCCCTGCTATTAACCCTCTACTTGTGACCAATGTTGTGGATTTTCCAGAACTTTAGGTGGAATCCATCACACCTTAATTCTGTTATCGTTTATGAGTTTCTCGGTGCTGGAATGAGGGATCATTCCTGGTAAAATAAATCTGGTATTCGCGATATCGCTGGAAATAAATATAAACAGAGACTGATATAAATAGTTTAACCATTTATTACCAATATCTAATTTGACATGTGTCCAAAATTGGATGTTAAGCAGCACACTGGAATACCAGGCCTCCCTGGAAGGGTGTCAATCAGGAATCAATCTGCTGATCCCCCAAGTGTCTCTGCTTCAGGATTATGGAGTCCGGCTTTGGTTTTGCAGGTATTTTACTGGACCGGTCAGCTGCATTTGAATACGAAGCTACTTTCTTTGGAAGGCTGATAGAGACAACTTCACCACAAGCATGGCTGAGATTAATAAACTCTTGTCAATTTGAGCGCCAAGTGAGTTTTGGGGAGTGAAGTGTCGGATAGAAAAAAAAAATAGTTCACAGCAACTTGCCTTGTTTGATTGGCCGAAATGTTTCCTTGTGTAAAGGCCAAGTACCTTTTGTTGCAGCTTGCAAGGGCTCGCAGTAAAACTTTCAACTCAGGATGTTGAGTTCAGTTCTGAGCTTCCCCTTGAGCCTTGTGGGCTGCTTGCCCCTCTTCCAGTGTCTTCAAAACACACACCGAAAAAAACTGCATCCGATGGAAATGAAGCTTGCCTCTCCTACTGGAATGAAGCCTCATCCTGAATTAACACCAAATGGACCAGTAGTTTGCTAGGAGTGTGACATGGGTTCACATAGATCCGAGGTCATGGGTCATTACTTGACAAGAGCCATACAATCTGGCTGGAAGAAAGGCATCTTGCTGGCAGATACCTGTGAGTTTTGGGTTCTCATCTTTGGAACATCCCCAGACTGACCTATTGGACAACCATCACGGGGTTCTACTTTTGAGAAGAAATTTGGAGAAACAGTGGTTGTCAGCATAGATTACCTGGCTGACATCCATGCCTATCTATCTTATTCTTCACGTTTTCCATGCTTTCATGTGTATTTCAGCTCTTGTCCTGTTCATGCTCCTTCTGGCTGTCAGGCGTTGTCAGAAACCCTGAAGTTGTAGGAACCACTTACTTGTACCAAGAGTGAGATTGTATTTGTGACCGACTGATGAGCATGCTAGGACAACCTGAAGGACCCTCACACTCAGGGAAAATAGATTTTTTGGGTCAATGTACTTTATTAGCCGCTGAATATTACATGTGGGTCTTGGTAGACCTCGTCCGAGGATACAGCCACTCTATACTCGAAAAATGATTAATTCACTGCCACAGGTGGCAGCAGCGGCCCGTACGTACAAGCTGAGGGGCCATGCCCTGCACCTTTCTCCAGGTAAGAAGAGTGTCCGTCAGGCTGAACAAAGATCAGCCTGACAGACATTCTTCTGGTTCAGGTCAGGTAACCAGGAGCTGCACATGCACTAGATACGCAGGCTCCTGGCTGCCTGAGCTCAACTTTGTCAGGCTGAGATTTCACAGCTCTGTGGACGTGACCTTCTCAGCCTGGCAAAAGTGCCCTGAGGCCCTCCCCTGGTGACAAAAGTGAGCGTCACTGATTACCCGGGAACCTCAGTTTTAAGCCCTGAAGTGCCCAGGGCTGAGTATCAATCAGTGACACCTCGTCACAGAGTGGGGTGGAGTTAGCAGTCTCACTGGACACATCCCTCTCTGTGATGAAATTGGGAATGATGCCTTCCCTCATTGGCTGACCTTAAGTCAGCCAATGAGGGAAGGCAGCAATCCAAATCTTCTTGGGACCTCCGAAGCTTCCCTTTCGGAGATCTGCAGTTAAGGTACGTTTGATGAGTTTTTTTTCTTTGTTGGTGTATGAGTGCGTGTATGTGTCAATGTATGTGTATTTGTCAGTGAATGCTGTGAATGGGTGTGTTTGCGTGTGAATGGATGGGTGTGAGTGAGGTGTATCTGTGTGCCCCCCTCCCGTTCCGCCTTCTCATGTAATATTACCACCTGCCACTGACAGGTGGATAACCTTTTGGAGCTCAGCAAACAACTTGCAGAAGGTACTCTTTGGTTCCCTGTAGGAGAGTGGGATCTGCTTCTTATAGTTACCCCCACGTTTTGCTGATGTTTCACTGTTTTCGACTTAGATTGACTTGGATCCTGCTATCCAGGACCCCAGTCTAGCTGCTTTCTCGTCTAAATTGATTGCATGTACTTTAGGTACGCTCCAGATTGGATTCTGGGGTACCCATATCAGTCCCTAGTATATGGTATACTATGTACCCAGGGCATAGGTACCCCAGAGGCCTCCCAGGGGCTGTAGCATGAATTATGCTACCCCTGGGAGACCATTCAAAATGACACCACAGGTCTGCTACAGCAGCCTGTGTAAGGTGGTGCATGCAACCCTTACTTAGATATAGGTTGACCATATCTATTCTATATGTTATGTTATGTTAATCTATATTTGTATAGCGCACGGCTACTCCCAGGAGTGTCCCGGCGCTAAAGAGAAAAGCGAAGACCACATAACATCAAACCATGCACAGCCATGACTCTGAGATTCACAGCTGAAAGAGTCACGTCGTCAGACTTTTTCTGAAAATGAAAAGGTCCTGGCTCTGTCTGATAGCGAAAGGAAGGCTATTCCACAGCATAGAGGCCACGGCGTGAAAAAATCTACCCCCTACCCAGGAGAATTGAACCTTTGGGATGGTAATCAGCAGTTGGGAAGAAGATCTCAAAGTGCGCTGAAGGAGGTAGGGTTGAAATCTGTCCCTTAGGTAGGGTGCTCCAATCTTGTGGAAGGCTTTGAAAACCAGGACCAGGGCCTTGAAATGTATTCTTTTCCGCACCGGGAGCCAGTGCACTGAGGACAGAAGCTGAAAGGTATGGGTTCTGGGCTCAGTCAAGAAGATGGCCCTAGCCGCTGCATTCTGAATCACTTGTAGTCGGCCCAAGAGATGCAAGGAATTCACATAATCCAGTCTGGAGACTACCAAGGCCTGGACAACAGTTTTCCTATAGGGAATGGAGAGCAAGGGAAGGAAATTACGCAGCATTCTCAGTAGTCCAAAACAGACCACAGCCACAGTCTGAACTTGGACTTTCATAGAGAGGGTTGCATCCAACTTGAGTCCTAGGTTTTTCACGGTGGAGACAGATGACACAGGGGGGGACATGTCTTGTGGCCACCCTGTATGCCAGGCTTCAGAGGGACGTGGCCCGAAAAAAATATTCTCAGATTTCTCGGAGTTGCATTTTAAATGATTGTGACTAAACCAGGAGAAGACTTTTGAAAGACAGGAATTAATTAGAGTACCATTAAAATCAGCGCCCTTTTCACAAGTGAACAGCAGCTGGGTGTCATCAGCATAAGACACTATTTTAGCCCCCGCTTCCTCGGCGAGAGGAGCAAGCGGTACCATGTACAAATTAAATAGTGTTGGAATCAATATAGAGCCCTGGGGTACACCCACATTCATAGGCGGGATCTCTGCAGCAAAAGGAGGAGACCAGATGGTTTGGGAGCGTTTGGCCAGAAAAGATGTCAACCATCTCAATACCGTGCCACCAATACCGCTCTTCCTGAGTCTTCGCAGTAATATATTGTGGGGCACAGCATCGAAAGCTGCAGAGAGATCCGGTAAGACCAAGACTGCATTACCGCTTCTATCCAGCGTCGCTTTGATTGTTTCAGCCACCTCTAGCAAAGCTGTTTCAGTGATAAAATTAGCTCTGAAACCTGACTGGCTAGGGTGCAGCAAATGATTGGTTTCCAGAAAGTTCGTTAAAACTCCATTCGCATATTTCTCTACGAACTTAGAGAAAAAAGGCAGGAGTGAGATAGGCCGATAGTTGCTGGCTACCTCGGGGTCTGCCGTAGGTTTCTTTAGTAGCGGAAGGATTTTGGCATGTTTCCACGCTAGTGGCATGGAGCCTTCCCGCAAAGCAGTGTTCAGAATTGGGTTCACTATAGGATTAATCACTTTCGCTAAGGCAGACAGGACTTTGGCTGGGCAAGGGTCGGAGGGGGAGCCAGATTTCAGAGTTTTCAGAAGCCCTAGGGATTGCTCCAAGGAAATCACAGGGTACTCGATAAGGGAAGTGGTATGGTGGGGATGCACCTCCAAGAAGGTTCTCCGACATCCTCCAGGTTAGGCAGCGGGACAGAGAAGGTATCCTGGATGATTTAAAAATTTTTATAAAAGAAACAGGCCATACGCTCTGTCCAATTGCTTGAAGGAGCAAACGGACGACACGTAGACGTGGGGGAGGAGAAACTTTTTACAATGTTAAAAGGGATTTACTTTTGTTGGCTGCAGAATCAATTTTTGTTACTAGAAAAAGTTTCTTTTCCTCGCGTACTATTTTATAGTGTTTATTCAGAGCAATTTTATAGAGTGATTTGTCAGAGGAGCTGTAGTTCCTCCGCCACTCTCTTTCGAGATGTTTACAGGGCCTCTTGCTGACCCTTAGGTCTTCCGTGAACCAAGGCGCAGAATCACTGGTGGGTTTAGCAGTCCTGAGGGAAGGGGGGCCAGTTGCGATGCCTGGCATAGAAGCCAACCTTCTAAGGCCTGAACATCATGTTCCAAATTGCCACTTAAGGAAATCAGATGGTGACTCATGGCACACTGAATCCCCTCAGGTGTCATCAGATGGAATGGCCTGGAACTGTGGCTCGTTCTGGCATTGTCTCAAAATTGGGATTTGACATTATCTCAAGGAATATTAAAAACAACCAAATGATGGTCGAACCAAGTTAAGGCACGGGGGGCATCGACATAAATCGGGTTAGAGGAGAAGACCTGGTCCAGAAGGTGTCCTCTATCATGGGTAGGGAGGCGGACATAGGAATTCAAATTCAGAATGTCGAATGATTCACATTGTCTCGTGGAATCAGGGTCAAATGGCTTATCCATATGGATATAAAGTCCCTGAGGACCACGCAGTGGCTGTATTTAGCCGCAATAGGGGAAATTATAGGGCTGATGGAGTCTAAAAAACTCTTTGCTAGTCCGGGGGGGTGATAAATAACTATTCCTGCCATGGATTGGGGAGCGGAGATCGTTAGGAGAAAACCCAGGCTCTCAGCCCCCTCTATTTCCGAGTTGGCTAAAGGAATACAAGACATGGAACTCCTATATATTACGGCTAACCCACCACCTCTCCCTACAGGGCGATCTTTCCTCTTTATCTGGTAGCCTTGGGGGACCGCATTCCTATGGTTGGATTGGAAGCGTCCGTTAGCCAAGTTTCTGTAAGGAACACCAAGTCTGGGGAGGAATCGGCTAACAGATCGTAAATTTCAAATTCATGTTTCTTTAAGGAATGAACAATCAGTAAAAAAGCCCTCAGGCAACTACCAGAGACCTCTGACTAATGTTGGGGGAACTCGAGTCCTTGGTAAGAATATGCTCACCGAGAGAAGAGCGGACAGTCCAGTTACATTCTTTGCACCTCTGGGAAAGATTCTTCCCCGTCGTGACAAGGTGAGGTCTGCAGACCAAGTGTTTGTTGAGATCTAATAGGGAGTTCCTGCCATAACTGATAATTTTGGGAGGCTCCAGGACAAAACCGACAGCATGCCCGGCCCCGGCACATATAAACCTATAATTCACCCCTATGGCAGGCCTTATCAATCCTGAAGGCAGGGTGCTGGGTTTTATGTGAGAGGGTGCACCTGAATGAGCAGAGTCCCTCTGCAGCCTTCAGAACCTATTTTCCGGGGTTGTTTGTGATTCAGCCAAACATATATATTTAAGTGCATTATAATCTTGCGGTAAATGCTAACTTTAAAACGGCTGCATAGAAACATGTAGTGTTTGGTGTCAAACACCTTGGAAATATACATCCCCAACAGTAACTGGCGGGGGAGGTATGGTTCCACCCTCCTAGAGGGACATATGTGACATACCGGGCTACCCGGTTCCAGCTTTCTCGACCTGGGGATCTCAAAATGGATGCTGCCAGCCACAGACAAAAGTCTGCCCTCCTGCTGCTGAGCCAAGCTTGAGCAGGGGAAGGCTTGACAATAGGCGTCCTGTCACAGGGAGGTGTGACCACCTCCCAGACAGGCTTTAGTGTATTGGGGTTGGGTGGGTGCACTCTGAGAGTGCTTTGATGTCTGCACTGGGGGCACATTTGGTGTCCCTGTGCATAGTCAAACTGGTTGCAGGAGCCGTTTGCTCCTGCTCTGGAATGAAACTGGACATGGGTGTAGCCACCCCTCTGTTCTGGCCCTCCCATAGGTGGGTCCCCAGAGTTTGTCCCACCCCTTCCTTGGGTATAAAGTAGGAACCCCTGACCACAGGACTTGAGATTTTACCTTGACTAAACTCTGCTACAGAAACCAAGGGGCATATTATCAAGAAACGGAGTTAAAATTATCGCCGCTTTAGCGGCAGGAAACTGCCGCTAAAGCGGCGATAATGGGCTTGATAAGTTAGGATTTTGTCTTAAGTTTGTCTTAAGACAAACTTAAGACAGACTTAAGACAGTCTTAAGACAGACTTAAGACAGTCTTAAGACAGACTTAAGACAGTCTTAAGACAGACTTAAGACAGACTTAAGACAGACTTAAGACAGACTTGAGACAAACTTAAGACAAACTTAAGACAAAATCCTAACTTCTGTGAATACCAAAAGTAGTAAGTTTAGGATTTGTCTTAAGTTAGTTCTGTGAATCGGGCCCTGAGAGCCTACATTTCTCATACTATCTGAGCTTGGGGCAATTTCATAAAAATATCAATGTACTAATGTAATGTGCGTGTGCAGCACCACACGGTGAGACCACTGGAAACAAGATTTCTGAATGACCCCAGGTCCAATATTCTGACAACTTCCACCTTAATGCATCCCTGAACCCGTTCAGACATTCTGTACATCATTCCCTTCACTGTTAGACTGTTTCCTCTATCTATGTCATACACACAGGCAGGAGTCAACCCTGGAGCCGGCTAGAAGAGGTTGGAAAATCATCCCGGCACTTCTATGTACTCTCTGCTTCTTAGGCATTAATTAACTCATGGGCTAACTAAACCTGTTCCACAGGGCCATCTCTCATGCCATTATGCAGCAGATCAGGAAGAGACCAAGGGGCATATTATCAAGACAGGCGATAAAATTATCTCCACTTTAGCGGCAGAAAACTGCCGCTAAAACGGCGATAATGGGCTTGATAATATGCTCTATGGAATTTCAATTGAAGCCCATGTTAGATGTGAAGGACATCTAACCTGAACTACCACACCATTTGCCCTCCAACGCCCAGGGACAAGTGGGCTTTACTTGCACCAGGTAGCCATACAAAAGTTCAAAGGGACTAAACACTACTCCCTTCTGTGAAATTTCTCGGTAGGTAAACAAGAGATATAGCAAGAGAAGTTCCCACTCACATCATGCTGTTCGGTGTTTTGTTAAAATGCTTCACCAAACCAGTGGTTTGTGGGTGGTAAGTCGCAGAGAAGTGTATATCACACCAGCTTCCTCCAGCATCTCTCTCATTTCAAAGGAGATTAAATTGGTCCCCTGGTCAGAAACTAATGTCCTCGGAAATCCAACCATAGAAAACATCCCCAGGAGAGTTCTTGCTTCCACCTGTGCTATCATGTTTCCCAGAGGTACAGCTTCGGGGTTCCTGGTGGCATAATCCACCACAAACAAGATATATTTGTTGCCTGACTGTGAGGGGGTTCAAATGGACAAACTATGTTGATTCCCACATGCTCAAATGGGACACCTGCAGCTGATAGAGGTACTATATGTGCCTTTGTCCTCCCTCCTACCTTACCACCCATCTGGCAAGCAGTACAGGTTGAACAGGACCTCTCAGTGTCTCTGCTCATCACCGGGCAGTCGAATAGAGGGTCCAGCCTATTCTGGGTTTTTCTAATGCCCAAGTGTCCTGCCGAGGGCACGGTTGGGCCAGTGGCAACAGAACATTCCTTGTTCACTATGAAGTAGGACATCCTACTAGCCAATATAGTGTTTCCCCACCACTCCTTTGCCAACCTTTTCCTGGGCTTCCTCTGAAGTCCCACAAGCATAGGGAACTTTTCCTGTTCCTTGTCGAAATCATCCCAGGTAGGCCCTCCAGCAGCTAACAAACCCTGCAGCTCAGGGAGTGACCCAGATTCCTATACCTGGCCGGATTCGGGAGCCTCGTCCTCTTCTCCCTTTGGAGCAGAAGTGATGACCTCAACAGCCACTGCCTTCCTAAAGTCTGCCCTTCCCTGCAAACTACCTTGTCATTGTCCCTACAAATCAGGAATGATCCCATTCTCATCCTGAGACTGATGGGCAGCCTGTTCTCTGGTCAATACAGCCGATGTGGTCCCAACCACACTGGCTGCTGGTCCTGCCACCAAGCCAAGGGCAATCAAATCATTGCCCAAGAGAAATCCAGCAACTTTCTTTTCCCTTACCCTAACATTAATCATGGCTGCCTTGCCATAGCGCTCTTTCTCAAACCGGACAAGCGGGTGCTCTTGCCCTCTCCGCTGGCTACCAGACCTGTATCGTTGGTACTAGTGAGCATCTCTTCAGACTTAAGGTACTTCCTCTCAACCATGGTGAGAAAGGCTCCAGTATGTCTCAGAACATTTTCCTCCCATTTATGCTAACTTCTTGCACAAACCCCCACTGCGTTAGGATGAATGTGCTTCAGAGCATATGGGCCCCTTTCCCAGCTCTCCATAGCTACTAAGTTGAGCGAAACTGTGCCCTCTTGGGTCCCTTCAGCCACGTAGAACATACTTGCTATCACCGGTTGTTGGAAAGCGAGGCAGCATCTATGAGGCCTGCACAAATAACATGACTACATTTGTCCTTCACTGGGAATCAAACACCCAATTGTAGCGCCTGACTCTCAGAGGGTAGCGTTGCAGAGCAGTCTAAGGCTTACTCAAGGGAGGTGGTGTGGGCTAGTAATCGCCATTTGCAGGTGCGCAGAAATAACACTCAATAATTGATTGTCCAGTCTGTACTTTGCTTTATAAAAGTAAGAGTACATTTATTAAACACACACACTACTCAATACTATGCACCAATTTACAAATATACATACGCTGTTGGAATTACTTTGTGACATTGCATAACATCTCCACCCCTCCCGCAGGGGGGGTAGGGTCTAGTACCACCACTCCCATGTATGCACATCAACTTGCCCCCAATGCAGTTAGTTGAACATAAAATGGAGCAAGGGCCCTGCGCACTGGCACCATCCCAGTGGCGACCCACCCCATTACCTCAACAAGCATTAAAAAGGGGTAAACCTGCCTTGGTGACACATGACCCTGACTGAGCATCTCCTACTGACCATGAAGTAGGCACCTCTATATCTTAAGGGCTAGCAGTCTGCGGTCTTCACCTAATCGCAGCAGCAAGAATCCATGTTTACGCATACTTTAGAATGACAGTACTCATCACCTTAGTTGATCATTTGAATGCATTGCAATCACAGCCCCTAAAGGCTTCACATATGAAATCACAGGATTACGCATATACAGCCAGACACCCTAGCAGGACTGTCTGGCAACATAACCCCACTTGGCTTATGACATCACCTTACACCAGCACATCACATTAAACAAATGAATTTCAATCCCTCTGAAAGAAATAACCATTAGTAAATGCATTTCGGTGCAGTTACACCACTTCACCTCCAGGGGATGCCCTTCTCCAGACATCCCCAACTCAGCCCTTCACTCCATGATGCAATTCGTAGTACACCTTCAGCTGTAGAACATAAGTTCCAACCCAGAAGGTGATAAATGCTGGCTGAGCCCTTGAGGGGTTTATTCTTTCAGATGCCCCATGAAACTTATGGGGGGACTGTTCTCCTTTATGCTGGGGGAGGCTGTGGTGCCCCTACAGCCCCCATGCACTTTCTTTCACACAAGAGGGTGACCCCCTCCTCTGGGGGCCACCAGGCGCCAAAAACGATGTTCTCCCCATGCCTTGCAAGGCATTATGGGGCGCTTCGAGCTCCTTTCTATGCACAATAGATGAGCGGCTCTCCCGCTGTGCCGGGGAGAGCCGCGCTGGTGGTGCCGGCGGCTTCGCCGCATCTTCCTCCCTCGGTGGGGGGCCCGGTCCCACCCGGACCCCCAGGTGCTGCTAGGCTACTCGGGGAGCCCACACCCAGCCGCTCCTTCTGGTTTCTGGGGCCCGGTCCCACCCGAGCCCCTCGCGCCTCCTCTCTTTGTGTTCGGGGTCCCAGTCACACCCGGGACTCCCGCATGCCTCTGTGATGGAGGGCATCCTGGGGAGCCCACCCCCGGGTGCCCACGCCGGCTCCACGCTCGGCCAGCACCCTCGCGTGCTGCCGCGGGAGCCGGCACGACTCATCTCGTCTGCCCGCTCCAGTGGGCAGACACGCAGCATCCTCCCGGGAGCGCTTCTTCGGGGGGAGTGCGACGGCACTTCCCCCACCTTCTCCACACTCGGGGCTCGGGGATGGGGTCCTGGGCCCCCGAACATCTTCGGGGGGGCGCAACGGCGCTCCCCCTCGCTCCGCATCGGTGGGGGCCAGGGTGGGCTCCTGGCCCCCTGCCTAGGGCCACCTTCACGGGCTCCCCATCCTCTGTTTTCGGCGGGGGCCAGGGCAGGCTCCTGGCACCCCGCGAGGGTACCTTCACCCCGACTTTTCTTCCTTGGGGGGCAGCCCCCAGGACCTGACCCACCCCGGGGGCAGTTTCGAGACCGGCCGCGGAGGCCCATGTGCTTCGTCGTCTGTCCAAGCAAAGGTCAAAGGTCGTGTACCTTCTTGGGGGCATATCTCAGCCCCCAGGGGTCCGATCTCCTCCATTTTTGTGTCTTCTCGCTCCTGGTGGCGCCTCCCAGCCACTGGGAGCACTCTCCTTCACCCTCCGGGTCTCCAAGAGGCTGCCTTCTGCAGGGAACGGTCTTCACTGGCTCCCTGCGCCAGCCTTTCGCCTGGCTCTTGTTCTGGGCCTCTCTTCTCCCTGCGCAGAGGCCACTGCTCCTGCGCACCGGTCCTGGGCTCTTCCTCTGGTGCTGTTAGGGTCCTGGGGGCAGTCAGGGGGTCTCTCCTTCCAACTGCCCATTGCGCCAGGCTCCAGCACCTTCAGCCTCAGCCGACCACACCCCAGAGAGACCTTCTCTTCCTGTGCAAGAACTTTTTAAAAGTTGAGTAGGGGGCGGGCAGGAAGTCCCTGTTGGTCCTATCAAACAGCGACACATCACTTTCCTGCCCCTGCTCCCTCCTTCTTGTCCAGCCTCTTGGTTTGTTCAAAATGGCGTCGTCCAGTATCTCTGGCCACATGGCCTCTGAAACCCAACTCCTTCCCTCCTTGGTGCAGCCTGGTGCCTGGCACCCAGCGAGAGCAGTTGATGGATTGGCCTGCAGCCCCACCCATCTTCTCTTCGTGGAGAGGAGGCCCTAGCTTGTGGAAGAAAGGTTATCAATCCCTCCAGCTGAGGTCAGCCCTCAGCCTGGGTCTGGTCATGGCTGGCTCAGAGAAATATGACAGTTCTGGATGACCCAAAAGCAGTACAAATATGACTTTGGACTCTGCAGAATACTTCTTTTCAAATTTGCTACATTGGACTTAAGTGCATGTCTGGAATCTGTAGGCCTAATTGAAGTTAATCTAGCCCCTGGCTCTACATTCCCATAGGGGAATAAGGAAGTGAAAAAACAGTAAGGCACACTGACTTTCCCTGGCATGTTTCATCCCAGTGTATAAAGCCTATTCCATGTCACCACCCAATACTGCATAAGTCCTGCCACACCATTCACTTTGTAGCTGCTCCTGGACTGCGCACGCTAGGAATCTCCCCTGCGTGTACACATGTGTCTGCATGTAACCAGCCCGGTGTCCCTTACTCCAGCTGCTGTGCAGTGGCCTGGACAAGCCAGGGGGACACCAGTAAAATCCCCATGCAGTCTCTTACATCCTGAGTTCACTGTGGGTGAGTCCCAACTTATGAGGCTCCTCCCACAGTAAAAGCTCCACAATTAGGTCCTCAAAAAGCGAAAAATCCGGACGGCCCATAGTGTCAGAACCACCTTCTAACACCGGTGCTGCTGGTTCAGGATCTGTCACCTGACAATCCCTCCTGAAGTGTCCCACCTGGTGGAACTTATAGTAGTTCGCCACCTTGGACTTGGAAGAACTTCTTTGTCTTCTCTTCTGATGATGCTCCTTCCCTGACACAACATTCCCATTTCCCCTGGAACCTCCTCTAGTCACATGGGAATTAGCTTGGTCCTTACCCTCCAGTTTGAAACAAGTCTGTAAAGAATTCTGCTCGCTCTTTGGCTTAGAACTATGCTGTTCTAGCCCCTGTAAACCCCGTTAGCTAACCATGTTGTCAGGATCTCTCTCTGTCAAATCAGACAGGTATACTTAAGTGGGAAGAGCACTCCTCCTTGAGTTGCTCTGTCACCATCAACTGGTTAAGGGAATGAAAATCCTTGGCTTCCCTTCCTCTCACCCACTCATTCGAATCACACAATACTCTGTGAATCCAGGTGTCAATCAGAAACACCATCCACTCTCTTGCTGTCCCGGAACATCAGAAGGTATTGAGCTGACTTTAACCCAAACGATCTAATAAGAGCCTCCTTCATTTGCTGATAGGCCACCTGGTCTGCCACAGGCATTCTTCCTATGATGGCTGTCCCCTCTAATGGCATGCACCGCATCAAGGCAACTGCCTTAAACACCTCATTCAATGTCTGCCCTTACCAGGAACTTATAGCTCACAAACCAGTCCAAGATGTACTGTTATGTTATATTATTTGAATTTGTAGTGCCCACAGATACTCCGAGGAGTGTCCCGGCGTGAATCCTGAGGAATGAGGGGCAACTGATTAAATGAAAAGGAATGTTTTCAGATTTGTTTTTTAGAGAGTGGGGTCCTGAATGGTACGGAGAGCGAAAAGAAGCGAATTCCAAGCTAGAGCGGCCCTCAAGGCAAGGGAGCTGCTGCCCATTCTTTGCAGGCTAAAGCGGGGAACATGTGCTAGGAGTCGAGAAGCAGAGCGCATTTGTCTAGTTGGGGTGTAGAACATAAAATGTTTCCGCAAATAGATTGGACCAGAAGCACACGGGGCATGGTGCACTATGACCAAGGCTTTGAACTTAACTCGTTCGGCCACGGGCAACCAGTGAAGTATACGCAGATGCTGTCTTACACTGCTTCACATGGGGATGTTAAAAAGAAGCCTGGCCGCCGCATTCTGGACTACCTGTAGTTTGTTAAACAAGTAGTCCGCTAAGCCAATGTAAAAAGCATTGGCATAATCAATACGCGAAAGAATTAGGGCTCGGGTGACCGTTTCTTTAGCACCCTAGGAAGAAGTGGTAACAATTTCCTAAGAGATTTAAGTATCCCAAAACAGTTCCTTGCAAGCCTCTTGATCTGGGTGGAGAAAGAGAGATTCTCTTCGAACCAGATCCCCAGAATCTTGGCGGGTTGCCCCGTTGAGGCCGGCAAAGAATAATCAGCCGGCCAGGGGGAAAGCTTCCATAGAGAAGGATTTCAGATTTGTCCTCATAGCATTTAAGTTAAGCAGAGGCCAGCCAATGAAAAACAATTTTTTGCAAAGTGGAACACTCAGATTTTCCCCAAGTAAACAAAAGCTGAGAATCATCGGCGTATGCAATAATTTTGGCCCCCAGATCCTCCACCAATTAAACCAAGGGCGTAACATAAACATTGAAAAGAAGGGGGCTATGAGAGGACCCCTGTGGAACCCCCATAGATACCTTCTGCGGTGAGGAAGCAAACAGGGGGAGCCATACCTGTTCGGGCCCTCCAGAAATGATTTAAGCCAACCCTAGGCGGTGCCCGAGACTGATCTTCCGCATGCACATACACAAGCTCTCTTGGACTCTTGGCCACAACCTGGCCTTGACTGGATTAGGAATCACTTAAAATGAAGTTGTAATAGCTGCCATTCAAAGTTTCTTTCTTTCAAGGGATTTCCTTTCCCTTATGTTTTTCCTCCATTTCTCTTTCCTTTCCCACAACTTCTCTTCCTGGGCCCCTTCTTCCTGTCTTTCCTACCTCCTCTTTGTTCCTGGTGATCTACTCTTAGCTACTACCTTTCAAACTCTCCGGCCTTCTCCTCTTGCTCAAATTAGCCTTCTGGAGAGCCAACTGCAAGCTCAGGGTTCTGCAAAACTCAATCTGCCCAATGGACTTACTCCTGGAATTGGTGACAGTGGATCCCTAGAACTTGGAGGAGGTGTACACACCTTGGGCATTCTAAAGGGAATGAGTGTATTGTGGAAACTCTGGAAAGTACAGTAGGGGATACACTCTGCATGTGTCTGAGATAGATCTGTCCTAAAGGGACAAGAGAACCCATCACTGCAGCACTCTTGTCCTGGGTTCCTACCATGATTCCCTCCCCAGAGTCAACTACTGACTCCTCCCTTTCACCAAGTGCCTCAAACTGGTCCCTAATGAAATCAGCAAGGACCTCTCTTTAGGGAACCCTCCACCGTCTGTCTATACATAAATCCTTCAACTGATCTATGGAAATGATGCTGAGGTCTATTCCTAACTCTGTGCTCTCCGTTATCTATGTGTGTAGACTTTGTGCATAAATGGTGGACTTACTGTGGGTTCAATCAAATTATCTGCTCCCTCTCGCTGAGAGGTACATAGTTCACCTTACAACAGCTTGCCAGACTGCACCAAAGGACAAGAGTGTGGGTTTAAAGTGTCTAGTACATGTTTTGTCAACTAAAATAGTAACATCTATATAGCAAAGATTATCACTATACAAATATCAATCAATTCATAACAACATGTGGTCATCTCCAAAGGTATTGAACTACAGTGGACAAAATGTAAAATACAAGAGATGCGAATTTAAATGCATGATACGTGTTTTATCAACTAAAATAACAAGCATTTGCAATGCAATAGGTCTCGCATTTGCAAAAGTTTCAGCTATTGTCATTGTTCATGACAATACCTTTTTTATCTATTTTATAAAACAAACACATAAATAAATGGCATCATTAAAATGTCAATAGCTAGTGTTGCATTATTATTAGCAATGCCAACTGCTCACACTTTTATAATGCGAGACCTATTGCATTGCAAATGCTTGTTTCACAAAGTCGCCAGTGACCTATGCCCTGTGCCTCTGCGGGCCTCTCCTTAGTAAAAGACAGGGGGCTAGGGGGAGGCAGAAGGATAATCCCCCAGCCCCCCAGCCACCTAGTGCAATGTTCCACACGGAGAAAGCCACCCACCGTAACTGCTGCACACCACTACACCCCCGCAAGCCGCACCGGCTCTGCAACTGGGCAACCTCCGCGGGGTGGGGAGGGGGGGTGAGAGCAAGAACTGCTATGCCACAAGCAATGGTTCCACAGTGGCTCCGCAAATATCCCCCGCAGACTCCCTCAGGCAAACAATGAGGGCTCTGGTTCTGGCAGGCGCGAGGGCAACCAGATCGTGATCGCGATCGTGGAGGTGAGGCAGTTATGGGGCTGTGGACCTACCGAGATTGGTGTCGTGGGGGTCACGGGGGGTCTTCCTCTCGACCTCCTCTGGGCAGCAACACCCCGTTACCGCCGTTCACCGCACTCGCCTCGCCACCGTGCTCGCCGCCGGAGCTCCGCTCTCCCACTGCTGCAGCTGCTCCGTCAGACACGTCAGACCCGTCAGACCCCTCAATCGAACTCTAGGCAAATCTGTGCACTGGTACACCTCAGATCTAACCACACCCGCTTCAGAGCAGTGGCAACATTTGTAACATCAAATACTATGTCTACCAACGATACATGCATTTATAAAAATAAAAATGTATTAGCAAGCATGAAGCATCAGGAAGTGGAGCTGACCTAAGATAAACAGAAGCAGAAAAAGTTTAGTAGCTTTTTGGGGGGCATGCTTGCCTTAATACCACTAGTTAATAGTTAAAAGTCTAAACGTTTTCCTAAAGGAATTTTGGGCGCTGAGATGATATCCTGTAAGCCGGGCGGTGCTCCGGTTCCATGCACGGCCGTCGCCCTCCCCCTGTCGGTCACCTGTGTAAACCCAGTGGGCGGCGCTCCTCTGAAGGTAGGCAGAGCAGGGGGAGAGACTGGGGCTGAACGGCTGGCAGTGGGCATGGGAGCAGCGCGTTGAAGGGGTCTGAGGAGGGCACAGCGGGCACTGGCTGGGCTGACAGGATTACGTGCCCTTCAGCAGAAGGATGGTCACGGTAAGAGGCCAGCGGCGCTGCGTGCAGCCTCTCAGCTTGTGGTTTTTGGGGTGCAGGGCACGCTCACTTTTCAGAAGAGCAAAGCCTGCAACTACAGTTTTCTTGGCTGGTGAATGACATCAACTTTTCTAATAGGCGCTCATCTCCAAGCATGAAGTAGTAAAGCAACTGTGGGGTCGCACCGTCGCGGGTGTAAACACCGGGGCCAACTTTTTCGAATTAGTTTATATCCATAGCTTTCTGTTTATAATCCCAGTTCCTGTTGTAAAACAAGCTGTCTCCGTGGAGCCGATGGGGAAATGGAAAGTGAAAGTGCATGAGGCTGCTGAGGGCAGAAGGGGGACAGGAGATGTTCACACCGCGTGGCTGTACGTGCGCGTTCCCAGCTGCCAATCGCCAATCGCCCTGCGCGTGCCCATCTCCTGTCCCACTTTCGCTCTGCGTTCGCCAGGCGAGACCTAAAAAACATATAGCTAAAATCATCACTATATAAAAAGAGATAAGCTAAAATCAATCAATCATTATTACTTCTGACAGTCTAGACTCACTACTACTGTATCCATAAACTTCACAAAAAGAGGCACTGAACCTGCTGTCTTTTCCCTGAAATTAATGGTTGATGGCCTCCTGACAGACTCAAATATTATGTTCCATGAATACTGGTTTTAGCCAGTCACGTCTTTCCTACTCAAAACTAGAGCAGGTACATAGTACGTGAGCCGAAGATTCCTTTGGGAAAGGGCAAAACCGACAGCAAGAGTACACCTGAGGATACTTCCAGTTTTGGTCCACTTCTCCTCCTTTGAATAGCCCCATCCATAATTGTAAAATTTTTATTTTATAGTCCGTGATATGGTAGAGACATATAAAAGGGTGGTTTCAACTTCTTATGAGCTGTGAGCACTGGCTTTCGATCGAAGGACTGTAAGATCTTTATTTGCTAATTGTGTTTTTTCCAGCTTTACCCAAAAAAAGCTTTAAGGCCCCATACAATAAATTCAAATCCAGAGAGAGGATCAGTTCAAGCACTCCAGTGATCTTCCAAACCCCACTCTCTGCCAGGGGAGGCCAGCTGGATAAGCAGCTCTTTATCCAAATGGAATTTAAGACTCCCTATTTCTTTGATTTAAACCATGTTTTCAATAGTGCAGCCCTCTGTGACAATATCTGTTCTAGGAGGATATAAATTCTCATCTTATCTGAGGGTCTCTCATTGAGTTTGGGAGTATAAAAAGTTAGGGTAAGAGTCTTAATTGGCTTTTGTTCAGCCAGTCTTCAAATGTATCTGGAAATCATAGGTAAGAGCAGGTACAAATTTGGTTTTGATCACCTGCAATCATGGAAGTAGAGAGGCCTGTGATGTTGCTCGCTATTTTGCAAAGTCCGACTGTTATGCCTGCGGTACGATTTGGCAGAGCTGCCATATGGCTGTTTGGTGCACTGGAAGTCTAAAATTAAACTCCCAAGTATTTATAGGAGTTTGTCGTACTAATTCTATGCTCTCCTAGTTTCCATAGCCAGCTAATGAGACCGTGTGAACATGATAATGTTTGTTTTATCTGGCTTTATTTTCAATTAATTTTCCTTACAGTAAGTAGACAGGTTATTAGGCAAGAAATGGAGACCAATTGCAGCAAATTCCAGAAGTACTGTATCATCCGCATATTGCATCATAAACAGGGTTTGGCTGTTGAGCCTCAACCCACCGGACACCTCCGCTCTGCCGAACTGGCCCTTGCCACTGTCCCTCAGATCCACAAGACCAGGACCAGAGGAAAATCTTTCTCCAACCTTGCCGCCAAAGCCTGGAACTCCACCTCTGCCTCTCCACCTCAGGCTGTCCCCATCGCTGACGCAATTCAGGAAGGATCTCAAGACCTGGCTCTTCGACTGAACTTTAGTGCCTGTCAGGACCTGCAGCCCCCCAACGCCTTAAGACCCTCATGGGTGAGTAGTCGGCCAAAATAAACACTGATTGATTGAGTCTCAGTGGTCAAGACATTGGATTCTTTAGAACAGACTTAATATCAGCAAGAATTGGGGCTGGAATGCATCCTTGTTTTATCCCTTTATCAATGCAAATTCTCTTAGACAATGTGCCTTCATTACTGAGTTTGACTTGGAACCAATTGTTGGAGTATAGCGCAATTATGGGGTTTACATTTTTTGCAGTTACTCGGTTTCCACCATAGCATAGACCTGTTGATGATGTCAAATGCCCTTTATAATCAATAAAACATGCGTGTAAAGAGCATTTACTGCTGATAGACTTATGGATTAGGAAAGCAAGCGCCATTATGTTGTCTACAGTTCTAGTGTTTTTGCAGAAACCTGTCTGGAACCAAGGAATTATATTTGATTTTGCAGCCCAATCCTCTAGATCTTTTAGAATCAGTGTTGCAAAACATCTAGCATCCACATCCCATCAGCCTGTAATTCTCTGGGACATCCCTGTTCCTTTGTTTGTGAATGGAGACTATATTTGCTCCCTTTCCATGATGGCGGTATCGTACTGGTTAATCGTGGATTATTGAAATCATTGCTCATTGCCATGCTCCAAACCTGAGGCTCTATTTTAAAGATTGCAGTGGGAAGGCCATTATGCCCTGGTGCAGCATTGGTTTTTCCCTTTAAAATGGCTTTCTCAACTATTACCGGCATGATCTTAAGGCGACTGAATGAGGACGAAGCACTCATTTGGAAATGTCATTACGGGATCTTTCTAGGGGAAGTCGGGATTGAATGTTGTAGCATTGACTTAGTTTTATATAGACCAGATACATATTCTCCCATATATTGCTGTCCAGTTGGTTATGCCTAGAAGGATTGAACAAGGCAGTGATGGAATTTATCCATCTTCAAATTCCTCTGGCTTTACCCGGCCCAGCGATTTCTGCTAGAAAAACACATGTCCTTGCAATTACTGCTTGCTTTGCCTCGCAAACTACCTTTTTGTAGCGTTCCTGCATCTGTGCGAGCTTGGCTTGTTGTCTTCAATGTCTTGATGCTTTGCACCAAGTTTCCTGACCCATTTAAGCTATCTTCCTCTTTTTATTGTGCAGGCTGGTGGTGTAGCTTGAGGACATGAGATTTATCGGGGATGTTAAGTGATCAATCGATTTGCATCTTGTGCCCCTTAGCATCAAATGAATGTCATGCATGGCTCTATCCCACGCTGAGGAACTAAAGAGTTGATCATCCACTGCAATCCTTGTTAGATACTTGGAGCACTCAGCCCCAAAGGCTTGCCTCCACACAGTTAACTGCTTTTCTGTGTCTGAGGACCAATTGATTTGATCTATCCTAGAAGCCCTAATGCCCTGCCCTATTGCATTAACACAGTCAAGTTTGTAACCCTGAATCCAAAGTTCTAGATTCTGTGGGAAAAGTTACTTTCCAACCTATGGTCTATTTGAAACTCCAGCAGCTGGCTGAATGATGGCAATGATAGGAATGTGTAGTGGTCCAATCCTGCAGATCACTTGGAGGAGCTGTGAGTGAATGGAGCCGGTTGGTCTCGGCGTCAGCAGCCAATCAATGTGCAGAGACCAAGAGAATGCGGTGATACAACCAGGATGTCTCCTATTGCTGTTGCGTATGGAAGAACTGAAGTGGAATATCCCACATTAAATCCATCTGTCTTGTGTATTCTAAACTGTCACAGTAATTAAACAATTTCAGATTAAAATCACTTATGACAAATAATTGGGCATGTTGATTGGCCAATATGAGTTCCAGGAGAAAGTTATTAAGGTAGTCTGACCCAGTGCGTAGGTATTTTAGATCTGGGTTCAAGAAGACAGAGCACAAGCAGATTGTGCTGGCGTTCATTTGGGAATTTAATAAAAATCCTTAAAATGCAGTATTTGTCTGAATGAATGAATGAATGAATGACAAGCAATTTATATCGCGCAAACTAAGCCCGAAGGCATCAAGGCGCCTACCAATATAATCAGAAACACAGAGGCCAGCTCACGGATATGCCATAACAAATAGCCAGGTCTTTAAAGCTTTCCTGAACAGGGGGACTGATGGTTGAGCTCTAATTTCCATGGGGAGAGCATTCCAAAGCTTGGGCGCTAAATAGGAAAAAGACCTTCCTCCCCACCTAGTTCTCCTGAAACGAGGCACCAGTAGCAATTTCTTTTCAGAGGAGCGAAGATTTCTAGAGGGGACATAGGGAACTAAGAGATCCCTGATCCCTCTCGCTCCTTGGCCCAATGTGGCCCCATATGTTAGACTAAGGATCTTAAAAGTGATCCTAGCCGAAATAGGGAGCCAATGTAGGCTCTTTCTAGCAGCAGTAGCCGAAAAGAGCCTCGAGGCGTCCGTCACAAATTTGGCAGCCGCATTCTGAACAGTTTGTAGTCGCTGCACCAGACCCTTGTCTAGACCAGAGTAAAGAGCATTGCAATAGTCAAGACGTGAGGACACCAAGGCTATCACAACTTGTTTGCGTGCAGAAGGAGCAAGATAATGTTTTATTTTTCGTAGGATTTTAATGATGCCCCAACAGGTCGACACTGTTCTATTTACCTGTAGGTTCATGGAGAGCGAAGGATCAATCAGGACACCCAGATTACGAGCTGAGTGAGTGGGGGTAGGACACAATCCCAAAGAGGGAGGCCACCACTCATCCGACCAAAGGTCACTCCCACCACCAAAGACAAGAACCTCCGTTTTTTCACCATTCAGCTTTAAGGAATTACAAATCATCCATTTAGAGACTGCCTCCATGCAGTTTCTAAAGCTGAGAGCAGAGGAATTGTCCGGGTGTGAGAGGGACACCAGGATCTGTGTATCGTCTGCATAGGAGACTACCTCCATCCCGTAAGATCTTATTAGTTTGGCAAGTGGGGCCACATAGATATTAAAGAGGGTAGGACTAAGAGCCGAGCCCTGTGGGACCCCACATTGGACGGGCAGGGATGGAGATAGAAATTCGCCCAATTTGACCCTCTGTTCTCTCTGATCCAGAAAAGAAGCCAAAAGGCTCAAGGCCGATCCTTCCACCCCAATCTCCCTCAGACGGGCTGTCAAAGTCACAGGGGATAGGGTGTCGAAGGCTGCTGTAAGGTCTAATAGGACCAGAAAAGTAGTATGGCCCTGGTCCACCTCCATGCGGATATTATTTAACACAACTGTGAGAGCTGACTCTGTACTATGGGACCTCCGAAAGCCATGTTGAGCCAGATCGAGTAGCTCATGCGCATCTAAAAAAGCCATCAGATGTTCATTAAGATGGGTTTCGAGCATTTTGGCAGGTGCCGGAAGCAACGAGATGGGACGAAAGTTCTTCAGAGTTTCAGAATCAAGGGAGGGCTTTTTTAAAAGAGGCTTGACCACCGCCCTCTTCCACACGGCCGGGTAAACACCCTCATATATTGCCCTGTTCATAATATCAAGAAGAGGGGGCAGTAAAGCATCCCTACAATCCTTAACCTCTTCTGTGCCCATGACGAGATAGTCTCGTCATGGAGCACGGTCGCGCTGTGCCCATGACGAGACTATCTCGTCATGAAACCCACCCGCGTGGGAAACGCCCGGCACAGGAGTGGGAAAGGGCGTGGCACCGAAGGGGTTAAAAACTTTGAGAGGGCATGGGTCCAAAGGTGAGCCCGATCTGGTATTACTGAGCAACATATCCAGTAGGGTTATGTCAAGCGGAGGAAAGCTAGACAGACTAGCCTTAACAGTCCAATTCTCACTTCCAGCCCCCGAGATAGCAGGAGTGAAGGGAGGGGGGGGGGGCAAAGAGGCCCTTTGCAGTCTGGATTTATTCTATCCATTTTGCAATTCATGCAGGTCCACAAGCTGATCTTTCCTTATCCACCTTTTTGGTTACCGGCTCAACAAATGATGTATATCCACTTAATAAAATAGGCTCACTGCACCAGGTTTCTTGAAGGCAGACAAGATCAAAACCCATTAGATAATCATTCACATCTTTTTGCAATTTGATTTGGTCGCAGCCAGATGTGTTCCAGCAGCAGGGGCTTTATAGACTTAAACTCTATGAAATGTGGCTCATTATTGCTGCTTACTCTTCTTGGTCAAGGGCTTCGAGGCGCTGTCGAGAGGGCAACATTTCATGTATAACTAGCTTGCCATGAGGTTGTTGGGAGCCAGGACCAATTTTGCTGCTCTTGTTTGATAAAGTTCTTCAGAGTACAGCGTCAATAACCATGCTTTCCCATGATGGCCCTCAGCTCTTCTGCCGATGGGCTATTAAACTCATTGGACCAGTGCCCCTTTAGACTGAGAGTGTGGCAGTACTACAGACTCGAATGGAGCCATGCGGCATTTGGAGGCTCTCTACCTCTCTCTAGTTTTGGTTTCATTGTACTTGACAGGAGAGTGGTGTTGGTTAGCCACCGTTTCAAAGATGAGGGGATATCTTTCTGGTTCCACCTGGCTAACCTCTATTCCCCAGTTGGAAGAAGAGCAAGAGCCGCTTTCTTAGATTCAAGTGTCAGTTCTGTTGTCAGCAGAAAAGGCACTTTACTTATTGCTTGTGCTGATAGTCCAAGATTGGGTATGGATTTAAGGAGTTTTGCAGTATTATTACGATTTAAGTAGTCGTGTGGGCCTCGTGAATGGTGTAATGGTTTAAGTAAGATTACTGTGCCTCAGTGTATTTCTATCACATCTGATGGTGAAGCCACTCCCAGAATTATAGAGTGTTTATTTGAGTCAGAGTGCAGGACAGGGTTTGACAAAGTTGATGTGACGTTTATTTGATGATGGGGTGGACTGCTGGGTGACACTTTTGTAGCTGTTGGGTCGGAGTTATCGGCCGCTAAGGCTAGACTGTTTACATTCATATATTGCCTACTATTTTGGTTAGATGTGGGCATGCGTAGTTGAGAGTGTTGTTTTATCACTGATGAACTGGAGCACCCATTTGCTGCAAGAATGTTGCTTTCTTCTGATTGATCATTGGTGGGGGGGAGAACTTGAGGTAGGTGCTGTTTTTATAGCTGGCACTTTCCGAATGTGGTTTGAAATTGGGAATTCTGGAGGAGCCTAGCGCGGTGACCAAGATGGCCGCGTGAGCACAGAGCTCCCGCAACCCTCGTTCCCTCCGGCAATTATCCTGGAAAAATCCTGTGTCAACTATCCGGAATACTGGAGATGAACTACGGCTGAGGCGAGCGTCGTTGTCCGGACTGAAATCGTACACCGGAGACCGAAGTTGTGACAGGTTGAAGTTTGCGGCCTATCCCCCGGGAGGTGCCCGGGTCCCGCGTTGGCATGGGCCCGGACACTAATTGAACAACAGCGGCCGTGTGCGGTGCGGATCATCGGAGGGGGGCTGTTTCCACTTTCACTTTCGTTTTCTCTCACAATTACGTGCCTCGGCCCGTGAGTGTCTTGGACACCAGTTGCCTGTACCTCGGCCTGCATATGCATGGGCTTGCATCGGAGACCCGGATCCAGCGGACCTTGTGTCAATCGCGTGGCTGAGCGGCCTGTTTTTGACGCTGACTGTTCCGGCGTTGAGGATGTCGACCAAATCGGAGGCCGACAAACAGAAGCCCAAGAATACCAGGCGGGGGGGCTACACCCAAACCAACAATATGGATCGCTATGCCCAGCAAAAGGGATCGCCAAGCGGACCGGGGAAGCTACAGGAATCATCGGGAGACGGCTCGGTCCCCGCACCGGAATTGACACTGCAAGATATTATGGGCGCCATTGAGGAGATGAAGTCCTCTATTGGGCAACAGTTTGAGGCCCTGGCACACAAAGTGGACACCATCTCAGTCGATGTTAATTTGCTCCGCGCTGACCTGGGGAAAACTAACGAGAGAGTAAAATCATTGGACCAAAAAACCACTAGCCTCACGGGGGACGTCTCTAATCTGCAAATAGAGGTCCGCACGCTGAGGACTACCAACGACCTCATTGCCCGCAAGATGGAGGATTTTGAAGGCCGGGCGAGGCGCAATAACGTGCGCATCGTTGGCGTTCCGGAGAAATCAGAGGAGCAATCGGCGGACCTGTTTGTCGAGGACTTGGTGCTTAACCATCTGGCGCCTAAGGGCCTCAGCAAGTTCTTTGCGTCGAGCGGGCCCACCGAGTCCCGGGGCGGGAGGCCCAAGGTGGGAGCCCCCCCGAGACCGATCATCGCCAGGATCTTCAACTTCAGGGACCGCGATGCCATTCTGCAGGCGTCACGGGGGTCCAGACCGGTTACTTTCCAGAACACTGCAGTGAGTTTTTATCCTGACATCACCCAGGCGGTGCAGAAGCAACGGCAGAGTTTCCTGGGGGTTAAGAGGAGGCTACGTGAGAGGGGCCTGAAGTATGCCATGCTCTTCCCAGCCAAGTTGCGCGTCGAATACGAAGAACGAACCTTTTTCTTTGACTTGCCAGACGAGGTTGGGGAATGGCTCGACACATTGCCTCAGCGGCGGACTAGCGGGGATCATGCTGGCGGAGCGGAAGGAGGCCATGTCGCAAAAGAGTGAGGACTCTGGTGATTGACCATTCTGGTCAAGCTCGGGACAGTGGTTCGCTGATTTGTTTTCATTGCTAGCTATTGTCCGGGGGTGGCGAGGGCGCAATGGGATCTTTTTCCTCCTACGGGGTTTCTTCTTGTAGATTAGCTTCTGTTAGGGCGACAGGCACACTGCAAGTTGGGGGGGCTTTTAGGCTTATGCAGGGGTGCAGGGTGGGGGGTGGTTTGGGTTTGTTGGAGTGTTTGTTGTTGTTTTTCGTTTTGCAAGGTATCGCAATGCAAGTCTCGTGTGCTGCTCTCGGGATGGGCGGGGGTCTCTTGCCAATTTGTGATGGGGGGTAGGGGTTTGAATATACTTAGTTGGAATGTTAATGGCTTGGGGGATCGTATTAAGCAGGGGATTGTTCTGCAATTTCTGAAGAGGTGCTCTCCTGACATAGTTTTGCTGCAGGAGACGCACCTGATAGGCAACACGTGTCATGCTCTCAATAGAAAGGGTTATAAATTCATCGCCCACTCTGGGTTTTCCTCGGGATCTCGGGGGGCTGGAATACTTGTTAGGACCTCACTGCCGTTGGAGATTGATTCTACTACTGTTGATGAGAGGGGGCGCTTTGCGGCGGCTGCGGGGAGATGGGAGGGCAGGACACTGGTTTTGGTTTCTGTTTATGTCCCTCCTGGCCTGCAGGCCGCCACATTTGCCGACTTGGGGAGGGCCATGTTGGATCTCCCCGAGGGTGTGTTGGTAATGGGTGGTGACTTTAATGCAGTTGGTTCCGGATTACTAGACAGACATCCGCCAAGGGACCCCGGGGGGGCGCAGAGATGGCTCCCAGATTTTACTGATACACTAGGTTTGGTTGACTGCTGGAGGCTGCTGCACCCTGCTCAGCGGCAGTATACTTTTCACTCTGGGGCGCACGGCAGTCTCTCTAGAATAGATTATGTTCTCACCTTGGCTGCCCACGCTTCCTTGGTGTCTGAGGCTAGGCACATGGCCAGGGGCATCTCCGATCACTCGCCGGTGTGGATTAGTATGGATTTTGGCCGTGGCGCGGCCGGTAGGGTTGCCCTATTAACCCATGGTATTTCCGTGACCCTAAGACTCGTGGAGCGTTGTTGAAAGCGGTTGATCTTTACTTTTCGGAGAACCTTGGCTCGGTTACCTCCGCTGTGTCTTTGTGGGAAGAGTTTAAAACAGTACTGAGAGGAGAGGCCCTCTCCTTGATAGCGTATGTCAAACGTCGGAGAGATGCGGAGGTGGCGCAGATCGAGGCTGAGATAGTGGCATTAGAGTCTGTCCTGGAAGACGAGGTTACGGCGGAAACACTGCATAAGTTGAGATTAAAACAGTCTGAATATAAAGCACTGGTGACAAACGCGGCTAAGGTTCTTAGCAGGGACCAACAAGGGCGATTGTATGATGTGGGCGACAAGGCTGGGAAATTAATAGCGTGGTTAGACAGGAAAGAACGAGTAAATAGAGTTGTGCCAGAACTACTGACGGATGGCGGGGATATTGTCACTGAACCCGATGGGATAGTCCAGTGTTTTGCGGACCACTTCCGCATGGTCTATACGTCTGTGTCGGACAAGCCGGAGGAAGACTCACATGAACTGCTGCGAGACATTGCCCTGCCTTGTCTATCCGACGTCGACAGGGAGGACCTTGATGGTGACATCACAGCGGATGAGGTTGCAGTTGCTATCCGCTCGCTACGCCCGGGCAAGGCCTCGGGCCCGAATGGCTTGCCGGTCGAGTTGTATAAACTCAGACCGGATAAGATTGCTCCGTATTTGCGGGATATGTTTGTAGAGGCGCGGGAGCATGGGTGTCTTCCATTTGACCAACGTCTGGCGACAATAGTGGTTAAACATAAAGATGGCAAGTCCCGGAACAGATGCGGATCGTATAGGCCGATCTCCCTACTCAACGCTGAGCCCAAAATCCTCGCCAAACTGTTGGCTAACCGTCTGATCAGGGTCATTGGGGACTTGATCCACCCGGACCAATCCGGGTTTATCCCACACCGCAACACTGCGTTCAACCTCAGGCGACTTCATGGCGTGCTCGCGAGGGTTGAGACGCTGCGGGAGTCGGCCATTTTGGTGTCACTCGACGCCACGATGGCTTTCGACACTGTGGAATGGCCGTATCTGTGGGCAGCGCTCACAAAATTCGGCTTCGGACCGGGTTTTATAGGCTGGATTAGGCTACTTTATGAGGAACCTTTGGCTAAAATCGCGGTGAACGGTAGGGCGTCATCTCCGTTCGTGCTTGGGAGGGGCACCCGGCAGTGTTGTCCTCTGTCGCCACTACTGTTCGCTCTCGCCCTCGAGCCGCTGGCGGCATGGATTAGATGGCAGCCAGACATAAGAGGGATCCGATGGTCGCCAGACCACGAGGACCGCATTTCTTTGTATGCAGACGACATCTTGTTATACTTGACCTCGCCTCGGAAATCCCTCATAGTGGTCTGTGACGTTTTGAAGTCTTTTGGTAGTAACTCGGGTCTCGCCATTAACTGGGGAAAGTCGCACCTATATGTTCTCAGTGGGGACACCCCTACCGTCCCGCGGGATTGCTCCATCCAGATCGCCCAGCGGGGCTTTCTGTACTTGGGGATATATATTTCCACAGACCCCTCTGTCCGATACGAGAAGAACCTCCTCCCTCCGCTGTCACGCTTGAGACGGGATGTTGCGGGTTGGAGGCGGCTACCGCTCTCCCTCCTAGGCCGCGCCGCACTGTTTACAATGATGTCTCTTCCCCGGTTTCTCTACGCCCTTCAGAACACCCTAGAGTTAGTTCCTGCCTGTTATTTTCGTGAGGTGGAGAGCCTCCAGCGTTCGCTGTTATGGGACGGTCGACCGCGTATAGCTATAGCAAAGTTGACCCTTCCATGGTATGACGGAGGGATAGCACTCCCTGACATCAGAAGATATTATTGGGCTACCCAATTGGGAGCGATCAACCATGGGGTTTACGGTCCGGCGTTGAACCCAGGGTTTGCTATGGATCGGTGGCTGTTGCGCGGGGGTAATTACCTTAGGGCACTGTATTCCAAATCATTGGATGGGTCCCTCACAGGACCGACCAAGACGGCAGTGCATGTGTGGAAGGCGGTCACAAACTCGTTGGGCTGGAAGGACAGACTTACCCAGGCAACTCCGCTTTTTGAATCCGATATCCTAGGGAAATTATGGCACACGAAAGGGTTTGAGAAGTGGGACCTAATTGGGATTTCTAGAGTTGGGGATTTGCTGACTAAGGGTAAGGTGAAATCGTTTGAGACGCTGCAGACGGAGTACGAATTAGGGGGTACTGAATACTTTCGATATGCCCAGGTGCGTCACGCTCTGCTATCTGTTCGTGCCGAGGGGGAGGCCGTGCCTGAGTCTTCTCCTTTGGAGGATCGGATTCTGGATGGTCATATGCCGGAGAGTACAATCTCCTTGATTTACAAAAAGCTTGTAAATGTCCGGACCGACCTCCTCCTTGATGTGCGAGAACAATGGACTAGAGATGGTCTCGAACTGGACGATGAGGACTGGCAATATGCCGTCTCCTCTCCGAAGGAGGTTGCGATCCCGGCTAGACTGCGGCTGGTGCAGCTTAAGATACTTCACAGGGTTTATATCACGGGGCCCCGCCTGATTCATATGGGTTTCTCTGACGATGGCTTATGCAAGAGAGGCTGTGGGATGTTGGGCACCTTTCTACACATTATTTGGGAGTGTGGGGAGATCGTAGAGTTCTGGAAACAAATTCATGATGTGATGGAAGAGGTCACGGGTATCGCACTCTTCCCGGAGGCAAGACGATGCCTGTTGAATGTCTGGGGCCCCACCGACTATGATGCTGCTCAGACCCAATGGGTGACTCTGGGGAATATGGTGGCGAAGCGAGATATTGCGCAGCTGTGGGGATCCCAGAGACCTCCCACCTTGGTAACATGGATGGAAAATATGGACTGGGGCATGTTCCGGGAGAAAACGGTGTACAGTGCCCGGGGTCTCCCTAAGAAGTGGCATAAGATATGGGGGCAATGGAACCACTATAGGGGAGATATTTGTGTGCCCCCGGTTGCTGAGATGCTCGATGTGCAACTTTCCCCCTAGCTCTACTCCCAACTATATACGTAAACTGTTCATAACCTGGAGTCCGTACCCCTGCTTTCCCCTCGCTTCTTTGGCATGGTCTACCGCTCCTCTGATGGGAGTGGGACCTCGCCCCAGCTGAGAACTAGCGCATGCTTATTATATGCTTTGCCTTGCTCGTGTTTTTATTTTTTTTTTTTTTTTTTTTTTTGGTTTACAGTAAAACTAAACCTTTGTTACTCCTGATGTACGGATATGGACCTTCCTACGTATTGTTCCCATCATGCTGCCGAACCTCCGGGATGTCGGCTGAATAGCTGTGTACCATGTTGACGTAAATAAAGGTTTTAAAAAAAGAAATTGGGAATTCTGACTTCCAACATGTGACTGAGCTCGTGAAGGGAGCCTGATTTTGAGCTGATGACATCAAAGAATTTCCTACACAACCGCAGACAAGTTGCTACACTTGGCCAATATATATCTAAAGAAAAAACATTACTCTTCGGTGTCCCTTAGGGTTCCAGTCTTAGCCCCACACTTTTTAATGCTTATATAGCCCCACTGATCAGTCTGATATCGTCCTTCGGCTTAGATACCATCTCATATGCGGACGATACGCAGTTAATTCTGGTACTGGACAAGAATACCACCCAGGCGGAAGAAAACCTCCGCCTATGTCTTACCGCCACTTTCCAGTGGATGAAAACGAATCATCTTAAGTGTAATTCGGAAAAGACAAAAATACTACCATTAGGGCAAGAAAATACCTTTTCCCCCAACATTTGGTGGCCAAGCAGACACCACTTCTCCACCCAATACAGTCACTGTGGTCAGAAATCATCTAGGAATCAAATTCGATGCCTCGCTCTCCTTCAAACAGCAACCCCTGGCAGTCGCAAGAACCTGTTTCCAGATTATAAAATGTCTTAAAAAATCTTTTGATTTACTTCCCATCTCAGCCAGAAAGAAAGTTGCAGTGGCCCTAGTTACATCCAGATTAGACTACTGTAATAGCCTCTACGCAGGCACAAACAAGGCAGTCTTACATAAGCTACAAATGGTCCAAAACGCCGCAGCACGTTTAGTGCTGAAATGGCCAAGGAGATCTTCTGCCTCAGTGGCCCTAGAAACTCTCCACTGTCTGCCAATTCACAAACGAGGTTTGTTCAGGATCCTGTTAATTACCTTCAGGATAGTCCATTCCTCTGGCCCACACTATCTCTGAACTAGATTCACACGGTACACACCCTCCCGAAACCTTAGATCGGCAAATGCAAATCTACTGAAAATACCAGCATTGGATGTATGTTTGCAAGGTAAGTGACTACCCTACCCCTACACAACCTTTCCCCCGTCCCCCAGTCCTCTCCCTACAATAACACTACACTACCCTGCACGACCCCACGACACTACACTAAAACACTACACTACACACTACAACACTACCCTAAACCCTAATGCAGTACAATACTCAAACACTACAACACTACCCTAAACCCTAAAACACTACACTTCTAAAACTCTACAAAAGTATCCTAAACCCTAAAACACTACAGCACTACCCTAAACCCTAAAACACTACACTACACAAACACTACTACACTACCCTAAACCCTAAAACACTACACTACACAAACACTACTACACTACCCTAAACCCTAAAACACTACACCAACACTACGGCACTACCCTAAACCCTAAAACACTACACTACACAAACACTACTACACTACCCTAAACTCAAAAACACTACACTACACAACCACTACAACTCTACCCTGAACACTAAAACACTACACTACTCAAACACTACTACACTACCCTAAACCATAAAACACTACACTATCCTAACCCCTTAAACACTACACTACACAAACTCTACAACACTACCCTAAACCCTAAAACACTACACTACACAAACACTACTACACTACCCTAAATCCTAAAACACTACACTATACAAACTCTACAACACTACCCTAAACCCTAAATCACAACACTACACAAACACTACTACACTTCCCTGAACCATAAAACACTACACTACCCTAACCCCTAAAATACTACACTACTCAAACACTACAACACTACTCTAAACCCTAAAACACTACACTACATAAACACTGCTACACTACCCTAAACCCTAATACACTACGCTAAACAAACACTACAAAACTACACTACACTACTCTACAAAAAACACACTAAAACGTTATAAAAAAACCCACACAACACAAACATTACAACACTACTTTTACACTACCCTAAACCCTACAAAAGTAACCCCCACCCCAAGCGCAAACCCCTTACCTCTCTCCTCTCCAGCGTCGCCATCTCTGCTCCCGGTTCCTGCTTCCTCCTTCCTGCTTGGTGCACGTCGTTGTGAGGAAACAGCCTCAGTTTCCTCACAACGACTTGGATAGCCGCCGCCATTACACATTACATCGCATGCGTTGTAAAAGCGCATACAATGTAATGGTATGCTTGTGTCAATAGAACTCAGAGGTGCTGGGTTTTTGGTAGATGCTGACAGATGTGTTAATGCTGATGCAGAGTTAGGAACAACTGTTTGAGGTGCAATTTGAATTATTGCATCGGTATTAAGCAGGTGCTCTAGTTGGTTAGCTTGATCCTCCTGCCTGGATAGCTTTAAAACCGCTCTGATCCATCTGATACATCGGTCGATGAGAAGCGAGTTGTCATGAACAATGGATACAGCTTTTGTTTTGTTCTAGTTACCAATTCGGCCTTCACTTTTACTTTGTTCAGTATCCTCAGCCTTCTGCGATTTGCTTTTTAATAAAACTGGCAGGAACTCATTTTAAAGGGCTTTTTCTTGACAAAAGATTTCTTTTTATCTGGGCCTCTTTTTTCCCAGTGGTGACCCACCATCTTTTTCTACGGAGTCATTTAACTCTAGAATCGCTCCTTTATAATCCAGTTGGTGTTCAATTAACCTAGCAGGGTCTCAAACTGTGGTTACTGCTGAGGCCTGAGGTCCCAGGTATGCTGTCAATCCTGTAGAGTGTGATTGTCCAGATGATCCTATAGCGGTGTGGTAAGCTTTACTCGTTCCGTCAGCTATGGATCGTGAATCTCTGTGGTGGTGATTGTGAGAAGTTGGCCTGGTATATGCTGTCCACTAGTTATAGTGGGCACCTTGCACCAGTCCAAACAACCCCTTATTGATGATAGGTTAAAGACAACCTTTATTGAAAGCTATCCTAGTGGTAGCTATGGAGATCAGCCTTCAGGCTAAGTCTTGAAGGAATGTAAAGCAGCTTGCTTTACCAGTCTATAATCTCCTGAATGACCAAATGAAAGGGAACCACACCAGGTATATATATAAAATATATGTATTTATTTCTAAACACACCCTACTAGTCTCTTTATGAGGCAAGAGGTCCAAACATATAAGGTACACTTCAAATATTACAGTAAAATAGCACAAATACACGTCAGGCCCTAGGGGCGAGCCAAACCATATACTAAAATAGTGGTATAAGAATCACAACTTAACTAGACACAAGGCCTAGAACCTGTAGAATCGCTGGGACCCCAAGGAACCACCCAAGGTAGTGACGGGGGCCGTGTGCAGTGTGAGAACACAGCCACAAGCTCCTGTTTGCTTCTATGGGGAAAGTCGCTGTTAGATCTTTAAAGATTAGGGACACTTAGAGATGAGCTAGGACCAAACCCCTTTGGACTTAGGAAGTTCTAGGGTCAACACCATGGGAGCACCGGAGTACTCAAGTTACCTCACCCAGGGAAGCCGGGAGCATTAGTGTCAAATGGTGTCGGGTCGCGTCGTCGTTTTCAATGGGAGTTGGCAAAGAAGTGCTGCTGCCAGGAAGATACGAAGTGTCCAAAGAGATCCAAGCTGGGATCGAAGAGGAGAAGAACCTGAAAGCAGAGGCGACAGAGTCTGGGTCACTAGCCAGTGACCAGGGGCACGATAGACAAATGCCCACCGATGTCAGGTGATTTCAGGTGAAGAAGGTAAAGCTTGACTCTTCAGCCATGAGGACTAGGAGGCATCGAGGACAACCAGGATCTGGATTCGAGCTGTCCCACAAAGAACGTCAAGTGCTGTGGCATCGGTACCCGGATTGGACACAACAAGCCTTGGCAACAGCAACCCACGCAGAAAGGAGAAAAATGCTTCAGTGCAGACCAACAAGGTCTGAGGGACTCTCCACGTGGTGGGGAGTCAGGGCATGTCTGGAGCAACCAGGGAAGTCCAAGGAAAATCAGAGTTGCCTTCACAGGGACCCACCAATCGACGGACTAGGGATCACGAAGGAGCCTTAAGCTGGAATGCAAGAAGTGGGCTCACGGGACACTCGTGGAGTATAGGCTCACAATCTTCGGTGCAAAAGGTGCTTGGGGCTTGGCCTATAAGTAACCCAAAGCATGACTTCAAGAGACGTCGAGAAGTCAATGCACTTGCAAATGTGCCCAGTGACCAGGAGTTCTGGTTCCACGTTACTCACGAGGGCTGAGGGTCTCAGCTTCGCTGGGGACTCGAGTTGGCCTATGCGAAGTCTGGAAATTCTCTTCCTGGGCTGCAGATACTTTGAAGTCCGGCGGGAACTTAGGAGATGCAGACTGGCAATTGCTTTGTTGGTGCCTGCCAAGCAGGGGAGTCACTCTTTGACCCCAAGGGAGATTTCTTCAGTCCTCTAAACTTGAGTAGAGCGTCAAAGTTCCAGGATTCAGTTGCAGAGTTTCATCCAGGGATATCTAAAGTCCTGTTGCCAGGGGTTCCTTACTTATACCTAAGGAAGGGGTTGGACTAACTCTGGGGACCCACCTATGGGAGAGTTTGAAAAGAGGGGTGGCTACACCCATTTCCTTTGTCCAGTTTCACGCCAGAGCAGGGGCTAGAAGCCTCTGAACCGGTTTGAGCTGGACTATGCACAAGGACACCAAATGTGCCCCCAGTGCAGGACTTCAAAGCACTCTCAGAGTGCTCCCACCCAGCCCCAATACACATCAGCCTGTCTGGGAGGTGGTTACACCTCCCTGTGACAGGAAACCGATTGTCCAGGCCTCCCCTGCCGGAGTTTCAGTCAGCAGCAGGAGGCCAGATCTGTGTCTGTGGCTGCAGCATCCATTTTGTGATGCCAGGGCTCTTTTAAGTTGGTACCGGGTATACCGGTGCTGTCCTGTCTCTCCCTCTAGAAGGGTGGGATCATACTCACACACCAGTTACTGGTGTGGGGGTATGATTCCAATGTGTTTGACACCAAACACAACATGTTTCTGTGCAGCCAGTCCAAAGTTAGAATTTACCGTTTGGTTATAATGCACTTAAGAGTATATGGTCAGGCTGCAATACTGACAATCCCGGAGGATGGATTCTGAAGGCTGCAGAGGGGCTCAGCTCATGCCTAGGCACCCTCTCTCATATAAACAAACACCCTGCCTTCAGGATTGATAATGCCTGCCATAGGGGTGACTGATAGGTTTCTCTGTGCAGGGATAGGTGAGATATAGTGAACCTATATCTCTGTAAGGGGTGCATGCACCACCTTACCCAGGCAGCAGTAGCAGACCTGTGGTGTCATTTTAGAGGGCTTCCCAGGGGTGGCATAATACATGCTTCATCCCCTGGTAGGCCTCTGGGGTACCTATGCCCTGGGTACATAGTATACCATATACTAGGGACTTATAAGGGCACCCGGAATCCAAACTGTTGTGTACCTAAGGTATTAGGAATCCATTTGTAAGAGAAAGCAGATAGGCTATGGGACCTGATTAGCAAGTTCCCAGCCAAACTAAGTCAAAAACCATCAAAACACCAGGAAAAAAGTGGATACAACCATGTAGTCAGATTCCACCTTCCTATAGTGATGATTACATTTGTATGAGTGACAATATTTCTTCTGGCCCAAGCTTTATCAACTCGTTTAACTGAAGAAGTCACTACAGTATCTGACTTTATTACTTTAAAATCATCTATAATTGATTATAGGATAGATGGGACTTCTTCAAGTTTCGAGATGATAGTTTGGCAAGACTCTGAGCATGCTGGTGAGGGCTGAGGGTCCATTGATTGTACTTCACTGTTCAGTTGATTCACCCCTGGAGCTTAGCGTCTATTACCATGACTAATAGTTCCAAACCATGAGTTGTCATTAGCTGCTTCTCCATGATCGAGCTTTGTCGGGAGAGGGTTGATATCATTACAATTAGTGCCGCTGTGAGCTCATACCAGTTGGCTGAGTCATTTTTTAGGTCGAACCTTAGTTAGTGCGCATGCGCTGCTCTGCGAGACTTGTTGTAGTGGAGTATGTTAGAGAAGCCCTGCCTACTCTCTACACATATTTTTCATTGGCTTGTGTCATTGTCCCTCATAAACGCTGGCTTGCGAGTAGTTGTAGGGTTGTTAGTCCCTCCTTGGTGCCGTCTTATCTGCATTTGTAAACACCCATGGAGACTGGCCCCTTTACTTCGGATGCGACACGGCTTGCCTTATTTAGTCTGTAAGCACTCTTTTCTTTAATGGGTTTCTCCTACTGCGGGCACGGCGTGCTTTCCCCACCATGCCCACTTTCACTTTCAAGCAGCCTGGCACAATGGTGGCTGAGGTCTCGCATTTACAAGAGTTTGAGCTCTTGCCATTGTAAATGACACTAGCTTAAACTCTCGTAAATACGAGATCTATTGTATTGCAAATGCTTTTTACATCTTGGGCTGTATTGATGCCTGCTTCCATTCAGTTTTGGATAGTCCAGGGCTCCTTAGAGCTGAATTTGATAAGCTCTGTCAGAGGGGTAGCTGCCCTTGGGCTTTGCTCATCATGGGTCCCCATTGACGAAAGTGGAATAATGCACAGCGAGGTTGAAAGGCTTTTATTATATACTGGCAATGTTGGATAGAGGACTGCTGAACTGGCAGTGAGTACTCAGTTTGTTGGGGTAATTCGGACTGGCCTCAGTCTGATGCGGCATTTGATCCCGGGACCTTTCTTCGGAAAAAACCTTCACACATGTGCTTAGTTGTTGCAATTTTACATATCTTCCAATGTATCTATATCAGCTTTATCTAAATTGTTGGGTGCATGCTTTATGCATACTCCAAGAATATGGCTTCCTGGCTTTATAGCAAGAGCAGAGAAGAGCAAATCTGAAGAGCTGATACAGTCGTTTGTGTACGGAGGTTTCCCCAAACATATGTCATCGCTTTGCCCCCCCGTGGAGTTAAGTGTTTTTCCTGCCTTTATCCTAAGCTGCATTTTCAAAAACAATCCAGTTTTCCACCTGCTACTTGAGAATCTCTTAGAGGTCAAGGATTTTACAATTAATGTCCAATTCCATAGTGATATGGTGATGTAATAATGAAATTATATGCGATGGGCTGTACTTAGGAGTAGATTAATTGAGCATTCGCAGTCAATAATTATTATGATGTAGCTTGGATTGTGACTACTGCTTAATGTGATTCCATCAGGCCAGGTATGCAGTGGCACAAGCAGCACATGCAGTGCAGCTAAGCGAGTCACAGCCGCAAGCCACACAGAGACGTAGCCCGGCCACCTCCGCCAATTGATCGCAAAGCCCCTGCAGCCCACTCCCATGGATAATCCACAGAGGTGCCTCGCTTACCTCAACTTCCAGAGTGTGTGACCCACTGGACTCCCTCAATTTACTTCTGCCTAAAGTCTGCCCCTGGTTGCTCTTTGAACCAGGCCCTGCACACAAGGACCAGGCTGGAAGGTAGGAAGCACAGAGGTTAGCAGGCAGACTATAGGCAGGCAGATAACCGTCCTGACAAACAGGACCCCGCTGCAAAGACCCGTGACCCGAGTCCGTGCTCTGAGACCCGATACCCGGGAGGATGAGGGAGGTGAGGGATAAACCAGGAAACAGTATGGAGCTCAGAGGGACGCCCCCTCAGCTCCACTACCTTGCTCCGTCTCCTGTATTACTGGCATAAATTGGGAATGACCAATATCACACCTGCGTCCAAGGCTCCTAAACATTAGGCATCCCACTGCTTGCCACCAATTGTCAGAACTCCTTTTAAAGGGCCATGGAACAAGCAGGAGCTTCTGGGCCCAACCATGGAGGTTGAGGGCTATTACTCCTGATGTCCCTGGGCCAGATTTACCAGAAGTCCTGAGCAACTAGGTCAAGAATCCCTTCAGCACTTGACTCTCAGCAGAAGCGTGGGTCCAGACATCTAAGGCGTCTCTGGAGGGAGGTAGATGCAGGAATTGATAACAGGCACACAACTCAAAATATGTTCAATAGCAGCAATAAATGATTGTCCAGACAAATACTTGCGTTTTTGAAAAAAGGAATATTTATATATGAACACAAAGTTCAAGTTCAAAATATCTTTATTTCGGCCATTCTGGTCATAAAAGTACATTTGTTTAAAAAAGCAACACATTTCATACGGTTTTGTTATACAAAATGAAGTAAAGTGCTGGACAGTGCAGTACTTAAAAGATCTCAGTAAAAGCATTAATGTATCTAAAACTACTCAATTTTATGCGATAAAAAAGAATAAAAATTGTTTAAAAATTAAGAATCCAATTAAACCAGACTAGATTTTAGTACAGTTGAACCAACACACCACAATAGGGAGGCTGGTATCATATTTTAATATCCTATAAGCCTCCCCGCAGTGAGTTGTCCCAAGGTTCCGGCAAACCTGTTGGAGCCATCGGTGGCCGATCTTCTTATATGCCGGACAGACAAACAATACGTGTTGGTCCGTTTCGGAGATGTTCTCACAAACCGGACACCCCTTGAACTGTGCACCACCCCAGCTATATGTGAAGGCACGGAGTGGTAATACCCCGTGCCTGAATTGCAAATAAAGTTTTTGGGCTAGGGGGGCTGAATAATGTCAAGAACTGATTCTAACCTGTATTGGTCGTTGACTTCTAGAAATTGTACAGTCAGTGTACCAGTGGTGGAGTTCTCCTTAATCTGATTTATCTTAAATTCTCTAAAAAGCTTTATGAGATCCTTCCTAGGAATTGTTGGGCAAGATACTTCAGCATTGGCCCATAGGTCACCCATCCTTAGAGTAACTAAGGTATTTTTGATGTAGGCTAACCATGGGATTTTGCCCTACCCCTGCAAGTTTAAGACCTCCTTCATCTCATCTTTAAAAGCCACCACACAAAGTAAAATATGGCATGCACAAATAACGCACACAGTCCCCTGAGGTCAGTACCTAGTGTTCGATAGGAAGGTCCCTGAGTCCCACTTCCCTCTCTCTAATGGTAGCGATTATTCCCCATGCATAATTGGTGACATTCAGGTTAGGCCCTCACTAGCAGTCCGAGCCACAGGAGTCTCACTCTGACTCTTCCAAAGTCAAAATTGTCGAAGCCTCTAAAGTGCTATGAGGCACAAGTTCCCAATTAGTATTTCCCACTCCTGCAGGGGTTGTTCTGCAGGAGTGGACATTGCGGGGCTGAAGCAGCTGTTGACAATGAGTAGCACTTGACTTTGCAGAGGTAGTGTCTGGTCATCCACGGCGCTTCCTCCGATGACAAAAAAAGTTCCTCTGATACTTCTCACAGTAAGGGGAAGGATGGTCCAGGTTCGGATACTTGAGCAGGGGTCCAGACACACACAGGCCACTATGGTGCCCTTTCGTCTCAATGTCTGAAAAAACAGGCAATGAGCCTTGCTATACGCAGCGGCCCCCGACTTTACTACACACATGGGCTACAGCTGGATGGGCACAGTGGTAATGCAATCTTCACTGTGGTCTCCTCTGGCATACAGCGTCGCCGACCTTACTCCCCACATGGGCGACAGCCCAATCGGTTCAGTAGTAATGCAATCTTCACCGCTGCCCCTCTAGCATATGAGGTTGCCGACTTTTCTCCACGCATGGGCGATGGCATGTGCAGCAATGACCGCCTAGCTTCATGGCAGCCTCCTATGGCATACAGGGTTGCTGGCTTGAATCTGCATCACATGGGTGATGGCCTGATTGTTGCAACAGGTGCTTCCTTAAACCTCGTGACAGGGATCCAATCGCCAAATCCCCACCAGACCTCGCTCCCTCTAAGCGCTCACCTCTTCCTCACAGGGCACACTGGTCTTGAAAAGCAGACAGGCACTGGTGATCCAGGCTCCAAGGCAGGTGGTCTGGAATTTCCCATGGTGATGTCCCCTCACCCAGCTGAGAGAATGTCAGATCTAAGCCCCCAGTCCTGGTCACAGGTAGAAGTCTTGCATAGATTCTCCTTCTCTGCATACAGCCCGGCTGGCTGCTTGGCAGTTTTAGGGTTCTCGAGTTCCATTTCTTATGGTAAATTTCCAGACACCAAATGGGGTTTAGTGCCTGACTCTTTAAAGTTTGTGTTGGGGGTCTTCTTCCTTTTTAAGAGCCCTGCCCTTCCTCCAGTAAGTCGTCTGTCACAGTAGGAGTAACTCCAAATCTGCACACATGCCATGGGAGTGAGTAAAGTTTCAGCCACAGCGATATGTGCATCAAAGGTTTATGCAAGGGCCCAAGCCCTAGTCTTTATGATTCTCCTATCAGCTGCATCTAATCTCTTGGATATTTATCAAAGTGCACCCTTTGAAATGCACTGAAGAGCCTGGCTCTTCCTTCCGCCAGAGTGTGTCCCATCCACCTCTCAGGAATGCATCCATCCACAAATCTGTCTGCAGGGAATCCGCTACCTCCTCATGCTCCTCCAGTCAGCCCGAGGTCTCCTACATTGGAACCCAGAGTCTTCCATTTATAATACCACTTACAGCCGCACATACACCCAGCACATGCATGCAACCACACCCATGCTGCACAGCACAACATGGTAACTTGATGTAGACCAAGGAGTGAGCCTGCACTGGGAATGCACAGAGGGTTATGAGCTTACCAGAAGTTACTGGTGTTGTGGTGGGGCATTGGACTGGATGGCATGCAGCTGAATGCGGCGCTCAACGGGTACTTGGACCCTCCCACCACACAGACACACTGGCCGGTTTGTGCTCGCTGTCTCCCAGAGGGGTGTTCCACAAGTTATATGGAAAGCAGGCAAGAAAGGCAGCAGGAGAGCAGCAAAGTGCAATGCTGAACGAAGGATATGAAATGTCGATGTCTTATCGTTTGCCTAAATTTTCTTGTTATAAGAGCCCAAGTACCATGTTTTTTCACCTGCACCAAAGGAAAATGTTACTCTCAGCATGGTTCCCTTTCTTCAAAGTTTCACTGTATTGAAGTGACACAGGAACTATTTAAAAAATAATGATAATTGCTTCCACATCGTCACATCACTGGGTCAATACTGGGGGTGGGAGGGGTCACTAAAAAAACATTTTGAAGACTACTGCAGGGGTGCATTTAACCCTTTTGTTGCGCCCGTCAGCCAACGGCCGTCGCAAGCACTACCTCAGTAGTGCTGCGCACATCCGTTGGCGGACGCGGCCCCGCCCACTCAATGGAACACCCCGCACCGCGGCAGAATTACCGCCGCGGTAATCGGGTTAAAAAATTACTATTTTGTTGGCAGTGTTTTCCAAAAAAATCGTACCTAGTCAAATATATATATAAATTGTGGTTATGAATGTATGAGAACAAGGAGTGTGCAGTTCCTGTGAGGGTGTCTAGGTTTAGTATGGTGGTAGGCGGAGGGGAGTGCTCCTTTTAGGAGCAAGGGGCCTCACACACCCCAAGGGGTGTCATTCTTCATCATCGGGCAGCACCTCATTGGGCCGGCGCTGCAATGCCCAACGGGCCCCTCGAGGGGGCTCTTTACTGGCAGTAACGCTAACCTTCATCTTGATGATAGACCTACTTCTAACCATAAACCCCAAGCATGACACCCAAAAACCAAACAACATAAATCCAACCTGAATCCTAATATTCAATGAAAATACTTTAAAATCAAAATATAGTTACATTAAATTGATTTCAACCCTCCAAAAAAAGGAACTCTAATCCAAAGATAAATTCATTAGAATTATCACCAACGTATCTCTTTTTTTGTAATTTATTTACGAATAAGGTGACAAAAGGTGAATAACGCATTGCAAACCTGCAATTTTAAAAAATGCACACTTTTCATTAAATACTTTGTATTAAATTATACCAAGAAATCTTATGTCTGCTGCAGATTTTCAAATGGTCAATGCCATGGTCCTGCTGAGGCAATAATTGGTCAATGTGATGGTGTTGATGTGGTTGTGATGGAAGCGTTCAGTGGCTCTTAATAAAATAATTAAGGAAATATTTGTGATTAATCTATTGCGCCAATTCGATTTATTTTCTATTAAAATGTGTATATTTTTAGATTATACTCATTCTTTTAATGGGGAAAGTTGATGCTTGTTGATTTTGGATATATTCCGGAGAAAGAAGTCCTGTGTTCCAATGAATAATTAATATATACCGTCTAACTAGTGGATAGACTCATGCACTCACTGGTACACTTGGAGAATTATATCAAACTTGTTGTTTGGTGCTGGTTGGTGAATCCTCTTGAATAGGAGGAATGGAAAATCAACTATGATGCGCTGTCCCCAGAACATGGGGGGCGTCTCCAAACCGCACTCTAAGACCACTTTGAAATAAAGTTATTCAAGATGTGTAAATTCATCACAAGAAATATTTTATTTATTTTGTTTTCTTTTTATGAATTACATTTGTTTATTCATTTAGTAATATCCGTTTTAATGGATTCTGGTCAAACTTGTGTGTCCGTAACATAAATAAGCTCAATGCATTTTGGGCAATGCTCTTCATCAGGGGTTTAATCCTATGAAAATAGAAGAAACTTGATCTCAGTTCAATCTAGTACAGTGTTTCAATTCCAAAAATAAAACGATTCTATAGATGGTAATGTAAATCCTTCTAACATAATTCATGAAACGAAAACAAAACAAATAAAAAGAATTCTTGCGATGAACTTGAATAACTTTATTTCAAAGTGCTCTTAGAATGCGGTTGGGGGACGCCGCCTATGTTCCAATGCATAGTGACCCACTAGGCCTCCTTGCTTGTTTAGATTTTTGTTGCCTGTGTGTGCTAAAGTTGGAAGTACCTTGGTGATGAAATGGTTTGTGCCAATGGTTTGTTTCTGTTTTGCCAGTGTCTGGAACTACCATTTGATCCTCGGACGTCACCTGCATTTTACAGAGCTTCCTTAAATTAGAAACCAGGTGATCTTATGTGCACTTTGGCTGATCAAATAATTGTGTACTTGAATTGCACGAATCAGCCTGTGCAAAATGCCATTTTCACCAATGCCTGGTGCAACAACACAATCTCGTCAGTGTCGGTTGTTGTAAATATCGTTTTAACTGTACTTGGTCAGTGGGACTGTCAGTTTAAATTTGCACTGAACAAGCACAAGTGTATCCAATCCCGCCGCGCGCCGTGTGGGGCGTCTTTCACGTGCACACTTTCTTGGCAGAGGACCAGTCCTTTGTTTTGTCTGTCCTGCATCTCCTCTCTATGGTTTCTGCAGTACAGTGAACTGTACATGAGCATGTCATCTCCGAGACCCTGGTAGGTGGTCCCGGGCCCCACAGCACGGTTGTTTCCCCAGTGATAAGCTTGGGGTCACACAGGTCAACATGAGGTCAGCGCCTGGACATGTATCACCCAGGTTAGACACAATGCGCCCCAGAGGTAGCTGGGTTGTGGGCCAGTTACCCTGTGATCTCCACTCCCCTGGCAGCGGTGGGTAAACATTGGCCGAAGTCTGATAGCAGCTTTTCCCTATCGGTTCAATATCCCTAAGCCCCGGGGTCACCCCATGAACCCTGGCAGAGGGGGAGAGACATCTTGTCAAATAATGCTGCTCTCTGATGTGTCCGCCATTGATGTGTGAGCACATGCACTGAGACACTACAACGCGCTCTTCTGCTGGTGCACCAGCTATTGCACCCAAAGGCTGGGGGGTGGTGGTGGTGGGGGGGGGGGGTGGACATTGTAAATGACTCCAACAAGCCCCTATCACACTTGTTCCAGTGTTTACACACAAGGCTGCCGGTATATTGAAGATCGAAGCCTTGTTTGCCATAGGGAGGCTGATATGAGAGGGCCTAGCAACGGAGGGGGACTGGAAACTGAAAAGTATTAATTGTTTCCTGTCCTAGGATCAGGGCTTTAAGTGGGCCGGGTCTCACCGGGTCTGAGCACCGGCAGTTTTTTAAAGGGGGCCTCAAAATGGGTCTCTATCAGGTTCTGTTTTATGCCCTGGCACAGGCGTGCAGTGACGTACATCCATGTGCGCGTGCTCCCACTGCTCACTTCTCACTAGTGGAGAAGTTACGGCATGACTTCATGCCAGGTGAGCCTTGTAGAGGAAGGGAAATTCTTGAAGAGAGTCATTTTCTCTCTGGATTTCCCTTCTCTTATTGAAACTCAGGCGCAGCAGCATTGTCGTGGTGTCACCAGGGCTTTAAGTGGAAGCTTTTTCAATATTCTAAATAAGCCATAGTTCCTGCTTATTTATCTTATGCAACTAACAGCCATTGATAAAGCCAATAGTCCTGACTTGTGGTAGGTAGGATGTTACTTGTTGTATCATATATCTGGATGCAATGACAGAAACTGCAAAATACAAGTCAGGCAGCACGCTATGCTAAGCACAGATTTTTAGGTTACGTGTTTTAAGCCACGCCCCTAATCACACTGGCCACGCCCCTTTGAGAGACCCCTTCCCCCCCCCCCCCCAGTTTTTTCATCCCACTTAAAGCCCTGCCTGGGATGAATAGCAGGCCCATATCCGCCAAGTTAAAGATGGAAAGAGAAGAAAAATATGCCTTTTTGCAGTAAAGACCTATGCTCCGTTACAATGTTAGTATATTTTCTGTTTTCACCTGTATGCTTTAATCTGTGGGTGCAAATGAGTGTGGCATTTAGGGCCAGATTTACGAAGACACCAGATAACGCAGCACAGGACCTAAAGGTGCTGCGTTGTGTTACATGACAAGTAGAGAGCGGGATAGCACCATATCTCCAGAGATATGGCACTCTCTTCCATGCTCCCTGTCATGGAGGGGCGCAGAGCGTGACGCACACACCTTTGCACCTTGGTGCAAGGGTGCTTGCGTGAGTTTTACGTAGGTTTTAAACTGGAAGGGTAACCCTTGCAGTACAAAATTCTATGTCTATACAAACTTTAAAACTTTTCCTACTTTTTCTGTGTGTTGTACAGTTCACCACACATGCAAAGTTGGAAAAGAAAGGAGAAATAAAAGTATTTCTCCTTTTACACCTGCTTCCAAGTGGAGTTATATTTTTGGCACAAAATCATGCCTGCTATTGTTAGTTGATAAGATTAAACGTCAAAAACCATGGGTGGTTGCTCGGGAACGCCCATGTACCCCCCATGGTACGTCCCCTTGATGCAGAGTTACTTAAATCAGCACTTCATGCTGGTTTGTATTACTTTTTCATACAAACCAACGCAAATACCAATTTGCGTTGGTTTGTAAATCCTAAAAGGATTTTGCATCGGGTCTGTGTTTAAAAATGCAACTCCAACACAAAAACTTTGCAAGTCTTACCCTTGTACTCTGCATATGCTGTATGTTATTATTATTGCGTTTGTATCTTTCTCTTGTGTTGGCGTTAGGTGTTTCGCTGTTTGGCCCACGCTATATTTTCCTCTTCATTGATGTTATATTTGTTTACAATTGTTACGAATGCTTTAAAGAAACAAGACCAGGCTATTTGAACCCCAAAACAACTATATGATTAACATTAATCAGTATTTTATTTAGGATACCTAGTACCGTGAACATTTTTTTAAACACTTCATGCTTGGATCTTAGAATTTAAAAATTCGGTCGTCATCTATTATTAAAAATCACTGTTCAATTTTGTCTTGATTTCTGTCTTGGATTTTCGAAATAATGAATGTGTTTCCCACGTTTTCCATGTTTATCCTTTGCTTATTAGCTTGATATGCAAGATCAAAACATTTCAGTGCATGGAATGGAATGTGGTGCATACCGCTGCACTGGTTCTCTAGGACAATATATACCAACCTTCACAGGCTGGTTATTTAATCAATCAGCCAACCACTCAATCAATAGTTTATTTCGTCCAAAGGTCATAAAAACAGTAAAACAATTGAATATAGTTCAAATACATTGTGAGACTAGGTAACAAAAAACAATGATGTATTGGGAAACAAATATTAAAAAAACAATCAAGTCAAAAATGTCTTCAAAAAATGGATGGGGCTATGTTTGCTGAGCGTTTCGTATTTATCAGGCGGGGTTGTCCTCGAAAGTGGGTCAGAGTGTGGGGAGCATGGAACAAATATAGGGGCAACATATGTGATCCGCCACCTCTTTCTGATGAGGAGTCCTCTGACTCAGATGACTAGAGAAACTGAAGGGGAGAAGGGGAGGGTGGCTGATACGGATGGCCTCAGGAGGCCCGATCTAGGTCTACTTGGAGAAATGATGATTATGTATGGTGTTTTGTCTATTACAATGTGTGTACGATCTGATTCCGTGTCCTTTTGTTGTAATTTTTGTGAAAACAATAAAACTTCTTTAAAAAAAAAAAAAAAAAAAAAAAATGTCTTCAAAATCTTGAAACTGCAGCACATAATGGTCAAGACTATTACTAAGATTATTAATCGACATAATACATTTAGAAAGGGGGCAGCATATTAAAGGAGAGCGTTGTGTCAATAAATTCATGAATGCTGCTCTATGATTGATTATTCCCAATCAGCTGCATCATGAACAGCAGATATTATGCGTCGGCATTTTAAAGAGGGACTGGGAAAAAAGAATCGTATTGGCAACTGGGATCATATTTCTCTGCCTCAGTCATTCTTGAGAAACGTATAATGTTTGCTATCAGACCAGTTTTTAATCGGGCCAGCAAATTTCTTTCATTTTAGCCCAACATCCTGTCCAAATAGGGTCGCTGACCAATGCAGGACTTTGTCATGATATATGTCCTTACGGTAAGTTCCAGACCTTCCAACTCACAAGGTGCCAAGGTATGTCACACAATATTGGCACCTTTCACACGGTCACCGAGTGAGGAGACGATATCCCACATTGTGCACACAATTATCTAGAAAACCTTACAAAGAACGGGCTTCCAGCTAAGTCTTTGGAGGTTCAGAGGAGCCGATGTCCAAAACAGGGTATGAAGCCTCCAATGACTTACATCTGTGGTATCCTCAGAATCTTAGTTTTTTGTGTTGGAGGGGGAAAGCTGTGAATCTAAAGTGTCTCAGTCTGTGCTTTGCACTAAACCCTGTCCCATCCAACGCCCCGCCCATTCCTCACAAAGTAAAAAGTTTTGACAAGATGGCTGGTCAGCTCTGCATTTTCTTTATCCATTGTTATATGGCCCCAGTAAATTTTGGCTACTTGATGTTTGTTTGCGTAAATTCTGCAGGGTTATCCTGAATTTAACTGTAGCCAATACTGCGAGCGGCCTTATTGTGATAACACAACTATGGAATAAAATGGAACCAGTGCTCTTCCATCACGTCCCCAATAATTCATTCCCTGCCATAGAAGGTGAAAACTGTAATAATTAACAGTGAAATATGTATTTTAGGCTCGATATTTTATAGCATTGTATGAAGTGAAGAAAAAAATCTGCAAAGAGCATAAAATGGGTGAAGGCTGAACAGAAATATATGCTGTGTACCTGTGTAATTGAGTCCAGCATCTTATTCATTACCATTGCTGAGTGTGGAGAGGGGCTATGATTTATAAGAGGCGAAGCTTTGAGTGCGTCATGATTCCCTCCCCCCCTTCAACAATGGAAATAAATAGCATATTTCACTAATTGGATATGCATATATCATTTATGCGATGTTGCGTTTAGGTGTAGCTTTGTGGAGGAAATCTGTCTGCATATAGTTACCATTTTTAAAAAAAATACACATAAAGTGGGTCCAGTGGAGTATTACTCTCTCACCTCATGCTATTTGCTGTGTGAGTCATCACTCTGCCTTCTGTGGAGTGCTTGCATTGCAATGCATGAGGGATTATTTCATATCTCAAAAGTTCACTGAATCATCACACATTAAATTCTTTAACCTTATTGTTGGACTTGGCCCTTTTTGCAGGGTCATCCCTGAACTTTTTGCCTTCCTCCTATATTTTTTCTGACCTGTTGTTGGCTGTTTTATGACTCTGGGCACTTTACCACCGCTGATCAGTGCTAAAGTGCATATGCTCTCCTTGTTGTAAATTGATGTATGGATTAGTGATTCCATGATTGGCTGGTTTGGTTTACCTGTCAGACCCTAGTACAGTGCACCAGGAGTGCCCAGGGCTGGTAATCCAAATGCTGCTGGTGGGCTTGTAGCATTAGTTGTGCCACCCACAGAAGCAGCCTGTTAAAGTGTTTCTAAGGCTTGCCATTGCAGAGCCTGTGTGCAGTCTGGTACTGCCATGCTGACTGGGCAAGTGCACCCACTTGCCAGTCCCTAAACCTTCCCTTTTCTTCATATCAGACACCCCTATGGTAGGCCCAAGGGCAGGGTGCATTGTAAGTATAAGGTAGGACATGCCCTGGTGTATGTGGCATGTCCTAATAGTGAATTACAGCCATTTTCGTTTTTCACTATTGCAAGGGTACCTGTTCCCCATAGGCGAGAATGGGCAGTTTGATTATTACATCCTATAATCCTAACAGACTCAGGGAACATGGTAGAAATTCGAGTTTAGTAGGCCTGAACTCAGAATGATAAAATACATCTTTTAGTGAAGTAGGTTTTAACATTCTGTGTTTGAAAATACCACTTTTAGAAAGTAGGTATTTTCTTGTCTAACCATCCGAACCTGCCTCTGCTAGCCTGTGTATTCCTTGTCTGGAGTTTGAGTGACAGGGGCTGGGGAATTACAGGGGGCTGGGGAATTCCCGGAGACAGGGTGAGTCAGCACAGGGCTGAATAGAGAGATCTCCATGTAGATGGGTGGGAGGAGTTGCACCTGGGCCCTGAATAGGGCAGTGCTTTCCCTCCCCAATGCTGGCTCCACCTCCTGTGGTGCGTCTGATATCTCTGCCTTGCACTCTGAAAGGAAAGAAAGAGTCATGCAAACAAAGTTCTCCAGGACTGACCAGAACTGGTTTGGACTAGGCAAAGGCCTCTCTGCTTTCAGAGAACAAAGAGAAACTGGGCATAAATATTAGGGCCCAAACCCAAGAACTTTAGATCACTTTTGGACAAGAAGAAGAAACCTTTGCTGAGGAGAGGGACCAGAAGAAACTGAGGAGAGACTATCCCTAAGCTGAAGTGCTGCTTGGGGGATTGGCCTGACTGGTTGCCTGACTGCCAAAGAAAGGAGAAAGGACTTTGTGTGCACTTTATTCAACTTGTAAAGGATCTCCAAGGGCTTGAGAGAAGAGCTTGCCTCCTGCTGAAGTCTCAGGGACAACAGACTTCAACCACCAGCACTCCAAGAGTTCTTTGGAAGTGCCTGTAGCTGTATTTGGGCCTTCTGAGGGACTGCGTGTCGCAAGGAGCTGGAAGCGCGACTCGAGAAGAAGAAGCGTGTCGCCGTCGCAGCCGCTGCCGTCGCATCACTGAACAGGGGTGTCGACGCTGTAGCTGTCGCATTGCACTGCATCACAAGAAGCGTCCCGCAACACCGAAGAAGCGGGTTGCCGTCGCAGCAGCTGCCGGCGCATCACTGAACAAGGGTGTTGCCTCTGTACCTGTCGCATTGCACCGCATCACGAGAAGCGTCTCGCACCACCGAAGAAGCGTGTCACCGTCGCAGCCGCTGCCGTCGCATCACTGAACAAGGGTGTCGCCGCTGGAGCTGTCGCATTGCACCGCATCACAAGAAGTACCTCGCATCCAGGGAGAAGCGTGCCACCGTTGCAGCCGCTGTCGTCGCATCACTGAACAAGGGTATCGCCACTGCAACTGTCGCATCGAACAGAAGCGTCTTGCATCGTTGGAGAAGAGTGTCGCCACCAAAGCCGCTGTCGTCGCATCACTGGACAAGGGTGTCGCCGCTGCAGCTGACGCATCGAGCCGAGACCTCTCGTAACATCGGAGAAGCGTGTCGAATTAACAAGAAGACGCCATCTTTGTTTCTTTGCACCAGATCTTCAACGCATCGCCGCCTTTGCGTGTAAGGACCTACCGCATCACCTTCCCTGCAACACTTTTGTTGCCCTGCGTGTCGCATCTTAAGGTACATTGACTCAAAGTGTCGCATTTAAGATCTAAAGAAAACTAAGCTATATTCTACCATTTTTAAAGTATTAGTATTGTGGATTTTTGTTGTTTATGTTCTTGTGTTAAATCTATATAAAGAATACTTATTTTTGATATAAAACTTGTGTGGTGTCCATCTGTAGTGTTGTCATTGGATTACTGTATGTGTTCACAAATGCTTTACACACTGCCTCTGAGATAAGCCTGTCTGCTCGTGCCAAGCTACCAAGGGGGTGAGCAGTGGTTATTTTAGGAGTATACCCCCTTACCCTGACTAGAGGCAAGGGTCCCTATTTGTCAATGATACCTACCTCTGCCAACTAGAGACCCCCAAATCTAACACTTATACATGCATTGCATATATAAAATAATGATTCTTATGTATTGATCAATGTAGCAGGTTTTGTAATGTTTTATTCAGGAATAATATCCGATCGACACATACATATATATGTTTACACACACGCACACATACATTAGAACGTATGATCCAGCACCTTAAGTACAGTGGTTATTATTATTATTGAAGTATCTGAAGTATACAGAATCCTGACAACAAGACAAACGACATGAACATCTACAAATCCAGGGAGAAGTCTAAGTCTAAGTCATAATTAAAATACATGGATTAAATCTGTGCACAAAGATAAAATCACAGTAAATAGGCTGTGTGAGCACTGCCCCATGGTTTTCCTCTGTAAAGTGATTCTACATAAAATCTGTGAGGCATTAATCAGTGTTTAAACAAACTGATAGAGCGCAGATTTGCTCTGTTGTTTGTAGGGGTGTATTATAATCATGAGTAGCATATAATCCTTTATTTTGTTAACATTTGTGTTGTTAGATCGTGTACTGTAATAACGTGAAAAGTGAAGTGCTAGAGGAATTCCAGTATAAACGTGAAGAAAACAAAGTTGAAATTATATGTGACAAGATGAAAACCCTAATTTGTAGAACTGTGCTTGTGGCTAACGAAAATTTCCATGATTATTGTGCTTATGTAATGCATTGATTTAAATGTGCACAGTAATGATGTTCACTTATGTGTGCGCCTTATGAAATAAATGTGCTGTTTCTTATGTTGGCCGAATTCTGTAGGCCTAATATGTATTTTTCCCTGAAGCTCTCATATTAGATTTGCTAGTAACATGCATGTGTATGTAGAACTTGTTCTTTTTAACTTTTCTGTTGCAGGTGTAGAAATTCATCCTTGTCAGTTAGAATAATGTCTTTGTTTTAGGAGTTAGGTTTAGGGAGCAGAAGATACATTGAACAGCGATGCCGATAAAGAAGGACAGTGTTCTTTCTCACCGGAGAGAGCCTGGGAATCAAGGGAGTCATCGAGCCAAGGCCTGGGAGCATTGATGCCGCATGGAAAGTTACCTACAAGGAGGTGGCTTGCTTGGATGGGGTGTTGCCACGGGGTATTCTGGGATGATATCTGAGGTTCTTGATTTGGCGTTAGGGACAGAGTCCGGGGGACTTCTACCTTGCCATGAGAAAAAAAGCATCTTAGAACGAGCTCTGTAGCTTTATGCTACTTGACCCATTCAACGTGGATGGACATCATAGGAAGCCTTCACATGCTGACACCTTTTCAGAACTTGCCTTAGGGAAACACTAAGTAGGAATGTCACATTAGTGATAGTGTAGGGACAGGCTTTTTACCTACGAATCCCCAGTGAAGGGGACACTCGATATTGGAGCAGTTATCTTTTGAGTCCTGTGTATTCTGCATCGTCTTAATTTCACCTGTAGGTTTGCCTTTGTATTAGTTCCAATGTATTTCTACACCCTCGTCTTGAGGTGCTTGTATATCCAACTGTTCTTGGAATTTGTAATAAACTAACTTACTTTAGATTGGGAGTCTGGGATTCTTTGGAGTCATTGGAACAGTAATGAGTAAATTGGCTAACGATTTTTCTTCCCTTCCACACTTACATGCAGACAAAAAGAGACATCGGCCCTAGGGTTCCAGAGTAAATCTAGAACGTGGAAACGGCTCCTTCACAAATCAGGTCTACTCAAACACCCTTTCACTTTAATGATAAACGTTTGAATCTTTTGAATCTGTGACCTTTGGCCGTGTGTGGTGGGCTTGGCCACCCGTAGAGGGTGAGGCCCCTGGTGGAGGATGGGGGGACAACCCCTGTGGCAAACTGTTGGACCAGGATGTGAGAAAAGAAAAACACAGAAAGTCACTAAAAAACAAGGCTAGTGTGACATTAGGGTTAGCGTGGGCTAAAAACACATTAATATATGTTTAAAAAGCCTCAGAAATGTCCTTAAAAATATAATCAAAAGAACACATTAGCGAATTTAAGTTACCTCTGCAATCCATAACTTGCAGAACAGCGATGCAAACCATAACTCACAACAAATGCAATATATGCTCATATGGCCACAGTGTGCATGCCAATAAGTAGTAACATCCAACAGCAGGGCCGACCAAACAGTCATTGCGCACTTAGGAGTGGGCAAACCACTCCTTCCCTGCCATGCTCCGAGAGCAGAGCAGCCCGACCACCCGCCAGCCCGCAAAGGAAATGTAAAATGATAATAACTCAAAGTTATCATTTTATGTTTCCTTTAGTTTGGGTACACTGCTTAAAAGCAGTGGGGCAACGCTTCTCCGCCATAGTGGAGGAGCGTTGCCCCTGTCCTTTCCTAGCACTGGCGCACTTTTGACTGCCTAGCTCCAACTCAGGCACCCTTGCGTTGTAGGCAGGATTGCTTTTGTGCACAAAAAATTATCCTGAGAGGCATTTTCCTCTTTCTACGTGTGCTGCAGGATGCAGCACACGAAGAAAAAGGAAATAAATAGGAGAAATAAAGATATTTCACCTTGTTACGCCTCACCTGGGGAGACGTAGTATTTTGATGCATTTCAATGTCTGCCACTGATGATAAATCTGGGAATGCGCCAAAATCCATAGGTGCATGCATGGGAACTCCCATGCTCCCCTCATGGAATGCCTCCCTGCCACAGAGTAATGCAAGGGCCACGCTGGGCGGGCTTGCGTGACTTGTAAATCTCATCTTCGGTTTTGCTACCATTGCGCCTCCTTGCAAGGGTGACATAAAACCTTGATAAATATGGGCTGGGGTGTACAGAGACAAACATTGCCCCACCTGAAAACATATATTGTAACTTGTGAAAAACAAAAAAACTCAAAAGTGCTTTTGTAGTTAATTCAGCCCTAACCATAAAACTTTAATGTACATTCATTGTAGGTCTTTGTAGAAACATACACGAGTTTAGTAGATTTTGGTGTTTAGACTGGCAGCGAAAATTCAAACTGCAATACTATAACGTTAAAGAACACGTGGATTTCGACAGCAGCATGTCTTAGTCTAAACACAAACCACATATCGATTTTGCAGTTCAGTGTTGCACAGTCTCATTGAGGATTAAACCTGTTCTTGAGCAATTCTCAAGGTGAAGGTTGCAGGAGAAGCCATCTGTGGAATCTTCTCTTCAGCAGCCAATCTCCCCCTAACGGGCCAGAAGCTTCCATGGACCTTGCAGGTTTGCGCGCTCCCCTTCTCCACACCCACGTGGCCTCCGCCCCGCCAGAGAGCTGAGTGCGCTCATTCCTTCGCGCGCTCAAGGTGACTGAGGCCGCAGCTGCGCCGGGTTCCCACCTCAGCCCTCGCGCCGCTTCAGAATGTTCTCTCCACAGCCCCCAGGAATGTCGCCCGGGAGACAGCCTGCGTCACGCGCCTCGCGGCGCTGCAGCTGAGGGGCCTTGACTTCTCCCCTCGCACGGAAGAAGGACGGGCTGCGACCGTAGATGTAAAAAGTGTACAAAGAATCTCGAAAAAAGGACAAATACACCTTGTTTCTAGCTCACGGGCTGCAGTGTGTTCTGCCTTAAACTATATTTTGGAAATAATGTGTTCTGTTCAGGAGCGCTTAATGAACTCACTTTCTACTCCACAAGGGCGTCATAGATTCAACCATTTAGGAGCCCGAGCAATACTCCTGTAGAACTAACTACTCCACGCATTTGTAATTAGCAACATTCATAAATACACGCTGCTGGGCCTCCATCCCTCACGTGCGTTATAACGCGCCTCACGTGCAGAGCTCTCAGCTCAGAGAACTACCGTTGTGAATCAGGCGCCAAGAGCCTACTGCCCAGGGAGGCGTTTATAAACCCTAAAAACCACAGGAGATTATCAAGAACTTGGAAATGAAATGTCAGTCCGAGATTCTGGTTCAGCATTGAGACATCTCTGTTTATCACAGACTGATGCCCCAGCTATACCCCCTGAAGAAATCTGCTGCATGGGCCTTATAATGGCTATTGTGACTATAGTGAGTTGTTGGAGTGTCTGCTGCTATTCAATCAATCAGTGATTTGTATAGCGCGGCTATTCACCCGTGAGGGCCTCAAGGTGCTGGGGGAGGGGCTGCTGGTCGGGCTGGGTGGAGGATCATTCGAAGAGGCAGGTCTTGAGGTCCTTCCTGTATTGGGTCAGCGACGCGGATAGGTGGAGGGGCAGGGTGTTCCAGAAGTGCATCACAGTTGCCTGGTTTTGGCATTACCCGTTGGTAGAGGAGAGTGCCTTGGACCAACCTGCAGAAGCGGGGCTAACAGCGGCAGCTCCTCCACTATGGTGGAGGAGCATTGCCCCCACCCCCCTTCTAGCAGCGTAATTAAAAAAAAAACAACGATAATAAACCGGGGTTATTTGTTTCCCGGAGTCTTGGAGGCGGGGCCAGAGTGATGACAGGCACCATTAGGGAGTGGTATGTACTGTTATCAGTGCGCATGATGGTTTGACCGTCCGTCTCAGGCCGGCCTAACCGTCGCGCTCACTGAAGCTCTCTCCAATCCGAGCGGCGTTGCTGAGTCGGAGACAGCAAGCACAGGCTCCCAGTCTCCCTGGAAGTGCAAATCATCGGCATTCAGGCCAATCCTGAAGCTGCTCTCATCTTTGAGAGCAGCTTCCGGATTGGCTACAAGGGGTCTGTGTGCCTGTGCCTGCGGTTGAGCCACGAGAGGAGCAGGAAACCGGCGATGCAAGCGAGCTGCAGGCGGCGTATAAGTTCTTTTTTTCCCTCTTTTTTTCATTGTCGTCTCCCCCCACCCTGCCCCCACTCTCCTCTGACACTGGCCGCTACTGGGGGTTATGAAGCCGTTGCAGTATTTGTAGCATGCGCCATTATTCAAGGGAGTTTTCTAGTCAAAGAAACCTTTGGAAATACTGCATGATATGGGCCCGGATCACAGAGTGCCAGCTTGCAAAGATGAGATGCTCATTAAGCAGTGTCACTGGGGCCGCACAACATGCAAGGTCTCGATTTGCAAAGGAACCTGCATAAAGGTGGGCGAGCCAACAAATTAACAGGGTGAGCTGCGACTGAGCTGAGCCAAGGGTCTGATGTGGCTCTTAGAGCCTGTGCACAAGCCGAGCCCTGAAAACGTTTGCCTTGTAATTCATGCGTCAAATATCTTTCAAAATATAATAAAGTCTCTTCAAAATTCTAAAAAAGTGTATTTCTTTAACACGTGGAAGGTTTGACATTAATACATACAATTATAGACCTGCACTGAGAAGTACTTATTAAAAGTGATATTTTTTCAACATGAACTAATAGTGAACTAAGAGGCAAGACGGTTGTCATGTAAATGCTGTACGTAGCCCAGATTATTAAAGAGCAACATTATATCCTATTTAATCAAACACTACAAGTTTTTGTACAACTGATATTCGGAACTGACATTTTTGAATGTGTTTTTATTTGCAATAATGAAGAAAACTTTTTTTGGGTGAAAAAAAATATTTGCCTATATGATCACAAAATTTAAGCTGGGCAACCGCCGTTTGTCTCCATTCTCTGGTTTTACTTTGATCAAATTAGCCAAAACATGGCTATCTATTTGCCTTCTCCTTTTTTATGCTAACAATTTGTTTTTATCTCTTTGTGCATTTTCCTGCAGTTTTTAAATGGCACAAACTGGATCTGAAGGTATTGGGGCACTTTACATGAGCAACAGCTATATTACTAAAGGTAAAAAAAAATATTATAGGCACAGAAGGTTAAGATTTGTCCAGAACCACAGGATGTTGAGCCAACGCCAAGACTGGGACCTGCTTCCCCAATTTCAAAGTCGGCGACTCTGGCCATAATGTCACATCCTGGGTAGAGGGAAGGTGGCAGGCAGAAGCCACTTGAAAGCTCGGCTAGGTAGAGGCTCGAGGTTCCAATAGGGCCTCTAGCTGAGCCAAAGCCAGTCTTCAAGCTCATGCTTGAGCTTTCAATGTCTCGCCCTCCTCTAGACCTGCATGGCTTCATGGCTCATGGGGGTTAGTGCTGCTAAGCAGAAGGCAGGTGACTAAAACATGGACTTTCATTGGTTCCTTTTACCAAGTGGTTGGAGGGACATGAGCATGATGACCTGAGCCGGCCCCTTACCATCTATGCACATGTACGATTTGAACACATTAGAAGATGAACGCGAAAGACCCAACCTCATATTACGCACAGCATAGGACAGGACATACTTACCCTCTTGGCACAAGCAAAGTGAAAATGATCAGTTATGTACATACAGTTTTTTCTCCAGAACATTTTCCACGCATATATTATTACCCAATCAAAATTGGTACTCATTTTACCATCATCAGAGGATGAATGGCTGAGTCACCTTTGATAAAACTTAAACCTGTGACCTGCAGCTCACAATCAGATGTCAACTGAAAGTACTCAACTTGCTTAGCTATCTTAACAACTTACCTGCAGGAGGTTTTGTAATAAGGTAGGGAGTCAGATAATGATCCTTGTCTACTTTGTGCACACCCCAGCGTCTGGCCTACCCCTTCTCAGACATGGCAAATTTGTCGATTAGAGAAAAGCACTTACATACAATCACTCATTATCATCTATGCCCTTACAGAAGATACTACTGCAGAGAATCTTTCACAACCAGAACCAGCAACAAACTGCCTAAGTAACATTGCTTTGTCTGGCAATAAACCAGCAATGAAAATGTTTTTCACTCATTCGCACCCAACACACTCTAAGCTTAATGCTGTCCTTAGCCCTAGCTTAACTGTAACTCCTATCCTAATTCTTAACCATAAGCTTTGATATGTTTACTGACGTGACAACATTTAAATTGCTGATTTAGGTTTTAATTGGTTAAGAGTTATTTCATGTTTGACTGACTTAGCCCTTCTCAAAGACATAGGGCCTTATTACGAGTATGGCGGTGCTCAGGACAGCTGTACTCGTGTTGGCGGTCTGACCGCACCACCCTGGCGGTCCGCTCACCTTAATGTGAGTGTAGCAGTGGGACCACCACAGAACAGTCACACCTGCCGGGATCAAGGATCCCACTGCGGCCTGCGGACGGCCTGAACATACTGGCGGCACTGATGCCGGCACTGCCGAGCATATTAAGACCTACATATCCATCACCCTTTTCATGGCGGGGACCCCGCCATGAAAAAGGGGGTAAACATGCAGGTAAGGAGGTCCTAACAGGGCCCCTGGCCTATTTTGGGCCTGGAGGTGTGTGCACGGGGGCACATGTTGTGCCCCCTTGGAATTGCACCCTTGTTCCTGCACCGTTTCGTGCATGCCACACCATGCAGGAACGTGCCTTGACACTCTAACAATTGTGGTATACTGTTAAGGCTCTCCTAAGAGCCTAATACAGCTGCCTCGTTGAGACTGCTGCAGCACCGCCAAACCAACCTGGATTAAAGTAATAATCCGGCAGGGGCGGTGCACTATGGGCTTGGTGGCCCTCCTGTGGGGGCAGCAGTGGCAGGCCTACAGGAGGACGGCCAAACTCATAATCAGGCCCATTGTATCATTGGATGATAACCCTTTAGTGTTCATTTGTTTTATTTTGCTGTCATTAAATGTTTTTGAATTTGTAGCTTTTTATGTTCATGAAGTCAAGGGATGTGGGCACATAGGCTTTCTTATAGATGCAGCAACATTAGTAGTCCATTGGTAAAAGTATCTGTTATTGCAGTGCATTGTTAAAAGTATCTACTACACAATATGCTGCACCCGTACAAACAACATATACACAGTATGCTCAATATGATACTCTATGTACGTATCTCGCCCCTGTGGAATCAATGAAAAAGTTATTTGCACTATATATAACACCAAAGGCCTCTGTGAAAACTGGTAAACATAAAAGTGACTTAGACAGGGGAAAACATAGACAATTCTTACATTATAAATGCAGTCTACACACAAGTAAACCTTCTATCACACATGCATATCTAAGATATTCCTGAAATATGTTATGGTTCTGCCCCGGCATTGACGGGTTCTGGTAGTCAGTCCCAATGAGGCTCAACTCGGCCACGGGGTTGGAGATCCCTAGGGAGATGGCCCAATGCTTGCTTGGACTTATTCTGTTCCGCAAGAAAAAAAGCTCAGTAAAGGGTTACTGCTGGCTAAAGGCAGGATTGCGATTGGGTGGTTGTCTCCGAAACACCCGGAGAGTGAAGATTGGCTGAGAGATATGGCTGAATGGATAAATGCAGAGGGGTGGCACATAAAAAAGACCTGCAGGGATGAAAGATTAGACGATGACATGAGGGCCTGGGCAGCAATGCTTGCGGAAATATTGATGCCGCTGGATGAGCTGCCTCCGTAGATTAAGGGATGGGCAGATATATAATTCAGATGCTCCGTAAAATAACTAGTAATGGGAGACTGTGAATGAAGATCTCATTCAAATCTTATGTGTTGATGTTTAGTCTGGTCCTCTATGTGTGCCTCTAATGCAATGTTGTGCGGAATCACTTTTCCCTGATATATGATGAACAGAGCCTGGGGGGAGGCTGGAGGGGCGTTAGTTAATAAAAGAAATATATGTTCACTAAGTTGGGATCCACACTTGGCACATGGGGTTCCATGTTCCAAGCAACAGAAACCATGAAGATTTCTACTTGGGCAGACACGTACTGTGCTGTCTTCAAATAAACCTATATTTCTTTTTATATATACTTTGCCTGGACTGCATTACTACAATTTTGGCGACAACTAGAACTGGGACTGGTACGATTTTTTTTTCAGCACAGGAGCGACCAGTTTCACGAACCTACGATTTTTTGTTGTTGTTCGTTCTTTTTTTGTTTTCCTCAATTTTATTGCAACCGGCTATTTGGAATCCTCCGTTCTCCAAGCATTGTGGATTGTGTGCTATTCATACTTAGAGACAGGTTCTCTACCTCTCAATAGGCGGAATGGACTGAGCTCAGTAACAGAGTGGGGGGTAATCCTGTACATCCACAATCTTTCTCTTAGAGCTGCTTTCCACTCGCTACCAGACTTCCTGGCCTATTCCACACACTCCTTAAGAACACAATTAAATCTTTCCACCTGGCCATTACCCTGTGGTTCATAAAGAGGAGTGGTAATATGTCTAACACCACACAAGCGAAGGAAATCCTCCATCTCATGAGATATCAACTGCACACCGTTATCAGTGATAAGGACTCGCACAATAACTCACGCCCCACAAACTCTTTGCATAGCAAAAAATGCCACTTTATTAAGACAGGTGCCAAGTAAATTTCTCTTCAAACATTTGTCATTATATAATTCAAATAAATTCCGCAATTTTATTTCAACCTATCTACAAAAAACATAAACCCCCAATGTAAAGCCCAATCAGAGCCCGAATGACTGACCTCTGTAGATAGCATCCCCTCATTCTCATTTCCTGTCCACTTGACTTAGTCCCCCCCACCTCCCCCGTTGGAGGATGGACAATCCCGCTCAAGGCTGCCCACCCCCCCAGCAAAAAACCCGCCAACCAGGAAAACCAAAAGTGTTTTCCTGCCCCACCCCTGAACAATGTGTGCAACAAATCCCTTCTCAGGCGCACCAAATACTTTCCTTCCAAATTTGCGCAATCAAGTCCCTTAATTCCAGTAAATAGTAAGCTTGCCCCGTTTTGGACAAATGAACCCCATCGTCCCTGAAAAGATAGCCTTCCGTGCTCCGTATGTTAGAATGAGCCAGAAGCTTCACTCTATTGCCCTCACAGTACAGTCTCATGGCTCGATTAACCTTCCGTCTCGCTTTCTCCATCGCCGCATGGTTACGAGCTCCTCTCCAATGCAACCTCGTGATGAATTCTGTCCATACTACCTGGGTGCCCTCCCAAGAAGCCTTGATGACCTCCAGATCACGTTTCATCAACTTTATTAGAGTCAGACCAGATAAGCTAACGAGATCATTTTCCCCCAAATGGATAATAAGCAGATTCTGTGGGCCCCCCTTGAACACATTCTGGCCAAAAGGGGGAACAATCCCCCCCAGCGCTTTCCCCTTTTTCCCTGCCATACCACCTCATGGCTAGCACTGTGAAGTCCAAGCGATCTCCCACAAATCTGGTGCATACACCGCGGCCCATTTTACGAAGGAATGTCCTATTATCCATGTTGTCTTTTTCCAATTTACACGCCCCGGAAGCTTACCTAGGTAGAAAAACAAACATTAACCAGGGAACAGAGGAAAACCGTGAAGATTATTTCCGAACATATTTTTCGCAACACTTTGACTTCCATCTCCCAATACGCCAACCGAGCCGCCTCTGTGGCTGCCCCAATGCGGAAAGAGTGCGTACGAAAACAAAACGGATTCTCACCCAAACGAAAAAGCACCTGTCTCATTACAGCTAACAACTGTGCAACTGAAAGCGGACGCCCCTGGGCATGGCAAAAAATTGTTCCCTGAGAAAAGAAACTAGAAGCTTTGAACACCTCCCATTCTTTGACAGGACAGCATTGGCTCACCCCACTCCTGTTTAAGAAAACCCATTTTCCCCTGCCTAACTGATCAGTTTTTGAAACCCGCAACCAAATGTGCAACCGTTGATCCTCTAGAAAAACCTCTGCACTGTGAATACCTGCCCTATGACCCAAACCCAGGAGCTCTGATGCTCTGAAGGCCCCAAAGAACAGCCAAAGAAAACATAGCCTAAATAGTCCACATTCAGACTCACTGTAACAGCAAAGGGGGAGCTCCAAAAGCATTTTTTGTAACAACTCAAACGTCACCGCCCGCCGCAACGGCTTTGCCCCCGTCTGAACTCTACTTAAACCTCCAAGGACCCTCTTTACCAGTACCCCAGTCACCGGATCCCTCCCCCAACCTCAACTGCCCGTAAAAAGAAATCCCCGCCAATTTACCAGAAATGGTAGTGTGGGAAAGACCTTTGTCTATCAGGTGTAAAACAAAACCCAGTAAAAGTTGTTCATCATTCAACCTCCTCCTATGCTCAGCACACAGTTTACCATAGCATAAGAACTCGCTCCAGGCTTGCTGATAGCTCCGTCTCGTAGATGCCGCTACAGAGTTCTCTACCAAGGCGACAATTCTCAGTCCCCCACTCCCAAACACACTGTGGGATTTGGGTCTTGTTGGGTGCTGCCCCAGGTGCCAGCCTGCGAAATTTTGCCCACTGTAAACAAGACAGAGAGTCTGCTATACCGTTATGAACTCCTGGAATGTGCCTTGCCTTAAAAACAATGTTAAACTGTAAACATTTGAGCATAAAGGCACGCAATAAACGTAAAACTCTCAATTCTCTAACCTTCTGTTTATTGATCAATTCAACTACAGCTAGATTGTCAACATTAAACAGCACTGAGCGATTATTAAACTCCTCACCCCAAACATACAAAGCAACCAAGAAAAGGGAAAAACTCAAAAAAGGCGATACTGCGACCCTGCAACAGCCAATGACTTGGCCAACTTTCTGCGCACCAACGCCCCTCCCAGAATATGCCAAAACCTTTAGCTCCAGACGCATCTGAGTAAATCTGAACTTGCCAAATCATGTCTTCGTCCGCAAAATACAAAGACACTCCATTGAAGTCTGCCAGAAAAGTCAACCAGATGGACAAATCCGCCCTAGTTGCCGCTGAAATGCGCACTCTATGATGCGGGAGAATTGCCCCAGACATAGCCATCCGAGCCTCCTACAGAAGGTTCTCCCAGCCCGGACCACCCTACACGCAAAGTTGAGGTATCCCAGCAGTTTTTGCACCTTCCGGAGCTCCAATTTGCGCTCCTCCATCACAGAGGGCAAGAATGCAGAAATCTCCTGCACCTTCTCTGCCGGCAACCGAGCTACCATTGCCACCGTGTCAATCTCAATGCCCAGAAACACCAACGTCATGCTAGGACCCTCTGTTTTATCCGGCGCCAATGGCACCCCCAATTCGTGAGTCATTAGCTGGAAAGAATGCAACGCCCATTGACACTGACCTGTGTTCTGCTCATCAATAAACAAAAAATCATCTAAGTAGGGACAGATGAGGGCATGACCCGTAACATAAGTAAAGCGCCCAGGGCCGGACTGGTACTTCCGGGCACCGGGCAATCCTCCGGTAGGCTGGATGGGGTGGGGGCCAGTTTTTCAACAGGGGGCCGGTTTTCTGGCTGAGGCCGATTTTCGGTCGGACCGTGAGTGACGTGAAGTGAATCACTTCAAGAGAGAATTCTGACTGACTGTCTGTCCGAGTCTGACAGACTTACAAACAGTCTGTGTGTCAGACTCAGACAGTCAGTCAGACTACTTGGAGTCCGCTCTCTCTGTAGTGTCCGCCGACGTGCCCCCGCTCAGCCTCCGCGGTACAGGAAGTGGACACTGGACAGCCTGCAGCTGCAGGGAAAACAGCACAGCCTACCCAATATTCAGGAGGAGGTGCTTCTGCGCAGTGCGCAGAATGATGCACTCTCTCCTCCTCCGCGGCGCCGCGTCAGCACGCCTCTAGGTGTGCCTGATGTCATCAAGATCGTGCCGCATGCGCATTGAGCCTAGCACAATTAAAAGTGCACGTGACGTGACTGCATGCCCTGCAGCATCACGAGTGACGACCGAGACACAGAGGCACTCAGGGCACTTGACCGGAGCTGTCCGGGCCATAATTTAATTATTCCTAGGCCAGCCGTAGCCCCCCCTGTGTCTGCTGCCAGTGCCAACAGCAGGTGAGTTTTAGCGGCACCAATTAATGATTCATGGTGATGGTGGCACAGTTGGCACTGTGCAGGTGTTACGCCTCGCGCGGTGGTGGTGGATTTAATTTAATTTGATTGAGTTGCTGACTGTGTTGTTGTGACCTGGTGACTTGTTGTGAGCAGGGCGGAGGCAATGTGGAGCGAGGTGGCCTCACTGACCTGAGTTGCGCGCTCAGCTGCTTAGCCTCTCACAGGACCGACCGTCGCGGGTGCAGGCAATAAATCAAAATTTGTAAATATGATGATGATTCAATCATCATCATGATTACAATTTTTGATTTGGTGCGCATGGTGCGGGCGGCCAGGTCGGCAGGCCGCAATTAAAGTAGTAGAACTGTTACTGAACTAAGCTAACATAGCTGCCAAGGTTTCAGATAGGTATGTGTGACATTTTCATAATTTTAGTATTATAGTGACATTTCAACGGCTAACAGGGAGAGCCGAGCCAAGGGTCTGGCTGCTTGGTACCTAGTAGAGCCTGTGCATGAGTTGAGCTCGGACATCTTATTGCATGTAAATCATGCAATAAACATCGTGTGAAAATATGATAGTTACTGCATATTTCAAACAACTACACTTCATTAACACGCGGCAGTGTTTTACATAAGATGACATCACTACAGTGACAGGCTTTAATTAAAAGTCAACCAGATGGACAAATCCGCCCTAGTTGCCGCTGAAATGCGCACTCTATGATGCGGGAGAATTGCCCCAGACATAGCCATCCGAGCCTCCTACTGAAGGTTCTCCCAGCCCGGACCACCCTACACGCAAAGTTGAGGTATCCCAGCAGTTTTTGCACCTTCCGGAGCTCCAATTTGCGCTCCTCCATCACAGAGGGCAAGAATGCAGAAATCTCCTGCACCTTCTCTGCCGGCAACCGAGCTACCATTGCCACCGTGTCAATCTCAATGCCCAGAAACACCAACGTCATGCTAGGACCCTCTGTTTTATCCGGCGCCAATGGCACCCCCAATTCGTGAGTCATTAGCTGGAAAGAATGCAACGCCCATTGACACTGACCTGTGTTCTGCTCATCAATAAACAAAAAATCATCTAAGTAGGGACAGATGAGGGCATGACCCGTAACATAAGTAAAGCGCCCAGGGCCGGACTGGTACTTCCGGGCACTGGGTAATCCTCCGGTAGGCTGGATGGGGTGGGGGCCAGTTTTTCAACAGGGGGCCGGTTTTCTGGCTGAGGCCGATTTTCGGTCGGACCGTGAGTGACGTGAAGTGAATCACTTCAAGAGAGAATTCTGACTGACTGTCTGTCCGAGTCTGACAGACTTACAAACAGTCTGTGTGTCAGACTCAGACAGTCAGTCAGACTACTTGGAGTCCGCTCTCTCTGTAGTGTCCGCCGACGTGCCCCCGCTCAGCCTCCGCGGTACAGGAAGTGGACACTGGACAGCCTGCAGCGGCAGGGAAAACAGCACAGCCTACCCAATATTCAGTGCGCAGAATGATGCACTCTCTCCTCCTCCGCGGCGCCGCGTCAGCACGCCTCTAGGTGTGCCTGATGTCATCAAGATCGTGCCGCATGCGCATTGAGCCTAGCACAATTAAAAGTGCACGTGACGTGACTGCATGCCCTGCAGCATCACGAGTGACGACCGAGACACAGAGGCACTCAGGGCACTTGACCGGAGCTGTCCGGGCCATAATTTAATTATTCCTAGGCCAGCCGTAGCCCCCCCTGTGTCTGCTGCCAGTGCCAACAGCAGGTGAGTTTTAGCGGCACCAATTAATGATTCATGGTGATGGTGGCACAGTTGGCACTGGGCAGGTGTTACGCCTCGCGCGGTGGTGGTGGATTTAATTTAATTTGATTGAGTTGCTGACTGTGTTGTTGTGACCTGGTGACTTGTTGTGAGCAGGGCGGAGGCAGTGTGGAGCGAGGTGGCCTCACTGGCCTGAGTTGCGCGCTCAGCTGCTTAGCCTCTCACAGGACCGACCGTCGCGGGTGCAGGCAATAAATCAAAATTTGTAAATATGATGATGATTCAATCATCATCATGATTACAATTTTTGATTTGGTGCGCATGGTGCGGGCGGCCAGGTCGGCCAGCCGCAATTAAAGTAGTAGAACTGTTACTGAACTAAGCTAACATAGCTGCCAAGGTTTCAGATAGGTATGTGTGACATTTTCATAATTTTAGTATTATAGTGACATTTCAACGGCTAACAGGGAGAGCCGAGCCAAGGGTCTGGCTGCTTGGAACCTAGTAGAGCCTGTGCATGAGTTGAGCTCGGACATCTTATTGCATGTAAATCATGCAATAAACATCGTGTGAAAATATGATAGTTACTGCATATTTCAAACAACTACACTTCATTAACACGCGGCAGTGTTTTACATTAGATGACATCACTACAGTGACAGGCTTTAATTAACAGTGACCGCTTTTAAACCTGGAAGTAGATATGTTCAGGTCCCTGCCTTGACGGCAGTGTCACTGGTGGGATGAGAGGCAAAGCACTTGTCACTTGCAGCCTATATCTCAGAATTCTGTCATCGTGCAGCAACACTACAGTGTATTCAATTAAACGCAAGCGGTTTTTGTGGCCTGCTGCAAACACACATATTTGAAGGTCTTCTCATAAGTGACAATGAAGGCGTGGTAAAATAAAGTATTTGTCAAGGGTCACAACATTTGGTGAAGCGAGGAAGCTGGTATTGAGTCCAGGATATTTTGGCTCCACATTATGGAGTTCAACCTCGACGCAGGCCTCTCTGTCTCTCGCCCGTCTTGCATCGAAGATCACTCTCCTGTGTTTAATTGTGGTGCATGAGGTTAGAGCCTGGTGGCAGGCAGAAGCCTCATGAGGGATCTTCTAGTTTTGGGCTCGAAGATCAAAGAGAACCAAGAGCTGAGCCGGAGTCCGACATGAGTGACATTTTCTCGTTCAAGCAAGGAAGATGAGGGAAACATATAATTATGACAAATCACACCCATTTGAGCAACAAGGGGCTCTAAGAAGTTAACTGGTGCAAAGCACCAGAAAAATAGGCCGCCAGGAAACAAGCATTCTGGGACATTCAAATACTTTGACTATTATATTTGCTGGGTGATAGCACAAACTTGCAGCAAGGTGGGGAGGGAAAGCTGCAGGAGAAAATGGGTGGAACCTGAAAACGAAAAAGAGGGAATCCTGTAACAGAGTATGGTATTCCTTTTCCTCTTTCGTTTCTCTGTTTTTCCCGTTCTCTTCGCGGAATACCTCTACTCCTATCCTCTCTCTAAAGAACCATTGTTCGAACTTGGAAGCCAGGTGGTAGTCTTATCTGTCCTGCACTGACTTTGTTGAGCTCCTGCTGCTCTAAGTGGTTAGACGCCTCAATTAATGTATGCCTGCTACTGCTGGGATCTGTGAGTTCATGTCAGATCACGGACTGAGCCGGCCAGCTAAATTATCCATTGCTTCACGTGTCTATCAAAATTAGTGTCAAGTCCCTTGCTTCACTGAAGTTCTTTAACGTATGTCTCTAGTGCCCATGTTTAAGGATAATTATGTATGCCTGTCGTTGTGCGTTGCTGGGCTCACACGTCGCCGGCTTCGAGGGAGTTCCTGGCGTCATGTTAAAGTACATGGTAGGTGAAAACTAACCAAGGTGAGGTGGCAAATACAAATAACAGGTGTATAGTCGCGGAGGAGTCAGTCAATACACACTGTTCTCATGGACTCGCTCGAAGGACAGACGCTGGCAACACAGCACGCACCATGCTGCATGGGCAAGGCAGCCTCAGTGAGCAGCTGACTGAGTGCGCTCTTAGCGCCAAAAGGCAAATCTATCAGTGGGAGATAGATTAACAGAGTGAGGCACTACACTCAGACTAATTTACTTAGAGTGAAAGGCGAGCCACGGTGACAGCAATTGGTTGACACCAGGCCGCCGCCTCCTCATACTCTGAGTCAGGCCTTCTGCAATGCTGCAATCAGATTCACTCAGGCTCCGCTGAGCTGCAGTGTGTGCTTTGGGCTCCAGCGGCCGCCAGCAATGTCTCGTGGGGTTGGCCGGTCTGGCAGTCATGGTGCTCACCATAATTTTAATTTACCGCCACAGCCAGCAGGGTCTCCCTGTTTCTGCTTTCTGGACAGGCATTGAGCAAGTAGATGGCTCCCCTTTGTTAATGGCTGACCTTCTCACTGGAGGCGAGCCTACAAAATCAAACAGCAAAAGGAAAATAGCAGCAGTTGTTTTGCCCCAGGCAGTGTTCCGTCAATCGGTGCAGAAGAAAAAAGCTATTGCCTTTTGTAATATTTGTAGCCCTGTTGCACAGCAGCGTGACTTCTGTGCATCGGATTCATGGCTGAAAATTGAGAAGAGGAAAGCTATATCGATGTAGCCTGTTGCTTGTGAGAGAGCAGGGAGGGAGACGTCTTAGAGGGAGGGAAGGAGTGAAGTATGGAGGACATAATGACTTCCACCCCTGACCCCGCATTCCCACCATCAAAATTTAAATGTGATTTGCGGCCAGCATGGCCGCCCAAACTCACTCAACTCCACTGTGCAGCTCAGAACCAGGATGAATCAGCCAGGGCTGACTCTGGTCTGTAGAGAGATGTTCCCATAACAGGAATCCTTTTCACAGGCAGGAACAGACCGGGGCTGTGGATAAATGTCCCCAGAGCATTAATAATCATTTCCACAGGCAGGAACAGGCCAGGCTGAGGTCTGGCGGTAAAGTTGTGGCTGTGGTACACTCTGGGTGTGTTTGATGTTGTTGTGACAGTGGTGTCTTCGGCAGCAACAGGTGTGTGCATGCCACAGATGTATGTTTTGCTGTGATGTGGTCTCTGCTGCATCCCTGTGCTGTGTGGTGTCCATCACTGTCCGTGCTGCGCGTCATGACTTATGTGCTTTTTATCACTATGCGCCTGCCCTGTAACGTGTGTTGTGTGACTGTTTTCTTTGCTATGTGTCATTGTGCTTTTGATCTGTGTTTCACTGTATCTGTGCTGTATGCTGCAGTGTCACCGTGTGCGTGTTTATGTCATTGTGTCATTGTGTATGTATTGTATGACACTGTGTCTTTGCTGTGTGTCACTTTGGTTCCGTGCTGTATGTACATCTGATTGACAGCATGTGTTTGACTTGTATACCACTGTGCCATCGTGTGTGTTGTTTATACATATTAATTGCACGTAATTTATTCGATCAATTTATGATCATTTACATCACCAAGTAAAAACATACTCGTAAAAATACAAATCTAAAAGAAACATTTTACAGCATCATTAATTTCAAAATTACTATACAAAATTAAAAATAATTTTTACTATGTCATTAATATAAAATTCAGCTATACAAAAAAGACAATTGCAGTAGTTTCCAAACTACTTAATAGCCATGAGGAGAGTAGTTCTCTTGGGTAGCTAACATTTTACTTACTTAAATATTAATATATTTCTTGGGATATAACGGTATCACTGTTTTTCTGGCTGTGACGTGTATGTGTGTGTGTCACAGTGTGTACACTGTCTGTGTCTGTCTCTGTGTGATTGCATCCGTCTGGATCTTTGTGTCTAGCTACATTGTGTGCTAAAATGGCACCACCGTGACTGTGTCTGCCTCTGTGTCAGTGTCTTAATGCTTGTCTGACAGAGCTTCCATGTGTTTTATATGTCTGATTGCCTCTTGTTTGCCTTTCTGCGCGTGGTTATTTTTGTGTATCTGTCTGGCGCTGCCATCTCTGATTGTTTAAGCACATTTTGGGTACATATGACTGGGTGGGTAACCTGGTGCTCTTTATGGTCATAATCTACTATTTACTGTGCTTTGAAAGTTGATACAATTGAATATGTAATGAAAAATGTGCTGTAAAATTTACCATTTTGGTCTGTCTTTTTCCAAAGCTTTCTTGGGGGGAGAACCCATCCAAACCCCACTAACAGCGGTCAGGCTCGCTCGCTGCGCTCGCTCACTATGCGCCGGACGGGGGCTGATCTGGCTAAATTTGCCAGGGCTGCTTTCAGTTCCCAGACCGGCCCTGAAAGCGCCACTGCAAAAACGTGCTGAAAGTTTCAAAAAGGGCACACAATATAGAACACCCCATGGGAAGCATTTTATCCACATATAAAGCCCCCTGCACTTGCATTCCCAAAAGCTCAAAATCAGACGGATGAATGGGGAGCAAACGAAATGCTGATTGAATATCGCTCTTAGCCAATTGCGCAGCTCTCCCTGCCGATCTAACCAAATGCAGAGCATTATCCACGGAAGCGTATGACACGCAAGAGTCAACCGGCGATATAAAATCGTTAATTGAGGACCCTGGTAGCCAATCTTAAAACCATCCTTGAAACCCCAAAAAAGCCTGTTGGCAGCCTCCACATCCGGATAGTCTTCCAGCCAGCGCCCCAAAACCTCTAACCTAATTGGGGTAGGAGCCCTTTGCCGCAAACTGCAAGACCTGCCCTCTTCCCCGCTGCCCTCTTCCCTGGTCACCGAACCTCTGACCCGCAAAACATTGTGTGAGGGGATGTTTGCCTACACATTGGAAGCACTCATGCTTGTACCGGCAAAACTGCCTACTGCAGAAAGCCCTGTTGAAATTCCAACAGGCCCCAAAATTGGTCGACTGACCCCTTCCTCCAAACCCCGCCCCAGGCTGGGCGGGACGAGATTGAAAGGGCAGATAAGAATCCGGTAACCCACTGGCAGTATGAGTAGTAGCAGGCGGCTGCGAAGACGCCATCCATTACAACCACAGCTCGGAATCCACATCACCCCAAGGTCTGTCAGGGGCGACACTCAACCTAGCTCTGAATTCTTCATCATGGGACAACCAGGCATAACCCCCAAAATAACTCTGAGCCTTCCTTATAATGTCCATATACTTAAACAAGGCAACCGCCCTATCCGGATACTTCTTACAATAGATGGAAGCGTAAATAAGAAAGGCAGAAGTCCAGTTCTCAATAGTTTTGGGGACCCTAGGACATCTGGCCAACTCCCATTCCTCCTCCTTAGAGCCTTCTTTGGCCTGGATGTCACGATGTAACAATTTAAAAAACATCGACAAACTCATGCCGCCAGATTCTGCTTTTAGTCCTATCTGATAAATGGGAGCCCAATGGCATAGCAATCCCCATATACGGCAATTTTTTGTGAATATTCTTATCCTCCTCCACGGCCACCGTGACCTCCTTACCCGTGGTGGAGAGTGCTGTAACATCAATAACTGAGTCATCCCCCCCCTGCACCACACCCAGCAAAGAACCTTGGTGTACCGCCCCAGCAGGCATCCTTTCCCCCAATGTCTCCCCCCAACACCAATGGACCTGGTTAACTTCTGAGGGTGACCCCCTTGTTGCCAAACTGACCACCAGCCCGCTGTACCTGTAGGCAATGGAGCTGCACTTGGATTGCCGACTTGACCGACCTCCTGAGGGCGAATGACAGCTTTGCATGGTCCGCACTAGACATCTGCAAAACACTAAGCACACTGTGTTGCCCCGACAAACCCCTCATACCCTTCACAGATGGCATGAAATGGTCCCCACCAACACCATCCCCATCCCTCAATTCATCTTCCTCCAAATCCTCACTGTCAATGTCCAAAAACAAATCATCACCACATCCACCAGAAGGTGCCCCACTGCCCCCTGACATTGCCAAAGCTCCCCGTCCCCCAGTACTCAATGACCCCTTAGCCCGTGTCATAGCTGAGGGGTGGCCCGTATGGGAAAGGAAATCCGCTCCAGATCTCCCTCCCTCAATAGGCCCCCCAGACGGAGCCGCAGTGAGCTCCATCCACAATTTGCACTTTCCGGCCGCTCTCCGTGTGGATAAAACCAGAGGTGTGTCCCGCAAGTCGCTCAGACCGCCTTGTTCCTGTACGCCTGTCATACCCCCAGAGTCCCCGAAGCTGCCACCTTGTGCCCTGAAAGCTGCACCATCAGCTCCCACCCATATCCAATGACCCCACCCGGGGCTCCTGTACCACCGCCGGGGAGGACCCACCTGTGCTCGTTCCCTGTGGCCCCGGCACTAACGAAGGGCCGGTGCACTGCTGAACTCCCGAACCCCAGCCAACTGCATGTGTTACAATGGGGCCCGCAGTGCAGAAATCCTGAGACCCTGTAGGCCGCAGCACTGCCCCCACCCCATCCTGTGCCTGACCAGGAGCCAACATATCTGTCACTAATGGGGCTGTGACTGGCAGAAAAGCACCGTGGGCCAAACTGCCTCTTCCATGAGGCATCAGCTCTGCCTGCCCCCCCACCTGGGACTCCCCGGGAAAAACATGTGGCAAAACTCTGGTAAGGACGGTGCTGGGCTCAATACATAGGCCTGCCTGCTAACCTGCACCAACTGTCCACATTCTTGTAAAAGAAAACCAGCTGGGACCCTTGCCGGTGAATTCCACTCTGCCAGAAGCAGCCTGGGCCCCCACGCTCCTTGCCCTCCTCCCTCCCCTGCAACCCACCCTAGACAAACCCGGACGGCTGACTGTACTGCCCCCCCCGCAGCCCAGCTGAGCCTAGGGACCGCCCCCTCCTTCCTCCCTTCCGCCCACAGCAAAACAGGCGGGCGCACGTACCTGATCCCCTCCAGGGGCCGCTGCGCTAGAGCCCGACTGCTCGTCAGCGGCAGAAGTCCCGACTTGCTGCGACCCCACCCGCACTTCTACTGTGTCCTCAACGTTGACCACAGGCTGCGAGGACATGCACGCCTCCACCGCTCGTCAGACACCTCTCACCGACTTCCGCGGCGCTCGGGCCAGGCCAACCCACGCCTGTCTGGGAACTCCAGGTTGAAGCAAATCGCTTCTGCCAGCCGCGCAAAGGACTCGTACGGCCTCCCGCACCTCCGACGATGACGTAATCGCAACAACTACGGTACGCGCCCGCAGTCAAAATTGGCCAGGAAACCCCTCCTCCCCGCTCCCGAGGGCACAGTGATTTTTCCCACCCCGCCCACATCTATATGATACCTCCCCTTGCGCGCCTCCCTGATCACCCCTCTGTCCCACCTGTGTGGCCGCTCCCATTGTGCAAACAACCCAGGGGGCGACCGGCTCGCGCCACGCACCCGTTGGGTCCCCCCTTCAGGGCTTCCCTCACGTGCAAATATTTCTCTATCTATGATAGTTTGGGAGGTAGCATGAGAGACAAATCTGACCTCTGTCCACTTTGAGTGATAATCATTTAGCACAAGAGCAAAACGTGCATCTTGTGGCAAACAATTAAATGGACCAGAAATGTCAAAAGCTTACTTCTGCCAAGGGCGTTTTGGCCAGGGAACAGGCTTCAGAGGAGCAGGATGCAGTCTCAACATTTTATCACTGGTAATGCACCTAGGGCATTCCCTCACAACTCTATCAACCATTTTGTCCAACCTGGGCCACTAGAAACTTGACCTCACCAACCTTTTCATTGAAGACATCCCAAGATGACGTTCATGAGCAAGCCTAAGAATTTCATCTTGCATATGTTCAGGTGGAACACATTTACCATCTTTAAAGATAAAATCACTTTCCACTTCTAGTTCGTTAGACACCTGCTGAAATGGTCTCAACTCCGCACGGACATCACTGACTTTTGGCCAACCATCTAAAATGTACTGTTTCAAAAGTTTCCAGTTTTTATCTTCCACATTACTGTTCCTCCATGAAACTTCAGATAATGCAGAAAATGATTTTGCAACATAATCTTCTAGAGACGCAACAAATTCAACTTCATCATTTATAACAGGCTTCTCATCAGTGGAGCAGGGCAAACAGGAAAGACAGTCAGCAGTTACATTACTTCTACCTGGAACATATTCTACAGCAAAAGTGTACTCTTGCAATCTCGACATGAGTCTGCTAATACGTGCAGTTGCATTGCATCCACCCCCTGGCGACAAAATCGACACTCATGGTTTGTGGTCCGTTCTCAGTAGAAACCTGTTTCCCCACAGAAAATTCTGAAAATGTTCAACTCCCCACACACATCCCAGGAGCTCTCTCTCAATGACAGAATATTTCCTTTCAGTGCCATTGAGGGTGCGGGAAGCAAATGCAACACACCACTCATCCTTACCATTTCTCTGAGATAGAACGCCTCCAACTCCATACAAACTGGCATTGACAGTAACTATGCACAGTTCGTTCACACAAAAAGGTTTCAAAGTGGGTGCCTGTAGAATTTCATCCTTGATCAGCAGGAAGGCATTTTGTTGTCTTTCTCCCTAATAAAACTCAGTGTTTTGCCTAGTAAGTTCCCTAAGGGGCTCTATTTTGGTAGCAAATCCCTTAATGAATTTACTATAATACTCGCATAAACCGTCAAAAGACAGAAGTTTTTCTTTGTTGTCTGGTGCAGGAGCTTTTACTATGGCCTCAACAAGGGATTTTTTGGCACCACACCATCCCCAGAGAGAGTATGACCTAAATATTCAACTGAACTGCAGAACATCTTACATTTGTTATCTTTAAGAGTCAAACCATTCAATTCTAAGCGCTTGCATACCTCCATGACATGTTCTTTATGAGTTTCATGACTAGAGGAAAACACAAGTATGTCGTCTTGGAAACATTTCACAAAGGTATCCAAGTCCTTGAAAATGTGATACATTGCCCGCTAAAAAAATGACGCCACTGAGCCTCTTGGCTTAACCCCCAAAAAGTTAAAAAAAAAGTTCTATGTCATTTCGAGTTTTTGGTGAGGGGTAAAGCAAGTTAAAGGGATTGGGTGGATTATCCCCCCAAAGCTTAAAACCAAATTAGTTTAATTTGATAGAGGGTTTTGGGTGATGGGTTGGGCTATTCATCTCCCCCCAAAAAGGTAAAGAAAATAGTTTATTTGATATAAGGTTTTGGGTGATAAGTATGTGGTAAAAGGGGGTTGGGGTGTTTACCCCCCCTCAAAAAAAAAAAATGAATTTTGTTTGATATAAGATTTTTTATTAACATTTATATATATTTTTTCAAAACTACGAAATATATGATTATCAGTACTTAGGAGCAAGATGCTAGGGGTATAGTGGCCCAGGGTAGGGAGTATTCAAAATATGAATGTTTATTTTCTATTTTTGCGGTAGTGTATTTTTATTCTTATTTTTTTAAATACTTGCTAAGTAGTTTATGAGTTGTAATTTTTTGTAGAATTATTTTTTAGTAATTTATTTATTTATCAATAAAAATACCATTATATAAAAAAACGTAAGATTTTGTTTGTTTAGGAGTGGGATTTTAGGGTAATAGGTTACTAGGTTAGGGAGTAGAGAGTAGTTTACATTTTGGTATTTATCTTTTATTTTTGTGGTTGCTTTGTTTTTTATTTATATTAAATACTCGATAAGAAGTTTATTTTTTTTAAAGTATTTTCCTTTATTTTTTGGTTTATTTCTGAATGGGATGCTACGGATCCAGGGAGGGCAGTATTTTGAATTTGGTATTTATTTTTAAAATTTTGGGGTTGAGTAGTTATTAAATACTTGGGGGTCCATTAGGATGTTGGACGGTGGGACCACCGCTGCGCCTGCGGTGTGGAAAAATGCTTTTTTCCACCCGCTAGCAGCGGACATCACACCCGCCATGTTAGTATGGTCAAACATAGGCCAATTTCCGACCGCCGTGGTGTGACGCGCACCGCCATCAGAGTGCGCCCGCCACCACGGCGGTGGGAGCCAATGGAGACCTTACGTCGTGCGGAATGACGTCCGCCCCGGTCCACAAATTAGGATGACTCAAGCAAGCAGACGCACCGCAGCGGAGACACCGCCCAACCAGAGACGGCAGAAACTCGACAGCGGAGCGCAAAACCAGGTCCCGGTCCACACCACCCGGACACGACCGCAATGGACCCAGCTCTACACGTCTTTCCGGTGCTGTACCTGCTACATCACCAGGAACTCATGGACCACCGCGGACGACGCCGCAGGTACGCAATAACACAACACACAGGACACAACCCACGGCCTGACACAGGGTCCAAATCCACATCAGACACCCTAGGGGGACAGCGACACATCCACAAGGTCACCCACACATCACCCACCTGCCACAAAGTCACCCCTCTGCATCCTGGACACACAGCTACCGCCACCATGCAGCAATGTCCCGGTCACGTCACCGCAGCGGCGAACACAAGCAAATACATGTGCACAATGCAGAAGGCAGGGCCAGTGCCAGGCATGGGCAGGGCACAAAGACCACAGGGACACACCCACTCCCACCACACACTAGCACACCCCATGAAGGCACATGCCATGTGCCCCCCTGTGCACCCCATGCACAACAACAAGCCAGGGCAATACATTCCATGCACCACACAACAAACAATCATGGAGACCCACAATGCAGGAGTGGCTGCACAGGAACACACAACACACAGCACAGTAGCATAGGGCCAGGGAAACACACACAACACCAGACTCAGGGAAAAAGCAATGAGGACAAGCAACAAATGAACACACACAAGGAATCAACATCCAAATGGACACACAGCCTGCACAGTCACACATACATATCACAGACTGACACACACACACATACACACCCCACATGCCAACAGAAATGGAGCACAACAAATAGGGAAACACAAGTGGCCTGTACACAAATGGAAGGCCATGGAGACACACAACAAGCATGTGTACATCACATCAACACAAGGAACAGAGCACAACACCCTCACACCATCAAAGCACACATGGCTGGCACAGTCAGTGAAATCAAACCACAGACAGCTCAGTCAGTGCAACAACACAGGGAGACAGCAAGGCAAACCATGTATAGGCACAAGGATGAAATGAAGGCCCTGAAGTCAAACTGGGAACAGCCATACATCCATACACCTACTTCACAGGAGTACACCAGCAGCACTACACACAGGGATCATCTACACACCTCAGGACTGACAAACACCAGTAAGAATCTACACACATACCCCCCTCACACCAGCAGCACACAACACCAGTGCCAAACACAATGAAGGCTGGCAATACTTGACAGGCAATACACACACAAACAACCACACACCCTGGGCCCAGCCACAAACATCACACACACACAGGGATGCCACCACAAATGTGGAAACAAATACAACAGACAAACACATAACCCAACAGAAACACACACAGAGCCACAACAACAACAACATACATGCCCTGTGCAGCTAAACTGGGGAAAGGCAAATGGAGCACAGACACAACAGAAGTGCACAACCTCATCACTCAGGAACAATGCACAGACAACATACCAGAACACACACAAGAAGTGCACCATCACAGAACAACACCGCCACAGCAAACAAACAACAGATGCACAGGCAGAACAATCACATAGCAAACATAGCACAACATCAGGGGATGCACACCAGGCAATCACAAGGCAACATACACACACAGCACTGCATGCACAACAAGCTGTGTGTGTACACCAAGCATACCAGACACACACAGACATCAGTGACAGAACAGCAACCCACACAACACCATACAGCACAGCACAAAGACAACAGCACACCCAGGAAGTGAAGCAATAATGCAAACAACACACATACATACAACACAACACCCAATAGATGCACAAGTCTGGGACACAAAGGTGGAACCAACTTGACCACAGGACTGGGCAGCACACACAGTTGAACTGCAGATCAGCAACCATGACTGACAAACAGCACCAGAACATCACACATGACTCATTGGGGAAATGCACTGAGTGACACATTGACCCCGGACAAAGAAATGCACCACAAAGCACAGGGGCACAAATGAAGTCATGGGGAGGCACACACACATACAAAATCAAGGGGACAGCTCACACCAAAGTGAAGTGTACTGCATGTCAGTAGGGGACATGGCAGGAGTGTACCATACACAAAGAGAGGGAGTGCAGACCCACAATGGGTAGGCACCTGAAGCACAGATAGGGGATGGCATGACAACACAAACAACATGCCACACTGGAGGCAAGAAGGCACCATGGGACAGCAAGGCATGAGAAAACACAACCACAAATGCAGTGTGGAGCAGCAGGTCTGCACAGACCCCACAAACAGCCACCAGACACATGGATGTGCAACAAAACACAACACTGAATTGCCAGTAACACCCTCTGCATACTCACAAGTGACAAAAAGTAGGAGTCAGACAGAACTGCAAGGACACACCAACACACTGCACAGTGCACAACATACAACTCACACATGGGCATACAACCACATCCACAGGGATGAACAATCAAAACAACAGGCACACAACTCCTGGGTGACATGTGTGTAGTTGACATTGCATATGCATGCACACATCAACACTCCCCACAAACTCACCCCCTTCGCACTGCACACTACCTGACCATCCAAGAGCACACATGGAAAGTAAGCCATGGGACTAGGGTGACTGGCCATCACAAGATGACCACACACATACACCACTGGGCACACATAGGAGGTGGTTGGTGATACTGCCTTGGAGCCCTTCTTAGGTGTACCCTTGGCATGCACTACCTCCTTGGTGGGCACAGACACTGTACGTTTATCTTTGCGCGATGCTTTAGGGGCAGGAGAGTACTTGGATGGGGATGCCACTGAGGCATGTGTGCCTGAGGTCTGATGCTCTGCAAATTGTCCACTGGTGTCACCTGACGGGCTTTTCTCCCTGCGCTCTGGGGTGCCTTTGGTCTTCTGTGGAGATGGTGTCTGTGCACGGGACCGCTTGGGTTGCTGCTGCTGTGTGCTCCGTGTACTGTATCGTGACTTTGATGTATGTGGACCGTGGTCACTATCGTCAGACGTGGCCACAGCCCGGGGGTGGACAACGGGACTGGAGCTGGACTGTGAGAATGTGCCTGTTGCAGGGCAGACGTCACTGTTGACGACAAAGCCTGGACTGTCCGGTGCAGCCCACCCACGTCGGAATATATGCCCTCCATGAAAGCAACCACCTGGGCCAATTTCTTGTCGTGGTCAATGAAGGCATTGAGGAGAGCTGTCTGGCCTACGCACAGCTGGCGCAAAAGGTCCACAGACTCAGCACTGATGGCAGCAGGAGGGACAGGGGCAGGGGCAGCGATGCCAGGGGTGAAGGACACTCTTCCCCTCTTACTGAGGCAGACACGGGCAGCACCAGAGGAAGTGGCTGGGAGGGTGGGCAATGGCCGCTGTGTGGTGGAAGTCGATACAGAGTCCCCATTTCCTGTGCCCTCCAACATGGACACATCCCCGCTGGCATCGGATGAAGTGATGCTTTGCGTCTCAGCCTGGGACTCCTCCAGCAGACTCCTGTCCCCCTCTGATGCGCTGGTGACATCTGTGTCACTGGGCTCCTGGGCAGCTGTGGTGCTAGTTTCACCCCCACTGGTGTCCGTCTCCTGTCCCTCCATAACCACAGGTGATGCTGCATGGGAGAGAGAGATGTAGGGTCAGGTCAATCGCAAAAACAGAACAAACATATGCAAGCAATGCATGACAAAAGTAGAGCAAATCTACATGTTGCACAGCACCCTGTGCAATCACATCGTGCCAACTCACTACATAGACTCAAGCAGTGCGTGGAAACTGGAAACTCAGGCATGAGTGAGCCATGTGATGACCACACAGCACAGCACCATGCTTGTGGCTCTGTTCAAACAGACACACAACTAGTTCTGGGCACATCTAGGGACATGATGGGGGCACAGTACTTGTTGCCAATGACAGAACTGGATGGAACAGGAGGGGACAACACAGACCCAGACGACAACATGACAGTCCGCCATGGACATTAGCCCATGCCACCCACCATGTCGCACCTTGGGGACAATAGAATGCTGCACATTGCTGTAAGATGTCTAGCCCTCCCCAATATGGGTGCATGCAATGGACGCATTGATGTACGCACAGTCAGATTGGGCACACTGCCGTTCCCTCCCATGGGATTCCCAAGACTACACCAAAGCAGAAGAAACCTGAAGAGCACAACTCAGAATGTAATGTGAAGGCACAGCATCCAAATCTACTTTGCAAGTACAGATAGGGCAAATGCATGCCACAGGCACCCAGGCCAGCAGCCACTTACATGCCACAACATCACACTACCAACTTCACAGAGGCCAGCGCTGGCACAGGCTCTGTACACATGCAGCCAATCCCATCCAAAGTCAGACCCCCAAATGCTCACCCCTGGTTTGCTGTTGATGCTCCTTCAAACGTGCATCCAGCTCAGGCTGTGTCACCGCTAAGATGCGCTCCATTAGTGGTGTCATGCTGCGCCGTGCCAGACGCCCAGTGCGAGGAAGCAGCCCCAGGGTCATCTCCGCCACATTCTTTGCCAGCCGGCTAATGTCGTCCCAGCTCTTGTGGCAGTGGGTGCGCCATCAGTTTGAGACCCCCAGGGCTCGCACCTTCGCTGCATTGGCCCTCCACACGGCCTTACGCTGGTGTACCTTGAGCTGCAGGCATGGGAGACAAGACTCAATGATAGGTTAATCAGAGACTATAGTACAGCCCACATGGGACCCCTGCATGGGAAAAGCTGATGTTAAAGCGCATGCAGGTGTGAGGGGGAACACAGTACCTGCACATCTCACACACAGGTAGGATGTCAGCACTGAAACCTGCCTGCCCACATCTCCAGTCAATTGTTGGGTTGAGCAACACATACATCACATATCAACCTGTGTTTGGGGGGTGACCCACTGTGTCCAAGACTGCGCAGCCCTCAATGTCCCTGCCCTGTGAATAGATAACTGTGCCATGGATGTCACATTGATGGACATGATCTCACAAATACAAAATGCCCTTCACAAGGACGGTTGTGTGCAATCTACAGTGCTGAGATGGCCCATAGCTGGAGTGCAATGTGAAAAGACTGATGTCATAATCTGTAAGTGAAGTGATGTGTCCTTGTCTTTGTAGCCGGGGACTGTGCTGTCCAGCTGGGCTCACACTGAGATGGACTACAGGGGCACACACAGCCATCCAGCCTAGCAATCACTGTCCTGACTACAGCATGAACAACCTTCTGTGTCACTGTATGGCTGACAACACAACAGAGGTCACTCATACTTACATGTGCAGGGAAGGAAAGCTGTGGCATTGGGTACACACACCCTCCCACTGGAGACAGCATGTCAGGCAGTGCATGACACTACCCCACACTCCCAGGCACATACTGCATCAGTCCACTACATGTGTGGCCCCCCTGCCCTACCACACCACTGTTTAAGGCTTACCATGACATTTGGGGCACCATATAGCCTTGGGTACCGTGTGAGCACCTCGTCCACCAGGACCTCCAGCTCCTTGGTCGTGAAGGGACTAGCACGGATCTTCTCTTTCCTTGCCATCACTGTGGACGTGAGACAACAGCAGGGGATTTTGGTGGCGAGGGTCCCCAGGCAGCAGTCCCTGGAGGCAGCAGCAGGTGAGGGGTCTCAGGAAGCAGTCCCTGGAGGCAGCAGCAGGTGAGGGGCCTCAGGCAGCAGTCCCTGGAGGCAGCAGAAGGTGAGGGGTTTCAGCCAGACGTCCCTGGAGGCAGCAGCAGGTGAGGGGTCTCAGGCAGCAGTCCCTGGAGGCAGCAGCAGGTGAGAGGTCTCAGGCAGCAGGCTCAGTGAGCAGTGGCAATGTGAGGCTCACTCCCACATATATAGCCCCCTGGGTCGTTTCAAAGGTGCCAAGCTGCAGCAATTGGTGGTCCATGTCTGCCTCTTTCAAATGCATCCAATGACTGCCTCCGCGGTGGCGGAGCATGCCTACCGCAATCTTCAAAATTGCATCATGCCACCGCTATCGAGCTTCGCATTGGCTCTAGGGCGAGCTCCATGGCGGTGTAACACCGCTGGGGCCCGGGGTGCGCTACCGCGATGGTGCATCTTTCAAATGCAGCCAATGACCGCCTCCGCGGTGGCGGAGCACGCCTACCTCGATCTTCAAAATTTCATCATGTCACCGCTATCGAGCTTCACATTGGCTCTAGGGCAAGCTCCATGGCGGTGTAACACCGCTGGGGCCCGGGGTGCGCTACCGCGATGGTGCATCTTTCAAATGCAGCCAATGACCGCCTCTGCTGTGGCGGAGCACGCCTACCGCGATCTTCAAAATTGCATCATGCCACCGCTATCGAGCTTCGCATTGGCTCTAGGGCAAGCCCCATGGGCCCGGTGTGCGCTATCGCGATTTTAGTGGCGGAGCATGCCAACCGCCAATTCCACATGTCTCCATGCCTATGACTACTGCACTGGTGTGAATGGGGGTGCTGATGACACACTGCTGGTGCCAGGTGGTAGCTACCGCGATATGGGTGCCATGCATTGACACGAGGCACCGCCATTCTTGTGGCAGAGCATACCAACCGCCATTTCCACATGTCTCCATGCCTATGACTACTGCACTGGCGTGAATGGGGGTGCTGGTGATACACCACCGGTGCCAGGCGGTAGCTACCGCAATATGGGTGCCATGCCAATGCATGGCACCCACATTCTGGCTGCGGAGCATGCCAACTGCCATTTCCACATGTCTCCATGCCTATGACTACTGCACTGGTGTGAATGGGGGTGCTGGTGATACACCACCGGTGCCAGGCGGTAGCTACCGCGATATGGGTGCCATGCTATGGCGATGGCCATCTGTCAAACATCAACAGTGCATAGTGCCAACATGTTCAATGGCACATCATTGTGCACATGATGCCAAGGTTCAATTTACTCCACTGATGGCTACACATGCCATGTTTGTGTGTGTGTAACGTATATTTGTCTGTACCCACTCACATGTCACTTGAGGATTTGATGTTGGTTACGCAGGACAGTGTAGTCCTAGACTGTACAATGTGTACACATGTCAATGTGTTGAGGTCCAGTGACAATAACAGCAATGCTCGTCTCGATGAATGTTGATCTATTTAGCATTGCCTCTCATGTCTGCTCATGAACACATTCATCATTCCAGCGCCGACTGTGGTCATTGGGTGGTGGATGTGTGCAAAGTTGTAATGACGCATCAAGGTGTGACCGGTACAGCAGCTAGGTAGGAGACAGTGGTTTTGATTAGATACACATATGCTGGATGCTAGACTTCCAGGTGTACACATGTGTACTGTGGTCATATCCCTATGTGCATTCACATAGCCAAAGGTGGTGTTTGAGGTACTTGTCTTGTGTAAGTTGACACGTGTGCCCTTTGTGTAGCTGAAGGTGTCCCTCCATGTAAACTGGTCTGTTAGTCACTCTAGATGTCAGTCATTGTTGTCGTTGTGTCATCCAGAACGTGATATGCTGTGCACATATCTTGGTGTATTGTATTGACATGTGTCCACTATCATCTCCAATAGGAGGATGCCAAATTTGATTCGTCACTTGACGGTGCTGAAGGACATGGAGGATGTTACGATCATATGCAAAGGCCGCCTGGACAGAGCCACTCTGAAAACCTTTTGTGATCTGTTGGAGCCCCACCTGCAGCCACGCAGAACATATCCAACAGCTTTCACCCCTACTTATGAGGTGATGGCAGCCCTGCATTTTTTTGCCACAGGATCATTCCAGGAGGCTGTGGCCAGCGCTGGTGGGATGTCACAACCGATGTTCAGCATGGTGCTGCGTGTTGTACAGTCCACCATGATGCTATACAAGGACAGATACATCCATTTCCCCAGGGGTGCTGAATTGCCAGCTGTGAAGGGAGACTTCTATCCCCTTGGACACATCCCCAATGTTGTTGGGGCCATTGATTGTACCCATGTCGCTCTTGTGCCACCACAGGCAAGTGAGCACATTTACCACAATCGCAAGCATTACCACTCCTTCAATGTGCAGGGGGTGTGCCTGGCAGATATGACCATCTCGCAGGTGTGTGCCAAATTTCCAGGCTCGCCCACGACTTCTACACCCTGAGGAACAGCATAGTGCCCCAGCTGATGGCTAATCTTCTTCCAGAGCGAGCATGGATTGTGGGTGAGTATGTCTAGTCGTGTGGCGTGCTGTGTGTGTGACCTGCTCCCCTGAGACTCTACGACGTTGCAATGTCTGTCTATTTGTGTTTGTCATACCTAGGTTACTCTGCATATCCCAACCATCCCTGGTTGCTGAGTCCACTGCGGAATCCCAGGTCCTCGGCTGAAGTCCGCTACAATGAGGCCCATGGAAGGACACGTCGTGTGGTAGAGCGTACTTTTGGCCTGCTCAAGTCACGTTTCCGGTGCCTGGACAAGACCGGAGGTGCACTGGCATACTCGCCCGGGAAGATGTGTCAGATTGTTGTTGCATGCTGCATGCTCCACAACCTAGCCATTCGCAGGGAGATTCCCCTGCTCCTGGATGATGGGGAGGACCCAAGGCCCCAGCCACCGTGTCCAGTGATTAGGACAGTGGAGAGGAGGAAGGTGTTGACCTGCGTGAACAGCTCATCACCCGCTACTTCACTTGACGGTGGGTGTCAATGTGCAACATACCCATTGTCTGATGATATTGCTGTTGTCGTGAAGGGGCATGTGAGAATTGTAGCATCAGCCAGTTGTAGACTCAGTGGTGGTTGGAAAAGTTTCTAGGACATGTCATTTGGGATCATCAACGGGACGTGTATGTTGACACTTGGGGGCCATTGTGACATGTGCATGTTGGGTTATCCTGGTGTTAGGGCTTGTGTGATGTCTGTGATGCCACACCCAGACCAGTGACAGTTGTTCTGTTGTGTTTCCCTAGGTGCCTTCGACTTCTCCTTGCCTACATACAGTTCATGGTCCTGGTACATTGTGATCATGTTGAAGACTGTCCACCCTACAATAAAGACGGAGCAGACACAACAACATGTGTGTGAGGATATTTTATTTACTATGGTGAGATGCAAGGGGGGTGTACTTTTCCATTGGGGGAGTGAGTTGACAGTCATGGTAGATGAGATGGTCCCAGTCAAGCAGGCAGATGCCATTCATAAGTCAGTGTGGGGAAGGACAGTCCAAAGAGTCAATACAGTGGTGGAGAGGGTTGCCAGTACATGTTGTGTAGGAACGGGGGTGCATGCAGACCGGGCATGCAGCCCCAAGCACAGGGGCACTGTTTCCCCACCGCCAGCCTTTTCATGGAGGGCTCACCGCCATGAAAAGGCTGGGGGTGGGGAACCTCATAATGTACTTGGCGGTGCAGCAGCAGCATTGCCAAGCATGTTACTTCCCCAGACTGCGCCTAAACTGCCAGGGATCGCTTATCCCTTTGGGCTGTGGCGCTCCCCTGGACGTCTGACCGCCATATTCTACCACACCTCCACCTCGAGTTTGGCAGTCCTATGGACCGCCAAACTCGTAATCGGGTCCTAAATGTTTAGAAGAAAATAATACAATTATTAGGTAAAAGAAGATTCTATTGTCCCATGTTTTCAAATATTTATTGTATTTTACATTTCATGTGTTGTAAACTTGTTCATCCAGACATTTGAGGTAGATGGCACTATTTTGTTGGTTGCTTGATTTTCTCTCGAGCACCTTCTCTCCACAGAATGGTCACCTGACGAGTGGTGACAGAATGGTTGCAAAATGGTGGCAGATGATTTTACATATGTGATATATAGCTGTGTTTCCTTACAAAGATATGTTTGAAATGTATTTTTTTTTGTTTGTTTCCTATCTCAAACATATATGTTTCAATTATTTGAAAAATAGAACGGACACATATAAATAGATATTTTTATGTGTCCAAGTATGGATGCCATCTTTTTTGGGCATGAATACTAAAAGTTACATTTCTTAAAATGTTTATTATTCTTTGATTGTTATTTTTATGATTCTAGTTTCTTAAAAATGTTGTTTTTAAAAATACGAGTGGTAACACACGCAATCTAAAGCCATGCATGGAACCTATAAATGATATAAACTTCAATTAAACTGCGTGCCAAAGACTATCTTGTAAACATGTGTTGCAGACTTCCACTTGGGAAACGTTTGCATGGTAATGTCTGATATTCGAAGCATGGTAGTGTGCTAACTAGTGTGAAGTTCATGCCTCTTTAGCCCCTTATGGCTCCTTTTAAAATGTGGCATTTATTGACAAGTCCTAGCTGAGAAGCATGAGCCATTTGCCATGACTCTGAGCAAATATTATGAACAGGTCCCACTTACTGCTTGAAAAGAATTCAGTGAGTCTGGGCTTTAGTAACCTCTTTCCATCCTTTGCACCTGTTCAGGATGAGCTGTGACATGAATGGCTCGAGAAATTATGGCTGCTGGGTTTATCAGATATGACCTGGTGGCAGATAATCCATTATTTGGGACTGCAAGGGTTGGTCCTTCCTCAAAGAGGAGTCCTGCTTCTCTCGGGTACTCTGCAAGAGAGAGTTCTGCCTCAGTCGTTGTACGTCAAGGCTCCTGCAGAGCAGCTCCACCGTGGCTCACCATAAGCTTCCTGTTGTTTCAATGAGAGAAAATGGCTAACACCTATGCTTAATTTGATCTAGTGGTTGCAAGCGGTGCCTACCAGCACTCATTTTTGGAGACCAGCAGTTATTTTTCCTCAGCAGACTTTATCCAAGAGCAAGAGAGGGAGAAAAACACAAAAGGGGAAGAAGGAGGAAGAGAAAGACTTGAAAAACAGTGAGAAGGGAAAAAAAGCAGGAATGAAAAAGAACCTGAAAGAGTGACATTCAGGGTCAGAGAGTCAGTATGATGGTAGAACAAAGAGGAAGAGGTGGAATCAAGACTATGCAGACTTAGCATTAAACACCCTCAACATTCGATAGCACTGGCTGCAGGCTTCTGACCAAAACTTTGGGCCCGGGCACTTACTCTTTCATAATTTGAGCATTGGCTATCACACTTCAAACTTCAAGACTAAGAGCTAGATGTACAAAGCACGTTTGCGACCGCAAAAAGGCTTTTTGGGATGTACAAAGCCCACATTGCTATTCTGTAACTTGTTACCAAATCACAATTTGGGATTTGCGATTCAGTATTTGGAAGCGGCGTGTTGAGGGCGTCCCTTACTAATGCCAAATTGAAATGGTATGTATGAATGCAAAATCTTCGCAATTCACTGCAATTTGAAAAATGGTGGTAACCCATTCGCAAATGGGAAGGGGTCCCTTTGAGAGTGGTTGGCTTGGAAGACTTGTATCTTGTAACTGCAGGCTCTGCCACTCACGCCAGACTCAGCTTCAGAGGTATGTGACTGTGCTCCCACCAGGGCCTTCCAAAGAGTCTGTCCGTGAGGCCTCCATAAACTAAAAAAGGGATAACCCTGTCTAATCCAATAACCTGTATGAAAAATATGCAAACACCGATGTGCAGCAACTAGCATGCGTAATGACACACGCAGTCAGTGCTGGTTATGAATGTTCCAGTGAGTGGTAGACTAGATGCACTGACCATGAACTCAGGTCACTTATATTCCCTCTCCTATTACCCCAGCACTTAGCAGCAAGTAATATAGTGCTAGAAGGAACCATGGGGTGGAAAGAGGCACAGAAACTTTATGATTTCAAATCCTAGGGTGAATAATTTGTTGAAATTGCTGGTTGAGTTGTCTTTAGCCCATGTTTCTGTGAGACCAACATTCATTTTTTTTTTCTCAGAGGTTATTTGTCAGTTTCCATGGTGTGCTTTTGTGCTTTGTGGCTCCTCCTATCATAGCTGCCTTTTTGGTAAGAGCAGGTCACCCCCACATGTTGCCCTACCACTGATGATTTTTGACTGAAAGTTCACTGAGTCTCTGCTAAACAGTGCCAGTGCTATTGCTCTTAAAACAAAGTAAATGTCTAATTGTTACCCAAGGACTTCCGCACCCTTGCAAGTCCCCAGTAAATGGTACCCTGGTACCTAGGGCATGGGTACTAAAGTGGGTCCCTAAGGGCTGCAGCATGCATTATGTCACCCTAAGGGACCCGCACAAAAACAAAATGTAAGCTGCCATTGCAGGCTGGGTGCAATGGTGCAAACCATTCCGAAAACATGACATGGCACACTTACTGTGTGCCATGCCAATGTACACTGCCTATACTTTATGTAATTGACCCTTACAGCAGGTCTTAGAGCCCTAAGGCATGGTGCATTATATTATATGTGAGGATATATTTGCATGAGCAGATATGCCCCTGTGATGTCTAGTTCCATTGCCAGGTTTTACAAGTGACCAGGCAGCCATCTTAAGGAAATGTACTGGGCACTGGTCATTACGAGTTACTCAGCTACATTATGGCTGCACTGAAATTAATGGTGTTTGGTATGAAACACCTTGTCTTAATAAATCTCTAATGATGCCAGTACTAGATTTATTATGACACGCACCCACAGGGCACCTTAGAGGTGCCCCCTGAAAACCTACTAGTCCTGTAGTGTGCTGGCTGACTGGTATCATCCAGCCTGCCAGCACAGACAAGTGTGTGACCCCTGCAGGTAAATACTCACGCTCTCAGAGGTCAGAAACAATGCCTGCACCAGTAGAAGGTGATCATGCCTCCGCCAGCAGGATGGCTAGTGAATTAATTAGCATGTCAAGGCCAGAGGCTTCAAAGCATCTGCCTCCTTTGATATGTAACAATGGCTTCCCCCCAGACCTGGTGAATGCCACCCCCTTCCCTGGGGCCCATTTGGTCCCAGAGCAATTGGGAAATTAGATAGCCAGAAGGCGTGTCAACACTTACAGGCCAGGCACACCCCTGAGATGGACCACCTGAAGTGGGCACCTGAAGAAGGGTTTCAGCATTTTGAATTTGGTGAAACTAGGAACTCTGGGTCAGGATTATGCCCACTCTCCACAGGAAGTGGTCAGATAGGAGGTGTAGTCATCCTAGGGGTAAGTAGCCCATTGGTTATTACCCTACACTCTCCAAAAGAACCCTAAATTCAGTATTTAGGGGTCCCCATGACACCAGGAATTCAGATTTGTCTAGCTGACAACAGAAGAAGGACAAAAGGAGCCAAGATCACAAGAACAGAGGACCTGCTGCTTAAAATGGCGCCAAACCCTGCCTGGCTGCTGGTACCTCGACAGTTGCAAAGACCTGACTCGTACAAAAGCTGTGAATCCTCCTGAAGCCTTGGAGGACTGCCCAGCACTTTGACAACCAAGCAGCATCTCCCTTGGGGTGGAGCAGCCACTCCCCTGCAGTTGCAGGCACCGACCTCATTTGTCCGGTACTTCATCTTGCTGACCATCGGGTCAACTGCGGGTGCTCGATTTCTCCATTGAGTTTCAAGATGCTAGACCCTCCATGAGCCCCACAGCACCAATACCCTTGATTTGGAGCACTTACAGCAATCAAGGATTGTTGAGTATTCAGCCCAGACACCACCAATGCCAAAAGATGAACTGTTGACGCAGGACTTCAGGACCAATGAGAGCCTCACCAAGAGAGGTCCTGCAGTTTTGTTTTCTTTCCCTCTCCAGGTCAACCCAAGAAGCTTGAGTCTATGACTCAAGAGACCTGCTGGGCAAAACACCTCTGCACCAAGCCCCACAGCCTGAGTTCAAGTCAACGAATGGTGTCCCCGTGCCCCAGAGACCTTCAAGAGCTGAGCCCACCATTCGGTCCTGCCAGACTTGTGCCCAAGTTCCCACATGCAGCCTTTCTTTCACAGTTACCTTCCCATTGGCTTTAACATATATCGATCGATGCTACCAATGTGACCAGAACCTCTGCATCTGAACACACCAGAGCAGGTAAGACCAAACTGCTGGTGGTTTCCCGGACCTGGGCCCTTTAGCACCTTAAGTCCTAAAAGGTATCCTCCAGAACCACTTACAAGTATATGTATGCAATTTATGTTTCTCCCGTAGGGTAAGATTACCGCGTTCTAGGCACATACCACAAAAAATGTTATTAGAGCATTTTACTTTTTTCTTGTAGAATCTATAACTCCGAAAGTATTTACCTGATTCTGATGATTTGGTGTCTAAAATTGCATAAAAATCTGTGTTATATTTCTAAATTGTTTCGGATTTCTTTTTGAGTGTGTGTCTCATTTATTGAATCTGCGTGTACAACAAATGCTCAACACTTCCCTCTGAAAAGCCTAAGCTGCTCTACCACACTACCACAAATAGAGCACTTGGGATTCCTAAAGTGAGCCCTGTAAACCAATACGGGTCATCTGGACTTTTTGCATGGTGTCCTCCTATATTTGGTACATTACATGAAAAGCCAACTTCCTACATAGGCAGATATTGAAACCTAGCCGGTCACAGGGTGAATGGGGTTGACACGAAAATGCTGATCGCACACTTGTATGAATAGGATATATTTTGTATATATTCTGTTTTAGACCTAAGAAGGGAAAATCCAGTTCTCACTCAATACACATGGATGCTACATACAGACTAGTTAATTAGTGCATTATTTCTCATTATTCCTCCCACATATTTGAATCAAGTGCAAACTGTGTACGCAATAAATAGCATCCCACAGGTTAACACAAATTAACGGGCCTCCCCATCATGATCAGGTCCTAAACAGAAACATTTTGCTTGAAAAGATGAAATCTCTGCATGAGATTCAATTGCACTACAAACACAGACATGTAGGTATGTATGTGTAAATAAGATATGGCTCATCATTTCTCAATTATTAGTGAGAGTCCCAGCGCTCCCTGATCCCTGCTGACAATAACCATACCAGTTTGTGTAAGCTTAACAGATGTCGGCCGCCATTTGCTGCATTCACTTGGCAGTATCCCATTCATGTGCCTGTAAGCAACATGGAGGAATCATGTCAAGGGAGGGATAACACACCATTACTTCCTGTTACTTCTATAAAGCTAACATCCAAGAGGGACTATTTTGTTAATACCCAATTTTATTTTTGGTCTTCTCTTATCTGTTACAAGGGAAGGTTCGCTGAAAGAGGTGCACCGTTTGGTAATGTTTTTGTAAGGCTTTTCTTGATATGCACTGACGCCGCGAGATCAAAGAATATGGGATTTGTAGAGCTGCATGCCAGACTGAACGTGCTATATCCACTAAAGAACTGAGAGTCCCTAAGGTCAAATGAATGATATCCCAAGGCAAATTATCAGGCCACTGCTTTCAATCAATCTCCCCCAGAGTTGGACTGGATTTCTGTCAGTGACAGAGGGGGATGTGATAGGAGTAACTCAGTCGCCAGGCAGCTCCTGTTGTTCATTATGTTAAAACACATCTGATTCTGAAACCCCCGTACAAATACCCATCTCTAATTTCTTTGGTATGGATGGCTCTCACAGAGAGCTTTGATAGTTTATTTCAGTTTTTAAGTCTGATAATTCACTGCTATGACATAGCAACAGTTGATAATAAAACCCTTCACTCACAATTACTAGTGCAGCTCTGCATGTCTGCTTTGAATAAAAGCAGAAAGCATAGCTGCAGAAAGGAGAAGGAAGGCAGGAAAGATGCTGGGGGGTTGGTCAAGGATAGCAGGCAAGGTGTTTCTAAAAACATTTTACCTTTGGGAATGGGATACATAAAATAATCCAAGTTATGTTTTGCTCCCCATTATTCTTCTGCCACTGTGTAGCTCTTGAAAGCAGGACCCGATAATTTTGGGGGCTGCTTTTCTTTCTGCTCTGTTTTTCTAGCTGTATATTGACAAGAAGTAAGGAGATATTTTTTGCTACGCTTATTTTTTGGTCTCCGTAGGTAATTTTAGAAAAGTTAGAATTTTTCTGCATGTTTCTACTGTCTTTTTTTTTTTTAAACTGACTTGTATTAAAGTGCGTCTAATATCTATTTGCATAAAATATCTAACAGCTTTTTTGATGTGTTTAATTTTGCACAAGCAATTTTATTTTTAATCTTCATGTTTGCAAACATGCTCTCTTGTTCATATGAAGGAGCTATGCACCAAGGATTTAAATGGATTTTGGAAATGGTGAGGGTGTGGCCATCTGTTATGGGAATAAAGTACCCTCTGCCGTTCATGATAAGGATATTGCAAGTCATCTCAGAGTTCTATAGTCTCATAACGGAACTTGTCCTTTGTCCTTTGTCCTCATTCCTGTATACAGTCATGGAACTCCTCAGTGACTTGCAATACCCTGATAAAGTACGGCATACATATATATATATATATATCCAAAGTTCACAGTTGTCCCAAAGCAAGGCGCACTCACAGTCGGCATTACATAGGGTCAGGGAAGGGGAGCAGGCACGCCCAGCGACTGCAGCACCTGACGCGTTTCGGGCTTCCGCCCTTCTTCATAGGTACGCTGCTGCAAAAAGAAACCAGCAAACTGACTTTTCCAGATTTCTCCCTTTAATACAACTCAGGTGAGTATATAGAAAAAGTGCATCCTGGGACTGGAAGTCATAAAATAATACCCATGTGGGCTGCTGGCGTCTTAAATGCAAAATATCATAGTCCTTTACTAACAGGAGTGCCGCCAACACCTTCCCTCATTCAGCCACTTGCCCGTTTGTCCCACAATGCCATCCAATGAACAGCTGCGGGGCCGCTAGCATATGCGGCGGGGCGCCTCCCGGCCGGACCGGCCGTCAATATTCAAAGTTCACGGTTGTCCCAAAGCAAGGCGCACTCACAGTCGGCATTACATAGGGTCAGGGAAGGGGAGCAGGCATGCCCAGCGCCTGCAGCACTGACTTTTCCAGATTTCTCCCTTTAATACAACTCAGGTCCCAGGATGCACTGTTTCTATATACTCACCTGAATGAGGGAAGGTGTTGGCGGCACTCCTGTTAGTAAAGGACTATGATATTTTGCATTTAAGACGCCAGCAGCCCACATGGGTATTATTTTATGACTTCCAGTCCCAGGATGCACTTTTTCTATATACTCACCTGAGTTGTATTAAAGGGAGAAATCTGGAAAAGTCAGTTTGCTGGTTTCTTTTTGCAGCAGCGTACCTATGAAGAAGGGCGGAAGCCCGAAACGCGTCAGGTGCTGCAGACGCTGGGCGTGCCTGCTCCCCTTCCCTGACCCTATGTAATGCCGACTGTGAGTGCGCCTTGCTTTGGGACAACTGTGAACTTTGAATATTGACGGCCGGTCCGGCCGGGAGGCGCACCGCCGCATATGCTAGCGGCTCCGCAGCTGTTCATTGGATGGCATTGCGGGACAAACGGGCAAGTGGCTGAATGAGGGAGGTGTTGGCGGCACTCCTGTTAGTAAAGGACTATGATATTTTGCATTTAAGACGCCAGCAGCCCACATGGGTATTATTTTATGACTTCCAGTCCCAGGATGCACTTTTTCTATATACTCACCTGAGTTGTATTAAAGGGAGAAATCTGGAAAAGTCAGTTTGCTGGTTTCTTTTTGCAGCAGCGTACCTATGAAGAAGGGCGGAAGCCCGAAACGCGTCAGGTGCTGCAGACGCTGGGCGTGCCTGCTCCCCTTCCCTGACCCTATGTAATGCCGACTGTGAGTGCGCCTTGCTTTGGGACAACTGTGAACTTTGAATATTGATGGCCGGTCCGGCCGGGAGGCGCACCGTCGCATATGCTAGCGGCTCCGCAGCTGTTCATTGGATGGCATTGCGGGACAAACGGGCAAGTGGCTGAATGAGGGAAGGTGTTGGCGGCACTCCTGTTAGTAAAGGACTATGATATTTTGCCTTTAAGACGCCAGCAGCCCACATGGGTATTATTTTATGACTTCCAGTCCCAGGATGCACTTTTTCTATGTACTCACCTGAGTTGTATTAAAGGGAGAGATCTGGAAAAGTCATTTTGCTGGTTTCTTTTTGCAGCAGCGTACCTATGAAGAAGGGCGGAAGCCCGAAACGTGTCAGGTGCTGCAGACGCTGGGCGTGCCTGCTCCCCTTCCCTGACCCTATGTAATGCCGACTGTGAGTGCGCCTTGCTTGGGGACAAATGTGAACTTTGAATATTGACGGCCGGTCTGGCCGAGAGGCGCACCGCCGCATCTGCTAGCGGCTCCGCAGCTGTTCATTGGATGGCATTGCGGGACAAACGGGCAAGTGGCTGAATGAGGGAAGGTGTTGGCAGCACTCCTGTTAGTAAAGGACTATGATATTGTGCATTTAAGATGCCAGCAGCCCACATGGGTATTATTTTATGACTTCCAGTCCCAGGATGCACTTTTTCTATATACTCACCAGAGTTGTATTAAAGGGAGAAATCTGGAAAAGTCAGTTTGCTGGTTTCTTTTTGCAGCAGCGTACCTGTGAAGAAGGGCGGAAGCCCGAAACGCGTCAGGTGCTGCAGACGCTGGGCGTGCCTGCTCCCCTTCCCTGACCCTATGTAATGCCGAATGTGAGTGCGCCTTGCTTTGGGACAACTGTGAACTTTGAATATTGACGGCCGGTCCGGCCGGGAGGCGCACCGCGGCATATGCTAGCGGCTCCGCATATGTTCACTGGATGGCATTGCGGGACAAACGGGCAAGTGGCTGAATGAGGGAAGGTGTTGGCGGCACTCCTGTTAGTAAAGGACTATGATATTTTGCATTTAAGACGCCAGCAGCCCACATGGGTATTATTTTATGACTTCCAGTCCCAGGATGCACTTTTTCGATATACTCACCTGAGTTGTATTAAAGGGAGAAATCTGGAAAAGTCAGTTTGCTGGTTTCTTTTTGCAGCAGCGTACCTATGAAGAAGGCGGAAGCCCGAAACGCGTCAGGTGCTGCAGACGCTGGGCGTGCCTGCTCCCCTTCCCTGACCCTATGTAATGCCGACTGTGAGTGCGCCTTGCTTTGGGACAACTGTGAACTTTGAATATTGTTGGCCGGTCCGGCCGGGAGGCGCACCGCCGCATATGCTAGCGGCTCAGCAGCTGTTCATTGGATGGCATTGCGGGACAAACGGGCAAGTGGCTGAATGAGGGAAGGTGTTGGCGGCACTCCTGTTAGTAAAGGACTATGATATTTTGCATTTAAGACGCCAGCAGCCCACATGGGTATTATTTTATGACTTCCAGTCCCAGGATGCACTTTTTCGATATACTCACCTGAGTTGTATTAAAGGGAGAAATCTGGAAAAGTCAGTTTGCTGGTTTCTTTTTGCAGCAGCGTACCTATGAAGAAGGTGGAAGCCCGAAACGCGTCAGGTGCTGCAGACGCTGGGCGTGCCTGCTCCCCTTCCCTGACCCTATGTAATGCCGACTGTGAGTGCGCCTTGCTTTGGGACAACTGTGAACTTTGAATATTGTCGGCTGGTCCGGCCGGGAGGCGCACCGCCGCATATGCTAGCGGCTCTGCAGCTGTTCATTGGATGGCATTGCGGGACAAACGGGCAAGTGGCTGAATGAGGGAAGGTGTTGGCGGCACTCCTGTTAGTAAAGGACTATGATATTTTGCATTTAAGACGCCAGCAGCCCACATGGGTATTATTTTATGACTTCCAGTCCCAGGATGCACTTTTTCTATATACTCACCTGAGTTGTATTAAAGGGAGAAATCTGGAAAAGTCAGTTTGCTGGTTTCTTTTTGCAGCAGCGTACCTATGAAAAAGGGCGGAAGCCCGAAACGAGTCAGGTGCTGCAGACGCTGGGCGTGCCTGCTCCCCTTCCCTGACCCTATGTAATGCTGACTGCGAGTGCGCCTTGCTTTGGGACAACTGTGAACTTTGAATATTGACGGCCGGTCCGGCCGGGAGGCGCACCGCCGCATATGCTAGCGGCTCCGCAGCTGTTCATTGGATGGCATTGCGGGACAAACGGGCAAGTGGCTGAATGAGGGAAGGTGTTGGCGGCACTCCTGTTAGTAAAGGACTATGATATTTTTCATTTAAGACACCAGCAGCCCACATGGGTATTATTTTATGACTTCCAGTCCCAGGATGCACTTTTTCTATATACTCACCTGAGTTGTGTTAAAGGGAGAAATCTGGAAAAGTCAGTTTGCTGGTTTCTTTTTGCAGCAGCGTACCTATGAAGAAGGGCGGAAGCCCGAAATGCGTCAGGTGCTGCAGACGCTGGGCGTGCCTGCTCCCCTTCCCTGACCCTATGTAATGCCGACTGTGAGTGCGCCTTGCTTTGGGACAACTGTGAACTTTGAATATTGACGGCCGGTCCGGCCGGGAGGCGCACCGACGCATATGCTAGCGGATCCGCAGCTGTTCATTGGATGGCATTGCGGGACAAACGGGCAAGTGGCTGAATGAGGGAAGGTGTTGGCGGCACTCCTGTTAGTAAAGGACTATGATATTTTGCATTTAAGACGCCAGCAGCCCACATGGGTATTATTTTATGACTTCCAGTCCCAGGATGCACTTTTTCTATATACTCACCTGAGTTGTATTAAAGGGAGAAATCTGGAAAAGTCATTTTGCTGGTTTCTTTTTGCAGCAGCGTACCTATGAAGAAGGGCGGAAGCCCGAAACGTGTCAGGTGCTGCAGACGCTGGGCGTGCCTGCTCCCCTTCCCTGACCCTATGTAATGCCGACTGTGAGTGCGCCTTGCTTTGGGACAAATGTGAACTTTGAATATTGACGGCCGGTCCGGCCGAGAGGCGCACCGCCGCATATGCTAGCGGCTCCGCAGCTGTTCATTGGATGGCATTGCGGGACAAACGGGCAAGTGGCTGAATGAGGGAAGGTTGTGGCAGCACTCCTGTTAGTAAAGGACTATGATATTGTGCATTTAAGATGCCAGCAGCCCACATGGGTATTATTTTATGACTTCCAGTCCCAGGATGCACTTTTTCTATCTACTCACCAGAGTTGTATTAAAGGGAGAAATCTGGAAAAGTCAGTTTGCTGGTTTCTTTTTGCAGCAGCGTACCTATGAAGAAGGGCGGAAGCCCGAAACGCGTCAGGTGCTGCAGACGCTGGGCGTGCCTGCTCCCCTTCCCTGACCCTATGTAATGCCGAATGTGAGTACGCCTTGCTTTGGGACAACTGTGAACTTTGAATATTGACGGCCGGTCCGGCCGGGAGGCGCACCGCGGCATATGCTAGTGGCTCCGCAGATGTTCACTGGATGGCATTGCGGGACAAACGGGCAAGTGGCTGAATGAGGGAAGGTGTTGGCGGCACTCCTGTTAGTAAAGGACTATGATATTTTGCATTTAAGACGCCAGCAGCCCACATGGGTATTATTTTATGAATTCCAGTCCCAGGATGCACTTTTTCGATATACTCACCTGAGTTGTATTAAAGGGAGAAATCTGGAAAAGTCAGTTTGCTGGTTTCTTTTTGCAGCAGCGTACCTATGAAGAAGGTGGAAGCCCGAAACGCGTCAGGTGCTGCAGACGCTGGGCGTGCCTGCTCCCCTTCCCTGACCCTATGTAATGCCGACTGTGAGTGCGCCTTGCTTTGGGACAACTGTGAACTTTGAATATTGTCGGCTGGTCCGGCCGGGAGGCGCACCGCCGCATATGCTAGCGGCTCCGCAGCTGTTCATTGGATGGCATTGCGGGACAAACGGGCAAGTGGCTGAATGAGGGAAGGTGTTGGCGGCACTCCTGTTAGTAAAGGACTATGATATTTTGCATTTAAGACGCCAGCAGCCCACATGGGTATTATTTTATGACTTCCAGTCCCAGGATGCACTTTTTCTATATACTCACCTGAGTTGTATTAAAGGGAGAAATCTGGAAAAGTCAGTTTGCTGGTTTCTTTTTGCAGCAGCGTACCTATGAAAAAGGGCGGAAGCCCGAAACGCGTCAGGTGCTGCAGACGCTGGGCGTGTCTGCTTCCCTTCCCTGACCCTATGTAATGCCGACTGTGAGTGCGCCTTGCTTTGGGACAACTGTGAACTTTGAATATTGATGGCCGGTCCGACCGGGAGGCGCACCGCGGCATATGCTAGCGGCTCCGCAGATGTTCACTGGATGGCATTGCGGGACAAACGGGCAAGTGGCTGAATGAGGGAAGGTGTTGGCGGCACTCCTGTTATTAAAGGACTATGATATTTTGCATTTAAGACGCCAGCAGCCCACATGGGTATTATTTTATGACTTCCAGTCCCAGGATGCACTTTTTCTATATACTCACCTGAGTTGTGTTAAAGGGAGAAATCTGGAAAAGTCAGTTTGCTGGTTTCTTTTTGCAGCAGCGTACCTATGAAGAAGGGCGGAAGCCCGAAATGCGTCAGGTGCTGCAGACGCTGGGCGTGCCTGCTCCCCTTCCCTGACCCTATGTAATGCCGACTGTGAGTGCGCCTTGCTTTGGGACAACTGTGAACTTTGAATATTGACGGCCGGTCCGGCCGGGAGGCGCACCGACGCATATGCTAGCGGCTCCGCAGCTGTTCATTGGATGGCATTGCGGGACAAACGGGCAAGTGGCTGAATGAGGGAAGGTGTTGGCGGCACTCCTGTTAGTAAAGGACTATGATATTTTGCATTTAAGACGCCAGCAGCCCACATGGGTATTATTTTATGACTTCCAGTCCCAGGATGCACTTTTTCTACATACTCACCTGAGTTGTATTAAAGGGAGAAATCTGGAAAAGTCAGTTTGCTGGTTTCTTTTTGCAGCAGCGTACCTATGAAGAAGGGTGGAAGCCCGAAACGCGTCAGGTGCTGCAGACGCTGGGTGTGCCTGCTCCCCTTCCCTGACCCTATGTAATGCCGACTGTGAGTGCGCCTTGCTTTGGGACAACTGTGAACTTTGAATATTGACGGTCGGTCCGGCCGGGAGGCGCACCGCCGCATATGCTAGCGGCTCTGCAGCTGTTCATTGGATGGCAATGCGGGACAAACAGGCAAGTGGCTGAATGAGGGAAGGTGTTGGCGGCACTCCTGTTAGTAAAGGACTATGATATTTTACCACAATAAATTAGCCTTAACAAGCATTGCGAGTCTGAATTGGCTGTTTGTTTGTTGCCCTGACGAAGAGGTTCGCCTTGAAACGCGTTGGCCATATGGAATCAGGTGGCATAGTGAGGCAGACTGCATTTCACAGCCCGTTGGCGGAACATCGTCGAGAGACCTCTCAATGCTTCAGGGCCTTTGTTGAACACATAATAAACGCGGCTGCCCGGCCGTGGAGAGGAGCTCCATCTCCTGCTGGAAGCACTGCATCACCAGCTGGAAGAGGCTGCCATTTCGAACTTTCCAAATGGATCAGCACGGTGTTCACATGCAAATTAGTCTGCCTAACGTGCCCACCACCTACTAAGGTAATAATTACAAAAAATTGCAAGCAAATAGGACACTTTTTTCTCGCATTCGGGACTTCAAATCCCAACAGGCATTGAAACTAATGAACTATGCACACGCCCACTGAGGGGCGGAATTTACCAGAATAAATTAGCCTTAACAAGCATTGAGAGTCTGAATTGGCTGTTTGTTTCTTGCCCTGACGAAGAGGTTCGCCTTGAAACGCGTTGGCCATATGGAATCAGGTGGCAAAGTGAGGCAGACTGCATTTCACAGCCCGTTGGCGGAACATCGTCGAGAGACCTCTCAATGCTTCAGGGCCTTTGTTGAATATATATATATGTAAAGTACCCTCTGTTGTACGCTATATATATTATCTACTGGTGGTCGCCAGTAGATAGTTATAGTTAGGACCGAGTTTCCATAGGAAATCTGAAAATTCTATTTTGAATAACTTTGGCGCCGGTTGACGAATCCTCACGAATTTTTCAAAACTAATGGGGCGCTCCGCTCAGCTCCTACCCTGAAAGTCTCGGGGTGATTCGTCAAGCGGGGGCTGAGAAAAAAGGGGGGTCCCAAAACGCGTTTTCCCCATGCATTTTCCGATAGGACCTTTAGTCGAAGGTACAGCCCGAACGGCTGAACAGAATTACTTGAAATTTGGCAAAGAGGTAGTCCTCAGGTCAGGGATGTGCCTTTTGCATATATGGAGTCAATCTGTTCAGTAGTTCCTGAGAAAATTGCAGTTAAAAGTACATAAATAACTATAGGCGCGCACCGTGCTCGCACCGTGCACCTTAACGTGTGCGAGCGCAATTCTGATTGGTGGTTACATGTCAGTCAACGTTTGGATCAGTCGAAATCAGGAAGTGTCGGCCGCCATTTTGTGTGTTTTGTGTGTGACAGTGAAAAAGAAAGGTGGAGAACGTGAAAAGGGGGCAGGGTAGAGAGTTCCTGACCCCCTAGTCTTTGTCAGGGGGTCCCTGAAAGACCCCGAAGGGTAAAAAAAAACATTTTATTTTTTTTTCAAAAAATCACGGGGTACGCGCACGGTGCGCGCACGGTGAAAAACCTTAAAAAAATATATATATATAAAAAATATAATAAAACATACATAACTTAGCATTTAAAAAACCTTACAAATTCACTTACAAAACCATAGGTTTCACACACGTTATAGTTAGGAATTAGCATTTAAAAAACCTTGCAAATTCACTTAAAAAACCATAGGTTTCACACATGTTATAGTTAGCTGGACATTTCACTCGTAAAAAACCATTGAAATTCCCCCATTATAGTTAGTTCAGATAACTATAACTCGCGCGACCGCCACTCTATCACAAGGATGATGTCATCAGTGATGTCATGAGTGATGCCACTGACCATGTCATGTGTGATGTAATATGTGACGTCATGAGCAGTGGATTGCGGGCGCGCGAGTTATAGTTATCTGAACTATATATACATACATATATTCATATATATATTATCACCAAACTAGTTCATCCGTAGTGTGCACTTTGTATAGCTGGTGCCGGCGTCGAGGGTGGACCAACCCGAGTATAATAATCCATCAAAACGTGGAGAACACCGCACTCCAAAAAGGATGTTTACTTCAATTTATTCACCACGTACTTCTTTCACCATAAACCACCACCAAAACGTTTCAAGCAAACAGTGGTATTGTGAGTCTATTGTCACGTTTCACTTTATATACAAATCACCCATTTTGCTCATTGAGGCATTATGGGATTTGTAGTCACACATAACAAACAACTTTTTATTTTATTTTTAAAACTGTTTTTACAATTTACTGTGTTGGTCTACGATTGTCCATTGTTGTGAATTATTTTCAATGTCAATCTGAACTGGGAATGGACTTTACGTAACTTGATCGTGTTTTGCTACAAAGTGGTAGTTTTATTATACCAAACCTCCTATAGCTAGTACTTAGTGTGTGGCAGCAGAATCTTCATGACACCTTCCTTCTGAATGCGGTTGAAGAACTGTATATTCATTTATGAATCACTTGTATTTCCAATGACATGGATGAAATGTAGAGAGTCCAAGGATTGTATATTAAAAATTGAAGAGTATAGAATAACTGAGCTAGTCGGGACAAACAATCAGTAAAGATCACATTAGTAAGATTATTACTGACACACTAAGTTGTTTTTTGGGTGCATATTATGATTTAACACAACCGACATAACTGGATGTAGCAAAGGACCACATAGAAACTCTGAAATTTTTCCATACATGTAGATTACTTACACATATATAGTGTGGGTCATGGGGGTGTAAAGAATATAGAGTCACTTAGCCAGTTATGCATGCAAGCAAGAGAATATATATCCTGTAATGGAAAAGTGAATACTGGGTTTAGTTGACACGCCCAAAATAGGAATGATGTTAATACACAAGCGTGAAGGGAGGTGCCAGGAAGATCCCTGCTGCCACTCACTAAGTAGAGGCGATTTAAGACACGCCCTATGCACTAGTATGATACATATAGTAATGGTAAAAACTATGTGATATTAATAGTATGACGCACCAGGTGAAATACCAATCACGGCATATCCCTTACTAGCTATAAGAGGTTTGGGATCATAAAACTACCAATCTGTAGAAAAAAATGATCAAGTTATATAAATTCCACTCCCATTTCCAATTAACATTGAAAGTAATTTACAACAATGGACAATCGTAGACCAACACAGTGAATTGTAATAACTGTTTTTTTTTTTAATAAGTCATATGTTATGTGTGACTACAAGTCCCATAATGCCTCCTAATGGGCAAAGGTGAGCAGTGACAATGACCTCACAATACCATGAGCAAGACCTGTTTGGTTGAAACGCGTCGGTGGAGGTTTATGGCGATAGATGTATGTGGTGAATAAATTGAAGTAAACATCCTTTTTTGGAATGTGGCATTCTTCATGCTCTATATATATATAAACGCGTCATGGCGGCATAGCACACGAACAAAAATAAAACGAATTGGGAACAATTAAGTGGAGTCCGTCCCCTTCTTGATCGATGGTGAAGACGATCGTCTGTAAGAATGGTTTGCTGCGATATATATATATCTATATATATATATATATATATGAAGAGAAAACGCCTTCAGGTAACCAAATCCTTGGCAAAGACGAAGCGTACCCAATATGAATTTGTGCCAGCGTTTATTTAGTGCCCAACACCAATGCCGCCATTACGCGTTTCAGCCCACGTGGGGCCTTGATCACATGACAACGTTTGAGGGCGTGAATGAAGTATTTAAAGTGCAAAAACCTCATTATCAATTGCATCAGGTGTGTAGTTAAGCAATGGACATAGAAAACATCCTCCGATCGCACCACAGCATATTGGTTAATGCATGATAGATCAGAGCATAGCATCAATGTAAAATACATGATTTAAAATCACCGTAAAATACGGGAAATGGGGTAAAGAACAAGAATCTACACAGATTATATATAAATATATAAATATATAAATACATAAAAACAGATATATTACAGAATCCTCCACATATTCTAAAAAAGACTCTTTAAAAAAACATATGTGAATTCTAAAATATATAAAAAACACGACATATGCCTATATAGATACAGATAAATAAATAAATAAATGTCATATATAAATATTCGGATATCTGTTTGAAAAGATAACCATTGATCATTAGTTACCTCAAGGATATTACTTGTGTTTGTGTTCTGTGTAAGATATCTCAGATGTTATTGAACATTTTGTCTGTAATAGGAGACAAATGCCAGTCATTCCCTCCATTTATGTCGTATTGCTGTATGTGCAAAGATGCAAAGATAAAACATCATAAATATGTGCAAACCAAGTGTATATATAAAAATACTATAAAAAATATATCTAATCATAAAAAGACCCTATGGGTCACGGGAGAAGGCAGCCTTACATGTTTGGATAATGAATTTTAAATTTTAAAATTATTTAGAGACAGGTAAAAAAGTCTTCACTAGCGTTAAGTCCATTTGGTGTTTTGCAGTCCATGAGAATAATGTGTCTTGTTTCCAATTTACGAAGTAATGACTCCCGATTACCACCTCTTCTTAGGGGGAGGACTCTGTCTATGGCAAAATATTTAAGGCCTGCTGGGTTTCTATTGTGAACCTCATTGAAGTGCCTGGCAATATATATATATATATATATATATATATATATATATATATATATATATATATATATATATATATATATATATATATATATATATATATATATATATATATATATATTATCTATTGGGGGTCGCCAGTAGATAGTTATAGTTAGGACCGTGTTTCCATAGGAAATCCGCAACATTCTATTTGGAATAACTTTGGCGCCGATTGACAAATCCTCACGAAATTTTCAAAGTAGGTGGGGCGCTCCGCTCCGCTCCTTCCCTGAAAGTCTCGGGGGGATTCGTCAAGCGGGGGCTGAGAAAAAGGGGGGGTCCCAAAACGCATTTTCCCCATGCATTTTTCCATAGGACATTTAGTCCAAGCTACAGCCCGAACGGCTGAACAGAATTACTTGAAATTTGGCAGAGAGGTAGTCCTCAGGTCAGGGATGTGCCTTTTGCAGGTCTGGTGTAAATCTGTTCAGTATTGCTGATCTTTTATATATTTATCGACTGTCAAATAAAAGAATTTTATATGGAATAAGGAAGGAAGATGGAAAGGGAGGGAGAGAAGGGGAGGGGAAAGGGAAAATTCTGACAACATTGGTATAAAAGAAGATTGCAAATTACATTGCATATTACATAGGAATGTGAATGAACTGTTGATTAATTAATTCCATATATTAAGCCAACATGGGTGAAAAAGTAGAGAACAAAGAGAACAAGCATTCAAGGAGGTTTAAAATTTTCAGAATTTAGACGAGAATTATTTTTTAAAACAATCTGATCTAAATAATTAGTAAGGGGTAACCAAAAGACATCTCTATTAACCATTGGTTTACAGGAGGAGGCAAAAGCAACGTCAAGTCCATGAAAATGGCAAAAACTATTCCACCAGGGTTGTAAGGAGAGTTTTGTAAGAGTTTTCCAATTGAGAGAAATATGTTGGAAGGCTAAGGCAACCATGAGATCGAAGAGACCATGGCTATGTGAGGGTAGATCTAAGGAATCAGAGAGGCTGCCAGAGAAGAGGAGTGGTATAGAATAAGAGATTGAAATCTTAAACAGGCAAGAGATATATGACCAGACTTTCCCCCAAAAGTTGGAAACTGAAGGACAGAGGAAGAGAAGATGTATAAGATTAGCATTAGAAGAACCACAGGTCCAGCAGTTAGAATCAGTAGAAGAAGAAAAGTGAGCTATAAAAGCAGGGGTAAGATAAAGCCTATGATAAAGAAAAAACATAGATTGGGTGAGAGAAGCAGACCGAGATATTTTTAGAGATCTGGACCAAAATTTATCCCAGAAGATGATAGTCCATTCGCATCCCAGATCAGATTCCCAAGAGAGTTCCAATTTAGATTTAGCACGGTCTGGATTGGGGGCTAAGAAATATTTATAGATGAGGGAGGCTTTGGGTAGAGAGAGGAGTATCTTAAGAAGAGAGTTTTGGACATCAGTGAGAGCTGAAGGGGGAAGAGGATAGTAAACATCAAGAATAACCGCCATGAGAGTCGCATTTCTGTAAAAAGGAACGGGGACAATGGAATAAGGCTTGAAATTGGGGAAAAAAGAACATGGTGAAAGTCCATTGAAATGATGTTTGACCCAAATAATGCCTTTTAACCTCCACGCTTTCCAAAAAAGATGGGTCTGTTATTAAAGAGAATTATGCCAAATTGGAGAGTCTAAGAAGGATTCCCTAGAGGTGGGATTGAGTTGCACCAAAGTTTTCAAAAGGGAACAAGTGTGTTTAAATAAGGGGAGGGAGGTGTGTGGAGTTTTGGCAGACTAAAAAAACATAATTTCCTTGAAAGAAAAGGGTAATAATAAAGTGTGTTCAATGGAGAGCCAGAGGGGAGTAAAAGAGTAGAGATCGGAAAAGAGCCATTTCGAGGCCTGTCGAAGGGAAAATGATTGTGATAGGTACGAAAATCAGGAAAGTTCACACCGCCATTAGACTTTGTCTTGCGAAGAAAAGCTAAGGCAATTCTAGCTTTCTTATTTTTCCAGAGAAATTTAGAGGGACAAGAATCAATATGTTTAAAGTAAAAGGCAGGAATATGAATGGGGAGCATGGAGAATGTATAAATAAATTAAAATAGGGGTAATCATCATTTTAACTGAATCTAACCGTCCCCACCAAGAAAGAAAAAGAGGGTTCCAAGAGGAGAGTAATTTATCAATTTGGGATAAAACTGCAGACATATTTAATTTAATTGAAGAAGCAATGTAATTGGAAAACCATGTACCTAAATATTAAATTTTTTAACTGTTCCAGGCAAAGCCGGTGGAGGAAAAGGAATGGAGAAGACAACATTTTGTAAGGGGGAGAATTTCTGTTTTGTCTGAGTTGATTTTATAACCAGAAGCGAGTGAAAAAGAGTCAAACTCATGTAATAAAGGGGGGGGGAGAGTTTCAGGTGCAGAAATAAAGAGAAGGATATCATCCACATAAGCGGAAAGTTTTAGCTGTTGGTCACAATAAGAAAATCCAGAAATAGAATCATTATTACGAATAGAGGACAGAAAGGGTTCAAGAGCTAGAATGAAGAGAAGAGGGGATAGAAGGCACCCTTGGCGAACACCTCGTTGAAGAGGAAAATAAGATGAGACACGACCATTGACTAATACCGATGCTCTGGGGGCAGAGTACAGTAAAGAGATAAGTGAAATCAATTTGGGACCAAAACCGTGCCATTGCAATGAGGCAAATAAGAAAGACCAATCAACTCTGTCAAAAGCTTTCTCAGCATTGACAGAAATGGCCACTAAAGAAGTGGAATGGGAGGGAATTTTACTTAAAACATTGAGGAAAAGACGAGAATTATCAGGAGTAATCCTTCCCTTGACAAAAGCACATTGATCCTTACCAATAAGATGAGTCATAAGGGGGTCTAAGCGTAATGTAAGCATTTTAGCAAATAATTCATAATCAACATTAACCAGGGAGATCGGACGATAATTCTTACAAAACGTAGGATCTCAACCTTCTTTATGTATGAGGCAAATTGTGGCTTCCTGAAAAGTGCCTTCTGTTTTACCAGTTAAAAAAAATGAGTGGAAAAGTGTTAAGAGTTTCGGGAGTAGTAAATTAGAAAAGTGCAAATAAAATTAAACAGAAAAGCCATCTGGGCCGCAAGTCTTCCCTTTAGTGAGGGTATTTAAGGCAATGGATAATTCATTAAGGGATAGATCTGTTTCAAGATCAGAAAGTTAAGATGAGAGTTAGAGGGAGGAGGAAGTTTATCAAGGTACGCTTGAATGAGGGAAGGGGAAGCAGGAGATTCGGGAGTATAAAGATTTTGGTAAAAAAGTTTACATTTATTAAGTAGTTCTTGATCTTCATGCAAGAGGGAGCCGTTTGGAGAATAAATAGAATCAATGAGGGTGCGGTCTTGACGTGTTTTGAGATAATTCGCCAAGAGCTTCCCTGCTTTATTACGACTACCATAGTAGCGAGCGCTACTACGAAGGAGTACAGAGGACGCATTATCAGTGGTAGTTTTATTAAAAGCTAGTTTAGCACGTATTAATTCTGGCAAGACCGAATCTATTGAGGAAGTTTAACATTTATGGTCTTTGAGCTTAGTATGCGCCAAAGTAGCCTTTCGTTGTTGAAGAAAACGCTTCTTTTTTTTCAGATAAAGTCTATAATAAAGCCTCTCGCAGTAGCCTTAAAAGAATCCCATATGATATGGGGGGGAGGAATTTGGGTCACTGTTAAGGTCAAAAAATTAATTTGCGAAGGTGCGAAAAGAAGAAGAAAAAAGAGGGTCTAACAGGAGGGAATTGTTAAAGTGCCAACGAGAGGATCTGGGATGCGGAGGGAGCAAATCAAGATCTGTTACAATTGGGGAATGATCAGAAATAACTATAGGGTCAATAGAGGAGGATAGTAGATTTTGAGATAAGGATTGAGAGAGGAAAATATAGTCTAGGCGAGAAAGGGTGGCATGAGGAGGGGAAAAAAAGGAGAAATCCAGAGTGTCGGGTGGGAAAGTCTCCAAGAGTCTACAAGATGTGTTTGAGAGATAGTGTTGAGAAAGTGTTTATGCGTCTTATGGGGAACAAAGCGAACATGAGATTGACGATCAAGAAATGGATCTACAACTTGATTGCAATTGCCCTCCTAATATGAAGAGGTCATCTTGAAATTGGATACATTTTTGCGTAATCAGAGGCCAGAAGGAACAATCAGGATGTGTAGGCCCATAAATATTCAAAACAGTTAAAGAAACAGTATTAATTAACAACTTAGCTAACAACCATCTACCTTCTGTGCCAGTTTCTTGCAATATAACTTTACAGTTCAATTTCTTATGACATAAAATTATAACACCATTTTTTTTATTAGCAGAAGGAGAAAATAAAACTGTACCTACCCAAACTCTTTTTAATTTTAATGCCTCAATTTCTGTAAGATGGGTCTCTTGTAAGAGAAGTAAGTCAAGGTTAGAAGAGGCAAGATGTTAACAAATTCTCTATCTCTTAATTGGATTAATAACACCTTTCACATTCCAGGAGATAACTCTGAATGCAAAAACATTAAAGATTTATACAGAACAAGATATGCAGTAATAAGAGAGTGAAAGGAGAAACAAGTGAAAAAAAGGAAAAGAAAACTAAGGAAGGAAGAGGGAAAGTCAGATAAAAGAGGAAAAATACAAGGAGAGACAGTACATATCCAAAAAGGACGACTGAAAAAACATACCTGAAGGGGACAAAAACAAGATAACACTGGGACAATGACGACGTACGGAAGATGAGACGCCCAAACCAAGAAGTCCGGACCACACCAGAACAAATAGGGATATGTAGACGGACCAAACAAGTTTAAACATAATAGACGAAACCTGTGAGAATATAAAAAGGAGTTAAGGAAAAATAAAAAATGTTAAAAGATCATTAGAAAATACACATTTGACAAAGCTAAGAGACACAAAAAACAAATATGGACTGTAGGAATGGCTTATAAATCATTAATGAAAAATTGAAAGAGATAACAAAATTGTAGATAAATAAGAGGAGGTGCATCGCTAATTAACCATGAAAAGTACTGGTAACAATATTATTGTGATTGAGAAAAAATTCAAACAAGTAACTATACTGATAAATGTAAAAAATAGGAAAGGTAAAAAGAGAAGCAAATATAAACATATTTGAATCAGATATAATAACATGGAAACAATGACAATAATGCAAATATGAGTATAACTTGTCAACCATTAGAAGGACCACCAGTATCCATGTTGGTTGTAGTGTGAGAGTGGATACATTTCCTCAGGATCTTCGAAGGACAGAGTTCGATTTTGAAAAGTCACCTTAAAGATACAGTGGTGAAAAAGGCCATTGCGAGCTCCCAGAGAGCGAAGTGGTGGTCGAAGATTAAGAAACTCTTTTCGCCTGGCTGCTGTAACATTGGAGACATCTTGAGAAAGAAAAACCCTCTGACCAAGCCAAGAAATTTGTCGTTTGGCTCTGGCTACAGAAAGAACTGAGAGCAAGTCAGTAAATTTCAGAAAGAGGATGATGACTCCCCGGGGTCTGACTGAGGGTGAAGAAAGCGAAGGACGAGGACCAAGCCTGTGAGCTCTCTGGATATTGAGTGACGAGGTAGGCATATCTAATAGTTTAGGCCGGAAAGAAGAGAAAAAGGCGACAGGATCTTCACCTTCCAAAGCTTCAGGTAGTCCATAAATACGTACGTTATTCCTCCTGTTGCGGTTTTTCAGATCTTCAGTATGCTGTTAAAGTTTACGGACCACCTTGTCCAGAGAGGAAAGCCTTTGAGAGTCACCTTGGGCAACCAAAAGTTGTTGTTCCATTGTAGAAACCCTATTCTCCATTGAAGACCACTTTTCTTCCAAAAGTTGCATTTTACTGTTTGTTTCTTCCACAAACAGACGCAAGGCACGGATTTCCTCCAACAGCAGTTCCAAGGAGATGGAAGATGATGCCTTATCGGGAGGGGGAGGATCTTGCTTCAGTCGTTTAGAAGTTGAAGTAGGCGGAGAAGATTTATGCGGTGTAGATTCCGACGACGGAGTGCGAGCAGAAACCACGCCAGCCATGTCTGCAGTAGGGGGTGAAGTAGCAGTTGAATTTGATAAAGGAGGGGTAGGCGTCGTTGTGGTATAACCTTTAGGAACAAAAACAAATTGTGGCTTGTATAATCTACCCATATACGGGTGTCAACCCAGTTAAACAATACACATTGTATTAGAAAAGAGAAGGCAACTGTGGTAGTTAAAATTCTTCAGGAAGTGCAAAATATGGTGGCAAGAAAAATATCCTACAGTTCATGAAATGGGCAAGCTGCAGCAGGCAAATGATGAGAAAGGTGCCATGCCATAAGGAAGTAACCTTAAATAGTCCAGAGATATTAATTGAGCAAAGTAGGAACCTGGTTACTAGCAGTGTTATGGAACACCTTTGAAAGAAAGTGCCATAGAAAATATGCCAGGAAAGTAAACTCTGTTAAAATGATGATAAAGGGCACTGTGAGAGCATGAAATCACACAGGAACATCATGGAATGCCCTTGAAAATGCCAAGATACTACTAAAATCGAGCGGACAACTGCAAAATGCCTTCTCTGTTGTCATTATGAGGAGAAAGATTTGCGAGGCATCATGAAACAAAATGGTAGCCGCTCTGAGGCGTGCTAAACCAAGCGAAATTTGAAGGGAAGCGCCATGCACTTCAAAACTAGAAACGGCTCACCATGGTCACAGGGTGTTCCGCCGTTAGTATGGCTGTTGTCCGTTGGCAAAAGATGCGAGAATATGCATCTGAGAGATCGCGGCAAGATGTGGCGTAGGGGAGCTCCTCAGTCAAGCGGCCATCTTGGCCGGCACCGAACCCACGCCCCACACAGGGGCATAGCTTGGTCAGTAAGATCGGGAGGTGAGCTTCAGATGTTTAAATACATTATATGACAAGCAGGGTGCATTAGAGGTGCCTAAGGAGCAGTGAAGAGGGAGAAGAATACGGATGGGTATGAGTGCTAAGATAAAAAACACAATATTTTGAAAAAGAGACAATAATTTTGCAGACTTTCAAAAAAGTGAGGAAAAGAGTGTGTGTGTGAGTTTATGTCTGTGTGTGTATGTAGAAATTCCTGCTGAAATCCAACTATCATCTCACAATACCCGAATGAAAGCACCTGTACCCCACTATTTATTTGAAAATACGTTTATTGGGGGGTGCATCACCCCAAAGAGCCCCCCTGAAGCTATACCCCTGGATACTCAATGTACCGACCTGTGGGAGGATGGAAGGGTGAGTTGTCCAGGGGATTCAACCCATGACCTGCAGTCAATGCAGTCAATCACTTTGTTCAAGTGATAAACATCACTCTGCCATACAGACAGAAGTTTCACCGCTGGGACGACACAGCTCATATATAAAATTAATATTACTATGGTAATTATTCCATCTTGCTTAAATCAATCTTTACTAGTGTGCTTTAAAGTTAGACATGGAATACTGGGCTGAAAGGTAAAATAACATTGTACTTGGCTTGAGGAAAGTCAGGACTCTCCTGTTCTATTTGAGTCTCACCCAGCAAGCTGCTGCAAAATGTTCAGAGATATGTGTGAACTGATATATAATACATGGCAGCCTGTAATCCCTGTATAAAAGCCCATCTTTAATTTCCTTATTACAGGCGACTTCTGTATCTCAACTTTAATAACTTATTACAGTTGAGTTCTGATGACACAATGCCTGCTGCCAGAGTGCTCGCCACACTCCGAGCAACAGTGTTTAGTTTTTAAATCTGACAAGTATGAAACTGATTTTAACGTATTTTTGCAACAAATATCTAACTGCTTTTTGGTGTTTTTAATTTTGTACTAGAGATTCTAAGTTTATTATTTATAATCGCAAAAATCCTATACCTACCACGTGAAAGAGCACCACACCAAGGATTTAAGTGGTTTGTGGAAAAGGTGATGTTATGATCATGTATTATAAGGAATAAAGTACACTCTGCCGTACATTAAAAGGATAGTGCAAATCACCTTTGAGTTCCATGTCCTTATAAAGGAAATAGGCCGTCATTCTCATTCCTCTATGGTTATGGAACTCCTCAGTGACTTGTAATATCCTTAGAATGTATGGCAGGGGACAACTTATCTTATATATAAAACACATTTTTGTTAATAGAATATATTCAGTGTTAACAATACTATATGGTTCTGTCTACAGTTTAAACTCCAGTTGGTTTCATTAATGGCAGATAAAATGTTAATTTAATAACTGACAATAAGCATTTTAATCTTCTCTCTGATTTAGGGAATCAAGGATAGGCCAGAGGAAGGATGGAGGTTGTTTCGGCGTGGAGGTTGTTTCACGGGTTAATTTATCAGCGCGAATAAATAGTTCAGCTATTATACTTGTTCCCCCTTTTTTCAGTTGTTTCGTGTGGGAGGTAGTAGTGTGAAAAGTTTTGAGCTTCTGGTGCGGTGTGTTTATGGTGCTGGGTTCCGCCGAGTATGTGGTTATATTTGGGTACTCTCTGAGCGAGTTGTTGGGCAACGGGTGGGATCTGTAGTCTGAAGTTTGGATGAGAACTTTAGGCTAGTTTTATTTATGCACGGACATAAGGCTTCTCCAGGAGTCTTCCCTCGGATGCCCGTACCTGACAACAATCTCCACAGCAAATGAAAAAGCAGCGACGACAGACTGGAGATCTGAAGGAAGTATGGAGGCGGTTGACTAGGTCACGTGACCAGTTCGGATTCTATTCCTCCCAACTAATCTCTAAACTGCCTTCCCAGAAAATTGTGTGACTTGTGGTTCACAAGCAACAACACGTTATACAGGAGCTTCAAGTGCGAATTACAATCCCCAGGATGCAAAGTGGCTCACTAGCTATAGCACTTCTGCAGGCGCTGCCACAATGTGCAAGGGGCGGGCCTAAAACCATTTCTATTGCAGGTTTTAGGTGGGCGGCTGCGTATTGGATGATCTTATTACAGTGAAATCATGAACAGTAAATGTCTCCCCAGTGTTTTAATAACGGGATTACAAAGTTTGTTTTTTTGCCGTGAGAAGACAGCGGCAGAGTGGCACTGCACTGTTTTGGAGATTACTTAGAGGAATCATTGTTTGGTGTGCTTTGCTCTGAAGGCTCGCTGTGGGGGTGCAGCTCATTTCTTTAATTACATGACAAAGGACAGAAGGACTTAAGAAGAGGTTAGTGATAGAAACATGTTTTTACCCTTTTTTGAGCATTCAGATATCAGATCTGTCTTCTCGCATTGGGCTTATGGCACAGATGGACACTCCTGTGTCTTCGGTTCGGATTCCTGATCGTTCCGAACTGCACCACCACTGCCCATTCAGCAAGAGAGAGCTAAAACAATATTATTCACCCCTTGTGTTTGTTTCAATGTTTTCGCGATATAGAATGTATTTTAAACCTCGGGCGTCGTTTTAACGTTTGGAATCACGTCCTTCACAAGTACAGCTGCGCATGCCCACACAAATACAACATACCCACTCTGGATGTGTAAGAGACAGTATCAGCTCCGGGCATTTTATAGATTTGCTGTCCTCACCTTGCGCTGTATATGCTGTTGTCGCTCGTCCCAAGAGAAAGGGATTACTTTTGATATTTTCCAATCACAAGCATTGCTCTTTTCTGTGACTTTCCTAATGTCTGCAGATTGAATTATGTCTAGCTGGATGCAAATGCTGACATTTGAATAAATACACATATATCTCTCAATTATAGTGTGTTCAGACCTGTGTTGTAACAGGGACTTGAAGCATGACATTTAAACTGGCATTGCTTGTGAAGCAATTCTAAACTAAGTAATTGAGATATAGAGTAACATGTTACACCCAGTACCCTATCCAATAACCTCAGATCACAGAATAGCTCAAACATAATAGCTAGACCCTTAAAGTGAGGTCTTCTTAAATGTATTTTTGTATCCCAAAAGTTACTTTACATCTGACACGTAAAACGTATTACACTTCAGTGCAAGTTAATATCCATTCAACCTACGGCACAGTACAAATAACATACATCCACTATACACCACACACATCCACTACACTACAAACAAACTCAGACATAAAACATATTGTCATTTTCAACGTTAATAGCTCTAACTCTAAGAAATGTGAGACCTATTGCATTGAAAATGCTTTATTAATTATGGTATTATTCTCCTTCCCATGAGAATTTCTGAGGGAAATGTTTGAAAAAAGTGTATTTGGGCATTTACCCCAAAATAATCTTTAAGAAAATTAGAATCACTAGCGAAAACTGAATTGTATTGCTAACATTTTCAGTGAATGTTCCGAGTTCTCCTGGTAAAACTAGGTGGGTTTCAAAAACCATTCTTTTGAGGGATTGCTTGAGCTTCATAGACCTTATATTTTTAACTGGTACTACTAGTGCGAGCTTGCTACTGCATCCAGAACAGTGGCGGCTCGCATAGGGCGTGCTGCGGGGTGGTAGGGCGGGGCGGGGGAGGGACAGGGTGTGGGGGGTAGCAAACACAGACATACAACGGAACAGAGGAAAGTAATTTTTACGTTCCTCTGTTCAGTCGTATGTCCGTGTTTGCTACCCCCCCCCCCCACCCGGCTCACCCCGCCCCGCCCCACACCACCGCCCCGCAGCACGTCCTATGCGAGCCGCCACTGATCCAGAAGCAACTCATTAACCATAGGTTGTCTGTGCAAAGTCCAGATAGAGCAAGCATACCAGTCATCCAATAGCCACAGCATTAGAAGCTTTCAAATGTCCTTCATTTGGAGGGTCTCACCAGCCCTGTTAATCCAAAATGAGCAGTTAGTTACTTGCTTTGATTCTCCAAAATATCAATCCAGTCCTTCACATTTCACTGAAAGTACAATGCAAGAATCTGGAGAAATACAATTTTCCAGCTTTCTCTATTAAAATCTCCCTGTAAGTGTATTGGTGCAGAAGGAATGCCTGTCAACCCTAAAAGTGACGTGTTATTAAAGAAATTAAGGTACTGAAGTCCAGTGCCTCATACGTGTCAATAAAGCAAAGAGGCCAAGGATGGAATGGAACAGTGTAGTACCACCATACTCTCCTAGAAAGTGAGAAACCCTTTCTACTTGAAAGTGGTTTCTAATTAACAGTGTAAACACTGGTCATCGCCACAAGGATGGCAGCAACATTTTGCTCCATAGCCTCCCCGACTCCACATTAGTACCCATTAAAGACATCGTAAATGTACTGGTCCATCTCCTCAAGGACCCAAGTAAATTCAACCACATCACCCCAACACTAAATAACTTCCCTGGCTCCTCCTCCATGGCTACTTCATCTTTGACCAGGTACATCACCTACAAGGCTATTAAAAATAAACCCCCAGCATACATAGCCATGCTACTTGTCACCATGGGAGGATAACGCCAGCCCAGGAGCCAAGACACTGTCAGTCTAGGAACCAGCCAATAAACCAGAGATAAGACGAGAAGGCATGGCTTCTCAATCAATGCATCAAGGACCTGAAACAACATCCCAATCAATATCAGAACTGCGTGGACACTCAATTAATGTGTTTGGGTTCTTGCTTTCTTTTCAGCACTCCACTGATTCCTCAGGTTTGCGTTATATAGGTACTCTCACATACATACATTCTTATGATTGACGATCACACCTAAAAGGCAATGATCGAATGGGTATAAAGATGATGTATTCCCTCACCCGGTAAAGGGGGTTTCTCTTTAGAGATTTTAAAGACCGATTAGGCAATGACAGAAACTTTTCCTCTACTTGACATTTGAATTTGTCTGCAAGGGCTTTAAAACTTAAGGCTTTTATGACAAGTATGGCGGTCCATAGGACTATCAACGCCCATGAAAATAGTTAAAACATCTCCCTCCTCAGCGCCAAAAATGGATTGGGGCCATTTTAGATATGTACGTATTTGTTCAACCAAAGAAGCTGTTGTGAATATCTTAATAATATTTATTGTTTTTTTTAAATTGGTATTTAATTATCCACTGGTCTTTTAACGAACATCAAGTATTGTGGTAGTCAATGTTTTTTCCACTTTGCACAATTTGAAAGCTATATCTGTATGAAATTGAGTCTTTGTAATATGGTGCTTTTTTTAGAAATGTATTTATTTTTTATCTTTGTACTTTTATCATCTGTAATTTTTTTTAATGGATCGACTAAAGAAAGAATTGGACAGAAACTTTTCCTCCACTTGACATATAAATTTGTCTACAAGGGCTTTAAAAATTAAGACCTTTATTGAGTACGGCGAACCATAAGACTGCTGAACCCGAGGTGGCGGTCTGAACATCCCCACACTGCAGGACTGTCCGCAGTATTACAACTGCGGCAGTTTGCCCACCACAAGACTGCAGGTACTGCCGAGGTCAGGGTTCCCCCTGGGCCAGCGGTCTTTCACCGGCAGGAATATGTTGGCGGTGCCGCAGCCGGCACCACCTAACATATTCCGCCCTTTTCATGGTGGTGAACCCGCCATGAAAAGGGTAGCGGAATGGCAACAAAGGGGGCCCTAACAGGGCCCCCTGCCAGATTTGGGCCTGGGGGTGCATGCAGGGTTGGGGCATATGTCGAGCCCCCTGGATTTGTACCCCCCCTTCCTGCACGGTGTGACATATATGCATATATGCCACACCTTTCAGGAAGGTGCAGTCGGCACTCTGACTGCGGCGGTCTGCATGATAGGCTCTTCTGAGCCTAGCAGACCGTCGCTATCATACCGCCTCAGGACTCCTAATCTGGCAGGTGTTCACACCACGACTTTGGCGGTCCTGAGTTGTAATAAGGCCCTAAATTGACATAAAACCTGTATTTTAGACAACTGTTCTTTTGGCTTTCTGTTCATTCATTGCCTTCACCCTTCTGTGTGCCAGTTTATGTACGGTATATGTGCCTAAAGGTTTCTTGCCCGTGTTGGCATTTGTGTGTGTTGATTAGTGGATCTTCGTACCTGGTTTTCACTGGATTAACATTTCATCATTCTAACAGCCTATCATTCCTAACCATCTGTGAGGCCCTGCTTCCTTACACTGTTGGCCCCTCCCCATTTAATACTTCCGACCCCCTCTTGTGCCCTATTTCCTTTCTTTCAGCTTATTTCCCCTCCAGCTTTCCTCACAATAAGCAGATGACTAAAGTCGGTTACAAACTATTGCTCCTTTCTGGGGAACTTCATTCCGTTTCCTTGTGCACTGTCCTCACTCATTCTCTCCTTCTCACTCTCCTATGGTATCTACCTCTGTCATGTAAATCTTTTTATTGTCGTTTTGCATTACTAAACGTCACATCTAGCTATTTTATACAGTGTTCCCATTCCATAGAGCGCATATACAAGCAAAAAATATAACATATGTCGCTAGGTCTGAGTTTATGGGTGACTGGATGCCAGGTGGCCAATGTGTATGGGTACCTTTAGATGTGTGTGTGTGTGGTTATTCCTGGCTCTCTCCATGGTGTGTGAGATGATTTTCTGTGGGTAGCATCTAGCTTGTTGTTTTAAAACTAAACCTTCTGCTGACTCTTATAGTAACTCAATTTGGAGCAATTCCATCTCAATCTTAGAAATTGGCCAAAAGGCAGGTTCTCCCTGAGGTGACTTGGGTGGGAGCTGTCAAAAAGGAGCAGACAGTTTTTCTGTCGGTTTTATATGGGTGGTTGTTCTGAGAAAACCTTCACCTAGGATGATGTTTAAATCTAAGAAGACAAGTTCAATTTTGGATATGGTATGCGTGAATCTCAGGAAGTCATTCTGTCTGTTCAGCCAAATTAGAAAATTCAAAGCAGTGGTTTTGTCACCGTGCCAGATGATTAGGTCATCGTCAATTTATCGCTTCAACATGTTTATGTATGCGAGGTATAGGTTGCTGGTGCATAGGTTTTTTTGTTTTTCTAGATGGTGAACAGAGAAACCTGCTATGCTTGGTGCAAAAGTGCTTCCCATGCTGGTCCTGTATTTTTGTAGATAGAGGGTTTCCCCACATTGGAAGAAATTCTCTGTTAGTGCCCATTTGCAGCATTCCATGACCAAGTTCCTTGGGGTCTGACATTCCCATTCTACTTCAAACAATACATCTTCAAAGATGTTGACTGTCTCCGTGTGGGGTACGCTAGTGTATACACTTTCAATGTCCAGACCCATTAGTAGTTCTTTGTCTGGGTTGAATGGTCTGCTCTGTAAAAGTCTCAGTACATCCTTGCCGTCTTTGAGGTAAGTGTCTGTCTTTTGTTTAATTGGTTTCAGGAAGGCGTCAGCAAATTTGGACAGAGGTTCCAGTATGGAGCCAATCCCTGATGCTGTGGATCGCTCATGTGGGTTGGTTATATTTTTGTGAATCTTGAGGATGGTGTAGAAATATGAAGTGATGGGAGATTTGTTGACTAGGAAATCACTTTCTTTTCCTGGTAGCCAGCCATTGTGAGTGCTTCCTCTGTCATACTTGTTATACGTACTCTGAGGGATTTTGTAGGGTCTATGGTGAATGGTTTGCAGTTTCTGGCTTTGTTGAGTAAACGTAAGCATTCCGTCTGGTATGCTTCAGTTGTTTGTATGATCACTGCTCCTCCCTTGTGAGCGGGTTTTATCACTAGATTCTTGTCTTCTGCGAGTTCTTTGACTGCAAGTTTCTCGTGGTTTTATGAAACACTTTGATTTGGCCAGGGTTGATATCGCCTATCTCTTTTAAGACAGCTTTTTCAAAAGCTAGTAATTCAACTGGGATTGATGTGATAGGCAGGGTGAAAGAGGATTTTACCCTAAGACCAGTGTCACCTTGAGGGTGCATTTCTATGGGTTTTCCAAAGAAATATGCCTTCTGTTTAGGTTTTCTGATGAATTCATTAATTTTGCAGCTCAGTCTGAATTCATCCAATTTCTCTGTGGAGACAAAACCTAGACCTTTCTCCAGTGCCTGTGTCTGTGATGAGGTAAGAGTATGCTCTGTGAGGTTTGCCACTAAACTAGATTGGCTGTTTGGGCCTGGCTGGTTGTTGCTCGAGCACGTCATGCTCCTGGTTGACACCCGGGTTTGTTCCTGATCTGTGGCCCAGTGAATTTCGGTTCTTTTTCCTATTCTTCCCCTTTGTGGACTCTGGAGTGTCCCAAAAAAACACAATATTGGTTATGTGGGTAGTCGGTAACAGGGGCAGATAATGTGTCCCATCGATTGAAAGGGGGTGGTTACATGTGAGGTGGTGATGGGCCATAATAGTATGGTACTGAATACATCGGAGGGCTTTGGTGTGGTCCCCAGCCTCTAATGCATCCATGGCCAATTCCTCTCCTATTATTTCTTTTTCCTCTGATGGTGCCACTGTTGCCTGTACTGGAGCCTGAGCTATTAGAACCTGTTTCAGATAGGTCGCTATCAGTGTTGTACCCAGAGTTTCTTCCTGAGGAGATGTAATCTTCCCTAATGTATGGATACACACGTTCATGGCTACATTTACTTGTGTGTCTTTTTTCAATTTTTGAAACTTACTTTATTTCAATGATGTCTCAAATTCATTCAGATTTTGATTTAGTTCTTCCAGTCTTTTCTTAAGGGAGCTAACTGACTGGTTGGACTTTAGACGAACTTCGATTGTTTGGATCTCAGTCTCCAGTTCTTGGGATAGGCGTTTTGCTGTTTTCATACTTAAAATTAACCAGTCTCTGGTGCAATGCCAAGAGATCAGAGACCAAACTTTTTAAAAAGTGTTGTTGTGTTGTAAGATGAAGGGTTAATTTTTTACAATTAAACCCTGGGGGCTGCGTTTGCCCGAAGGTACTCTGTCATCATTGTGCCATGTAACATGGTTTTTATCTGGGTTTGTTTTAGTGTAGTAAGTTTGTCCTTGGTGTTCAAATTGGGGTCTTAGATACCTATTCCCTCAAAAGGAGACAGAGTAGCCAGAATCCTTTCAACATCCTCAGCCGAGAAAGTGAGGGCTATGATTTCTGCCATCCCAATGTGTGTGTGTGTGTAACACCTGTGCCTAAAGTTGTGTCCCATATGTAAGCTCCCACAGCTGTGTGCTGTCTATAAAACTCAAACAAAATGGGAGAGGTAGAGGTCAAAGGGGGAAAGAACCAGAGGACTCTGCCTCCTGTTCATAATCTATTAACCAAAATGAGCCCGTCTCTCTTACAGGACTACCTTTCCACTTCAGGTGTTGGATAGAAAACAGACAGTTTACTTTAAATAACCCTCACCCACTAGGGTTTCCCCTTTGTGGCATGCTTCATCATTGGATCCTTCCCGTCGGGCTGCGTAACATGGCCTGCTACGACCGACGGGTTACGTGTGAGCACTTTTGAATGTACACTATAAAGGATGAAAAGACAAATAGGAGTGGGGAGTGTTATGTGGAAAAACTAAAAATACCTGGCTAGTAGGAAAACATATGTATGCATGCCTCTATCTGGTATGATTAAAAAATGGGGAAAAAAGTTTAAACTCATGGAATTATGTTCCTGAATTTCTACAGTCTACATGTTTCAGGCCCTACCTCAATGCTTTTCTTCAGGACCAAGGAATACTCCCAAATACCACTCCTGTTGAAATACTACATTTTGAGGGCACTCTATTTTAGGAATAAAATCAAAACAAAAGAAGTACATATCTATACAGTACCCATTTGGTGGTATGTGAAGGGAAAGATTAGTCTGTCATTACTATGACTATATGACATAATTATGTATCAATATGAAACACATCAGCATCTTGGTACTCGTGATATATTTTTCTTGATGATGTGGTCACTTCTAGTGCTATCAAGGTGTTTCCTTAACCTTTTGTAAACATTAAAAACATTAGCAAGGCACAGACAATAACATACACCCACACACATCGGTTGTCATAGATAGCTGGCAGTACTCATGAAATTCGTAAATGTTTTAAGCATAGGAAACATACTTTTTAGAAGCCAAAATTAAGCTTCATGAGCCCAAACGGGGGGAAGGGACACCCTTTGTCACATTCTGTTTGGAAAATGGAGAATAATGTGCCCAAAAATATTTGTTACTCGGTTTTTAGAGACATCCGTTTTGAAGAGGAGTATCGGCTATGCCGTACTTACTTCGTCACAGCTACTCCCTTGCTTCTGGGAAATAGCCCGCCCGTGGCTCAGAGGTTGCAGGTGTGCGAGGCCGGATCGGTATTTGTCAGAGACAGAGCCGGGAAGACGTTAGCGTGCTCGTTGCCAGCGAAAGCTGGAACGTTAACTTTCAAAATGGCCATTGGGTATTGAATCACTTCCTGGTTCCTTCGTTCGCCTAGAAAACATGTTCCAAAAACTCCTCAAACAGGGTGGTGCAGACTGGGAGTTGTAGTAGTGGTGTCATGGGCATAGATACAGTGATTCATTGTTTTATGGATAACTTTTTTTTTAATTCTAGAGAAGTTGTATGAAAAACAGGTTGTTGTGGTGTTGCGGTCTAGTCGACGGCACGCTAGGCGTGACGTCACCGGACTTCCGGCGGCGGCCATCTTAGGTTCGGCATTAGCGCGCCGATTTGAATAGCGGACGGAGCTCCGTGCCGGCGCTCCTGCTGGAGTTGTGTATCTGAGAATAAACCCCTCAAACCTTATCAACGGTCCTTGTCATCTGTGGGGGGCAATATTACATAAGGAAAGGGGCAACGTTACAATGGCGACGAGGAGGTGAAACGGCCCAGCGCTGCCTCCAGGGTGAGTGCCTCGTGGTCTGCACGCCATCGACACCCACGGTCACCACCCCTGACCAGCAGGAGCGCGGCAGTGTCGCGGAGAGAGGAGGAGGGCGCACAGCCATTCAGACGGGTCCCTCCTGAGCCCGATTCCGGACCGCGACAGCCAAGCAGCGTGAAACCGCACCAGGGAGACTCCACGTGGCGAGGCGCACGCACACATCGTGGCGGGGTCACAGGACGACACGCGAGCAGCGGCACCACAGACCGAGACGACGACCCGGACGCAGGGAGCCCCGACAGCACCCGGGGGTCGAGAAGCTCGAGTCCAAGACCGCGGCGAACGGAGGCAAGGAATAAGATGAGTGCCACATCGACGGGATTGCCGAACCCGGTGCCCTTCCTCACGAAAGCAGGGGTCCCGGATATGCCGTGGGAGGATTGGAAGCCGTACTTCTTGAATTTCTTGTTCGCTTTAGAGGAGGAAAGCGGCGCTGAGTTCTCGAGCACGCGCAGGAGGAGGATACTGCTACACCATTTGGGCCCTGCAGGTCAGAGGGTTTACGACGATCTGGTGAAGGTGGTGCGGCCCGCGGCGGATGATAATGTGTTTCAGCACGCGATCGACGACATGGATGCCCATTACCGCCCGACCGTGTGTGTAGCCGTCGACAGGTACAACTTCTACCACAGAGCGCAACAGAAAGGGGAGACGATTGACCAGTATGTGGCGGCGTTACAGAAGCTGGCCCTAACGTGCAAATTCGGAGCCTTCCAGGAAGAGTTGATTAGGGACCAAATAGTAATGCACGCGGCGGTAGCCATGGTGAAGAAGGCAGAAATGTCCAAGAGATGTGCGGAGACAGCAAAGAAGGACCGACACCCAGAACAAGCAGTGTGCAGGATAGAAGACCGGAAAAGCCACGAGAGACAGACAACGGCGGAACAGCACAACACACGGCAACACAGGAAGCCCATGACCCGGGGCGCGAAACAGCAGACGCAGGGACAAGGGAGCACCAACACGTGCTACAGATGCGGCAGTGAAAGACATGCCGCCAACGACAAAGGGTGCCCAGCGTTCCGAGCTAAATGCACGTACTGCGGTCTGATGGGTCATTATGAAAGAGTATGCAGAAGGAAGACACCAAGGCAGCAAGTGAAGTACGTGGCACAGGAGATGAACAAGGAGGAAGAGCAAGAATGCCAGGAGGACGACGAAGAGATCCTGATGAATGATGACCAGATCTTGGGGGTCGACGGCGCGGTCGACAAGAAACCAAGGTGCGACATGACCATCGGGGGAGTAGGAGTCACCATGGTCGCAGACTCAGGTTCCCCCTACACGATCATAAAGAGGAAGATATGGGAGGAGGACTTCGCACCTGTCACAACACACCGACTGCGTCCTACGGACATCCACCCGGTGACATTCACAGGGGAACCCATACCCATGGTAGGGTATTGCCCCCTAACATTCGAGTTCAAGGGCAGAACGTGCGAAGGAAAACTGTACGTGGCGGAAAAGGGGCCATCAGTGTTAGGATGGAAGGATCAAGGGAAGCTGGGAATAAAGCTGAACCCGGGAGGCCGCATACAAGTGCTCATGATGGAAGAAGACCCCAGAGCGGGAGCAAGGCAGTGGAAGGAGGAGTTCCCCGAAGTCTTCAGAGACGACATAGGGAGGCTAACTAAATTCACGCACAAAATAAACCTTAAGGAAGGAGCCCGACCGGTGTCCCACAAAGTGCGAAACATCCCGTTCCGCACCAGGGAGGCAGTACAAGAGGAACTGCAGAGGTTGGAGGACAACGGGATCATCGAAGCCATCGATAATGCGGAATGGTTGGCCCCCTTAGTCGTGGCGCAGAAGCCGAACGGGAAGGTGAGATTATGTGTGGACCTCAGGGAACTTAATAAGAACATTGTAGTGGACAAGTTTCCCCTTCCCCGCATCAATGAGATGCTAGCCAAGACCAAGGGCGCTAAGTGGTTCTCCACTGTGGACTTAACGTCTGCGTATCACCAGATCGCACTCCACAAATCGTGCAACCACCTCACATCATTCATAACACCTTTCGGGTGCTACAAATTCCTACGGATGCCGTTCGGGCTCGCCTCGGCAGCGGCAGTCTTCCAAAAATTGATGTACCGTCTGTTCAACAAGATGGAAGGAATCCAGTTCTTCCAGGACGACATCTTGGTGATGGGCGCCTCCACGGAAGAACACGACCGGAGGCTAGCAGGTGTCTTGACAGTACTGGAACAAAACGGGCTTACGGCCCAGTGGGACAAGTGCAAGTTTGGACTGGAAAAAGTCACTTACCTGGGGCACGAAATCAGTCAGGAGGGCATAAATCCCAAGGCATCCAACGTAGCTGCCATCAGAGATGCACCTACGCCCGCTAACAAGGAGGAAGTACGAACATTCTTAGGGATGGCTGAGTTCTACAGCAAGTTCGTGTCCCACTTTGCGTCAAAGACACACCACCTGAGGTCGATCCTGAAAGAAAAGACGGCGTTCTCATGGAAGGAGGAACAACAGATGGAGTTCGAGGAGATGAAGAGAGAAATATGTGACGCTATACCCATCCAAGGGTTCGACCCAACAGCTCCCACGACCCTGACCACAGACGCAAGCGACCGAGGCCTAGGAGCAGTGCTAACTCAACAGTCAGCACAAGGAGTGACGGCGACAATCAGCTTCGCGTCCCGCACGCTGGCTGACAATGAACGCAAATTCAGCGTGATCGAAAAAGAAATGCTGGCTGTCGTGTGGGCAGTGGAAAGATTCCGGCAGTTCCTGTGGGGAGGACGGTTCCTCTTACGAACGGACCACAAACCCCTGGTAAAAGTGCTCACGTCCAACGGCCATGAGCACGCTACACAAAGAATCGCTAAGATGACGCTGCGTCTCCTCGACTACGTGTACGATGTAGAGTACATCCCAGGCACCAGGAACCGCGTAGTGGACTACCTGAGCAGGGCGGCGGCAAAGGAATCGGCAGAGGTGCAAGACGCAGAGAATTGGGCGGAGTACGCAGTGGCGTTCATGGGCGATCACGAAAGAGCAATCAGCAAGCAGGAATGGGAAGAAGAGTACGGGTCCGATGAGAAGGTGAAGGCAGTCAAAACATACGTGACGCAGGGGTGGCCGGAGAAGAGGTTACTCGGAGAAGAACTAAAACAGTACTGGGAGGTCAGGGAAGAACTGTCGCTGGGGGACAACCCGTGTTTCCTGTTTCGAGGCAACAAAGTAGTACCCCCGATGGCGCTGAGACCTAGAGTGGTAGCTCTTGCCCACGAAGGACATTTGGGCATCGTGAAAACGAAGGGAAGAGTGAAGGAGGACTATTGGTGGCCAGGGTTGGACCTCGCAGTGGAAAGACACGTCAGAACGTGTGAGCAATGCAACAATGCAGACAAGACGCAGAAAGTGCTACGTCCACCGCTGGGACGCTTCGACTTCCCGGAAAACCCGTGGGAAGAGATTTCCATAGACGTCCTAGGTCCCATACAAGACGCCAGTGGCAACCAGAAGTACCTCACCGTGGTCGTGGACAGGTACTCGAAGTGGCCAGAAGTCCATGTGGATGAAAACGCGGAGACAGATACCATCCTGGGATTCCTCACGGAGGTGTTCATCAGAGAAGGGATCCCCAAAGGAATCCTCAGTGACAACGGCCCACAGTTCACATCGACCAAGTGGGAGGCCTTCATGGACAGAAACGGGATAACCGTCAGGCGCACACCGGTCTACCACCCCGCGGGGAATGGAGCAGTAGAGAGATTCAACAGGGTAATAATGGGGTCAGTGCAAGCGGCAAGTGGTCAGGGAGCAAGCTGGGAGAAAGAACTCAAGCGCATGCTATGGGCGTACCGGATAACTCCCTCGTCCACAGGCTACAGCCCCTTCCGCATTCTGAGAGGAAGAGAACCGTTCACCCGAGACAATGTGGCCTGGAAGAAGCTCACGGTACAGAGTCATTGGTCACCGGCAGTGGTGCGCAGAAACTTGGAGAAAGCACAAGCCGTATACACAAACTACTATGACGCAAGGCATAGCACCAAGGAAGCCGCCTTGGAGAGAGGAGAGTGGGTGAGGGTGAAACTGCCAACACCGGGGAGGAAAGGGGACAGCAAATTCACGCCCCCCTTCCAAGTGGTGGAACCCTATTCCACATCAGCCTTACTGAGTGACGGGAAGATTTGGGCACAAGATCGGATGGCAAGATGTACCAGGGCCAATGAGACTGAGCAGAACATGGAGCTGGACAGCGGGGCAGAAGCCGGGGCCACACCGGCGGGGAAAAGCGAAAGGAGGAGACCAGAGGGAGAAGCAGGAAGCGTTCCCAAAGGAACCTGGAGTCCTAGAGGAGGGGAAGTCGAGACTCCGGGACTAAGTGACCGAGAGACAGAGTTGAGCGGGCTTGAGCCACGAGAAGCGAGTGGGGAGGTGGTTCCGAGTGAGGGGAGCAACACCCCTACCGCAGGCGCAGGAAGCAGGAGGACACGCTGCGGAAGGAGAATAATGCTCCCACGAAGGTTCGAGGAGTTTAGCCTAGACCACAAGTAAGACTGTTCTATTGTTTAGGAGGGACTGTGACTGTTGTGTTGTAAAGGAGGGAGATGTGGTGTTGCGGTCTAGTCGACGGCACGCTAGGTGTGACGTCACCGGACTTCCGGCGGCGGCCATCTTAGGTTCGGCATTAGCGCGCCGATTTGAATAGCGGACGGAGCTCCGTGCCGGTGCTCCTGCTGGAGTTGTGTATCTGAGAATAAACCCCTCAAACCTTATCAACGGTCCTTGTCATCTGTGGGGGGCAATATTACATAAGGAAAGGGGCAACGTTACAGTTGTTGTTCAGAAAAAACATTTTTAGATCAGACAAAAACTGTTTGTTGATCAGAAAAAATAGTTAATCATTTAGTGAAGTTTCCCCAAGGTAATGTTTTTATTTAGTCTTTCGGTATGTGTCTTCAACCCAAACATCCATTGTTGTTCTTTTTTGAACAATTGGGATTCCTGATTTATTTGTTCAAGTATGACCCGGTGATAGTCTTTCACCGTATGTTTTTGTTCCATCTAATGGACTGACATTGTTGTGGTCACGTGTCCACTCCTGATATTACTACTGTGTTCACATATTCTGGTCTCGATTTTGCGAGTGGTCATCCCTACGTAATGTAAATTACAGGTGCACATGATCATATAGATTACTCCTTGAGAGTTGCAATTCGTAATACAATGAGAACAGTCCAGACCGAACTGCCAGCCAGGTCCTCCCTGTACTGGCACACAATCAACCTAGGCCCAGATTCGCCCTTGTATGAGCTCCTCTGCCGGGTATAGCTTGGTTCCAGTGGCAGAGTGTGCATGAGACCCATGTCTGGGGTATACCTGTTCCACTCTGGGTAATATACTAGAGTATACAAAAAGTGAAGGATGGAATGCTTGAATGAATCTCAGCCACGGATAATTACTCTGGGCCAAATCCCAGTCCATTGTTTTAGTGCAAACCTTGCCAACTTTGTTTGGACCCAGCTTTATGCAAATCAATGTTGAACAGTACAGCCCGAACTGCCAAGCCAAGTCTCTCCTGAACCAGAACACTACAACCCAGCATGCTGTTAATTCTTTATATGGGAACCAATATAGGCTAGATCGAGCCAGGATTCACAAGCTTGCACAACTGTTTAGAATTATTGGTGATTACTATCACAGATTGTCCCAGATTACATACAGGATAGGGACTTTTGCATAAAATGTACCTGAGCCCTCAGCATCCCCACCACATTTTTTTGGCCTGGGTTCCACAAAAAACATGTAACTGTGCCACTTTAGAGCATGTTCATGATCACACACAAAACCACAGAAACAGGAAATACCTAGCATGCTTGCATCAGGAGGCTGAACAACAAGTAAATATGTCATGTCTTCACCTTTCATCGAAGAGCTACGCTTCAGGCAGCAATAAAAGAGTTTACACAAATCAAATTCAACACATATAACCATAAGATCACTATAAAACACATCTAGTCCCAACAGAATGCAATGCAAACGCATGTCAGTTCAGTGTACGTCCCAGGGAGGCTGGACCAGACCAAAGCTTGAGAATAACTATGGGATTTGTAAGTGAGTTCTATTTAGATTCTTTGGGACATATTGACTAAGAATTCACACAATGCTGCACAGCAAGGGAAGCTGGTGCGCTGTGTTGTGTGAAAGGGAGAGAGCAGAAATGCTCCATATTTACAAAGATATGCTGCAGTTCTGCTCTCTCCTAGCGCTGGCACACTCGTGGCTGCCTAGTGCCAATGCAGGCACCCTTGCGCCATGACCCAATGATGCCTCCATTGTAGACAGAATGTTTTTTGTGCAGGAAGGGGTAGTTTCTTGATGCTGTTCCTCTTCATATGTGTGCATAATGGAGCAGCCATGCACAAAGGAAGTATGAGGAGAAATGCATTTCTCCTTGTTACGCCAGCCTTGGGTAAGCACAGCATTTTGGCACATAAAATCACTCTCTCTCACAAAAACACACACTCACATGCATCATTCAAAGAACCTATGTTTAAAAATATTTTTTACTCACCTCTGCTGCGAGAGAGGGTCATATCCCAGCTAACCATACCCCATTTTTTTATTACACTAATAGTGCATAATATATTTTTTTCATTATTAGGTTAATTATAAAATGGCAAAAAAAACAAGGAGTTTGTAGCCCAATCCAATGTCCTGTGTTCCTGGCACTGATAAACTATGAGTCCAGGGTTCGCACCCCCAGGGAGGCCCATTGTATCGGGGATTGGATCTATATTGGAACTCTTGTCACAGTTTTGTGACTTTCATTTCAAACCCTTGGTGCAGAAGAAGGAAGCTTATCTGCAGGATGCACAGGACATATTGAATCTTATAAAAGAGATAGAGTTTGACCCCTAAACAAATACCTTTTGGGCCTTGACATAGAGTCACTCTTATACGCAGAGGAGTGGATTTATAAAACACCGCGAGCATTCATCTTAAATTTGGCAGAGTTTGCTCTCACCAAGAATTTCTTCGAATTTGAGGGTACCATCTATCTACAGACCCATGGTACTTCCTGTACCTTCACCCCCAGGTTGGCAGGTCTCTATGTTGGGGCCTTTGAGAAGGAACATATCTACAACCAAGGGAGCCCCTGGTTCCAACACATCAAGCTGTGGCGAAGATTTATCGATGACATCCTACTAATATGGAGGGGTGATGAATCAACAGTACAGGATTATCTAGAGTGGCTCAATGGCAGCAATCCGCTACTACATTTCAAGTTGACCATCATCAAAACAGAACTGCCCTTCTAGGATTTGGTCATTGAACCAAAAGGAGGAAAACTGTCTACCCGGGTCTATCACAAACCGACAGACAAGAATTCTCTATTATCATTAGAGAGTTTTCATCCCAAATCCTTGAGAAACAACTTGCTGGTGGGTCAATTATTTTGTCTCCGGAGGAATTGCACAGACAAGACGAACTTTGTAAAGGAAGCATCGCTCCTAACCAAGAAACTCTAGGATAGACAGTATCCTGTAAAGGTGGTAAGATGAGCAAGAAAAAGAGCCATGAATGCTAATAGGGAGAGCCTTTTGGAGAAGGCGGAAAACACACTGCTTCTAACACCATATGCGCCACCACCTTCAACACCGATTCACATCACATAAGACGCCTGATACTCGAGGACTGGCAAATCCTGAACCCCAACGGCCTCAACATAGAGACCCTTATTCTCCTACAAATTAAGTGCTAACTTGAAAGACCTGCTGGTTTATACCTGACCCCAAGCTACAACAGTGGACAGTACCCAAGGTCGATGGAACAACACCCCTGTGACAGGCCACACATGATGTGGCTTTTGTGATGTATTCCACCTGATCAAGGAAACCAAGAGCATTGATGTTGGCCTGACTTACCCTTGGGTGCAGAAGGTCCATACAAATTGTAATTCAGAAAATATAGTCTATTTAATAGTATGCCCATGCAAAAAAACAATACATAGGCATGACGACAAGAAAGGTGAAGATACGCATCATGGAACACAGGATCAATATCAGATGCCAAAGGTCAAACACTAAATTCACTACACATCACTTAGTGAAAGACATTGCCTGGACGGTACTGGATAAACCTAAGATTTACAAGGCCACAGGAGATGTTAAGAGGTTACTCCTTCTAAGGGAACAAAAGTGGGTATACAGATTACGTAGTCATCAGGTGGGGCTCAATGATGACCTCCACTGGAATACCCTGAATAGATGAATTCCTTTGTAATAGAGAATACGACTTATCCATAAAATACGCTGCCAGGTGTATGTTTTCATGACACATCGTGAGTAGGTATCTTGGTGCAACACATATAAGCCCCAGACTGGGCGAGAGAGGAGGTGAATGTGTTGGGTAATAGACTTCACATTGACCATGGTGCATATGCTTCTGTGAGCTTAATGCCGTACCTGAGTCCCAGGAGAATTATGAAATCCTTAACAAATTAAGGTACCTGTATACCACTTTTTAGTTGTTTGTTGCCTTATACCCATTATAGTGACCATTAGCAGAACAGTCAAGTGCATCGTTACTTAGAGGGGGACCAAATACCCTTGATTTGAAATAAATCTTGTTACCCCTGTTTGTGACGTAGAAATGCATATGAGGACGCATTGACATGAATAGAGAATCAATGATAGATAAGCAGACGCCTGTTTCCAAGTATGGTTACACAGGAATAAAGTTGTTTGCGTTGTCATGAGAAAAAGAAAAGAAAAAAACATGAGGGCATTAGGAGACCAATCGAAATCCGGGCTGAGAGGGTAACGAGGACATCATCATGTCACGGACATGACGAGGTACGTTGGTCCACGTGACTGGAACAAGTTTCCCAATATAGGGAATCACGGAGGAATAGGACCGCCACCTTCGCAGTGAGAGGCGGGTAATCGCCAGGCAGCAGACCCACCTTGATGAAGTAAGGAGTCAGGTGGGGAGTGGGGGACTACATACCTACACCGACCTGATACCACGAGAACGGCTCCGGGGTACAGGAGCTTCTGTGAACATTGGACACCCGAACCATGTAGGAACAGGGCCTCCTTATTAAGCGCTGTCAGAAATGTGTGGACACCCAAGGGGGTGCCATCTAAACCAGCAATTTCACCACAGTAAGGAGTGATGCAGCAATGAGAAAAGTACAGGGGTCACTCTAATCGCAAGAGTACACCTAGGGGCATATTCACAAGGATTTATCTCCGAGTCACCGGCACTTTATCGCAGCCAAAGTGGCGATAAATTTACCTCCCCATTCACAAGCTGGTGTTAACAGCCCACAGCACAAGTTTACCCGCGATAGCAGCCGCAAAAAACATCTCCACAGAGGAACACTTCAACTATTGCTAATGAGATGCAAAGTGGGCGTTCCCGTGCCAAAAGCCACGACCACACCACTCCTCAACATTCTCAACGACCAGACAGATCGACGATAAAAACACAAAACAGGCGATAAGGCACGTTAGCACCAGGAAATCTACACCTGCTCTGACCTGGTGTTAAGTCAGAGGGCAGCCAGCATCACAAATGGGAGACAAGCCCCGGGGCCAAATCGGAAGGGCAACAGATGCCATGGAGCCACACATCATGTGGCCCGGACACCCAAGAGAGCAACAACACCCACCGACACCACCCCCCGGACCACCCCTCCCTAGCACCTCCCCCAACAAAGACATGCCACATCAGCTACAAAAAAACATGTACAAAATATTCTGCATGATGTTGCACAATCAGAACAGTTGAAATGCATGTGTCATCACAGAAATGAGCATCACAAATTCACTTTCGAAGAAACAAATAAAACTTTATTAACATGAACACCGAAATGAAATGAAGACACATGGCGCCTCCCCACGGGACAGTCCGTAGGTCACAGCCTGCAAGAAAAAAACATGATGAGAAGGTGTGACCTGCGCACATAGAGAGAGGAAGAGAGGGAGAGACAGAGAGAGAGAAGAAGAGAGGGAGAGAGAGAGAAGAAGGGGGAGAGAGAGAGAGAGAGAGAGAGAGAGAGAGAGAGAGAGAAGAAGAAAGAGAGAGAGAAGAAGAAGGGAGAGATAGAGAGAGAGAGAGAGAGAGAGAGAGAGAGAGAGAGAGAGAGAGAGAAGAAGGGAGAGAGGGAGAGAGAGAGAGAAGGGAGAGAGAGAGGGAGAGAGAGAGAGAGGGAGAGGGAGAGGGAGAGGGAGAGATGCCTCTGTGCACCCAGGCCACACTGCTCACCTGCTGCCCCAGGCCACACTGCTCACCTGCTGCCACCGGTGTGTCTCCAACCACGTGCCGGTATGTAGAGCAGTACACCAGGACACACATCTGAGTCAGAGCCGTCATCTGAAACAGAGTCCAGATACATGACTGGCACAGTACACACACTTGCACAAGATAACATCGCCTACCCAACCATGCACACCCAGGCAGAGGTATCACAAAGGCACCCGCTGCCCATGGAGCATGCCTGTGCATGCACACCCATACCTTCCCTTCCGCCACTGGAGTGTAGACTGGATGTCCCACCACATGCCGCTGCAAGTCACAAGCCCTGGGCCAGCGGATATGGCACCCTCCACACCATGCAGCCACACACCGCAGGCCACCAGGCCTCACGTTTGGTGCTGGAGCTTGAATACTCCATGACAGAGGACATACCAGTGCACCCGGCAACATCGCAGGCTACACACCCGCTCAGTTTTGATTTGTTCAGCATCATGTACATCAATTGTGTGTCTTTTGCACACCTGATCTGCCCAATGGGTGCCACTAAGTCTGTGATCCGGAAGCAAGGCCAGGTGGCGGTAGGCCCGCGCTGCCCGCAGGCTCTGGCCTACACTGCAGTCCAGCAGGGCACACGAAACCTGAGTTGCCCGGACTGCCAGGACTGGGCATCATCGCAGGGTGCCCACCCGCTCAGCAGCTTAAGGTGCCACTGACTCAGTGCATCCAAAGTCACCGTCCCGTGGCGGGGTGCCTGTGCCTGCCACAATGCGCCAGGTGCGACTAACCCTGTGCAACCCCAGTCAGTGCCACGTGGTGGTCGGCCCGTGCAGTGCGTAGGCCTGGGTTGCCACTAACCCTGTGCAACCCCAGTCAGCGCCACGTGGTGGTCAGCCCATGCTGTACGCAGGCCTGGGTTCCCACTAACCCTGTGCACAACAAAACTCTTGGGCCCTTTATGATTGGGAACCGTGGCATCCGTCATCCAGTCGCCAATGGGCAGAGGAGAATGTGACGTCGTCGGCCCCTTATGCTGGCGGAGTCATATGGCCTGTGAGGCATGTGCCGGATGGGTGTGGTGTGCGTGCAAACCTGCCCTCAGGGAGTGGCTGTGACATTCTGACAACTAGACCAGTGATCTGCACACCACCAGCGAGTACGCCTGCAACGGGTAGCAAAGATTGCCCCCGTCTGAGCGTAAGTGGAGTGGTCTGGCCTACCGTACGTCAGACCAGCGCAGGGCTTGCCACCATGACATGTGGGCTCTGGGCGTGGTTCAGTCCATGTCTGGACATGGAAGTGAGTGATGCGTGTGTCCCTGTTGTAGTGTCCACGGGACCCGGTTCACAAAATGCAATATAGCACCCTCTGATTGGCATCTCACAGGATGAGCATCATTGACACAAGGGTAATCACTGCTCCTACATTCATCCACACATGCATACATGACTGATGAAAGACGTGACACAGCAGTGAATCAATGGATGTTTATTGCACATCCAGTGCAGTTATGCAGATGGAGCGGTTCAGGGCAATGCCCAGCACACTACACAATATGGGCCTGTGCAGGGCCAGCAAGAGTCCATCCGGGGATGACAAGCCCTCCTGAAGGGAAGGGAACAGTCCGCAGACTGGTCGACGTGTCATTGGTCACCAATACGGAAGTGGCAGTCCATGTCGCTGTCCAAGGTGAGTGCACCGGAGTGTGTCGTGGGTCAGTGTAAGGTCATGAGGCCATGTGCGGGACCAAGCAGAAACAGGCCAGGTGGCAGTAATGAATGCTAGTGCCTGGTCCTTCTGACCTCAGTCCCATCTCTGTCCTCGTTCACGGGTGTGTGCCCTGCCCCACCTGTGGGTGTTGCTGAACCCTCTGCCGCACTGTGTGCCACTGACACATCAGGGGCCTGAGTGGATCTGGCTGCCGCACTGTGTGCCACTCACATATCAGGGGCCTGAGTGGATCTGGCTGCTGCACTGTGTGCCACTGGCACATCAGGGGCCTGAGTGGATCCGGCTGCCGCACTGGGTGGCACTGACTCCCCAGGGGGCGGGGATGTGGATGGTGTGGAGGCAGCAGCGTTCATCTGCGCCAAGCCTTGTGGCGGCAGTGCCATGGTGGAGGTCAGTAGGGCATGATAGATCCCAGCTACATTTCAATGATGATGTGCAGCGATGGCTGCCATCCTTTCCGCCTCCATACGCACCATGTCCTCCATGAGCCTCTGTATGTGTGTCAGCTCATGGCTGGCATCGCTGGAGCCACTCTGAGCGGACAGGTGTTATTCTCTCCGCGTCATGACTCCAGCGATGTCAGTCAGGGCCCGTTGGAGAACATGGGGCAGACATAGATACCTAAGGATGGTGTCCAGTTTGGCAGCCATGATGCCGAACCCCACCCGCACCTGCTCAGTCGTCTCCATCTGGCACTCCAGCACACGGCGTGGGAAGGCCATGTGTTGTTCCTGGAGGTCTTGGGAGGGTGCCGGGGCTGTGGGTGACTTCTGCTGGGTGGTTTGGGTGGTGGGTGGGGTCTCATCGATGTAGCTGGGCTGCCCTGAGCCTGGAGGTGAGTGGCGGATGAGGTCAATGATGTCTTGGATGTCGATGCTGGCTGGGACTGCTCTGCAGGAGGTATTGACGGTGCCCCTGCGATGTGAAGGGGAGATGGTGTATTACAATGTTTCCACATGTGTGTAGACGCATGGTACAGGTTGACATTCAGACAGCATGGCATTGCACATTGTGACAGTCTGTAGATCTGGGTGATGACCCAGAGTCATTGTGGTTGTGCACTGTGCTCTGCTTGATTGTGCATGTGTGCCATTGTGGCCATCTCCACCCGTCCCCCCGGTACCTGGTGGTCACTCACCCTGTTGCGTTTGTGCTGTGTCCTGTCGAGCAGTGTCCGGTACCCCGACTCCGGCCACAGTCTCCACGCTGGTGACTGTCGACACCAGCTCCTCCATGTCATCCAGCTCCAGCTGTGGCGCTGGGCCCCCACCTCCATTCAGCATTGCTGCCGTCTGGTTGACGGAGAGTTTCTCCTTGGTTTTCCGCTTGATGTCATTCCATTGCCTCTTGACCTCGTCCATTGTCCTCTTGTGCTCTCCGATGGCATTCACCTTGCCGATGATGTCCCACCATATTGCAGTTTTGGTGCCCAGTGACACGTTGGAGGTGACGAAGAGTTGTTGATGGTGTTCCATCACCTCCGTGAATATGATCCTGTTCGCTTGCGGACTGAACTTCGTCTTCCTAATCTTCTTGTCCTTGCCCTTCCCTGTCCCCGTGGTCCCAGGCTGGTCGTCCGTTGTGCTTGTGGGGTTGCGCTCGTCCTCTGCGCCTGCTCCGGCTGCCTCCATGGTGCTTGGGTGTAGGTCAGTTTGTGTGTGGGTGTTTTTTCTGCTTTTATGCGGATTTTTCCCACCCGCCAGGTGTGTGTTGCAGGCCTGGCGCTGCTTATCGTTGATTTCATCATCGCGCTTTGGCCCATCGCAGGTGTTTTGGTGTTGTGGTTTGTGTTTTTATCTCCATCGAGGTGGTTTTCTCGCAGACATTGTCCGCGGTTTCGGCAGACTATCGCATGCTACTGCCTTGTTGTGAATCCCACATTGTCACAGGGTTATTTTCCCGCGATGGGCTGCGATATCTAAAGTTGTGTTACGCTACTCTTGCGGTAGTTATCACACGTTCTTGTGAATATACCCCCTAGTATGTTACATACTACGCCAACAAAGGGCATGTATAAACCTGTGAAAAATTAGTTGCAGTCAGAGGTGGGGGCCGCCCAGATTACCATAAGGTCCCTAATGTAGGGCACAACACCACGAATAAATGGGAGACAGACAATAAGCAGTTATACATGTTGTATAACTCCGTGTAAGACTATTGTTGGGCAGCTCACCATTAATCTCAACATGTAAATATTTTGTCTCTGTTTAGTGTGTGACTACAGGGGGTCCCTTCCACTCCCTCGCTTGTTCAAGCTAAACGTTCAATGGAACTCGGTGAGTGAGAGACTTTTCTCTGCCATAGTAGACGTGTGTTAGACACGCTCTGTAGAAATGGAAGTGATGGATTTTCCATAATTAATTTTCCGATTTGCACTGCAAGAACTTACAAGTGAGACAATATGGGGCTCTAGGCAGTGGTGATATGCGGATGTTGAGTGAGTTGTACATACGCGCATTTACTAGAAGAGTATCTTGCTCTTACAGGTTATAATGAGAGTGTAAATTTGAAAAACCCTATATTGGAGGGGAAAACACCCAAAAAATCCTAAATTAGGATCAGAGGGTGTTGTTTTTGGGATCCTGTAGGTCCTGATGAATGCCGGAGTAACCCATATTGTGGGCGCAGTTGAATCGGGAGAAACATGCAGACACCTTTACAGTAAGGAGTGGTGAAGTGTTCCTAATCTTATTTTATCACCATCATCCTTCACGTTTTTAACCCCGGCCGGGTGGCCCAGGAATAAAATTAGAATTAGGGACACATCTGAGATAGTTTTAACCTTCACAAACTGCACTTCTCTTTGGTGATCCCACAACCTTATGTCTGTATTGTCTCCCCATCCTTTTGGCTCCACTCCAGACATTGGTCTGCGCAGAGGTGTCAGTTAGCAAGCCCGATGATGAAGCATGTCACAAATTTGTGAGTGAGGGCAATAATCACTGAGCACGTGCCACCACCGGAAGACACATTCCTACTTCCTTTTTGAGTTATAGATTGTGACTGGGGAGGTCGGGGTAGGAATGTAACCTCTCCCTCCTTCTTTATGTGTGTTGGTCACAAATGCAGTGCTAGGGGTTGCAAGGGGCACGCCATGGGTCGCAGCTTCGACCCCATGTCACCCGAAAATGAAGTCCATGCTAGTCTATAACTCAGAACTAACGTGCATGCTGATGGCTGGCAACTTCCCATTCACCATGCTCACAAGGGAATGGAGGCTGTTTGCTTCACAGCCCTATGCACAGCTCAAAATTTCAGTGCAGAAGTGCACACACCAGTACACCTAAGGCAGGACAATTTTCCCTGATGACGGAGAGTCAAGCTGAAGTGTGCCATCATGGCCCTTGCTTAGCACTCAGCCTCCACCTCTCCCCCCTGTCATGTGCTTTTTTCCCAGCCTGAAGGGAGTCCCCAACATACTGGGGCCACTGGCTGATGTGAGAGGAGTATATCATGCATGCAATGGTCTGACTACAGTGGCACCCAGAAGCAGGTGATTGGGGCCAGCTATTAATTAAGTATAAACAAAAGGAAGCCAGCAATTTTAGGGGGACAAACACATGCAAGGAGGGGCTGTTATCCCGTGGCTCTTCATGCATACAGCCCTGCTTAATGTCAAGCAGCACAGCCTGCTTAATGTAGAAGACTCAGCCCAGCCTAAAGACAACATAGCATGTTTAGAGAAACATTGAAGTTCTCACACCCTGGAGGAGGTGTGACCCTACTTTTTCAATCCTTTGGTTAGTCTTCTTGCTGCAGTAATTAAACAAGAGTCAGGAAAGAAAGTAGGTATATAACCATCCTGGTGGGAGATGATGAGCGTTTGAACGTTTGCTCTGAAGTTTAATCATCAAAATCAAATTAATGTTTGGGCTTTTTTAGTGCCTGTAAAGGTTGCAGTTGATTAATCCGAGTGATGTGACATATTTCAAGAGTTGTTTCTAGAAGCTGGGATTTTAAGGTGCTGTTGGTGATGAGGAACGAGGATGTACTGAATCTTTGTGAGGGACAGTTTTATTTATGCACTACCTCGTGCAACTAGGTTTAAACGAGAGGGACGTAGCCCTTGAGATGTCAATGTCACTGCTTGGTGTATCTTTTGCGTAGAGCTGAGAGTTGCCTCCATACTGCTGTCATTGGTCAGGAGTTCTCCAAGTGGTTTCAACTTAATGTTTGAAAGGATGGAGAAGGGCTGAGGTCCACCACAAGCCACCTGAATCTGCTTGAACATGAATGTGTTCCCATGAACTAGGTGCTGTCTGTTGACAAGGAAAAACTTAAAATATTCTGATACAGCTTGGACAAAGGTCCTGCTTATTATGAAGGTGTTCACTGGTGCTTGATGTTCAGCTATGAAGATGGTCCCTGACAGATCCAGGAGGATCAAGAGGCACTTGACGCCCCTGTCTGTGGGGTGCATGTTATTCTTCACAACTTAGAAGGTCGCCTTCTCAGTGCTGCACTGTGGTCTGCATCATCATTGGTAATCATGTAGAAGAACTGCTTTGTAATTATCTTTCGGAGAAAGCGTAAATCTGTAACGTGGTAACAACTGCTAAGGCCAAGGGGTTGAAGTAAGCGTTTTTCAACAGTTGCAGGATCAGTACACTTTTGAGTGCATGCCTTAAGCAAGAGAGGCATTTGTATGATGAGGAAGGGTGTGATCTTTTCTGAAAATTAATTTAATGATCAAGGAAGGTATGTTATTGATCTAGTAGAGGATGGCCTTGATGACATAACGGGCAGGTCAAAGGTGAGAATGGGTGCATGTGTGGTGTTTGTGTGGGGGAATTGATTTGATGCTTATCTATTCCTGAATATTGCACTGCAGTTTAGGTGCTACATGATTATTACCCAGCCTAGTGGTCATCCTCTTGTCCAGTGCCCTATAAACACAGTGTGTGCCACACTCGATACACCCACAAGTATGTGAAAATCACACACTGTGGCACATGACACTCACTTTACTGAACATGTAAATCCTGCACCCACAAAGGTAAAACAGAAAAGTAAACAAAAGCAAACAAGCACTGACAAAGCCAATAGATCTCAACTTTAAATAGTTAAGTTAGTATCTTTGCCAAGTCGTGTTTATATCAGTTTACAAACACAAGCATTAAGAAGCATGTGCACGCATGTCTGGCAATATTTCAAGATGATAACACTCAAAAGGAGAGAAAAAGGGCACAAGTGGGCTCATACCTGCTCTTGCCCATAGAATCACAACACCAAGAATTGGCGTGACACCCTGGGTTTGCTCCAATCCTATTTGGTCACAAGCAAAAAACCTCACTTATGTCTTTGTAGCTACCTACTAACATTCTAACTCCCAGAGCGAGGGCAATTCCAAGAATTGGACGAGGTAGGCTCACTCATGTAATGTGACATGGTTAATCATTTGCCACCTCTTCCCACCATGGTAAGATGGTACCACCAGGGCGGACTCGACCTCAGGGGGGCTGACCTGAGGGAGTTATTAGAAATTATTTTTTTTTTCTGGATAAAATACGTGGATCTAGTTTCAAGGTTAAAAAAGCCTTAGGATAAACCACCAAGCATCCTTTATTCAGGTGGTATCCTAGGCTTGTTTAAAAACACCAAAGGGTATTATCAGGGGGCATGTATGGGTATAATGACCTATATGTGTCTCTGAATTGGTAGCATTCTCAATGTGCCAACATGTTTCTGCCTATAGTCAAACAGTCTCAGGCATTCGTCAGGGCCAAATCTATGTGTCCTTACACCACAAGAAAGTAAGTGCAGAGTCACATAGAAGGTATGTAGAGAGGTCCTAACTCTTCATTTAAGTATTCACGTTATTTAAACTAGATATAAAATGCTATTTGCCACATGGTCTGTTCGGGATGAGCATCTTCTGTTGTCACACTTTCATCCAGGTAGTGTGCCCACTATGGTCCTACTGTGCCCCTGAGAACATCCGACTGGTACGACCAATATTTTAAGATGGGCATGACATGTCTTGACAAATATATGCATATGTGTGCACCTCCTTTAAGTGTAAGTTTTTTTATTTGTCATTGTAAGATGATGGCCGCCTCTCTTGGAGTCTAAATAAATACAAGAATGTAATGCTTGCAAAAGTGCATTTTGAAGAATGAGACGTCTGGCAGCAAATTCAATTGCAGCACCATACAAAAAAACAATAAACAATATTAGAGCTATTATTTTTTTAAAGAATGAATTCAAACAGAATAAAAGCCAGGTGTGCACAGGAAACCACGTACAAGCTTGAGGGGAGCGCAGAGGCAATGCAAGAAAAAAGAAGAAGCACACGTGAGACAGAGGAAGAAAACACACTCTTCAAAGGAGTGCTGAAAATAAAAGAAAAAAGTAGTTCCATGAATGCAAGCAAAGTCAGCAACATAGCAAATAATCACAACAATGTGACATCACAATGCTTCTGGGTGGGACAAACACAAGATTAGCAAGATTAGGTAGGAAATCCATTAACACAAGAGCAGGGAAGTGAGCTAGGCAACCAAGACCTCAAATCATGTATAAGGGGCTGCCCAAAACCCACTCTCTGTATATTTGAATTTGTTTTGGCTATTCACAAAGGTAACTGTGAGTAATTTACATCTGTAAATTTACTCTTTTACTTTTGAATAGCCTTACTACTTTTAGCTATTGACAAAATCTGAGTGTAAAGTTACTCAAAATTGTAGACTTAAACATCTTCACCCCCTGAAAAGGGAGTATGAAGTCAAATTTATGAGTGTAAGTTACTACTGCAAATAGAAACAGTAGTAAGTCCAGCACCACACATGGCCACCAACTGGTACTGTAACATCCTCCCACACACAATAATAATTGTAGGTACCTAAAATAAAGCTCCATAAATAATAATGTGAAATTAAATTACATTATTTAAAATACTTAAATATAAATACATATAATCCATTGTTTAAAAAACAATTATAAATATAACACATTTTTTACTTAATTATAAAATATTGTATCAACCTTTCTTGAAGTTATAAATTAATATAATCTAAAATTAAAACATTTTTATTATTTAATCATAAACTCTTATAAGAACCGTTTTGAATTTATACATTATTGTAAAATTATGATTCAAATGTAATCAAACTACTTTCCATTAATTCTATATGTCACTTTTAATAATTAATAATGCATGATAAACACTTTTTTGTTTGCTTTGGTGGGAATAGATGAAAAAATCATTTGTTTTTAATCTAGCATATTTAAACTGATTAAAGATATAATTCAAAATTAAGTTAAAAGTGCTCTAGCATATACATTTTGTTCTACATGTAAAATAAATGTATACAATTGTTTGCATCAATATTTAACATAAACATATTTGAAATGATGTATTATAAAGTTTAATATACTTATTCAATGTGCCCTATATTTGTGCATAGAGAGCTCTCCATGTGATAAAGTATAGTGAGAGGTTAAAAAGGTGTATTTCATTTAAAAATTAGTAAAAATATTCTTTATATTACATATTAATATAAATTCATTTCATATATTCATCTTAACTGTAGAACAAATTAAAAACTTGCTAACAAGCACTAACAAGCTGTGCTTTTACTGCAATGACGGCTGACACTTCAAGGGCCTAGCCAATGCCATCTCCATCGAATGTTTCAGGTCCTTCTACGCCCTACTTGTGGAACACCATGCTCTCTTTCTGACAACTTCTGCTTTGACCCAGGGAGAGAAGAGCATGTTATTCTTTTAAATCACCTTGGAAGGTTGAGTGCCTAATGCTTTATGTTATTCTCTGAGCTGGAGGTTCTATAGTAGCCAGATGGCGAGCTGACTGGTGCTGTGAGACAACGCTTTGCTTGTGAAGAAATAAATCCCTTTCATTCATCATTGTGCACTGTGTCTTCATTACATAATTTTGTAACAAGCTCAACCAGCAGTTCTGGACATTTCAACCTACAAGGTGTTCAAGAAAAGAAACAGATTCTGAATGTACACTGTTTTAAGAGGGTTAGAATATCCCACAGAGTAGTTTATCCTGGCCCGTGGAGAAAACCCTCACCTGTTGAGACCTGTGCATTGATTCACAAGGGTAAGCACCTTCAAATTTTCAAAATCTGCAATGGTAAGCTTTTCCTTGCTCAAGTCTCCACATACTAACATTCTAACGAGGAACTAGTGAACACAGACATCAAGCGGCTATCATGTAAGAACTGACCATGTCCACACACAAGAACTCAAGTGGGCAACTTTCACAATACCAACCATCTCAAGACCACCATGTCAACATTAACGATGCTTATACACGAAGACTTGAGCACTTACTCACTGCTTGATTGCACAGCTCCAGAGGCCCAGCCAGAAACCCACAAATGCCCCACAAAGTGTTGCAAGAGATGAGTGCTGGAGACCACCAGCAGATTGAGAGAGGACACTCATTAGAGATCCCAGAGAGGAGGCTTGGCTCCATTCAACAAGGATCAGAGCAGAGCTGGACAGCAATGGAGTGAAAAGGTGGGAGAGTCATCTATTTGAGGAAGGGCCATTAGAAGGCAGCAGAGGGACCATTACCAGGCAGCGCAATCTAAAAAATACACAACTGTGTTACAAAGTAAGAAACACAGTGAAAGGTCTAAGTCATGATCATCAGTTCTGTACTCAAAGTTGTCATTCAGTCAAAAAAGTTTAAAAAGTAAAAAAGAACAGAACTGGTAAGGTGGAAGTAGAAGTAAAGGTCTTTAAGTTAATTAACACATTTGCAAGTGTTGATTATGTTGCACAAGGGTCATTGAAAGTGGTAGCACAGTTATACAACCACTGTTTTTACTTCCACAAGCTGGACCAGCTACCATTGAATGGAAGAGTGTTTAGAGATTTTTTTAAATAACTTAGAAGCACTGGTTGGCTATGGTTGGCAGCCAAAGCATAAAAAAGTGCTGCTGTTGAGTGCACTGGGAAAAGAGCAAAACCTCTTTAAATATTTATCAGGTGTTGTGGAACAGAATGATCAGTCAATTGCCAATGGGTACAAGGAGGACAAAACCAGACTAGAGGCAAAGAGTATAGCTATGGCTTCTCATGCATTTTACACTTGACTGCTGTTAGATCAAATTCTTAACTAATAATAAATGGCTAATAAGGTGCATGAATATATTGCATTTTATCGATCTATGGGGCAAATCAGCAAGACAATTATCACCGCTTTAGCGGCCGTTTTCGTCCAGAAAACGGCGATAATTGTAGCGCCCTATTAGCAAGGTCACGCTATCGTGTGAATCCTTGCCTCAGCGCGTGACATTTCTCCTATCATCAAGCCTCATGCTAACCTGCAGAGCGATAAGAAAAGCAGATCTAACCTCGGTTATCGCTACTTTCCTTACGCCTGCTTTTCATCTGACTTAGCCATGATATCCTATGGAAGGTGGATATCATGGCTATGTCTGTCCCTGCCCTATCAGCAAGCATTTGCCAAACGTTGTGCGATTATCGCTGGATTTCCAGCGATAATCACACATTTGGCAGTTTGCGCCTTGATTTTTCTCGCTGTTGAGATGAGCGTTGCTGATAGCACGCTATCTCAGCGATAAAAATCAGCGTTAGCCGGCGATAATTATCCTCGCTCTAAGCGCGCTGAGAGATAATTATCTCCGGTTCTTGCTGATATGCCCCTAAATTTCCTTAACTTGGCTAAACTAAGCCTTAACTCCACCTTGGAATTCAAAATGTTATCATATTTACATTCCTACTGTCTTCACGTGCATCAAAAAGAGCTCTAAAATATTTTTAAATACAATATGCTTTGATATTGTGTTATTTTATTTGAATTAGATGTTATGCTCTAGAGGAAGCTTTCCTTTCAAATGTTGTTATTTAAGGTTCTTCCTGTCTGAAGCTCAGTAAGGCCATTACATTCTTAAGACTGTCATTATTTTAGTTTAACAACATTTGCACGGTCACTTCTGATGCCATAGAGCAAAAGGAGGCTAATTTTTATTCATTTAGGGGTGGTATTATATATTGTTGCATTTTATTAAATATTGTGATATATGAGCCTTTATATCATTTTATATATCATTTTTCTCTCCTCATGCTAACTGTAGTATTTTTGTTGTGTATTTTTCTATAAAAATGGGCCAAATTTTAGAGATGACCCAATCTCTAACCTCAAGGGCTGCTTACCCTGATTCTTAGAGAGCAGGCTCATATCTGTCTTAAGCCTGACCCTAAGTCAACCTTCATGCTGAATTTGACTGAGCTGTATGCTAATTCCCTATTATGGGATTATTATGATATTGACCAGTTAATCATATTTTCTCTTTTGTAAGAAACTTTTAATCTTTTAATTAAACTTCATGGTTTCTATCTTATCTTGTCTAAAGAATGCTTACTTATAACTGATCATTCTATTTGATTTGTTTTCAATCCTAATCTATTCAGGGGCACATTTCCTCATATAGGGCCATATGTAGGTAGCCTAATACCGGTCGGTAACGGCCGATTTTCGGTAAAAATCCCGTTACCGACCGGTATTCAGGCTTTTGGTATGTAGGGGGGACATTTCAGGATTCGGTAATTTACCGAATCGGTAAAATTACCGAATCGGTAATTTTACCGATTCGGTAAATACCGAATCCTGAAATGAGATGTAGGGGGAGTGTGTGGGTGTTGTGTGGATTCGTTATTTACCACCAACTAAAAGTTGGTGGTAAATGACGAATGGCTTAGAAAAAGCATTTTTTGGCACTTAGAAGTGTGCAATGTGGCAGACATACATGCCCTTAGGGCATGTATGTGTGCCACATGTGCACACATGCAGGAATCAGGGGTGCAACAGGGTGTCACTGTGACACCTTGCCACCCTTGATTGTGCTCCCCCCATTACCGAATCGGTATTTACCGATTCGGTAATGGTAACTGGCTTCCCATTGATTCCTATGGGCCTCCTGGCCCATAGGAATCAATGGGAAGCCAGTTACCATTACCGAATCAGTAAATACCGATTCTAAATTACCGACCAATTCCGATTCGGTAAATTTTACCGACTGATTACCTACATAGCATTTACCACTTCATAAATACCGAATCGGTAAAATTCGGTATTTATGAAGTGGTAAATGTTAGGCCACCTACATAAGGCCCTTTGTCTTGAGGACAACAACGTCCCCAATTCTGCGCAGGCGGTGTGCTTTTATATTATCTGATAAAATAGCGTCATCAGTTTTGGTGGAGAATGCAGGCATTGCAATATATTAGGATATTAGATAAAACCAGAGCTACAATGAGTAGGAAATGTAGGTATTAGTTGTGCAGGATGTGAGGCCTGCACAAATATTAGGTCCACAATTTCCACTTACTGAGACTAAGCACCCCATTGTAGTGCTTTGCTCTCTCAGGGTAGTGAAACAGAGCAGCCCAAGTCCTACTCATAGGAGGTGATGTGGGATAGTGATCACCATTTGCTGGCATGCAGTAATGACACCCAATAAATGATTTTCCAGTCCGTGCTTTTTCTTTGGAAATGGGAAAGTATTATACGCTCTACTAAATACCACACATTAATTTATGAATATATACAAATATATACATCAGGCAGATCAAAAATATGTTAGATAACATTCTGCAATCACATTTGATGTTCTCATGGTTCATGACCCCTATACCAGATAGCTATCAGAAAATGTAGAGGGTATCACTTTAAATAAAACAATCTTATTGGCTTTAACAAGGGTCATCAAAGCACATAGTGTAAGCCTATTGACTTAATCAAATGTGCACCATAAACCGCATGATAAAAATCATCAACATTTCACTATAGTTATTAACCAAGTGCCAATGCAGTCCTTAATGTCAATCAGGCATTTCAATATTGATCAAAAAATCACTGTTGTCCTAAATGATTAATATAGCATTGAAAATAAATATATCATGTCCGTGTCTATCTTTATAAACTTTCAGGTCTCATAAAATTTAGCCCCTGTAGCATGCTGTACTCCCATCTGAAAACCATAAGCTCCACCCTGGGAGTGCTTTAAAAATAGGCGAAAAACCTGAAAACCTTGCAGCCCCCTCCACAACACTTCCCAAACTCATTGGTGGTGCCCCTGCACTCATGGGGCTACCACAAGAAGCAGCAAATATGGAAATGAGCCTCTCCTGATGCATTATGAGGTGCTCTAGCTACAAACAGTGAATATTTTATCTGAGGGTCTTCAGTTGTGTTCGTAAGCCCAAGGTCTTTTTCTTTTGTGTTTTCTCCTCTTCCTCCAGGGTGCCCGGTCCCACATGGGACACCCTTTATGTAAGCAGAGCAGTAGGGGCCATGGGGAGAACCTCAAGGCCCCTGCAGCCCCAGCAAGCTTTATCATGCTCAATCTCCTCCCTCGGCTGATGAAGTAGACAGCCCGTCTTCCTTCTCTGGCCCGCGCTCCATGAGGCAGAATGCAGTATACTGTGTGCACTCCAATCCGCAGACACGGGTATGGGAGCAGAGGGGGTGCTCTCAGCCCTTTTCTGTGCGTCAGGGTCCTGGGTCCCCGGTGCCCCATATCTTCTTTGCATTTGCCCCCAGTGAGGATGGGGATGATCCCCATGTATGCCCCATCCCTTCGAATAATGAATTAAATCTTGCTGCAACCCCCGGGTACTGGCCCACCCTTGGGGTAATTTAAAAAAATGCTGCAGAGCCCCATGAGCTGTATTTTCAAGGGGGGTTCAAAGCTCACATAACTCAAAAGGCCATAACTCTGGCCCCATTTGGCCTGTTTGGATGAGCTTGGGCTCATTATTCTTCTGGTGGAAAGCTCTAACCACCAGGAGCATTTTCAGCAGACCTCCTCACCTCCAAGATGGCATGTTCTGCAGGGAGCTAGTAGTACTAGTTCCCTGCGGCAATGTTAGTTCTTTCCTTTGTCTCTGGTGTTCCTCTCCTTCTGCAGAGGTGTGGAAGTCCAGATCTACCCCCAAATCATGCTTAGGAGGAGTAAGGGGGCCAGCCTCACTGTCCCTTGGCGAGACCCACTGATGCTGGAGTCAACTAGGGGCAGAGCCCCATGTCCTTTAGGTTCTCAGGAGGCTTGTCTTTCCAGCTGTCCATGGCTGCTGCTGCAGTCGCAGTCAAGTACCCAGAGTCCAACAGCAAAAATAACTCTCTTTCCCTTGTGCAAGAGTTTTTAAATGGGGGTGGAATATTTTAGAAGCCAGGCACCCCTGGCCAATACTACAGTGAAACATCACCCCTCAAACCATGTCCCAACCCTCCTGCACAGTATGCTGGGACAGTTCAAGTTGGCGCCATCCAGACGTCACTGATCACATCTCCTCTGGGGCCCTCAACTTCGCCCCTCGTTGACATCACTGCCAAGGCCCCTCCTGTGTTGGCTCCAATTGTCTGGGCTTCCTACTTTGTTCAGTGGACCTAGGCTGTCCCAGCCCTGGTACACGGTAACAGCCAATTAACGGATGCAGATTTTATTCCCCACACACTCCTGCTCAGGATCCGAGTGAAGCACTGTGAATTGTTCTCTTTGTGTGGGGAAGCTTTTTTTCCCTCTGCTGGGGAGAAATGTAATTAACTAGACCCAGAAGGGTGACAAAAGGCGTAGGCTCTGATCCTGAGAAATATAAAAATTATGGCCAACCCATAATATGTACATGTAGATGCTTGGGTCTTGCATGTTTAAACTGGGCACACACCTTTCACCCCAGTTTGATATCTTGCTGTCTTTGTAGGCCAAAGGGAAGCACAACTGCATTCTAAGGTAGATTTCCCCCTATATGTATAACAAAGTGTCACTGCAGACAAAACATTAAATTCTGCTGACTTCATCTATGAGGCCTGTTACTATTATAAGACCTACCCCAGGTCAATATAACTCTGCAGAGTCCCCTGTGCGCCAGCCTTCATGTGCACATACAGCCCGTTCATATGTGTGCACATGTGTTCACTTGTAACAAGCCAAGTGCCCCTTACCCTAACTGCGTCACTGCAGCCTTATCTTAAATGACCAAAACTGGTGGTAAACATGCGCAGTCCATTTACCATATGATTACCGTGGATGAGCCACCAGTTGCGTGGCTCACCCACATTAAAAAGTGATTAAAAAAGCAAAACATATGGGCAAATAAATGGGCAGAACTTATTTTGCAACAAAAAATGTCCCCTTTCTTGGATTTCTCAACAATCGTGGGGGTGGATTTATCAAGATTTGACTCAACGCAGCAAGACAACCTTCTGTGCTGGGTCAAATGGAGAAAGCAAGAATGCATCATATTTACTACCATATGGCGCATTCCTGCTCTTTCCGTGCCCTGGCACACTTGTGGCTGCCATGTGGCAATGTAGGCACTTTGCACCATTGTGCAAGGGTGCCTGCGTTACAGCCAGGATTGTTTTTGTGCAGGAAGGAACGCCTTCCTGAATTTATCCAATGGCTTAACCTAACAGATTCTAACCTTAAATTCACAAGTAACAGCAGCAATGACCAAGTCGAATTTTTAGATATCAACATCATAAACCGATCAGGACTACTGGAAGTAGATCTCCATATCAAACCAACTGCAAGAACCACCTTACTACATTTCCAAAGCTATCACCCCCGCAGCCAGAAACAAAGTATTCCTTTTTCACAATTCCTAAGAGTCAGACGGAATTGCTCTAACCTTTCAGACTTTGACAAACAAGCCACCATTATGAAAACTAAATTCCTAGAAAGAGGCTACCCCCACCGCCTCATAAGAGAATCATACAAAAGAGCTAGATTCTACGACAGAGACTGCCTATTACGAAAAGAAAAAATACAAGAACAAAAACAATTAGTATGTATAACAAGACACTCAACCCTAAATGCTAAAGTTAAATACGTTATAAACAAAAATTGGCATATTTTGAACTGCAGCTCTACCAGTACCACCAAACTAGAAAAACCTCTTTATGCCCACCGCAGGAATAAAAATCTGAAAGACATCTTAGTACACTCTAAATTTGAGGATAGTAAAATCAAATCCCAATACATACAGAAATCCATTGATGGGCAACGTCCAATCAAAGGCACATTTAAGTGTGCCAATTGTAAATCCTGCGACCTCATCAGTTCAGGTGAGACACTGACACATAATGGTTTTACAATTGAAGCAACACAGATGTGGAACTGTAAAACACAAAACGTAGTGTACCTTATTCTCTGCCCATGCCAATTAGGCTACGTAGGAGAAACATCAAGAGCAATACAAACAAGAATATCTGAACATCGTTCAGCCATAAAGACCAAAAAATTGACAGCCCCTCTGGTAAAACACTTCTTAGAACTCCAATACAAACCAGATGACATCCGCTGGCGTATCTTAGAGAAAATTAACATACCAGATGAAACATACGGAACCAAAATCCGTAAAAAACGGGAAGTCTTTTGGATTTTTTCACTAAATACTTTTAAAAATGGTCTTAATAATGAATTACCGTGGGAAAACGCAATCATCTAAAGTACCTTTGAACCTGCCAAACTCTCTTAATATAACATGTATTCAACGTTTAATCTAGTAGTGATACACCTTCACTATTAAGAAACCCTATAACCAAAGTAAGTTTAGAGAAATCCCTCCCCCCGAAATACAACATAATAGACGTTAGGTTCTTCCTACTAATCTCTTTTGTAGAACCTCCCTTGTAATTCAACTCTGTGGTACACCAAGTAATTCATTACTACAGCTACAGTATATCTTACCACAAAAAAGTCCTAAGACTTTCTCTTGAGCGAATAAGAAATATAACAAGAAGCCTCTCATCATGCCACCAATGTGACACAAGATTTTTTTCATTAAACAGCATGGTGGTTGTATCATTTACCGGAGATACATATAACCCCCTTTTTCTATACACTATTACAACGATAAAAGTATGAATTGAAATATGTGAGATATCATCACTTGTTAATGAATTCCGCTACGATGTATTTTTTACATTACGTTCGTTAATATATAACTTGAAAAACGATACGCTGTATTGAAAGATAAACATATGCTAGTAAATTCCGCCATGCGACGCGCCGTATTTTCTAGTTCGCGTGTTCTAAAACCTAACCTGAAAAGCGATACGTTACATTGATAGGTCAGCCTCCTCGACACGCAATAAACGTAACCTAACGTCAGTTAAGCTACGTATATTCCCACACGTGAGACTCTAGCATTGCACCAATAGGAAAGCGCCATCCATAAAGATGAATACCAATAAATAGACGGGATACACTGATACATTGTTTCTACCGTTACCAAAGAGCCCGGTCGACATCGAATAACGCGTCTAAATAACAAGGTAAGCCTGCGTGCCACTCGATTTCACGTCCATGTTCTCGGTAAATACTCAACACTAGACCACGTAACTGAGTTAATAATAACAAACTCAAGACTGATAACATTTTAGTCCCTAACATGAGTCTGTAACAAGCCGTCCATCACTCGCTTTATGCTTAGATACAATGTATCAGCGTTACTGTACAGCATACAATTAACCAAATCGGAGAACATTTTTGTAAACGACACAGTCTATTGTTTAGGCACCTTTAACACTTAAGTAAATCCGTCCAGAGCGATTGATAGATATTCTCAACTTTAATGGGACATGATGAAAACCCACTAACAATTACTAAATTCGACTTGTTTAAACGACACTATAATGATATGTATCGCACACTTATGAATCTTGTTAACACATTTGATTCAAACGTTATTGAAGATACGAAACCTCTTTTTTAAATTGGCAGACTATTAGCAACATACATACCTTGTTCTGTATCAATATCAAAATAACTACTCTCATTCTTAAATCTTCCCTTCACGCATTTCTTTAATTTCGTTCATGTCATTCCATTCTCAGGTTATATCATACCTGCGACGCTTCTATTGTCATTGTTTTATATATCAACCGTTTTATCAAGACCGGCACTTACAGAATCTATTCAATACCAGGTAATACGGCAACTACATCTAATCATAAATCTTAACTCACATGTAGATGTAAATATATCTAACAGTCATCTGAACATCCCCCTATTTCCATTCTCCCAGGTTTTAAAATATATAAGAACTGTTTGCAATGAAGCAATAAGGGACTGTCATCCATACGTAAAACTTCCACAAAATAAGGTAATGTTACAATGGCACTAATGAGTAACCAAGCTGTGCCAGCTCATTTCCTTCTAATTACCAGCAAGCTATATATCTTCTAATTCCTATTATCTTAGGTCATGCTATGTTCAAGGACTTATCGGAACACAGAACATAAAAGAACAGTCATCCTCTTTTAACATCTTCTCTATTTGAATGAATAATCATTAATTAAGGTACTAATCAATTTAGAGTGAATTAGTATAAAGAAAATGACTTCTTATAAAATCGGCTAATCATATGTTCTACATTAATAGGCATCCATCTACAAGAAAAATAACTTACCTAAACTCCTGGAAACCCTCCGTTTGATCCTTGGAGCACAGGTAGACATGTAACGAATTATCCTTTGTCTTAAACTAGAGTCATGGAGAAGACAACTATCTGCTCTATATCCTTTCACTACTCCTTTTTTCTGTAAAAACTACTACTAATTAGAAATAGACTGAAATGTTAAAGAATGGAATATATCGCCTTATCAGTTCTTTTGTATCTGTCAGCTGATGATGTCTCTGATATCCTTGTGTCTGTGATCAAACTTAGTGTTGTTACACAAAGTCACAATTATAATCTTATGACTGTAGGCATACCACATGTTTATTAAATCAGACCATCTAGTCAGACTATCTGTAAGCTGATGATGTCTCAGATATCCTTCTGTTTATGATCTAACTCAGTGTTGTTACAACTAAGCTACAACTATAATCTTATTATTGAAGGCATACCACATGTTTATTAAAGTAAAGTACTTAGTCAGACTTAAAATATGTCAAACCTAATTTGTAACAAATACTTTGGCAGTGACGAAATATGATTTAGCATTTTTATATTTCTTTTTACATTACAGGAATTGTGGCCTTAGCTTTCCTGACGAAGGCGTAAACTACGCCGAAACGCGCGTCGAATATTATACAGTTGTGCCACCATATTTGTTTATTCTGTATCCTTATGTAACCCACATCTATTTTAACATTTGTCTTAATTTTACCATGTATATTAAATTTGTTTTTAACTGTGAATGTACCCAGAATTTATAATTAAAAAAGAATTATATTTTTCACTTTTTCGTTTCACTGCCTATATTGTTCTGACCATTAGATAGAAATTATTTCAAAGTGCTACTCACAAGAATTGCCTAGGTTGTTATTTTACAAACAGGAACGCCTTCCTAAACAAAAATAATCTTCTGAGGCATTTTTCTCTTTCAATGCGGGCTGTACAAGGTAGCCCGCATAGAAAGAGGAAGTAACAAGGAGAAATTAACAGTGAAAGTTACTTTAAAGGTACTATTCACTTATTATAGTGAGATCTGAGATTGCCTACCATTTTCTTTATTTTAGGTAAAGCAGACAACCTATTTTATTAAAATTTGGGTTACACTTTTGTCCGTTTTGTGTGCAGTTCTGAAAGCATTACGTCACAGTGAGCTGTGCTGTGATTGGTTAATCATCATATTGAGCTGAGCTTCAATTGCTTAAGGGTTTATCGCTGTGGGTTGCACTATGATTGGTTGGTCTTTACTGTAGTCACACTGCTTAAATTAAAAATGAGAAAGCAAAAGAAAAGAAAAATGTAAAGAACAATTTGGAAGATGAGGGTAGATTTTTAGATGATTTATTAGACTCAAGACCTCCTTCATATATTGATGTTTCACAAACACCTAGACGCCTAGAGATATAGAGATCAGAGAGTCAAATATGAGTAAATATGCAGTGGGAATGCCAGCTACACCAGAGAATGAATCAAGTCACAGTGGGATTGCTTCTGTCATTACACCCACTACTGACACAGTCAGTTTTGGTACTGCTACTATTGTTACTAAAGCACAATTGAGTGAACTGGTGAGGAAAGAAATTAATATTTTTCAATTAAAAACTGAATTCGGAGAAGTTTTGACGGGTACAAATAGCACAGGAAAACTAACAGCATACAATGACGCTGAATTAATATCTGAGTAAGGAAGCAGCTAGATGTGTATGTGAAGCTTATGGAAACCTTGGGATTTTGCTGAAGAATATAACGTTGATTTATACATAAAACAAACTTGCACAAAAATTACAGGATGGATATGAGAGAAGACCAGGTAAATGGATTGGGTCTATTGCCTTTGATAGCAAATATTAGAGATGGACGGCCAAACTCACGTTGGTGGTCTCCTTGATGCCCTATTACGACTAGGGCGGCTGGGCTGCCCTGGGACCACCGCAACTGTTGCAACCGCCAGGAAATCGATGTTTCCTGGCAGTTGAGCAGTGGTCCTGAGGCCGCAATATGCTTGGTGGGTCCGCCGCGGATTGGCGGTGAGGAAGCGAGGTAGTCCCGCTCCTGCACCGCCAAGCTCATAATAAGGCCCTAAGGCAATAATTTAAATTTCACAGTACTGCATGCAAAGCCACTGGAATTATTGACTAATGGGTTGACTAAATAAAGTAGCAAGAAAATGCAAATTATGTAGCAAACTGCGGCACATTTTGTGATAGTTTTTACTTCATTATTTTGTTATTCTTACACTTCTTAACACTGTCTGGGCATAAGTTTAACCCAGTGCTTAATTTGAGCCAGTGGTTTCCAGTGCTCTGTCCCGGCACTTAATCATCAACACGTACGCTTTTTATGAGCACCAGTTAAGGACACTTTCATATATGGTAGTCACGGAGAGATTAAGTAGTGATTTGCCAGGAATCACAGGATGTTGAGCTGACGCCAAGACTTGAACCTGGTTCCCGGTCTCCGAAGTCGGCAGCACCGGCCCATAATGCCACATCCTCCCCCCACTTTCATTGTTAGTAGTTGGTTCTGTTTTAGGCAGCGCTAACAGGAGATGCAGGAGCTCTGGTGCAAGCTGCCTCCTGACAAGAACCCCGGCACTTATTTTTTTACAAATTAACCACTGGGGTGACCTCCTTTGCACCAGTTTAACACCCAAAAATAGCAATAAACAAAAGAAAGGTGACCAGTCAACGCTTGCAACAGGCCTTCCACCGAATGGCAACATGTGTTGCTGTGTTTTCAGTAACGTTTGATCCGTTTGAGCTAGAAATCTCTATTTTTTGTTAAAGCCTGCAGATTCTACTGCAGATGATGGATAATGTGGCAAATGCAGCAAATTCACAACTATGCAGGAAAAAGTAGTAGCCACAAAATAGCATAATTGCATTGGCCCTGGCAATATGTCACATGCATGTATAGTCCCACCCATCACTCTCCATCACGCACACATACAATTTCACACACAGGCCTAGCAGGACACAATGCTTTATTTCTGCATCACAACTGAGGCAAACATGGAGACTGGACACTGGTAGTTCATGGTCCTAATCTGGGGAACACTTTGAATCCAAGCCTGAAGACAGAGTTTAACTATATAAACTTCAGACAGCACCTACAACTGATCTGCACCTCGTCACCTTTGACTGATGTCACTATTCTATAGGATCATGACAAAGAGTATCAGTTGTGACAAAGAGTATAGGGATGGGGCAGCCATACTACTAACTCCTCTAGTTTCTCATTTCTGTTATTTTTGCATGGACATGAAGTAACCGAAAAATAATTCACAGAGCTACATGAAACGAATTAATAAATAAATAAATGTCTTGCTGAAATTTTAGATCCTGTTGACGAATAAAGTTGTGTTTCTATTGCACATGGATTAAAATATTGCAGCATGGCAAAATGTGTCGCGGCACAATGGAAACCCTTCACAAAGATTGACTGGCTCCATTTTGCTTCCTCATTTCTGTATTTTGGTGTCAATGTTATACTAATAAGGTGAAATACTTGCCCAGATAGTGTTAATGTGTAAAACTTGCAAAATAATGAGCGTTATACTAACACTAAGGGCTTAATTACGAGATTGTGGCGGAGCCGTGGCACGGCGGTGCAAACCGCCTCGCCACCGCTCCACCGTATCTCGTGTTTCTGCCCACCAAAATTATGACTTTTGAGTAGTCTGACAGGCGGGTGGCGTGCCCATCCCATGGCGGTGCCACTTTTAAAAGCAGCGGTGCCATTAAAAAATACACCACAATGGGTTCGCACTACAAGATTTCTGCTCGGCATGGACTAGAATGCCCATGCCATGCAGGAACCTATGTGCATGCTAACAGGGGGGTACATGTTATGCCCCTCTGTGTGCATCCACATATGTCTGAGGCACAGGGGGGCCCTGTAGGACACCCTTTATTTTCTCTACACCAGGTTGGCTGAGAGGAAACTCGTAATATGCTTGGAGAGCCGTGGCAGTCCCGGCAAGCATATTGCGGCTTCTCACCGTCTCGGTTCCCTGGCAGAGCCGGTCGTCCTAGTGCGGTCCGACTGCCTGAGTAAATGTAAATGTATTTGTACTTATATAGCGCATTTCTACCCAGAGGTCTAGTAGCGCTCTATTCATACCGCTGTGGAACCCTTCCTGGTTTTCCTGAGAGATGTCCACCTCTGGGCACCCCCCAAGGTGAAGCCAGGCATCCTAGCGTTGTGGGGGCCGTTGTGGAGATTAAGCAAGCTATTGCCCAGAGTTGCAGAGTGGGACCCATGATTAGAATAGGCACCGAGGCGAGAATTATCAGGTCCGGGGAAATTGAATCCAAGAGCCGCTGAGGCAGGAATTGAACCCTGGTCCTGGGCCAGACCTCTGCATCAGGGTCTGCCGCTCTAACCATTGAGCCACACTTCTCCACAGTGGTAATAGGGCGGTCAGACCGCCGATGCGGTGGTGACTGGATCCACCACCGCCGCGCCACCATGAGTCTGACGGTCCTTCAACCGCCAGATTCGGAATCTGGTCCTAAATGTTTTCTTGCTGCATAATTTGGCCCGCCCCTGCCGCATAATTGCAATGCCCCAGGCTTGATGCAAATCGTATGATACACGTCCTTCTGTCAGATTTCCCTCTGATTGTAAAGTTGCGTTTGAACGCGTGGGAATGCTGAACGTGTGGGAACATGCACAATTGGCTTTCCCTGCACCCTGGATAAAATACGATTTTGCTGTAATTAAATATGTTCTTTTGGTGTGGTCCAAAACATTGAAGTGATCCTTTTGATATGTGCAGGGTAAACTAGCTATTCCAGGAGTTATTATGTGACTGTCAATATTTATAAATATGCAGTTTTCATTAAAACTATCATAGAACGCATTTGCATTTTAAGAAAGTAAAATATGTTTTGATTGTGTGTCAAAAACGGTGCCCAGCACCTAATAATTTGAATTTGAATCAGATAACAAAGTGGAGTAGTTTGTCGCTGGGATAAAAATCACTCTCAGGAAAGTAAAGATAGCTTTTAATGGCTCTTCCCGGTACATTGCAGTTGTGCGTCTGACTTTTACGTTGATCCAGTAGTGGCAATCAGCTGTAGAAATCAGATATGTGAAACCACAGAGTGCATTCCGTGCTGGGTCAGCCTGCCCCTAACTGTGAAGGGTCTCTCGTACTGGGAGTGCTTGTACGTCACTAATAAAGGCACGAAGTGCTGTGACGGCGGCCATTTTGTGCACGGACATGTAGTAGTACCAGATGCGAAAATTCTGATATTCTGAACTTTTTATTTTAAAATACAAAGTGTAGTTTTACTTTCATCAGGTTTTGTTAGATATGTGAAATAACTGCAGAAAAGTCTATATTCATAAAGCAATTTAATTTAAAAGAATATTCATTTGGATAAAAGAACACATCCATTAATTTCGTTTATTTTCGTTTTGCATTTCCGCATGATCGTTTCTACATGTGCAATGCCTGTTTAGAGTGCTTAATTTGTAAACAAAAAAACAAAAAAATCATTGCAGGGGCCCAATGTTTTTATTCTAGGCCAGAGCTGCCGAATGTCGGGTTACCGAATATCAAAGCAGTTCCTCTGCTCCTCCTTTCAACACATATGGCTCCTTCCAGTGATGGTGTGAATCAATCGATGTTTTCTCTGCTGTCCAGAACATCATTGCTGTTAAATACACCGAGGCCTCTGATACCATGTAATTACATTACAAATACTCTTCGTAAGACCATCAAGCCTACACTAGATGATTAATTGTTTATAAGCAGGACCACTGGAATTATGCGTCAGGCGAGGATGAAATTATGCAGCATGGTTGATTAAATTATGCGGCAAGAAAAGGAAAATTGTGCAGCGTAATGCGGCACTTTTGCAATAGTATTACTTTATTCATTTGTCCTTTTTGCACATGGTAACACTGCCTGGGCAAAGATTTCACATTATTAGTACCAGTTTAACACCCAAATACAGCAATATACAATTGAAAGATAACCAGTCAACCTCTGAGATGCACGGCACACGTGTCACCAAGTTTTTAGTAACTTTTGATCCGTTTGAACTCGAAGCAAAATTAATTTTGTTAAAATCTGCTGATTATGCAGCAGACAATGGATTATGTGTAGAATGCGGCAAATCCATAATTATGTGGAAAACCCAGTCGCCTTGCTTATAAGTATGCAGCTGCATAAATACTCATTATTATATAGAAAAGCGGAAAACATGCTCACATTGTAAAGTTGTTGTGGCGGAAATGTTCTCTGCATGGCAAAGACGTACCTCTGCCATGAGTGCTCAGCTGTACTGTTGTCTGGATCCCTAATGCTGAATTTTTATCCTAGGAGAACACAAACCATCCATGTGAGCCATGACATAGGACTGTTTCACGGATTGCGTTCTTGTTGGAGTTGGAGGGGCACCCAAAGCGCTATCCTGATAGTGATGGAAGGCTACCACCTTCCCCACGAGTTAAGCAGCACAAGTGCGGTGGTAGCAGCATACGTTGTACTGATCAGTAGTAGTGAACAGGATCTTTTTACCCTGTGTCACTGGAGTGAGGCCTAAAGACTCACTCACCTTTTTAAATGTTCCACTGCTGTGTGCTTAACTCACCCATGGCGTACATCAGTTAGATATGGAGTGTTGCATGTTGCAGTACTAGTAACTTCGCGTCAGTTGTATATGTGCCTGGGAAGGGTACAGTTCAAGGATGGAACAGTACTGTGCAGTACATGTGTGGTTAATACATGTACTTGATGTATGTATGCTAACAGGAATACATTACATGAGAGATGTAGTGCTCTGCAGTGCATACACGGGGAAAGCATGTGCTGGCTGTATGTGTGCTTGAGCGAAGTACAATACATTTAAGGGTGAAGGGTGAAGTGCTGCACAGTGCACACATAGTGAGTGTATGTGCTGGTGGTGTGTGTGTTTTAAAATAACGCACCCTGGTTAAAGATAGAAAAATGTCAGTGCTGAACAGTGCATGCAGACTGAGTGTGTGTGCTGAATGCAGGTGTACATGTAAGGGTAGAACGCATAGAGGTATTGATGGATAGCAAGTGTGCTGTGAGTGTACATTGAGTTAATGTGTCTGCAAGGGTGCATTGTATGGAGGGCCTCAAGGCTCCATTTTGGGAAGCTGAGGCCTGTTTGGTGAAGACATGAGGAGGAGAGGAATAACCTCAGATAGATTTGTGGATTGCTGCATTCCTGTGATCTGGGAGGGACATCCTGGAGGGGAAAGGAAGAGACTCCCTTTACATCTCAAAAGACTGCTCTTTGATTCATTGACGGATCACAAGGAAGGGGCCTGGACTCATCTCAGGAATGGAGAGGGGGCTGATAAGGGAATCATAAAGAGTAGGGCTGGGAGTCTGGGATTGGCCCTTTGTTGCGCATATCACTGTGGCTGACATCCAGGTGGGAACTCTGGTCCATGATTGTGTTGTGGGTCAATCAGCTTCAGAGTCCTGCCTGCTGTGACAGACATCTTTCACGAGGAAAGATTAAAAGAAGTGGCAACTTCAAAAGAGGTAGAACCCGCACATATAATTTCAAAGACCCAGACACTACACTTGATGTCTGGAAAATGACTATAAGAAGGGGAGGATGAATCCCCCAAAATTTGCCATCTGCCAAGAAGCCAGACGGGCTGTGTGAGAAGGGAAGCTCTGCAAGACTTCTGGCTGTCACCAGGACTGGGGGCTAAGGCCTGCTAGTGTACCTGCTGGGTGAAGAGACATCACCCAGGAAAATCAAGACCACCTACCCTGCCTGCTTGCCAAGACTAGTGTGCCGGATGAGGAAGAGGAGAGCATTGGAGGGAGCAAGGTCCAGTGGGGAGCCCTACCCCAAGGATTACCTGTGCGAGGTGTGAGACTTTGTCTGTGCACCGATCGGGCCACCCCCTGTGCGGGTTTTCGGAGACTCGTAAACCATGAGTGGGTCCCATTGATTGAGCCATGTGTTGAGCACCGTGCGGGTCCTGCTACACCTGTACCGCAATGCTGTGCTAACCCTGTATGCCAGAGTGGGTCAGTACCATTCCAAGGAGTGCTAAGACTTGTGAATGTCTGGGCTGGGAAGCTGAGGCTGGAATAGCCTGCGTATCACCACGTACCACGGCAACCTGGTATGCCAGGAGGGGCTTCCTGTACCGAGGTTACCAAAATGATTCAGGCTACAGCCTGGAGGACAGGCCCATGCTACGACACACAGATTGGACCCGCACTGCGAGTAAATGGGCCTAACTGCCGAAGACACCATGGACGATGTTGCATCCTCGCTGGTTCCAGTCATGAGCTGAAGAAAGGATCCCCCCGACCATCCCATTTAGCAAAGTCAACTTGCTGTGTCTTCGTGAGCAGGGAGCTGCTCGGACATCTGAGAGATCACCAGCTGCACCGCTCAGGGGAGTGAGTCTGCGCCTCTGGGTGCTGCCGCGTGAGCTGGGAGCACCCTGACTCCTCCAAACTAAGCAAGACTCACAGGTGCACGTTTAAGGCACCCGCTGCATCGCTGAACTATTCCTTGCTGCAAGAGCTGGTAAGATGTGAACTTGGTCAGCTGGGTCCTGGGACACTTGCTGCCAATGGTGCTCTAGCACCATAAACACGTTTGACTAAATTCTTATAGAGTCTTCTTGAGTACGTCCTAATAGTTTGCATTCCCTGATTTGGCCTCCAGTGAATGTCGAATAACCCTGAACACGTTACACGAAGGAGGATGAGACAGGAATTCACCTGACAACTACTAGAGCTTCGGCCTCCTGGAGAATTGTGTTGTAGCTTCTGAATGTCATACTAGATTGCATGCATATAGTTAGAAATAAAATATTACTTTAGCTGGCTGGACATTGATGTATTGTTCGTACAGTTTGCACTTTCAGTTATTAGTCGTGTTCACTGACCTGTATCGAGCCTTGACATCTCGACCACAGCTACCACTGAGAGTCAAATGCAAAGGGGTACTAGGCCCAGTTCAGCTGGATCCATAGTGGGTCGAGCCCGGGGCATCAGGAGTAAAAAGCGTTAATCAGCACGGTTAGGAACAGTAACCCCTGTGTGCCCCGTGGCCCTCAGAAAGATGTTCTGTCAAAGGTAAATGCAATTTATAACACTGAACTGTTCTTGCATTACCCTTTGTCATTAGTGATATGTACTGATTGATGTTTGTATGTACACAAAGTTATTAAAATATTCAGAACATTTCTCAGACACTTTTCTTTACCTTCATCCATTCTCATCTGCGACGGACAGGGGAGGTTGCACAGACACTGTGTCCCCTTAATAACTATCGCTTACATTAAAATATATTTTCCAGCGAATGCACTGTCATCTACTAAGGCACAAAAGAAGCAAACTAAAATATGATGATAAGGTGAAAAGACGAAAAGTCACAGTACTAACCTTCAAAATGTCTCTTCAATATTACAATTTAAATCCCCTTCTTTGTCTTATAAAATTTCTTTATGCCATACCTTTAGGGTTAAGGTTCGTATGTGGGCCCTCTTGTCATATCATTGAGGAGCAAATGTCAAGTGATGTCATGGTGGTGTGTGATTTTACTTCTGCTAACCCTAATATAACACAGTCATAGTTAAGAAGACAAGGAAAGGACAGCCAGGGCTCTTTGCCATGGACCCCATGCATGTGGGGCTGCACTCTCATGTGATACATGTTTTTAAACAATTAAACAGAAGGCCTGACCTGTCTCTTCTTAATGCAATGATACCAATCTGTGATGCCAAATACACAGTTTTCCCTTTCCTTAGAGTGCATGTCTTTCTAACTATAAGCTGGTTCTTGGATCAAAAATCTAAGAGTAGCTCTGCAAATGTGTTTGCCCCTGGCAGCACCAAAACGTCTGACATACCTGACCTGACAAAGAGTACAAGCTTCTGAACGCACAATGGAGTGACATACCTTTAATTGACAGCTGGCATGCTGGCATTAGAATCTGTTGCCATCCCTGACCTCCTAGCCTCCTAAAGGAGAGCGGTATTTGGACAAAATACCGAGTTGTAAATATCGGGAGCCAGAAATATCGGACAATAATATCGTGATGCAAAAATATCGTGATGCAGAAATATCGTTGTCAAGAATATTGTTTTTTTCAGGTAAAGGATATAATTGTTAAGAATATTGTGTTGGAAATCCCTCTGATTCTGGCACCAGAGGAATTTCCTTTTACTAAAATCAGCCTCGGGAACCCGAGGCTGTTTATATTTTCATTGAAAGAATGATCAGCACACATGGCGCTGCTGACGTCACTACAATGAAAACAAAAGTGAAATGAGACGATCAGTTCATTTCACTTTCACTGCATCAGTGCTCTCAGCCCCTCAAGCACGATTGAGATCAGAGAGGTATCATTGGAAAGGGGAGAATCTCACCTTTCCAATGGTACCTTTCCCCAGTGGATCACTGCTTGGGGATCACTGCAAGAGGGAGATCCCGAAGCAGAAATCCACTCCAATAGACACTAGGGACTCATTTTTGAGGTGGGAAGATGCCCCCTCACAATGGGCTAGTACTCACTCTCTCCCCGAGCCAAAAAAGTCTTACGGCCCCCTGGGGGTCAGATTGGAGGTTGTCACCTCCAATCTGCCCCTGCGGGGGTCAGAATGCCCACTACACACCGGAGATTATTTTATAAAGCCATAAATGGGTGGGGGTGACTCACCCCGGCATCTGGACTAGCTCCAACCTATTGTTTCTTCCCTAGCAGTCTTTCTGCAGTGACTTTCCCCAATCTGCCCCCGGTGGGGGGAACATAGCTCACTAGACACCAGGTTGTGTTCTATTGCTACAAGGTGTGGGGTGGTCTGCCCACCCACCGACACAGCAGGCCAAGCCTCTACTTGCAATATGATCCCCAACAGCCTTTCTGCCCCCTGGGGACTAAAGCATTCCCACTTTTTTGGCAAGAAGGACAACTCTGATTTTGGATTTTTTGTGTGTTTTTTATACATATGGGGAGCTGGGTTGGACTACGTCCCAGTATTGTCCTACTTCTGTGCTGAATGGCTGCACTTTTTGAGCTTGGCTCAGCTGCAACCAGTGGAAACCTACAAAACCCAGACATTTCTGAAAACTAGACATCTGGGGGAGTCCAGGGTGGTATGAATCACATGGATCCCACAACGTTTTCTTACCCACAGTGCCCTGCAAACCACAAACTTTGCCTAAAATTAAACATTTTCCTTGCATATCTGTGACATAAATTCATGGAATCCACAAAATTGCTACCATCCAGTGTTCCCCCACTCATCCCGATAAAAATGCTACCACACTTGTGTGACTTGGTCTAGTGCCCTAGACAGGCACAAACTCAGAGAGCAATGTGAGAACAATGAGAGTCGATCCACAAGACTCCCATTGACCTTTGTTTGATGCTTGCCCGTTGCTTTTACTAGGCCGAGCTATTTTAATTATTGCAAGCGGGAGAATACAACCTTGATACCTATTTTTCACTCTACATATTTCACCATATTAATTGGTCTATACTCAATAAAAAAACATCGTAGCTCAGCTTCTGGCTGTGGGTACATGGGGTTCTTGGAGAAACTATAAACCCTATATATCCCCTCAACCAAAAGGGTATAGCAAATGTAATGGAAAATAGTTTTCGTAAATCGGCCATCGTGACAAACGGCTACAGATGAAAACATTGTCACAAATGGCTGTTGTTTCATACTCATTTTCATTATTTTCTTTTTTCAACAGTTAGTTTCTTTAGGAAAACCTTGAGGGATCTACACATATGACACCTTGTTGAATCTGGAATGTTGTCTACTTTTCAGAAATCTATAGCTTTCCAGGATCGCCCATGGGTTTCACACTGCTTTGAACAACACACGGGAAGTAGGTTGAACGCACAAAAAATAGGAAAAATGGGCTGCCGCTCTGCATGTTACTGAAAACTGGAAAGATGGGACTTTAGCACATCAAACCGTTGCTTCATGCCATTTTTATTTTAAAGATAGACATTTTCATCCAGAGCATTTTTTTTCACTATTTTTTCCAAAAAACTCAAAATCTTGCTGTATTTTGGCTATTTTCTCAGTCCCCTCCAGGAGAATTTACAAACCCTGGGTACCTTTAGAATCACAAGGATGTTGAAAAAAAAAGGGCGCAAATTTGGCGGTGATAGCTTACGTGGACAAAACAGTATAGAGAACTAAACGCGAACTACCCCAAATAGCCCAAAAAATGCTTCGCATGGGAGAAAAAAGTTCAAGCAGCAAAGGGTTAATTTTATGTGTTATTATTGTTTGTGTATTTTTCAATATAGTTTGTAATTTTAAGTGGTTTTTCATTTTCAATCTAATTGCTAAAAGTAATTGATAGCATCGCAGTGGGTTGCTAGTTTTGTAGGGATATAGAGTGGAAAATTAATTAAGGGACAATAGCTTAACAATTAATGATTAATTTATTAATAATAATTTAAATGATTATCAAATTATGTAAATTGCATAATAATTATAATTTGTTGTTATATTTTAGGGGTGGGCTGCTAAGTTTTTAGGAATATAGGGTGGGAAATAATTAAGTAATATTTAATTATTAATGTATTATTTAAAAACACGCATTGATAATTAATTAAGTAAATTGTGCAATCATTATATTTTTATTATATTTTAGGTGTGTGCTGCTGGGTTTGCAGGGTTATAGTGTGTCAAGTTAATTAAGCAATAAATAAAGAACATTTATTTTTTAAATTGATATTTATTAAATTGTTTAATAATCATGTAAATTGTTCAATTGTTTTTCATTTCATATATTTGTTTTCGTATAGTTAATTAATAAGAATTTTGTATTTGTTCTAAATTAATAGGATTATTCAAATATGTAATGTGTTTGAAGTGAAATACTTTCCCTACTGTTGCTTAGACTGGAGCGGGAATAGTAATTTTAACCCCTCAGAAGGCCAACTCTTTCTCTAATGTTGTACAGATTGTAGTGGGAATAGTAAATCTTACCCCTACAAACTCCAACGCTTACCCTACTGTTGCACAGACTAGAGTGGGAATTGTAAATGTTATGCCTCCGAAGTCCAAAGCTTTCACTCCCTTTGCACAGGCTGGAGTGGAAATAGTAACTCTTACCACTCTAATGTCAAACGCTTTCCCTACTGTTGCACAGACTGGAGTGGGAATAGTAACTCTTACCCCTACGAAGTCCAACACTTTTAATACTGTTGCTCATACTGTAGTGGGAATAGTAAATATTACCCCTCCTAAGCCTAATACTTTTCCTACTGTTGACCTGTTTGGAGTGGAAATAGAAAATGTAACCCCTCTGAAAGCCTACGCTTTCCCTACTGTTGCATAAACTGGAGTGGGAATGGTATATCTATTATTCCCAGACTCCAATACTTCAATACTTTTCCTAATATTGTTTATTTTGATATTTTTGCACTTATCATTATAAATATAGGGAGACGATATTTTTGTAAACAATATTTTTCACACAATATTATTGTTGTCGCTATTATGTCAGTGATCCAGGAGAGCTGTATCAATAATTAGCTTCCACAGCACAGACAGTTTTGACCCTCCAATTGACCAGCGTCTATTTTTGCAATTCGATTTATGAATAATCTGATCTGTATCACATTAGAATTGGTGAATTTATCTGAGATGACAGAAATCGGGCATTTGTACGTAGACGTGTAATATCTTATGCAAAACCACTTCTATGACAGGCAGAACCTTACAACCCTGGATTTGTTTATATTTGCACGCTTCCGGTAAGCAGTGAGAGAGCGGATCCCAGGGTTCACTGTGGAGCCTACTTGGGGGCATCCCCTTAGTCAGTTCATTTGCTCTCCAGATTCTGCTAGATGGGTAGCGGGATTATACTCCCTAGTGGGCCAGAACAGGATGGGGCAACTGGAGCAAATACGACGGGCCAGGGAGACAGACTTTGGAGCAACCCCAACGGATAAACAATCGACCTACGGCTGCATGCAGACGAAGCTGGTCTCAATGAACCATCTTCATAAGGTACTACAATTTCCGATACCTACACAGGCCATACTTCATCCCAGAGAGACAACATAAGGTAGATTCAGCTAGATCTCATAGATGGCCTTGGTGTGGGTCAGACTATGCTGTTTTTTTTCAGAAGATGTGGGAGTGCCCTCCTGTCGCAGGATTGACTAAAGTGATCATACATGGCAAGGGATCAATTGGCAGCTACATGAGGTGTGCATGTGTGTCTGTGAGTTGTGTGTGCCTATATATATATATATATGTCCCTGTAAGATATAACATTCCCTGTGTATATATGTCTTTGTGCACTGGTGTGTTTGTTAGCACACGTTCCTGTACGTATGTCATACCTGTTATTATGTGAGCTGCATGTGTACCTGAGTGCCTTTATGTGAGTTGTCTCTGGGCAATGCTGCCCCTATGTTTATTGGTATGTTTTTACACAGAAGCCTGCAATACTCCTGCTTTGTCTGCATTTGCACTCTGTATGCTGTGTGCCTTCTGTGCATGCCTTATGCAAAAGCCAAACTGTAGGAAATCCTCTTCTTATGATTTTTTACCTTTACTTGCCCCTTTGTTTATTTTGTATTGTAGCCTGACTTAGCAGTGTAGAAACTGTAATTTGACTTAACAAAATAAGCCCTTTTGACAAGTGTAAACATCCCTTTTACATATTAATTAATCACCCTTATGTAGGCCTGGTAGCCCGCAAGGCAGGGTGCATGAAATTTAAAAGAAGGACAAGTAGAAAGTTAATATTAACTTGTCCTTATATTGACTGCAACCAAAAAGCTTTTTTCACTGCAGTAATAAAACAGAGTACAGATAAAGAAACCAATACAATAGCTCGGAATGAAATCAGCTAGAAAAATAATTAAACACCTATTTTTAATAGTGATTAAAAATCCAATTCCATTGTGAAGTCAGGTGGGGTTTTTTAAAATAAATATTAAGGAAAAGTAACTTTCAGAAAGTTACCTTTTCATGCCTGATGTTGCCGGAGGGTAATTTGCATTGGCTCTCCAACATCTCCCAGCCAATAATTAGCTTTGAATTGGTTTGAACATGTGTGAAATACAAAGAACAAACAATACTGGGAAAGGACAGAGAGGACTCTTCTGAGCTCCACGAAATATGCATGGTTGGGGCTGTGAGCATCATTTTTGATACTACAGTGTCAAATTCTGCTTGAGTGCCAAATTCTGTTTAACAGATCTGCTGGGTTCACATAAAACACTTGGGGCACATTTGAAAGAAGAGAACAGGATGCCCAGATAATTCTTGAATATCCACTGTTTGGTTACTGGAGGACCCTGCTTTTGTTTTACCAGGCTTCTGTCTCCAGGTTTGTTGTGGATACAGTACCTGCTCCAAACTGAGTTTTAGTGTTAGATGTGTGGGGACACTAGGATTACCATCACGGGCATGGCTTAGCCAGTAAGATTGAGGCGTATGAGCATCAGATTTTCCAACTATCATGCTGGCATTTATGAAAATATATGATATGAGAAACAGTGAATGAGGGCGGCTTAAGAGGCAGGGGAGAGGGAGAGGAGTGCGGATTGGTAGCGGTATTTAAAACAGAATATTTTGCAAAATGAACAATATTTTTGAGCCCTTCAAAACAGTGCCAAGAGAGAGAGTGCATGTGTGTGGTTTTGTGTGTGTGTATGTCAAAATCCCAGTTGAAATCAGACAGATACCTCACAATAACCAACTAAAACCACCTGTGCCCAACTACTTATTAGATACAACTTTTATTAAGTGGGTGTAAAACCCCAAACACCCCTCCTGAAGCTACACCCATGATTACCATAGTACAATCCCCACACAAACACCCAGCCCTCAGAGCCCAATTTGAGGGTGGTCGAAGATATTCACCATCTTGAAAATGCCCAGAGTGAGTAGGTTTAGCCCCAATAACTTTAGCCCCATTGGATAGGCCATGCCCAGGAGTCATTCCCATCCTCTAGCTAGTGCCAAGCATAAATGTGACACCTCTAGGCACCCAATTCAGAACACTTTTGGGACCCGTGGAAGATCAGTAGAGGACTAGACCTGTTGTCTGGGACCTGAGAGAAGTTCTGAAGGACTGGATTGCTCCCTCTTGTACCCAGGACAAAGAAGTGGACTCCACGTGTCAGTTTGTTGTCCTCCTGTGTCGCTAAAGGGAGCCAACAAGCTGCAAGAGGCCTTTTCCTGGAAGTTTCTAGCTAACCAGTGTCGACTGGACGTGGACTGGACCCTGCTGTTGGCCTTTGCGTGACAGCCAGAGAATCTCCAAGTGCCTCCCCTAAGGTCCTGGGTGCTTTAGAAGTGTCCTCCAGTGGTGGATTGGGACTTTAAGGGCTAAGGACCTGATTTAGGGTTTGACGGATGGGTTACTCAGTCACAAACGTGTTGGGTATCCCGTCCACCGTATTAAATGTCCAATATATCCTATGACACTTGTAATACGGCGGACGGGACATCCATCTCGTTTGTGACGGAGTGACCTTCCGCCAATCTCTAAATCAGGCCCTAAATCAGAAGGTAAAATCTTTGATCGGGATGACTCTGGATGCTGTATCTGACCCGCACTCCATCATGATCAGCGTCAAGTTGCGCCTAGGTCCTGGTCTACTGCAACCAATGACTACCATTGGCGCTTTGTGCTTTTCAGCGCTATTTCTACCTAAAACCTTAAAAAATCATATCTCTTGTTCCCCTTTTTGTATTTTTATCATTTTGCTGTGATTTTGTTGATAAAATTGTACTCTATTTTTATCATTTGGTTCGAGATTTTTATATGATTTATTCTTTGAGCTCAGTTTAACTTACTTTGAGGGTTTACCCTGACAAGGGTTGTGATTGTTTTCTAGGGTGGTAGTCACCCACCTGAAACAATAATCCAATTTCTCACACAGCCCTGGCTATCACTGTCTGTACCCCAACCCTCGGAGTCTTCGAACCCCTAGTTGCCGGGAGATAGTCAGTCTTACTCGCCTGTCCAGTCTTGAGATGTCTTTGGGTCCACTCTGGGCCTGTAATAGTTTAGATACCAAGCAGTGGGCAGTGACTGGGAACGATTCCCCACTTTGAGCCAGTGCATTTGAGGCCCTTCTTGCATCAGAGGTCGAACGCCCCCCACCACCACCACCCCGAAAGTGCTTGTGTCAGGCCCTGCAATATATAAGGTTTCATCTTACAGGCTGCGCCCCTATAGACAGAAGATAGCCATGCACGATTTCAAGAGGGTTCAGTGATTTATCCGATGCCGCCTCCTGGGTACTGGAAGACAGCTACAGCTAAGCCACGGATTAGAAAACCGTTTTCCCTCAAGTATCCTGAACCAATTAAAAAAGACAAATGGATGCTCTGTTATCGCGCCTCTTCCTCCCACGGCCGCAGGAGGCTGCAGGGAGGTTTGGCAGGAATGCTGCCCGCAGACTCCTGTGCTCTGTTCAAGGTCTGTGGAGGGCCAAGCCTCTCACAGGCCGCATGTGACCGCGGGGAGAGTCCTAACAAGGCCGAGATAACGAACGAAATACAAAGTTTACGTTATTCCTTATCCTCGTGCATTTAAAAATTAGAGCATGTCCCAAGACACTCAGACATAGGTTTATGTTCTCTTATCTGAAATGTAGCGCGCGGGATTATCGAACATAACAAATGCATCAGCATAAAGCTGGAGCAGACTCCAAGGATCAGGGGCAGTAGAGAGAGAGGAAGGACAACGCTTAAACGCGGCAACAAAAAGGTGAAGACAGAGACAGATTAAGGGTGTAGTAAAATAACTCAGTGGGTTAATGCATCTGCTGCAAGCTTCAGCCCTTAAGAGGCTGGCTCATCCTTCCACTTTCCCAAAGCATCTATCATGATTATGGTCGGAACAATCGGAATACATTTTTTTTATTTACGGTATTGTGGCAACAAGCAAGTTATAAAAATACGTTTGATTATATTTGTGCTTTGTACGACAGAAAGAAAATAGGAATCTCTATTGAGACACTGCTAGGACCAGTAGTGTAACAAGGATGTAATGGACCCCAGTGGAACCAGGGAAAATGGCCCATATGACTGCTGTTGGGATAGTAAAATACAGCAATTATCAGTGTTCAATGGGCCCCTCAGGACGCTGGCCCCGGTGCAGTGCACCTGCTGCACCAATGAACGGTAGCTACGGCCCTGACTTGGACCACTGGTCATTTTGAAGTCTGAAATGTGGAAGTATGCCCTTCGGAGTAAAGGTCCACGGCTCAGAATCTTAAAAGAGTCGGACCGGAAACAGTGTTGTGATGCCATGGAGGGTTGTCGCCTCCCTACCCGTCCTTCCTGTCACTACCAGTAAACTCATCTAGAACATTCGCACAAGATTTGTCAAACTGGCAGCTGAGTGTAGACCATACAACATCAACTACCTCCCTGTAACCATGGTAACTGCATCCATCAGTCCATGGGACTTCCTCCTACCCCTCGTCAGGATACAAACAGGTCTGTTGAGAACCCATTTATTCTAATTTCATGTGAATTAAATGTGCATTTATGCAATTACTACATCTATTTCACCCCATCAGTTACTGTAACTCTCCCATTGAGGAAATCAGGGCGTATATTACGTGTGTGCCCTTTTATTGTTATATGTAAAGTGAGCAAAAGTCGTTTAGGTACAACAGCGCTATAGAAAGATGAAAATCAAAACAATAAATATACGGCCTCTTTTTCCTACTTTTTGTGTAGATGGCACTTCAAAGAGGCTGAGGGGTCACGTGTTGGTACTAGAGCAAACTCTGAAGTATATACATACTATGGGTCTAATTCACAAAGGTTTAGTAGTCGGAAATTTGCTATTCGGTGATTTCTCCTATCCTAGGAGCAAATTTCAGCAATGCTATACTAATTCTGTCTCCTGTTTATATTTTATGTTTATTTGAACAAAGGATAAGCTGAAAATTGGCCATTCCTGAGTCATCAAGCTAAGGAAGCAGCATCCATTTCCATCCTGTTGTTGCTTTTCTGGATTTTGCCAATGGTTGAGAAGAAAACGGAGAGGCTCCAACTTTATCCAGGAGGAAGAGGAGATACTGGACAGGTGTTCTCAGTAGATTCCCTCAGACCTTTGGGGACCCAATACTCATCCTAGCCATCATCTATCATCTGAAAGTGCACAGAAGTATGGGTTGCTGCCTCCCAAAAAAGCCTGGATTGACCACACGCTCTAGGAGAATCCTTCCCACTTGCACAGGGAAATGGCCATGGACTTCCTGTGGAGGTCCACCTAGTGCCACATCAAAAATCATTCCCATCTCTCTCCACTGCAGAGTAGGATCCTGATGAAGGATGGGCCAGACTTCCTTGCTCAGCTGGAGGCATGTGAGCAGTAGGATACTTTTGTACTACTGTTACTTATACTAGTAGTACTGTTGCTATGTAAGTGTCATGCACTATGATATCACGTGATACCTCTACATCATTTTATGTCGATATTGTCATGGGTTTTGTGTCATTGAGTTAGTCAGGCACCACACACTCATGTATGCTGCCTTAACTAGTGTGGTAGTAGGCAATCACATGTGCATAGATATTGCAAAATACAATAATGAAAGAAGGATTCGGTTAATGAAGCCAACATAACATTGACTTTGGAATGTCAACCACACACAGATTGTCATCATCAGTCTTTATTCGATTAAAAGGATCATAAAAGACACAAACATATAACCAAACATGACGTAAGAAACCCAATACAATTTTTAAAATCCATCGATAAATACTTACATTTTTTTTTAAAAGAGCATTAAACAATTCGGATGACTACAAAGTTAAGATTTACATAATCAAAAACACCCACATCGACTACAGAGTAAAAGAATATCAATTAATGAGGTTCTCATCATATTGCATTAGCAAAAATAGGTTGATGAGGACACTTCAAATGTTTGCTGGAGGCTGAGCCCTTAGAGTCCATGCCCATCCCAAGAATTTGGCTAATGATATTGAAATAATTGGTAAAGTGCTAGTGCGTAGGATTCTTAATGCAACAGCACAGCTCCTTGTACCTAAAGTTCTACACACAGGAGATAACCATACTCGTCTTGGGGTGGCAAGTGCTGGGCAAACAAACAGAAAATGGGCGATTGATTCTGCTTGTAACCCACAAGCAGGACATGTATCCTCACGGGCACTAGTCCATCTTCCTGTAAGAGACCTAAGTGGTAAGGAACCAGCTCTAAACTGGAAGTAGAGCTTCCTATCTCCGGGTTTCATGATCAGATCCCAATACTGTTCTAGGGCCGGTCTGATCTTTGCCTCCAGGTAACAACCAGTCATCCCAGAGGAGTTTGCTCTACTCCATACACGTTGTTCAACCCGTTCCCAATAGATCATTTGTAGTATTCTCTTTGAGGGAAACAGTGCAGCCACTGGGTCGCTCCACAGCCCCTCCATACCCAAGGCTATCAGGGTGTGGCGGAGCTTCCTCAGCCATCCGATCTTATGGAAGACATCTAGTTTTATAACATCCATAAGTCTTTTAGCATGCAGGGAAAGCTCCGGAGTGGTCCAGAGCCTTCGCCAGTATAAGACCGGACGGAGGTTAGCTATGTCCATGATGGCCTTCCTGCCTGACTCGTATCTTAGAGGAACCATAGGGGTACTCTGAGGAAGGCCTGTTATACTACGGAAGAATTTATTTTCAACTATGTTAGACCTGTCAGCCCTTTGGGTGGTCCCTCCTCATCATTATTTATTTTGTCCCACTTTTGCCTCAAACCCTGTTATAATTTTTCCTTTTTGGGAGCCACCAGACTTTTTAGTGTTGATGCAGGGTCAGGGAGCCATTTTCCCTACCCCTGGAACTTCTGTCTGAGGGCCTGAGACACAAAATGGTGGCCACCCATTGTCACCTGTGACATCATCAGAACCCACTGGAGATTTATAGAACCTTCCGTAACATTCTGGAACCCTGTGACAGTGAGAGGCAGTTTAGAATGTTGGGAGGCCATCTCAGAGTGGCAGTTGGCATCTGACTAGAGAGGAGAGAGGACCAGTTCAGAAGGAGGTCGGAGTAAGGCAGCAGGGGTGGAAACCAGTGCTTGGAGTGGGGTCCAGAAACCCACCCTTGATGCTAGTCCCTACTGACCAAGCCCAGCCTAGAGCCCTGTGTGGGACCAAGATCAGAAAAACCATCTTAAGGACCTAAATATTGTGAAGAGGCCTTAAAGAAGAAGACCAGCAAGCTCCTGACCTGTTTAGCGGTGTCCTCCTGGAGTCCTGACGTCGAGAAGCCTGGAGACCTGAGGCCTGAGGTGGAGAAGCGGCGCTGACAGAAAGCAGACGTCGTACCCGGAGCCGTCAGAGGTCGAGAGAGGGCGCCGACGGAGGTCGTGGAGAGGCACCGGAGGTCGAGTAAGGAGTCACCTGAGGTCGAGGTGAAGCGCGCCGGAGGTCGGGAGTGGAGATCGCACTCCGAAGACGCCGGAATCTGAGGTGAAGCGCGCCGGAGGTCGGGAGTGGAGATCGCACTCCGGAGTCGCCGGAGATCGAGGTGAAGCGCGCCGGAGGTCGGGAGTGGAGATCGCACTCCGAAGACGCCGGAATCTGAGGTGAAGCGCGCCGGAGGTCGGGAGTGGAGATCGCACTCCGGAGACGCCGGAATCTGAGGTGAAGCGCGCCGGAGGTCGGGAGTGGAGGTCGCACTCTGGAGACACCCGGAAGCGGGGAGACCGTGACCCTGCGACGCCGGAAGGCGACACCGAACCGAGGCCGCCCAGCGACACCGAACCGAGGCCGCCCAGCGACATCGAACCGGAACAGCCCAGCGACATCGATCCGGAGCCGCCCAGCGACACCGAACCGGAGCCGCCCAGCGACATCGACCCGGCGCCGAGCAGAGCCGATCATCGTGAAAAGGGCAGTAAGTGGTAGAGGGGGCGTCTGAGGCCCCGTGGAGCCCTAAAAGACCATTCTAGGGTCTAGAGGGGTGTTAGAACCAGCCTGGGAGTGCCAGGGGTGAACTGAGACTGGTGCAGTGACCTCTGTGAGGGGTTGTGTATTTTGGGAGAGCCAGATCCTTGGGTTACCCTTATTCTACCTCAGTTCAGGCCCAGCCTTGACCAATCTAGGTGGGACACCCCCCATGTCATCCAAATGACCACAAGCTGTACTTGGGCAAAGTAAAACCAAATTACCTCATGAATGTGATCTGATCTGTAATTGTCATTGATTGCTTTTCCTTATTTATTGAGGGTGCGTTATTTATTGTCTTCCACTAATTTATTCCTGCACTGTATTTATTGCCTGACTGTATTTATTTGCCATCTGTATTTATTGCACCTATATTTATTCCGTGTTTATTTATGACCTGATCCTATTTTTTGAAACCCCACTGTGGTATTATTTATTTGACCTGCTACTTTCAAGAAAAGTCTTATGGTATTGTATGTATGTTTTGAAACCTGCAACTAAGAGAAAATAAGATAAAGACAAACTACTTTCTTTCATAATTTTTACGGTGTAGTGCCGTTTTTGGAACGGATGAACGCATGGTTATTGTGAGGGTGTGACGTACGCTTAACACGGTGCCTGACCCCCGACCGCTCGAGCCAAGCTACCATTGTGCTGGGAACCTGGTGACTGCTAACCCGGTTGCCCGGTTTCCAACATAAAATTGGTGTTCAGTGGTGGGATAGAGCTGTGCTTGCGTCTACTCGACAATAACTTTGGGTAGTCCATAGGCCTACACCGGGAGTTTTCTCCAAGCGGACTTCCTAATTTTGAGTTCTGTTTTTTCCAAATTTACTTCTGGTGGTGGGAGGAGGTATTACAAAAGGTACCCCCCTGCATAGCTTCTGTAAGCAACTGTCTTCTATCCTGAGTGGGCAAAATGGAGTTTGATTGGAGGATGTGGAAACTTACACTGTGGCCCAACTCAGAGAGTTTTGTGAGCGGGAGGGGGTGTTTTGTCCCCAAGGTGCAAAGAAGGGTGAGCTCCAGACCAGCTTAAGGGCTTGGGGGGAGGCACGACGAGAAAGTAAGGTTGAGAAGGAGGACAGGGATGGAGAGCCTGACAGCGAGGAGGCTGGTTTGTACCAACCTGAGGTGGGGAACCTAGTAGCAGGGCCCAGAACACTTTCAAGGAAGGGCAGCAGTGTCTCTAGCAACGGCTTATTAGAAGCAGAATTCACTGACCGGAGGGAGAAAAGACAGCTCACATGGGATTTGGCGAAGCTGGAGAAAGAAAAAGAGGAACGGAGGATGGCTCACGAATTGAGGCTCAGGAAGATAGATCTCCAGATCCTACGGGCCGGGGCACACCCTGTTCCTAGTGGTGGCAGCGAAGAAAGAGAAATCACCAGGGAACCCAAACCCTATCTGCCGAAAGACATAGTAGCTAGCTATAGTGCGGGTGATGATATCGCCAAGTGGCTAGCGGCCTATGAGATCTCATTAAGAGTCCATGGGGTTCCAGAGAAGTATTGGGGAGGAGGATTGTATAAATACATGCCTCCAGCTGGTAGGGATACATTATTGGCCCTGGAGCAGGATGAGCAGACCCACTACCCCACCATGAAAGTGGCGCTCGTGAGGAAGTTTGGACTAACACCCGAGAAGTACAGACAGAAGTTCCGGGGTAGCCACAAACTGGGCACACAGAATTGGGTGGATTTCCTGGACTATGCAAAGAAGGCATTAGAGGGTTGGATACAGGGCAGCGAGGTGAGGGACTACGAGGGGTTGTTTGATTTGATGTTGAAGGAACACCTGCTCGAAAAATGTTTCCCTGAACTGCGTCAACACCTGGTGGATAGCAAGCTGACCAATCCCCGGAAGCTTGCTGAGGAGGCGGACATTTGGGCTAGTACCCGGGTGTCCACAAGGGGGACTGGAGGGGACTCTCAAAAGACCGGACAGGGCGGTCCCCCAGAAGAAAGAGGGAGGGGAAAAGAAAACGGAGTTCTCTAAAGGCCCCCAAAATAGTTTCCAAGCGAAGGGAACAGGATTCACCCCTAGGGCTAACCCCCCCAGAAACCCTAATCATGGCCAGAGTCAGCAGCCAAGGGTTGTCCATTGCTACGAGTGCGGTGGTGTCGGACACTATAAGGGAAATGTGAAGTGCCCGAAAAGACCACCCCCTCCCATCGGAGGAAAGGCCCCCGGAGTAGCTAGTGTAGTGCTCGGGGAGGAGATGCCCTTAGATAAGGGAAGGGAGTGGGCGGGTGTCACTTTAGTGTCCCTGGGAGAACGGGAGATGGTTCCTAAGATCCAGGTGCCCGCAAATACCACAAAGTATGGGCAGTGGGTCACCATCAACGGCCAAAGAGGGGAGGCTCTGAGAGACACAGGAGCCAGTATGACTATGGTACGTAGCCAACTGGTGTCTCCAGAGCAGGTGATTCCCGATGTACTCCACCCTGCCGCGATGGCTGACGGCAGAATGGGTCACTATCCGGTGGCCGAGGTTCCATTTGAATGGGAAGGGGTTGCAGGGTCACTTCGAGTTGCCGTAAGCCCTGCCGTGCCAGTTGATTGTCTGCTGGGGAATGACATGGAGCATAATGCTTGGAAGGAGGTGGAATACCGGACTCATGCTGAGATGCTGGGTACACCTGACTGGGCCTGTGTCAGCACAAGGTCTGCGACTACCCGGAGAGGGACTTCGCTTAGGCGGGAGCCTGAAACAAAGGCACTGCCGGCTGCCAATCAAGGGAAGAACCGAGGACAGGAGGAGCCTGCCTCGGCATCTGCGCCCCGTGTGACGGATAGGCCACCGGAGGTGGTGGACCAGGAGTCCGCGGAGGGGGATGTTACCGAACTGGAGAACCTACCCATCCCGGCCGAGTGGCACGTGGAGGGAGGGCCGACCAGGGAGGAATTCTGCTAGGGCCAGAGGGAGTGTCCTACCCTTGAGGGACTGAGGCGACAGGCCGAAGCCCAGGCAGCAGGGAACGTTGAGGGGAACTATAATATTTACTGGGAGGATGGCCTCCTCTACAGTGAACCCAAGGCACCCATGCACGGATCGTCACGGGCCTTGGTTGTCCCTCAACGTTACCGAGCCTTCCTTCTGGAATTGGCTCATGAGATCCCCTTGGCAGGACAACTGGGGCAAGACAAGACCTTTGCCCGGCTTGTCCCGCACTTTTATTGGCCTCAGATGAAAGTGTCGTCCGACACCTATTGCCGGACGTGTGTGTCTTGTCAAGCCAGTGGGAAAACAGGGGTGAAGCTGAAAGCTCCCCTGGAACCACTTCCTGTCGTTAGCACCCCCTTTGAAAGGGTGGGCATCGACATTGTGGGTCCATTAGATCCGCCTACTACAGCTGGTCACAGGTTTATCCTGGTTCTGGTGGATCATGCCACACGGTACCCAGAGGCTATACCTCTGAGGACCATTACGGCACCTGTTGTGGCTAGGGCCCTGATGGGAATCTTTACCCGAGTGGGTTTTCCCAAGGAAGTTGTGTCCGACAGGGGGACCAACTTCTTGTCAGCATACATGCGGGCCATGTGGAAGGAGTGTGGAGTGACCTACCGGTTCACCACTCCTTACCACCCCCAGACCAATGGTCTGGTGGAGAGGTTCAATAAGACCTTGAAAGGCATGATCAGAAGTCTGCCTGAAAGCCTGCTGAGGAAATGGGACGTCCTCCTACCCTGTCTATTGTTTTCCTACAGGGAAGTGCCACAGAAGGGAGTGGGCTTCAGCCCCTTTGAGCTTTTGTATGGGCACCCTGTGCGTGGACCTCTCAGCCTGGTGAGAGACGGATGAGAAAGAACTCCCAGAAAGCTTCCCCAGGGCGTGGTGAGCTACATGCTGGCCTTCCGGAGCCAAATGGCTAAGTTGTGGAAGCAAGCTTCTGACAACTTGGAAGCCACCCAAGCAGTGATGAAGGCGTGGTATGACCACAATGCTCACCCGGTGGAGTTGGAGCCTGGCCAGAAGGTGTGGGTGATCGAACCAGGAGAGCTTAGGGCCCTCCAGGATCGCTGGTCAGGACCCTTTGAGGTGTTGGAGAAGAAGGGTAAGGCTACCTACTTGGTGGACCTGAAGACCCCTCGTCAGCCCCTACGGGTGCTGCATGCCAACCGCCTCAAACCCCACCATGAGAGGCCCGAAGTCATATTGCTGATGGTGACTGACGGAGCAGAGGACGTGGAAAGCGAGCCTCTCCCCGACTTATTTGCGTCTCAAGAGAAGGATGGGTTGGTGGAGGGAGTGATTCTCTCCCCGTCCCTAACTCCTGAACAGCAGGAGGACTGCCGCCAGGTCCTGGGGCAGTACTCTTCGTTGTTCTCCCTTGTTCCGGGTAGGACTCACCTGTGCGTCCATGATGTGGACACAAGAGATAGCCCACCTGTGAAGTCAAAGATCTACCGGATGACAGACAAGGTGAAGGCCAGCATTCACAGTGAAGTCACTAAGATGCTGGAGCTAGGAGTGATTGAACCTTCCAGCAGCCCCTGGTCCAGTCCGGTGGTACTAGTACCAAAAGCTGCACCACCGGGTGCCCAACCGGAACTGAGGTTCTGTGTGGACTACCGGGGACTGAATTCAGTAACCAAGACTGATGCTCATCCAATCCCGAGGGCGGATGAACTGATTGACCGGCTGGGAGCTGCCCAATATTTGAGTACCTTTGACCTTACATCCGGGTACTGGCAGATCTCTCTGACTGATGGAGCTAAGGAAAGGTCAGCCTTCTCCACGCCCAAGGGTCACTACCAGTTCTGCGTGATGCCCTTTGGGCTCAAGAACGCCCCTGCCACGTTTCAGCGTCTGGTGAACCAGATCCTCGCCGGAATGGAGAGTTTCTCTGCTGCTTATCTGGACGACATTGCCGTCTTCAGTAACAGCTGGGAGGATCACTTGCGTCACCTGCAAGCTGTTCTCCAGGCCCTGAAACACGCTGGTTTAACGATCAAGGCCAGTAAATGCCAGATCGGGCAGGGGTCGGTAGTGTACCTTGGACACTTGGTGGGTAGGGGAGCGGTGCAACCCCTCAAGGCAAAAATCGAGGCAATCATGGCCTGGGAACCCCCCAAGACTCAGACTGAGGTCCGAGCTTTTCTGGGCCTCACAGGATATTACCGCCACTTCGTGAAGGGGTACGGGACCATTGTGGCCCCCCTCACGGAGCTTACGTCCAAGAAGCAACCTCGACGGGTAGTCTGGACAGAGGCTTGCCAGCAGGCCTTTGTGAAACTGAAGCAAGCCATGTGCGAGGCCCCGGTCTTAAGGGCCCCAGATTTTTCCAAGGAGTTCATTGTCCAGACAGATGCATCAGAACATGGCATTGGGGCAGTGTTATCGCAACTCAATGAAGAGGGTCTGGATCAACCCGTGGTCTTCCTATCCCGGAGACTACTTCCCAGGGAACAGAAGTGGAGTGCAATAGAGCGTGAAGCCTTTGCAGTGGTATGGGCTCTGAAGAAGTTGCGGCCATACCTGTTTGGCTCGCACTTCCTAGTTCAGACCGACCACAGACCCCTTCGTTGGCTGATGCAGATGAAGGGGGAGAATCCCAAGTTGCTAAGGTGGTCTATCTCCCTACAGGGAATGGACTTTCAGGTGGAACATCGGCCTGGAGTGGACCACGCCAATGCAGACGGTCTCTCAATGTATTTCCGCCTTAGTGATGAGAACTCCCAAGGGGTTGGGTAGCTCTCCCCACTTTCAGCTGGGGGGGACACGTGTTAGACCTGTCAGCCCTTTGGGTGGTCCCTCCTCATCATTATTTATTTTGTCCCACTTTTGCCTCAAACCCTGTTATAATTTTTCCTTTTTGGGAACCACCAGACTTTTTAGTGTTGATGCAGGGTCAGGGAGCCATTTTCCCTACCCCTGGAACTTCTGTCTGAGGGCCTGAGACACAAAACGGTGGCCACCCATTGTCACCTGTGACATCTTCAGAACCCACTGGAGATTTCTAGAACCTTCCGTAACATTCTGGAACCCTGTGACAGTGAGAGGCAGTTTAGAATGTTGGGAGGCCATCTCAGAGTGGCAGTTGGCATCTGACTAGAGAGGAGAGAGGACCAGTTCAGAAGGAGGTCGGAGTAAGGCAGCAGGGGTGGAAACCAGTGCTTGGAGTGGGGTCCAGAAACCCACCCTTGATGCTAGTCCCTACTGACCAAGCCCAGCCTAGAGCCCTGTGTGGGACCAAGATCAGAAAAACCATCTTAAGGACCTAAATATTGTGAAGAGGCCTTAAAGAAGAAGACCAGCAAGTTCCTGACCTGTTTAGCGGTGTCCTCCTGGAGTCCTGACGTCGAGAAGCCTGGAGACCTGAGGCCTGAGGTGGAGAAGCGGCGCTGACAGAAAGCAGACGTCGTAACCGGAGCCGTCAGAGGTCGAGAGAGGGCGCCGACGGAGGTCGTGGAGAGGCACCGGAGGTCGAGTAAGGAGTCACCTGAGGTCGAGGTGAAGCGCGCCGGAGGTCGGGAGTGGAGATCGCACTCCGAAGACGCCGGAATCTGAGGTGAAGCGCGCCGGAGGTCGGGAGTGGAGATCGCACTCCGGAGTCGCCGGAGATCGAGGTGAAGCGCGCCGGAGGTCGGGAGTGGAGATCGCACTCCGAAGACGCCGGAATCTGAGGTGAAGCGCGCTGGAGGTCGGGAGTGGAGATCGCACTCCGGAGTCGCCGGAGATCGAGGTGAAGCGCGCCGGAGGTCGGGAGTGGAGATCGCACTCCGGAGACGCCGGAATGTGAGGTGAAGCGCGCCGGAGGTCGGGAGTGGAGGTCGCACTCCGGAGACACCCGGAAGCGGGGAGACCGTGACCCTGCGACGTCGGAAGGCGACACCGAACCGAGGCCGCCCAGCGACACCGAACCGAGGCCGCCCAGCGACATCGAACCGGAACAGCTCAGCGACATTGATCCGGAGCCGCCCAGCGACACCGAACCGGAGCCGCCCAGCGACGTCGACCCGGCGCCGAGCGGAGCCGATCATCGTGAAAAGGGCAGTAAGTGGTAGAGGGGGCGTCTGAGGCCCCGTGGAGCCCTAAAATACCATTCTAGGGGCTAGAGGGGTGTTAGAACCAGCTTGGGAGTGCCAGGGGTGAACTGAGACTGGTGCAGTGACCTCTGTGAGGGGTTGTGTATTTTGGGAGAGCCAGATCCTTGGGTTACCCTTATTCTACCTCAGTTCAGGCCCAGCCTTGACCAATCTAGGTGGGACACCCCCCATGTCATCCAAATGACCACAAGCTGTACTTGGGCAAAGTAAAACCAAATTACCTCATGAATGTGATCTGATCTGTAATTGTCATTGATTGCTTTTCCTTATTTATTGAGGGTGCGTTATTTATTGTCTTCCACTAATTTATTCCTGCACTGTATTTATTGCCTGACTGTATTTATTTGCCATCTGTATTTATTGCACCTATATTTATTCCGTGTTTATTTATGACCTGATCCTATTTATTGAAACCCCACTGTGTTATTATTTATTTGACCTGCTACTTTCAAGAAAAGTCTTATGGTATTGTATGTATGTTTTGAAACCTGCAACTAAGAGAAAATAAGATAAAGACAAACTACTTTCTTTCATAATTTTTACGGTGTAGTGTCGTTTTTGGAACGGATGAACGCATGGTTATTGTGAGGGTGTGACGTACGCTTAACACGGTGCCTGACCCCCGACCGCTCGAGCCAAGCTACCATTGTGCTGGGAACCTGGTGACTGCTAACCCGGTTGCCCGGTTTCCAACAAACTATAGTGAGGGAAGTTAACTGGTCAAACCCCCATAGCTCTGCCCCATACAGAACTGAGCTTAGGGCCTTTGCCTCATAAACTTGGAGCACAGGTCTTATGGGTTTAGTAAAAGATTTTTTGTGCTCCCTGGTTAATGCTCCCGTTATTTGTCTAAATTTCAGGGCAGCCATCTCTATATGCTTGCTCCATTTGTTGTCTTTAGTTACATGCATACCTAAATAAACAAAATTGGCAACCATTTCTAACGGTTGCCCATTCATAAAAAACTTTCTCCCTCTGAAGCTTGGATGTGGGTTGAAAACCATGAGTTTCGTCTTGGCCACATTTACCTCCAGGCCATGACCAAGGCAAAAGTCCTCGAAGACTAGTAAAGCTCTTTGCAGGCCACTCGGTGTTTTTGATACGATAAGCGTATCATCCGCAAACATCAATATCGGAGTAATAACTCCAGCCAACTTTGGGGCATCTGTATTAACGCTAAGCATGGATTTTACTATCCCGTTGATGTATAGCGAAAAGAGCGTTGGGGCCATGGTACAGCCTTGCCGCACACCACGTTCTACCGGGAACTCGGGAGTAACATCGCCTGGTCCTCCCCACTGGATTTTGGCAAAATTTGTCTTGTGTAGCCTCATTATCAGGGTCAGAATTTCTGCGGGGAGCCCTAATTTTTCCAACACCACCCACAACCGCAGACGGGGCACAAGGTCGAAGGCAGCTCTTAGGTCCACAAAAGCAACATAGAGACTGCCTTTTCCCAAAGTAATCACCTTCCAATGGAGTTGCACAAAACGAAAAACCTGATCCACTGTACTAGTTAGTTTGCGAAAACCAGCTTGGAAAGGGGACAGGATCTTGTTGTCTTTGATCCACTCTAGTATCTGGTTCAAAACCATCCTCCCTATAACCTTCTGGATTGTGTCTATCAGGCTGATTGGTCTATAGTTACCTGGTAATGTCTTGTCACCCTTCTTGAACACTGGGATTATGACAGCCCCTCCCCCATGATTTAGGGACTGGGGCACCTTCGGCCACAGCATTTGCCAGTAATGTAATATGCTTGCTCCAGCAATTTTTATTGTGGAGAAAAAGATCAGATGGGACTCCATCTAGTCCCGGAGCTCGTCCACTTGCTACGGATCCCAGAGCCATTAAGGCATCATTGGTATTAAAAGGGCCATGGCAATAAAGAACATGAGTTATCTCCCAGGGGGGATTAGATTGATAGACACATGCATATTGGGGTTTGAAATATTTTAACCATTCCTCTTGTGTAACATGGTTTGAGGGTCTGTCAGGCTGGCCACCTCTGCCCCAATTAATGATGTTCCAGAATAATCTGGTGTCCCTGGCATGGCTAGCACCCTTCAGGTCAGACCAATAGAGCTCGTCCCATTTCATTTTAGCCTGACCTATACATTTTTTGTATAATTCTCTAGCCTTTTGCACACGATCGTTGTGTCCACTAGAAAGGGCTGCAGCCAGATCAACTCTGGCTCTCCTGCAATCAGCATCATACCATCGTAGATGCTTGAGTGGTGCCCTCCTGTCTTTTCTTGCTGGTTTCAGAAAATGCCAGCGTATTCCCTCAAAAAAGGTTTCGTGAAGTCCAGTGGCTAGTGCACTACCTGGCGCAGTGGCCATTAGACCCTCGAGTTCCGATGTAACTTTGGTCAACTGATTATCAATGTTATCAATGGCCTTGTTATTGGTCTTAACCACACGCCACTTAAGCCTGCGCATATCATTGGAGGGGACTACTTCAAGTAGCTTAAATTTCGTCACCTCTTCTTTTATATTACCAACCTTCCACCACCAATGTGTTACACATAAAGGATTATGGTCACTTTCAGGTCTTGGATCAACCACCATATCTTTTACGAATTGCCATAACTTCATGCTACAGAGGACGTAGTCAATCCTACTCCTATAGCGGCCATTATCAAAAGTATTGGCCCCTTCCTTATCCCCCTGAGTCCTCCCATTCAATGCCCTCAAGCCTCTCTCATAACAGAAAGCATTGACCTGCACTGCGGCCTCTGTCCACCTTTTAATTGGTTCTAAATCAAGTCCAGGAATACCCCAAAGCTGTTCTTCCTCAGGATCAAGGCCCCAACAAAGGTCTGGGTCCAAGAGCTGTTCAAAGGTTACATTCAGATCCCCCACGACGAGCACTCCCCTCTCACTCGAGTGCTGATCAATAAGGGAATCCAAGTTAACCAGGGCCCGAGATCTTGTCCCTTTATTCCCTCTAAGGTACAGATTATAAATGTCCATATCACCCAGTGGGCCCAGGGATAGTCTGATTAATTGGATGTCAGGACACCCTGTTGGTAGCTCGCTAACCATCGAAAATAAGTCTTGGCGGACCCAGATTGTTAAACCACCCATGGGGCGCCCTTTGGGACCCTGAGATGCTGGAACATGGAAGTTCAAATAGCCCAGCAAGAACTGAGGCTCACAGGACCAGGTCTCCTGAAAAAGGCAAACATCAAAGTTACCAATGAACTCAACCCATTCCGGAGAGTCCATTTTTGCCTTCAGGCCAGCAACATTCCACGAGATCATTGAACCCACTCCAGATCCCAGCTTTTTAGCCTGATGATTAGTTTTAGGACTTACTTCGTGTTGACTCTGGTTCTCTCTGTTCATATGTAAGATTGGGACCCTTGTTACGTTAAACGTCCCGGGTGAGACAAAGTCCACTTCATCCACTCCAACCATAAGCGCATCTACGTCTACAGTGGCATCCCTGGAGGCCAACGGATTCGAACTTTCTATCACCGGTCAATCCAGGTAATCTAAATTGCACCAACCATTGTAATAATCGGAGGAGGGGGTAAAAGACCCTGGGGGAATTCCTTTCCCTACCCAATTTTGTCTGGTTCTTCCGCCTTGATGAGAAGCTAAGTTATAAAAATAGCTTAGGTCATGCACCCCTATCCCAGACCGGTCCCCAAGAGGTGGACAATCACAGATGAAGCGCACTAGGCTCCTGTTTTGAAAATTCACAATAATAGAGTCGCCTGCGTGATCTTGTGGTCTGGATCCAACCCATCTGACCCTTCTGACAAATAAAATCTTCCCGTTCATATTGTCGGGGATTGGTCTGTTCCTATTTAGAATGTCACTTTATTTTTAAGTTCTTGGTAGGATTCAGACTTGCCATCTTTTAATTCGGGGACACCAGTTAATACTGCAACATAGGGAAAAGAAGCTGGGGGAAGATGGATGTGGACTTTGGGAGGTTTAATAGATTTATCGTAGGGCTCTCTACTTACGACTTCTCTCACACCCTTATTTTCCCTGTTAATATTACCCCCAGATTCGTTGCTTTTTTGGCCTGCCCGTGAATTAGTTTGGTTGGCATTAACCAAAACCTTTTGTGAATCAACCCCTAAGCTATCCTTAGTGGTCACAACAGGATTAGCAGTGGGATTAAGTATAGGGATCGACGTAGGTGCACCCAAAGATGCTGCATTAGATTTTGCTCTATCATTTGTTACTAATTTAATAAAAAATTTTAAAGAACAAAAATTATCAAGCATTATTTGTTCGAGACGTTCGATTCTTTCGTTGGCCAGTTTTACCCTTTCTAAGAGGGGGAGTATTAGTGATCGAACCACCTGTTCAATTTGAGAAATCATTTCACCGGATTGTGACTGATCAGTGAGGCATTTATTAGCCACACCAGATACCTGACAATCCCCAACTAGTAAAACACCAGGCACTTTGGTTAAATTTTCCAGTTTTTTTTAAATTTTTGACTGCCTCCCGCCTTGGGTATCCCCACCTCTTTTCCTCTTTGGATTGGTAGATCTTTTTATTTTTTTACTAGCCCTTGTCTGGGGATATGCTACTTCAGATCTTATGGAACAGATTGTTTTGTAAGGTGTTAATGTGGAAGGGATGTACATATGTTAGGGTGTGCCCAGATGACCATGAAACTTCATAACTTCTGTGACCCTGTAACATGTGTGACATCCACAGTTAAGCTAGTGTGGTTTTATCGATTATGTAATTTGAGATGTCATCAGTGATGTCATCAATCTTTTAACATGTAATGAGTGATGTAATATGTGAAGTCATAATCAGTGCATGTCGCTTGCACAAGGTATAGCAAGCTCAGTAAACTATAACTGATGAAGTTCACAAGTATTTTGTTTTTTAAACGTTAGTTTTTACCTTAATTTATCACCTATCTATAACGTCAAGGTAACATTTTTCCAGTAAATTTCGAGTTTTTCAGGAAGAATGTGGGGTGGTGGTTTGTGGGTGGTTGCCTACTAACGGGTGCTTGACTGCCTTTGGGGGTTGGACACAGGCCCTGCAGCCAACCCCACTCTGGTTCGGCCAAAGGCTATGCTTGGCAGAGTGCTGGCCACAGAAGTAAGATAAACCAATCAATCAAGGGTCTCTTAAGGGCGGGGCGACTAATCAACCATATGGGTCTCAAGGCCTGGGGGGGGGGGTTCGCAGGTACCTGTCCATCTAGGAGGGGGTCTGTCGAAGAGCCAGATTTTGAGGTTTCTTGCGAAGATGGGGAGCGATGTTGTCTGTCTGAGGTGGAGCAGAAGGCTCTGGCCGCGAGGAAGGAGAAGGTGTGGCCTCCCGATCTGCTCTTTCTGGTGCAAGGCGCTGCGGCGTAGGAGAGCTGGACTGATCGTAGGGTCCTTTGGGGTGCGTGGAATTTGAGTCGGCTGTTCAGGTATGCTGGTCCGGTGTCGTGGAGGGCCTTGTGAGCATGGGTGAGCATCTTGAAGGTGACTGTAGCTTCGATGGGGAGCCAGTGGAGTGCGCGCAGGTGCTGGGAGATGTGGCAGCGTCTTGGCAGGTTGAGGACAAGTCTTGCGGCAGCGTTTTGGATGTTCTGTAGCTTGTGAGTGAGGTTTTTGTTTACACCAGTATAGAGTGCGTTGCCGTAGTCGAGTCTGTTGGTGACCAGGGCTTGTGTGACAGTCTTTCTGTGTTCGAGGGGGATCCATTTGAAGGTCTTACGTAGGAGGCAGAGGGTGTGGAAGCAGGAGGACGAGACAGAGTTGATCTGGTGGTCCATTTTGAGCTCTGAGTCCAGGATGATTCCCAGGTTGCGTGCGTGGTCCGTGGGGGTGGGCGGGCTTCCGAGGGCGGGGGGCCACCAGGTATCGTTCCAAACATCTGGGCCCATGATGAGTACTTCCGTTTTGTTGGTGTTTAGTTGTAGGCAGCTATTTTTCATCCATTTGGCGACGGCTTCCATGCCTTCTCGAAAGTTGTGTCTGGAGGTGTTGGGTTCGTTGGATAGGGAGAGGATGAGTTGGGTGTCGTCTGCGTATGACACAATGTTGAGTCCGTAGGTTCTGACGATGGGGGCGAGCGGAGCCATGTAGACGTTGAAGAGCGTAGGTCTGAGGGAGGATTCCTGGTGGACTCCGCAGGTGGTTAGTGTGGGGTCCGAGAGGAAAGGGAGGAGTCTGACCAACTGCGTTCTGCCAGAGAGGAAGGAGGGGATCCAGTCGAGGGCCTTGTCTTGGATCCCTGCGTCGTGGAGTCTGCTTATTAGGGTGCTGTGAGAGACTGTGTCAAACGCCTCTGAGAGGTCGAGGAGGATGAGAGCTGCTGTTTCTCCTTTGTCTAGTAGGGTGCGGATGTCATCTGTTGCAGCGAGGAGGGCGGTTTCCGTACTGTGGTTTTTTCTAAGCCGGATTGGGAGGAGTCGAGGATGTTGTGCTCTTCGATGAAGGTGGCGAGTTGGCGGTTGATGGCTTTCTCGATGACTTTCACTGGGAACGGGAGCAGGGAGACGGGTCTGTAGTTTTTGAGGTCGGTGGGGTCCGCCGAGGGTTTCTTCAGGAGGGGGTTGATCTCGGCGTGTTTCCAGTCATCGGGGAACGAGGCGGTTGCCAGGGAGCGGTTGATGGTGTGGCAGAGCGTGGGTGCGAAAGTGTCGGCGGCTCTGTTGGAAATGTGGTGGGGGCAGGGGTCTGTGGGGGCCCCGGAGTGGATTGACTTCAACGTCTTCAGTGTGTCTTCGGTGGTGAGGGCTGCCCAGTTGTAGATCGCTGGTTTCAGGGTGTTGGGGTAATTGGTGAGGGTTCAGTGTTTTGGTTGTCTTCATCGAAGTTGTCGTAGATGCTCTTGATTTTGTGGTGGAAAAAGGTACTGAGTTTATCGCAGAGGTCTTGTGAGGAAGGGATGTTGGTGGACTCGCTGGTGGGTTGGGCGAACTCCTTGATGGTGTTGAAAAGTTCTTTGCTGTTGTGTGCATGAGTGGAGATTCTGTCTTCAATTGCTTTTTTCCTCATTTTTCTGATGAGTTATTGGTGGGCATTGGTGGTGGCTCTGAAGTTGTTGTGGGCTTCTGTGGAGTTGAGGTTCTTCCAGGCCTTTTCGAGGCGGCAGCAAGTGCTTCTGGACTCTCGAAGTTTGGTGGTAAACCATCTAGCCTTCTTGGCGTGGGTGTTGTTGTTTTTCTTGAGGGGGGCTATGGTGTTGGAGCTGTCGGAGATCCATCTGTGCAGGGTTCGGGCTTCGGTGTTGGGGCCGTCGTTTTCCGCAATGGTTGGGGTGGAGTTGCTGAGTGATGAGGTTAGCTGGTCTTTGGTGATTCTGGTCTAGTTTCTTCATGGGAGAAGGTGCTGGTGTCTGTGGATAGTGGGTGTTCTGAAGGTGAAGTGGACGCATCAATGGTCAGCCCATGGGAGTTCGGTGGTGGTGCGTGGGTTCGGTCACGATTTGGCGGAGTCCAATGGTGTGGAGGTTGTCCAGTAGGGATGTGGTGCTGGGGTCCAGTTGGTTGTTGAGGTGGAAGTTGAGGTCTCCCAGTAGGGTGTAGTTGGTGGACGCGATGGCATGCGAGGAGATGGTGTCTGTGATGGAGTTGGCGAAAAGTCAGCGGGGTCCAGGGGATCGGTAGATGAGGGTTTCTCGGAGGGTGGAGGTGAGGCTGGCCAGTATCTTGAAGTGAAGGTCTGTGGGCTCGTCGGGGAGTGTGCTCAGGCTGAGGATGGATTTGTGAATGATGGTGATTCCTCCTCCTGGGCGGGTGGGGCGGTCCTTCCTGGAGATCTTGTATCCTTGGAGAATAGCGATGGCGCTGTCCGGTCCCGTAGTGGTGCTGGTCCAGGTTTCGGTGAAGAATGCTACGTCCTGGGTCCTGCTGTCGAGGAGGTCCCAGATTTCGGTGGCGTGTTTGGGAGCGATCGGACATTGAGGAGGATGCATTGCTGGGTCTTCGGTTCGGTTGTGTTCTTGCAGGCGGGTTGTGCTGGGTCCGCGTTCTTGGCGGTGCTGCAAGTGTGCCGGCAGCGGTGACAGCTGAAGGGTCCATGGGTTTTGGCCTGTGATGCTAGCTTGCAGTTGTTGTTGCGGCCTGGGTTGAGTTCGTGGAGTGCCGTTGGGTCGTATATTTGGCTGTGCAGAGATCCAGGGTTCCTGGTGCTGGTTGCGGTCTGGTCATGGATGGGTGCAGACGGGTTTGTCTTTGGCGTGCCTTTGGCGTGCAAGTGGCGCGGCCGTGCAGTGGCCTCCATTAAGTAGGGGTCGGGGAGGGCTGGACAGTTGGGAGGCGGGGAGGGGAGCTTGATTGGGCCGGTCGCACTGATCGGGCTGGGGGAAGGGGCCGTGGGGGCAGCAGCGGCGGGGGAAAAAACAGGTGGAAAAGGCAAAGGAAAACGTCAAAAAGAGAGGGGAAAGTGCAAATAAGGCAGCAAAAGTGCACGCAGAGTGGAGGAAAGACACAGAGGACACAGAGGAGGGTGAAAGGGGGAGACTGGGATGAGGGTGAAAAACGGAGGAAAAAGACAGAAGGGGAGTGAAGGGGGAGCTTGAAATAAGGGGAAAAACAAGTTAAAAAGGAGGAGAGACACAGAAGGAGAGTGAACGGGGGAGATAGAAACAAGGGAAAAATTAGTGAAAAGGAGAAAAAAAGTGGAGCGAGAGAAAGGAGACAGAGGTCCACTGGACCACCAGGGATGAGGCGCAGGTAAAACCTGCGGGTGGAGTAGGGCCTCGAACACCAACACTCAAGAGTGCAGGGGCTCGGGGGAAGGCCTCACTTAATGGTGGAGCTGCAAGAGAGGGAGAGCAATTTCACTTACAATGAGTCAGTGGTCTTGCAGTGAAAAACAAATATCGAAATTTACTGAAAAAAGCAAAGGTTAAATTTTCATTATATGTACAAAAGGTTGTAAAATGTTAACTAAGTTGAAAATATAAAGAAACCAAGGGTTAAAGTGGAACTATACATAGGTCTTCTCATAATAAAAAACCTACTGTTATAAAAGCACAAAAAACCCCACAGAAATTCACCAGTTATACATAACTGACATTGCTCCGCTATGATGCAGTGCTTATGGCTGCACAATTTACATCACTTGTAAGGTTTGTAGTCCATTATGGGTGTGCAAGTTGTAATTATGTCAGATGTATATATATATATATATAACACTGGTGGCAATAGTGCTATTTATGGTTGGGTCAGACTTTCCATAGGAAAGGTATTTTATTTGTTGTTGTCTTAACAACTTTGATGCTCTGGTGTTGGTTAAAGAATTCCACAAAACTTTTGGGAAAAAAACAGTTTATTCACTTTGGTCCCTTCATGGATGATTTAATTGGTACTCGTATATTGCAAGTCTTTGCAGATAATCTGACAATAACCCATGCCCATCAAACCCCTTTTTTGTAGGAAATGCAGATAGTTCACATCCCTGTTCAATGCTGGTGAACTTCAGAGTTTACCGGGAGAAGGTGCTTACTAGTTCCATAAGGAAAAGAAGAGTTCAAATTAGAGGTGGGTTTAATGTGCAGTTCTTTGCCGACATGTCTTTGGAGACCTCTAAGAGATGGAAGGAGTTTAGACAGGTGATCTCTTTATTTCAAGCCGCAGGGGGTCAAGCCAGGCTTTTGGAGCCTGCCAGATTGAAAGTGCTGTTCAAGGGAACATTTAAGGTTTTCAATGACATCCAGATGGCACAATATTTTTTGTGTGAAATTCAGTCTTAGTAAATGATAGGTTTGAGCTGAAGGGCTCCTGGAAACTGGTACTAATCTAACTGATTAATCTAATTGATGTAGTGAATGGAGTTGGGGGAGGGAGTCTAATGGGGCTGTTTTTCTAATCTGAAATGGCTGTAACTGTATTTTGATTTCTAATTGCTCTGTATGTCTCCTTACAAGCGAATAGTAAGTGAACAGTATGTAGCAGCCTATATGTCAAGTTAATGGGGGGATTGCCCCAACCAATTGGGGCCTCAGGAAGGTGCAGCGCATTGGAAGTTGGAGGGGAGAGGTGCCGTGACTGGGCAACTCAGAGTCACGGCATAAAGTATGGATGTTGTTGGGGATGGGTACGGGTTTTTTTGGGTTGGGGTGGTGCTGGGAAGGAGGAGTGACCTTACAGCTCCCAAGAGGGACTGTGGCTAGCACGTTGGGGAGAAAAGGGTTTCTTGCAGGAATTGGTCAAAGCAACCTAAACAAGTAGATAGTGTGGACTGCCAGGAAGTATCGAAGCATTTTAGGCTCAATAGGAGATTATGTCTAGCCTGGCATCTGGTCTGAGTTGTAGGACTGTTTTCAGTTAACCTTATTGGGCTGAATAATGCATGCAAGTCAGGGCAGTTATTCATTGGCTTGTTGAGCAGAAAGCGACCCTTGTATTGCTGCAGGAGACTCATCTTAAAAGTCATAGATACTATCAGTAAACTGGAGCCCTTTCCAACATGTGGGCCACTCTTTCACTTCAGCTTCTCTTAGAGGTGTTGCAGTTCTTCCCAGCAGGAAATTTGTGGGTAGAGTAGGGCAGTGGGTAGCCGCTCGGTCGGGAAGATGGGTCAAATAAATAGTGAGAGGTACTCCCTGGTTTCATTTTACGGCCCAACTTTTGATGACCCTCAGCCACTATACAACTTGTTGCTTCAGTTGGTGAGCTTTCCCAACACGGAAGGGATTTCAATTTTGCTCAAAACACAGAAGTAGATATAAATCGGGGGGAGGGGGAGGCGCAAACCTAAGGCTGCTAGGGCTATGCCGAGTGTTAAGGAGGAACATAGCTTGTTAGACCCTTGGCAGGTTCTTTATCCACGCAAGTCATATACTTTTTTCCTTCTCGTTAATGATCCAATTCAAAGACAGATTAGTTTCTTACCTCTAAAGATTTGTTGATTACTTCTTCCTCAATCATCGCAAATTCTTTATTAGATCACGCTGCTATTGGCGTAGAGGTGACCATTTTTGAGAAACCAGTTCTGTCGAACCCTTGGTCTTTAAATAGAGATTTTTTAAGGAAGAGTCCTTCACTGAACAAATGAAGGCTCAGACAAGGTTTGTTTTTTGAGTGAAAATGAACAATCTTCCTCAATTGAAAATGTATGGGAGGCATTTAAATTGACAATGCGGGGGAAAATTGCTGCTTATCAGGTCCAATTTAATCAATTAAATAATATGAAATGAAGAGAATTGACAGAGGCCTTTTCCTTGACAAAGCTGAAGCTCATGCAGGTAGTTAATCCCCAGCATTTTAAAGAAAGAGAACTAGCAAAGCGTAATCTACAACTTTTTTTGTTAGAGAAGCAAATTATACACAGAGTATTTGGTCAACAATTATATGAGGAGGGAGGAGTAAGTGGAAGGCTACTGGCCTGCTGGGATAGAGCACAACAAGTAAAAAATGGTTATTATAAACTTCGGGATCCTTCAACGGATATGTTGCTGGGTGAAACCCTTTAAATAGATGTTATGTTTCAATAGCACTTTACCAGCATCTATACCGCAAATCTATTGTATTGCAATCATCACATATTGGGGTTTCCGGCCAGTACTGACCTCCCGAAGTTGACAAGTGAAGCAGCAGATGGACCACCAAACTCGTCATCAGGCCCTTAGTCCGAACATGGAAATCTTCACAGTAACTTCATCTAGCTGCTCCTCAATGATGACGTCTCCTCCTCCGGAAACTGCCTGTAGACTTTACCCGCTGAACATCTATCTTCTCAGCACATTTTTGTTGAATTTTCTTCTAAGTCCAAAGGTAAGCGCAACCAGGCCCAATCTACTTTTTTTTATCTGACTCGCTCTTTATCGCGGTCAGCCAGATTTTTGACTTTGACCAAGTCTCGCGTGACTAGATGTCCCTGCTTGGTCCTGTGGTCTTTTAGGAGCTAGTGTTTACCGTAAAATTAAAAAAATCATAACTTTGGTTCTACTGATTTAGTTTTTGTCATTATGGGGTCAAACAATTTATCATTATCAAAATGTACTCTATTTTTCTAAATTGGTGTGGGATTATCCTTTATTACTGTTTGTGTGCTGCATAAATATTCTACACATTGCCTTCAAGTTAAGCCTGACTGCGTTGTGCCAAGCTACCAGAGGGTTAAGCACAGGTTAATTTGGTGACTTTACTGTTTCACCCTTACGGGGATTGTGGCTGTTGCTTGAGCAGTGTTTACATCCCACTCAACCAGTAACCCAAATTCTCACAGTGGTTCATTTTGTCATAGAAATGATGGTTTGTGCTCTAGTCTGGAAAGGTAAAATGAGGACACATTTTCCATAAATTCTCAAACATCTTTCTCATTAATGTCTGAAAAGAAGTCCGGTATGAAAACAACAGGGAGAGCCTGAAAGTTAATTTCCCAGTGTTCTGCTGCAGCTTCACTACAGCTTCACCAGATTGTTCTAATGAACAACTAGAATGTCATAACTCTGTATTTATGACAAAAGTATGGCACACCTATACCCTATCTTGATGGACCTAAAGCTATCCAACTGAAAGCATTTCCTTCAGAGGATATTTCTGTAAATTAAGAAAGAAGGGTTTTCTTATTGGCATAGAAATTATGGTTAGTGCACCAGAAAGTTAAAATCAGGACACATTTTATTTAAGTTCTCAAATATCTTCACCATCTACCTCAGTAAAACATTCTGACATGTAGATTGAAACATGCACCTCCAACACCAGCATCAGTCTGTCAGGTAACACTGCTGATCAACCACAGCTTCACCACTGAGTTCTGTAGAACAACTAGAGCGCTAATATTTTGCATTCAAGACTAAAGTGAGACATTCCAAAACACCATTTTGTTTAAATTGGAGTTTTTTAATTAAAACCTTTCCTGTCGATCAGGCTGAAGAAAATGAGCACTGAGAAGTAAAAGCAGGTATGAAGCCAGCCGATTAAAAAAGTGAGGGGAGGTATGGGTTTTTATTAATTTGAGGCATGATGCATGTATAAAGGGGCTAAAAATACTTGAAGAGGGAGACCACTGCATAAGTACAACATCCCCTTTCACCATGCTCACCTTCTAAATTGCTTAGGAGAGCCCTAATTTAAAATGGTAAAACATTTTTATAGACAAACTATAAATGCAATAGTGGTTGGGTACCCATGGAGGATTGGGTGCAGGACCAGTAGCAAACCCACGATGCGCACAAAAAGTGTCTATGTGCAACCGGCTTTGGCTGCCTGCTGAGTACTGGGTGCGAAGGCCAGGCCCTGTGTCCAACCCCCAATGCCCACAGCCATAGGCTGTTGGCATTGCGGAGCATGGATTGGGTGCTTACCGAAGGCTGAAGTTTGGGCGCTGGGACAGTTGATAAGAAAAACTGAAATTCACAGAAAAAAAGGTTAATGCGACGGTATAGTTAGGTTTTGAAATGAAGCAAAAAATCTGAATCTTAAAAAACAAAAAAAAACACTGAAATACGCTAGTTACTGTTAAGTCAATTAACTATCATTTGCGCTCCATCATGCTTATGACCTAACATATTACATCACTCATGGCATGTTAAATGACACCATGGATGACATCACTCATTAGATTTAAAGAACAAAACAGGGTAATATGTGAGGTCATAATCAGTGCATGATGGGGCATAAGTTATATTTAATCCTTTCCCTTCTTTCATTTTATAATCATTCCTTAGTCCAACAACCTTCCCCATGCAAACTCCCAATGTTATACCCACCAGAACCTGCTGAAAGTCCCCAAACTTCAATCCAACCCCTCACCTGTGAACCTCTGAAGGGTAGATACACCCGCTAATGACTCACCAGCCCCACAAACGCTTGTCTACTCACTACTGTCAGCATCACCTGCCCTAAAATGACAAAATGAATCCTCACCTTTATAATCAAGCCAAAAATAATGTACTCCGTACCCTCTCAACTTTTCCAGAACCCATAACCAAAAAGCCTTTTATAACAGTTATGCACTTACAAAGTTATAAGGGTGAGTGAGAGGGGAACAACTCTTGTATGCTGCTTGCCCACAAATTAGGAGTTAACCTAAGAGGCTAAACTCCTGCCCCCTTCACATTAAGAGCCCTCTACCCTAACCCCGCCCCTCACATAGACCCAGTGCCACTCACTCGAATAAACCTGGGGGAAGACAGGCCATGCAGGTCTTACTCCCCACAGCTACTTCATTCTTATGCATTATTTAGTAAAATAGTATGTAAAATAGTATGACAACTCTGTCATTCAAAATGAAAATAATATTTTAAATCATTTAGTGGCGGTTCCTCCATGGGAGCGGAGGAGCGCTGCCCCCCCCACACTGTTGGGAAGAAATCTGGAAATATAAAATGGTAATAAAAGGATTTTACTACCATTTTATTTTTCTGGTCGAATGGAGAGTGCGGGGCGGGTCTAGTACGTCATTGTTGCTGATTGGTAGCAATGACGAGTGGCCCCTTTAGAATGAATTGTGCATGTTGATTTGGCTGGCTGCCTTGCTTTTTTTTTGTAAAAACTTATATTGGTATTTTGCGAGTCATTAATCCATATAGTCTTCGTTCACATTTATTTTATACATTCCGTCTCGGATTGGACATGTTAACGATAAGGTGGGAGAGAAAGTACATATCCTGTGTGGAACGTAAGCTTGTACACATATCTTATTGCATTGTTGTGTGCTCTATTGCGTCTCTGGGTTGTACATCCTTCCTGTAAGTTCTGGTCTATAAACTACTGGTGCGGTGTCTTAACTATTAACTATGGATCGAACTGGGGTCGGGTAGAAGGGGTTTGGGTTGTGCCCAGGTGGGAGCATTTTGTGTGGGTGCTGTTATGCCGTTGGTGTCATGAGGTTTGGTGTGAGGGTGGATGCGGCGGTCTCTGCGGGAATATCCGAGTTTCCGGATGTCTGTGTGGGGTGTTGGGTGTTCGATGGTGGCTGGGGGTTCCCGGCGCAACCTGGCAGGCGATTTCCTGGTCGATTGTGCTGCTGGGATCTGGGGTGCAGTGGGTGGTCGGTTATGTGCTGTCTGTTGTCTAAATTGTTGTAGGAGCAGGGCCCATTCTGTGGATATGTGGCGCTTACGTAACCCCCTCACCTCTTCATTTTTATTTTTTTTACAGAGTTTTATATAGCGCAAACTTGACCTAAATCGGGTATTAGAGTGCTTTACATAGCACCAGTTTCATTACATGAGGACACATTCAGTTTTGTTAGGCACGGGGAGATTAAGTGATTTGCCCAGAATCACAGGATGTTCAGCTGTCATTGCCGAGACTCAAACCCAGTTCCCCTGATTCGAGGGTGACAGCCCTAGCCGTTATGCCATCTCCTCTCCCCAAATTGCTTATCGTTTCCTTTTATGCCGTTCCCCATTTATTAACTGCTCCCACCCAGGCCACCAGTGGGGGCCCCGTCAGGGCTCGCCAGTGCATAGCTATTCCTCTTTTTGCCAGCAGGATAGCCAGCGATACGAAAGGGGTCTGAACTTTGTGTTGTTTTTACCACCGGAACATTCCCAATGCGCTGGCCTCCCATGTATTCATGTCTGGTAAGCCCGTGACGTCCTGTAATGTCTCGTCTATTGAACTCCAGTAAGGCTGTAGTGTGGGTCAGCTCCAGAACATATGTTGGAAAGCTGCATTGGAGGCTTGACATCGGGGGCATGAAAACTGCGTGTCTGGGTAAGCGATAGAGGCGTGCCGGTGTTAAGTATGCACGGTGCAGGATATAAAATTGTATATTTTTAAAGCGAGCGTTTCGGGATACTTTCTTGGGGTATTCCACTGCGTGTTCCCATTCTTTGTTGTGCAATGGTCGCTCTAGCGCCTCTTCCCAAGTCTGTTGCAGTGAGTCTAATGGTTTGACTGTGAGTTCTTGTATGGCTTTCTAAAGCCAGGTAACTAAATGTCGGCCTGCAACCATGTGGAGGATAGTATGTAGTACCGGGTGTGTCGCGGGTTCCTCTTCGGTCAGGTCCCAGTGTGGACGGCAACTGGAGATGATTTGTTTGTGGAGAAGGAATTGCCCTGGGGGAAGTCCGCTGTACTCCGCTAATTGGTCGAACGGAGTTAATTGTCTGTCCTCGAATAGAGATTCCATTTCGAGAAGTGAGTGGTCCATCCATACCTGCAACATTTGTGATGTGAAAAAATCTCTCACTTCTGGGTAGCCCGATCAGAGGCAACAATGGGGCGTGGATAGGTATTCCTGGGGACATGCGGTGCATCCTTTGCATGCATGTGCTGCCTATTGACACTTGCAGTGGGTATGTCATCATAGGTCTAGTGCTGAGCAGGAGCAGTCGGCGAATTGCTGGCAGTGGTATAGGCCCGGTCTTGGTAATGGTTTCTCCTAGGTAGCACTCTGCTGTCCAGTGGGAAAGCCACTGAAGTTGTGCGGCTAAGAAGGCTGGCTATCTTGCTATGGCCAAAATAACATGCGCAATTCAAACTCTAGAACCCGGTAGTCTTAGGGCCTTATTACGACTACGGTGGTCCGATCACTGCCACACTGTGGGACCGCCCACAGTATTACAAGTGTGGCGGTCAGACCACCACTGAACCACTGCGGTTCAAGTCCAAAATATGCTGGCGGTGCGGCAGCGGCATGCCGAGCATATTTTGAGTTGCCTCAACGCGACTCTTTTCATGGCAGTCGCCTCTGTGCATTCAGGGGACACATGTTGTGCCTCCCTGTAGTTTTGCACTCCAGTTCCTGCACGGGAAGTTATGAACAACATGGTGCATTCCTTCCGGTGCAGGAACGTGCACTGGCGGTCCTGCTGAGGTGCTGTTTAAGGCTCACAATGAGCCTTTAAACAGCACCACCGTCTGATCACTACGTCGCCTCCCACCAGACCACAAAATTACTTGTAATCTGGCTGGCGGGCCATAGTGAGTTTCGGCGGTCCAGAAGTAGGCAGCACACTACCGCTAGGTGACCACCAAAACTCGAAATAAGGCCCTTAGACAGCTGGGTTGGAGAGCAGGCCCTGGCCTTCAGTGCTCTTCGGAGCGCTGAGGCAACCTGCTCTAACCAATCTAGACGCTTTACTCATGCAGCATGAGAGCAGTGTCTGGGTTGGGTAAGGACCTGTAGGAGCTGGGGATACTTGCACTTGGAAGAGTCTGGGGCCAGGGACTGGAGAACACAGAAGAGGACGTGCTGCAGGAGAAGGGAAGTGAAAGTTTTTTTCATTATTAAATGTTTATTTGTATGTTTTTTAATTGTATTTATGTCGATCCACATTTTTTGTTAGTCACCATCCACCACTGTCACATTGCCAGTAACACAAAGGCTAAGGAGTGACGCGTGGAACGAGCAATAGAACACACGTATGAGAGTGGATTGTCAAAATATAACATTAGAATAATGCAATATATTTAAAGGAAAACAATATAACGTTTAAACCAGTCTAATCAAATTATTACTTTTTTTTTTTTTAAAAAGGTATCTTGAAATTAACAGAAATTCCAAAACATTTGCAATTAGATCAGCACCCTTCATTGCTCAATAGTTCACAAGAGTTGCAGCCCTTGCTCAAGGCAGTCCCTGTGCACTTAATTGAAGCCCCCCCACCTCCCCCCCCCCCCGGGTGTGGTGAGAGACAGGAGTGGTTTTATGACAGGAACAGAAGCTCCATGTATGCTTTCTAATCCTACCATTTCTTTAACAGAAGACATTTTAAACAACAGCAACTACAGATCTTAGAACCCTGAGAAACTGAAACCCCAATAATAGGGAACAATGTATCCACCAATAGGAATAAACCAGGCCTAACCTACTGTAGTCAACAAGTCCTCTTTCCTTGTTGACTAAACATTTAGAAATCATCTAGATGAGCAGAACTAATCACAGCATTAAGGTCATTCAACTTGGAAAATGTAAATGTTGCAAATCCTAGCACTCAGTGACTTTCACATATCAGAAGATTGTTGGATTATCTCCAAGCAAATGCGACCAAAAAGACACAAAAAGAGGCCCATTTCCTTGCCAAATCGAAAAACGTTCTTATCTGTACAAAGTGCCAGGAGTTTAATCACCTATATTTAGTTGTTCTTTATTGTTGTAAGTTGATTTGAAGAAATAGGAATGTGAGAAAACAAAAATGCTGAAACTAAAACTTCAAAAGAAGGTTTCGGAAAAAATACATTTTTGAGAATTTCCAAAATGGTGGGAAAACACAGGCCTGTTGCAGAAACCTGTGCCCAGGAGATGTAACAAAAATAAAATAATAAAAAGGTAGAACAACTTCAAGTCCAGCAAAAGTATGCAATACGAACTTTATGCAGAAACAGTGGAGAAACAGAAAAGAGAAAGAATAATAATTAAGCATTTACAAAGTCAATTGACCTGGCGTTGGTTGTTAACCTACCTGGCATTGCCAATGCTTTTTAAAATGGTTTTATTAATCTTTATTACAAAAGCATTTGAACAAAAAGCCCTCTGTGTGTGTGCAATCATGCCTAAGCACAGACGAATACCTTTGAATGTTTCTGTAAGAAGAAACATTCAAAGATGGAACCCGCATGCACCAGAAAGGCCGGCCATCTTTTAGATGGGATTAAAACCCATTAAAAAATACACAACATTTGCAGTGCCCACACTGGATATGACACACTGACAGAGGCAGCGAAGGCCCAAACAGCCAGGCCCTTGAAGAATAAAATAATATTTTCAAAAATAAGCACGTTTCTTGGAAAATAAAGGAGTTGATTTTTGGGGGAGAAGTAAAATGATATTACTGACAGTGAAGGAGCCAGTGGCTCAAGTGCAGTGATGCACTCCTTTGCAAAACAAAAATGACACACCAACAGGTCAGTGGAAAAAGAGGACTTCGGGGCTGGCCTAAAGCCTCTTTAAGTAACTATTTTACATATATATGGCGGAAGAGGAGCACCAGGGATGGACATTAGTGGTGGAAAAAAGATCTAAGGAAGGGGCAGATGTAGGTAGACATAGTAATGAGAAAGTCAGCAAAAGAAGATTAGTGTGGAAAACATGGGGTGAACGGAGGGGCACAGTGGTGTGGGGAAGATAGCTAAAGAGAGTGATATGGTGCAGTCATCATGGAGAAGAAGGGGTTGGATGGAGGAGTAAAGGTGTGTGAGACATAAAGGAAAAGAAAGCATGGTTAGGGGTTATGGAGATAACAAAAAAGCAGCACGCAGGAGGAGAAGGAAGTGCGGAGGAAGAGCAGGAGTTAAGGAGCATGCCAAATGTCACTAGAGAAATGTAAGAAGAAAGGGGAGGAGAATTTCAGGGGATCTTACCTTGATTTGAGAAAGGAAGAATGGAAGGAGAGGGCAAGAAGAGTAGACATTGTGTAAGAAAAAAATCTACATGATTGCTGTGCCAAAACAAACTTGGAGAATAACATTTACTGTGGTAAAATGTACAAAGTCATCACAACCAGCACTCTTGCTTATCTTGCAGAAAAGCTCACTATCTCTTGTGGTTCATGGCACACCCACAGCCAGGAAACCTTCAGACTACAGACTGAGAAGTATAAAAAAGAAAAATCGAGTCCGCAGACCTTTTTGATCTAGGTATCCAGTATGTAGAACAACATCCACGTACCCATCAGGACCACTCTAATGCTGCTCCAATTTAGGATGGAGTTTAGACTCACCTCTTTCAAGAACACTACATTATCATACATTAACTGTCCACAAACCAGCTACCTCTCCTATCACTTGTTGACTTAATGTTTGTCTTTGACCGTGTACAGCACTCCTCTGCCTTTCAGCTATGTTTGCGCTTTAGAAATAGCACATGCATACATACTGACAAAAGTCATTCACGTAGTTGCATTTGATAACTTGCTAAATGTCATTTATCTTGAACTTTTAAGAAAACAGAGTGAATGGAATGGATTTGTCAGAACCTACTACACCAAGGAGGCTTTTCAACAAGATACCAAGCAATAATTTATTGTAACCTTGGGCAGGAACTGCATTCTTAATGATTCTGCACATCACAGGTCAGCGTGCCACTGCATCTGATGCTGTCGTCAAATGGCAATGGATGTGAAAGTGCTTGTTTCCATTTGGCTGGAACTCAAGAAGCTTTATGAGCATTCCTTGCTATCTGAAGGAGAAACAACATATTAGCACATTGAGATAAGTATCAAGATAATTCAACATAGAGTTACTCGACCCAACACAAACACCAACTTCTCTGTTGTTGGTGTGAATAAATTCAAGAATACAAGACCTGTATTATACTGTTCATTCCTGTTTCACTGCGGATAACCAGCTGCTGTCAAAGCTGCATTGAAGCAACAAAGACCTGCCAGTGTCAGAAACCTGTAAATACGGAGTTCTGCTGTGAGTGGCTTGAGTTTTGTGGAGACGGGTCAGGTAGACATTCTTGCTTGTAACTGTTAATTAGTACATGATTTATTGTAGTGTGATTGATTGTATCTGCTTTTTATTTTTTGTATTTGTGTTTTAGTAAGATAATGTTTTGGTTATGAAATTATTGAAATTTGTATATTTAGTTGTATTAATGTATAGAAATAATTGTTCAATATTGTTTTTAGTAGCAGGGGATTGGATTTTTAGAGGATATGGGTGGGGAGATTTTTTTTTTGTAATGTATTTTTTTAATTAAAATGTATATTAATATTTTTGAAGATATGTAAATTAATGATTTAGAATTCATTCTATTTTGTTATATTCATATTTTAAATTCATAGTAATGTCATATTTATTAAGATATATATTAATGTTTATACATAAAAAAGTGTGTTTAAAAATAATTTAAACTTTTTAAATAAATCATAAAAAGTATGTTAGAAAAAAATATTCAGAAATATTTTTATATAAAAGTTAACATTTTATAATTTTTGTAAAAATGTATTTTGAAGTGTAGAAATGTTTTACTTTTTTTTTAAATTGCAACTGTATTTAATTTTTTTTATATGTATAACAATTTAGGAATTATTTAAATATTTTTATGGTTTATGATTGTTTATTTTGGAATAATAGTTTATTTGTTATTGTAAGGTTTAAAGTTTAGGAATGGTAGAAACAATTTTCAAAATTATTGTATCTATTGATAGTAATTAAAATATTTTTTTTTCGGACTCGGCCCGCGGTGTGTTTCAAGATGGCCACCTAGTACAGAGCTCTGCGTCGGAGATGCTGCTTTTTTTTTTGGGTGAATTTCCCCTGATTTTTTTCACAAAAACGTCATGCTTCATAAGGGGAACACCTGGTGATCCACAGGATGCTTCCATATCTCATCTAATGGGCTTCAGCTTCATTTGACATCGCTAATCTCCTGTTACTTTCTCCGGTCGCCATTTTGGATTCTCCTGACTGGATTCTTCTTCAAGCAATTGAGGATATCTCCTCAGGTACTCACTTTTAGCCTTATTTTCGACGCACTTTCGACGCTCTCTGGGGTCCTGGTTCCTTTTTCATTTCAATTGTTCCTATCCCTCAGGAGAGCTCTGATCATTCTGGTCGCTTTTACCTACGTTTATATTCAGTTTTGCCTTGGGTGTCTTCTCAGATACATGGGCAGAAGTAAAAAACTGTTACACTCCAATAGAAAACTGTCACCTGGCTTGCCTTTATCCAACTCTTCTATCTCTGATCCCCTGTTGGATTCTCTAAACACTCCTGTAATGATGGCTCACTCAACTTCTTCCAAGGCAGTTTCCTCACATATTGCTCCACCTAAACTGCATTCGCCCTCTCCTGCCAACAAACGTCTAAAACAAGACCCTCCTTCTCCACCGAAGACTGTCCTTCTTATATCTTTGGATATCATTTTGGAAGAGATAAGGGCACTGCAGCCATTTGTAGAGGAGACCAATACTCGTTTACAGGACATGGACACTAAATGGTCATCACTTGATTCCAGAATTTCCATAGTGGAACAACAAGTTGGTGAGGTGCAAGCCACTTCTACAAGAATCTCATCTTTGGAGAAAGACACTCTGCTCTTAAAGAAATCAGCTGAAGACCTTGAAAACAGGAAGAGACGTAATAATCATCATTTATATGGTCTTCCTGAGGGCATTGAGGGAGGTGACACGGTGTCCTTCTTCTCTTCCTTTCTACCGAAACTTTTGGATTTACCTACGGTTCTGAATATCCAATGAGCGCACAGATTAGGCCCTCGCCTATCCTCTTCCTCAGTCCTCTCAAAGCCTTGTGGGGTGATAACCTTATTCTTGAAATTTACTGTTTTTTGACCCAGGATGTGTCTACAGCGACTGCCAAGAGACGGAAAGAGTTCCTTGAACTTCGACCAGCTTTACGCTCTTTGGGCGCTCGATATGGCCTATTTCACCCTTGCTTATTCAAGGTGACTTTTCAAAATCGCACATCCACTTTTGAAGAACCTGCGGATCTTCGGAAGTTCATCAGTTCTCATTCTGCGGCTTCCATGGAGATTGCTGGCCCTTCCTCTAACACATGACTTTTTATCTTTTGGTCAATGGTATCTTACATTTATTCATTAACTTTTCCTTACTATACAGGTTGTTAACCGTTGATGTTTTTTCCTATTAAGTCATATATTTTTTCTTTATTATTATTACAGTTCATTGGATCTCCTCCACATCCCCGTTTTCTGTTTGTTTTTGGCTTCTCGATGTGGTGCGTCTTTCGCTCTGAGGGTCGTGCTGTCTTTAGTGTCTGTCGCCAGCCCTTTTTCCTTTTTGTACTCCCTGAAAGGTATGTATTGCAGTCGTCAATTTTCTTTTGACATGTACTGCCCTCTTTTCTCTATATATTTGTCTCCCTGTTTCCTTTTCTTGTTTTCCATTTTTACTTTGTTTCCTCCCGCTCTGTCTTTGCCTTTTTCCTTCATTTCTTGCTTTGCCTACCATTTTTTCTATATTCCTTCACTATTGTCAGCCCTTTTGGGTTATACTTACTGTTATTTCCTCCATTCAGAGTTGTTACATGGAATGTAAAAGGTTTTATCAATCCTATAAAGAGGCAGGGAATTATTTTACATGTAGCTTCTTATAATCCTGATTTAGTTTTATTACAAGAAACTCATTTGTCAGAAGCTGAGGCTCTAAAGCTCAAACGTAATTGGGTTGATTCTGTTCTTGTTTCTCCTACAATTACAAAAAAGAATGGTGTAATTATTTTATGCCATAAAAGGTTGAAATGCTCTGTTGTTTCGCAGGAAATAGAGGCTGTTGGTAGATGGATTTTAGTTAAACTACTCATTAATAATAACATTTCTTTAACTGTCTTCAATATTTATGGCCCGACCCAACCGGATTCTACCTTCTGGCCTACTATTACAAATAAATGTAAGCAACACAAAGATGATTTTTTTTATCCTTGGGGGTGATTGTAAACAGGTCATGGACCCATTTATTGACCGCAAATCGCAAGTAAGTTATATTCCTCACAAAACTCACAAACAATTCCACAGTACAATTACGCAGACACATCTCGTAGATGCTTCGAGACTATGTAACCCAGACCAAACAGAATTGTCTTTTTTCTCCCCTCCACATGGTTCCTTAACCTGACTGGATTACATCTTCCTGTCCAAGCCTTTAGCTCGTCTTCAATTGAACCCATTGTGATTTCAGATTATGCTCCGGTAATTGCTGATTTTGATTTGCTCCATCCGCAACCCAAATCTTCTAGATGGAGATTAATCAACTTTCTTTTGCAAGACCCAGTTTTTTTCTCCTCCTTTGCGGAAGAATTCTTCTCTTTGAATGAAGGTCTATCTTTATCTCCTACTTTGGTGTGGGATACCTTTAAAGCCATGGCCCGGGGCTTCATCATTGATTTTGTATCCAGAAAAAAGAAACACATCCTAACTCAGTATAAGGCCCTGCTAACCAATATCAAACATTTAAAACATCAATTTTATACTTCCTCATTGGATTCCACTCTGCAGAAGCTTGTTCGTGCAAAGCTGGAGTTTAACAAGATCTCTACTGTAATGTTTCTTCTCTTCTGCTTCGTAGTAGTGCCCGATATTATGATGGCCGTAACAAAGTTGGAACTCTTAGCTAACTATCTCAAGTCCAGAAAAGAGAGGATGCTGATAGACTCTTTTCAGTCAGCAGATGGGAAACATCTTTTCAAAGATCATGACATTTTAGATTAATTTACAACTTTTTATAAACATTTATATACTCTAGAAGCACCTGCATGGGACCCTCTTGTTGATTCTTATCTTAGTAGTAACCCTCTACCTCTACCCATAGATCTTGACTTCATTTCCCTTGATACAGACATATCGCTCCAGGATATCACTAATTCTCTAAACTACTAAAGAAAAATAAATCCCCTGGTCCAGATGGTTTTTCCGTAGAATTTTACTTACATTTTTTGAATCTCTCACTTCCAAAACGTTTTAATCTCTTTCAGCATTTTTGCACTACTGGTAAGGCAGGTGGTACTTTCCTAGATACCTCTATCTGTCTCATTCATAAAGAAGGTAAGGATCCTAAATTCTGCAAAAATTATCACCCTATATCCTTGATAAATGTGGATTATAAAATGTTCGCTAAATTATTGGCATTATGTCTTGAACCACTCCTACCCCATTTAATTGGTACAGAACAGTATGGTTTTGTGAAGGGTAGATTAACTTCTGATAAATGTTTTGAATAAGGCTTCTACTATATCCTATTCGCGGGCTGCAAATCTATTGATGCAGAAAATGCTTTCGATAGAGTTGATTGGTCTTTCTTATTTAAGGCGCTTCGTTGGCATGGTTTTGGTTCTAAATTAATTTCTCTAGTCTCATTACTTTACACGGCACCCACTGCTTCTACTATAGCTAATGGTCTTGTTTCAAATAGTTTTTCCCTTCACTGTGATGTTCGACAGGGTTGCCCCTTAACTCCTCTTCTTTTTATTTTATCCCTTGAACCTTTTCTGACTTATATTCGTTATAACACTTATATTTCTATATGGAGATCATCACTTGAAGCTCTCTGCATATGCAGATGATATCTTACTTTTTATATCCAATTCAGAAACTTCTATCCCCCGTTATTACAAGAAGTTTCAGATTTTTCGGCGGTATCGGGATATAAAATGTATTCTGACAAAATGGAAATTCTCCCCATAACCAAATTTTGTCCCAAGCATTACTTTGACCTAACTGGTTTTCGTTGGAATAGTTCTAGAATTAAATACCTAGGTTTATGGTTTGCTAATTCCATTTCGGACTCGATTAAAATAAATATGAAAGAAATTTTTGATCGGGTTTCCAAATTACTCTCCTCCTGGAATTCTCTTTTACTTGGTGGGGATGCTTTGATGCTATCAAGATGGTGGTCACTCCTATTATGTTATACATTTTTTCAATGATCCCAGTCCTCATTCCTTCTATATATTTTTAAAAAACTTGACTCCCTTCTTTCCAAATTTCTGTGGAATGGTAAAAGAACAAGAATTTCTTTATCTCATCTTAGAAAACTAAAATCTATTGGAGGTGTGAATTTTCCAAATTTTAGATTGTTTCACAAAGCCTTTTGTTTTAAACAAGCTTCTTACTGGCTTCATGTGGGCGTTCCTTCTTTCACCCCTTTATGGGTTAGTATTGAACGCTGCTTATTTTCCCCTTTCTCTATCCCGGAGATTCTCGATTTCACAGACAAAACCAGTCTCACATCTCTTCCGTTATTTAAAAACACTTGCTCATTGTTAAGACCTTACTGACAACCTAAGATAATCTCTAGGGAAACATTCTTGCGTTCTTCTCTTTGGCATAATCATCTTCTAACCATCAACAACAGACCTTTGTTTTGGAGCACTTGGAGAATTAAAGTTATCATCTGGGTTCAGGATATGTTTGATGGCATTTCTCCTTGTTCTTTTCCCCAGTTCCAAGCCACCTTTAAGTGTCCCCGCTCTTTTATACATAAGTTTTCGCTACTTAAATAGCTATGTTTTGCACTTTCCCTTTAGTGGATTGGATGATTGTATTTTTGCGGTTTGTACATGGCACATCGCACTTTCAATTGGAAGTGTAGCTTTGTCTTGACTGGCTTTCATTAAGAATTTATTCTGCACTTTTAGATTTTATATCATTGCAATGGTGAATGGTTTTAATGGATGTTTTTGTATAGTTTTCTTATATGCCAACGAATGTTCTTTGTCGTAATATTATTGCAACTATTCACGCTTGGCACTCGCACTTTAATGGTTATCCTGTATATGTACTTTTGCTGTTTTGCACTAGGCACATTGCACTTTTTCCTAGTACTTCTTTTTCTTTGTACTTCTACACTTCAAAGCCATATTATCTATGATGTGAATGTTAATTGTACTTCGCAATGTTTTTCTCTTTTTTCCTTGTACCTCTTGCTCTGCTGAATAAAAAAAATAAAAAAAATAAAAAGTTTTCGCTACTTATGGAAGCAATTCTGGAAGTTTTTATTCCCTTCCCTCAGAAGATTCCTTGTCTACACAAAATCTATTTCTCAAAATGTTGTCGGTATCTCCCTCATTTATAAATGTTTCAATTCCGCTGATCCGGAGTGGCCCAAGACTAAGATGGAGCTCGCCTAGGAGACAGATTTCGGTTGTGAATGGAGCACTGATTTTTGGAGCAAGATATGGACCAGATCGTTAAAAGTATCTAGATCTGCATCTACCACTCAATCTATGTTTTCTCTATATCACAGACTATTTTTTACCCCCATCTCCATTGCCAATTTTACACACTCTAATAATAAGACCTGCTGGTCTTGCGACCACCCTTTGGCTGACCTGTACCATCTCCTGTTTTCATGCCCCCCGTAGCTTGTTTTTGGTTACAAATGTGGTCTAGGGTCTCGACCATTTTTAATTTGCATATTCCCTTATCAAATGCCCTTCTCTTTACGGGAAGTTTATCAGGGTCACTTGGGCTACTGTCTCATGAGCGAGGGTTGTTTGACCTAATGTTGGCTTTAGCTTTTCAACAGATTATACGCAATTATAAATGTTCAAACAAGCTCTCAATCAAGTCTTGGTGGAATACTGTATGCCACTATCATATGTTGGATACTGCTTTGCCTCCTGTTGCAATCCCCAGGAAAATAGAGATCTCTTTTGGTTACCGCTGACTGTTTATTTAAATAAGATCTCTATTTCTCAGGTCTCCAGTAATCGTTCTGAAAACTTACAGCCTCCATGAGTTTTTACTTCTTAGCCTTTCTTTTATATAACATTCAGCATTGTAAACTTTATATGAATTTTTTTTTATTTGTATCCTTTTTTGTTCTAATGAGTTTTTATTGTTATTTGAACCTCAGTTGCAGAGTACTTCTTATTCCTCCCTTTCTTTCATTTCGTCCACTTTTCCTATATTAATCCTAAAAAATGTAAAAAGCTTTCTGCTATGTTTTATGGCATATTTTTATCTCATATGTTGGTTAATCTCAAATATTGTTACTCTTTTGCCCTATGTTGTATGATGAACTTTACGTCAATAAAGCTTCTTAAACGTAATTTTTTTTTTGCTATTTGAAATTTTTAATTTGTATATATAGGTTTGTAGTTTAGGTTAGTTTGTTTTTAGAGTGTTTTTTATGTATGAGTATGTATTGATTGTGTATTTAAATAGTTTAGTTTGCATTACATTGTTTAACATGTTTTATATTGAAGTGGATATTGTAAATCTCACCTCTTTAGCCTCCAAATAGCCTTAGATTGGAGTGGCATTATTAAATGTCACCCTTTAGTGTCCAACACCTTACCCCAATATGGTTGGATTGGAGTGGGAATAGTAAATGTCACCCCTTTAGTGTCCAACGCCTTCCTCAAATTGGTTTAGAGTGGATTGGGAATACTAAATGTCACCCTTTTAATGTCCAATTGGTTTAGATTGGGGTTGGAATAGTAAAGGTCACCATTCTAGCGGCCGATTCCAATGTCGTTCGAAGGGCTCCGAATCGGATTCGATGTTTGCCGAATCCGATCTGGAACCCTTGTTTCCGACCGAATCATACATATTTCCCAATGAACGATTCTAATGCCTGGAAACCGTGAGGGCTGCCCGAATCCATTCCGAAAGGCATTCGGACAGGTCTCATCTTTTTGAGCCGAACAGTACAGCTCTATGGACTCTGTTTTCCGAGCGAGCGAGTATGATGACCGATTCGAACAGCCATTACGATTTTGATTCTCCAAAAAGAATCAGCTGCTGGAAACGGTCTGTGGGGACCCATAGCAGGCCCCCTTCACCCTGGGCCCTCCGAATCAGGCCTGTGGGGCTAACCAAGGGACACCCCTTTCCAACCATGCACAGTGCAGCAGGCACCATGGGGTGCCTGCCACAGGGTGCAAGATTTTCCTCAGCCACCCCTTCCTTCAATGGGAGCCTGTGATCTCGTTCGGAACACAGGCTCCCATAGAAGTCAATGGGATTCCGACCGACTTGTAACCGGAAGCATCCGGATGCAACCAAATCGCTCGGTCGGATTCCCCCGATTCTAGTCATTCGGAGAGCATTCCGGAACCAATTTGGTCGTAATGCTGTATGAACGACATTGGAATCAGCCCCTTAGTGTCCAACACCTTCCCCCAATATGGTTAGACAGGAGTGGGAATAGTAACTCCTTTAGTGTTCAATACCATCTCACATGACATCCTTCTCCGGCTAATCCAAGACATAGGGGTCTCCCATAAAGCCATATTTTGGATCAGATCCTGTCTAACGGATAGGATAGAAACTGTTGTTCTAGGAGAGGTCTCTTCCAGAGAACAACTGATCACAAGGGGTGTACTTCAGGGATCGTCTCTTGGCCCTGCCCTTTTTAATATCTATATAGCACCCCTGATATCTCTGATTGCCTCCTATGGAATCGCAACCACCTCTTATGTGGACGACACCCAGTTGATTCCTCTCTAGACAAGAGGTCTACTGGTCCCGAATTGAATTTCTCAAATGCGTCTCTTATGATTTTTCATGGATGCAAAACAATCATCTCAAGTGTAATTCAGAGAAATCTAATCTTTTCTCTCCTGCACGTTGGTGCCCAACTCAGTCCCATCTCCACCGGACACGGTTAAAGTAGCAAAGAATATGGCGATCACATTTGACACCGAAGTATCCTTTCAACCTCAAGCAGTGGTGGCAGCCGGCTTATGTTTTAACCTGATCAAATCTCTCAAATAAGTTTTCCACTTCCTTCCCTTGACCGCTAGGAAAACAATAGCGTTTGCCCTCATCATGTCCAGACTCGACTATCGCACTCAGCCCACTCCTAGTTTTGATTTTAACCATGTATAGTGTATATCTGAGTGAATAGTTTAGGATACATTTTGAAGGTCTCATCCATCATCCATGATTCACATTGGCAAAAGTTACGTAAGTTATCTGCTGCAGTGAATATTAGGGTTAGTTTTTAATTATTTAGGTTGTTATGTTAAAAGGTAAGGATTCTCATTATGTGTAATTAGTAAGTGTTAAAGTATGTGTATGCCTTGCTATCGTCTAGGGGCAGGTGGCGTATCTCTGGTGGCTATTTTAGTTCATGCAATTAAACGTTTTAATGTAGGGATAGGTGATAGTTGGCCTGTGATGCGTTAGGGGACTTTAGGTAGTATATCTTTAAGGATATTGCATTACGTTCCTAGGTAACTAGTGCTTGCCTCTCTTATACCTTGCAATATTACCCTCACTTCTATTCCTGTTACATTTGGGGGGTGGATGTGCTCTCTTATATGAATTACAGCATCATCCTTTGTAGTTGCCGTGCCATAGTATGCATTAGAAAAATATTTAGTACATTTCAGTTTATATTTTCTGTTGATGAACTTTCTTGGCTGTCCGGGTAGCCCATGTGATTTGGTGACTGCTTTCCTTCCTGTGAAGTTATATACTTTGCTTCTTCTGTCATTGTAAAGTAGTGTAATAATATAAATATATAGAATAATTGCAAGTTTTATATTTGTTAATTACATGTAAAAATATGCAACTACCTCTATTTTGTATACTTACATGTATGCTCTGTTTAGAAGTTTCACACGTTTTTGCAGCTTTTCCGTTAGGGGTTTTGTAATATGAAGCAGGTGCGTTCTTTTCTGTTGGATGATAGTTGTTAATTTCTTGCAGTTTATCACATATCTCAAATTTTATCTCATAGGTTTTTGTTTTAGGAAGCCTATGTAAAGAGATACAAGTTGGAGAGTTTTTTATTAAACGTTTGTTATTTTATGTTTTTCAGTTTAATAACATTTTAGTTTAAATATAAGTTTTATTTACTTGGTTGGTTAGTTGTTGAAATGTATATACTTTTTCTTTTTTTTAAATTTCCAAGTATTTTTTTTAGATTTTTAAAAAAAAACATACAATTGTCATCGCTTCTCCATCGCGGGGTAACATCACAAATTGGCTATGTTTGCCAATGATACAGGTAAGTGGTCTACATGTTCGGATGTTCCCCTTTCCACTATCTTACAAAAGGAATGGTATTGAGTGGGAGGGGATAGTCAAAGAAAAGAAGAGAAACGAGAAGAGAAGAAAGAGGGTAGTGCACAAGGAGAAGTTGACGCTCGTGGGTCTGCTTTGGCCTACGGGAGAGAGTTCTGCGGGCAATCGCCCTTCTTCTATTGTAATCACGGGGGTTCATAGGGGTCCAAGTAGTCATCCAGTGATGCCCACATTTCCCTGGTTGCTGGTCTCCAGGGTGAGTTCCGCAGTGCGGTACGGTCTGCGCCGCTTAGGTACGTTACCCAGTTGAGCCACCCCTTGAATGTCGCCTTGGCTGTCTCCTTCCATTTGGAGACTACAATTTTTACTGCCGAGGTCAGAAGGAGGTTTAGTAGATTCCTGTCCTGTTGTGAGTCTAGGTAAGTGGTTATAAACGCCGTGGCAAGGGTGGGAAATTCTGGTTTTAGAGTGCATCCCAGCATCTCTTCTATAAAACTGAATATGTTTTCCCTGAACCTTCTAACTTTAGGGCAGTAGAAGTTGAGGTGTGCTAGGTCCCCCTTCTCATTCTCGCAGTTCCAGCATAGGTCAGCTTCCCTGAGGCCTAGAGTTGCAAGTCGCGCCGGGGTCCAGTAGGATTTGTGTAGGAGCCAGAATTTTGTCTGGGACAATGCTGGGTTGATCTTGTTCCTTGAGGGGGAGGCCCAGAGGATCTCCAAATAGTGTTTGTTTAGTGTGGTGTCATGCTGCTTTGTCCAGTATTCTGCTGGCTTATCATTGATTTTGGTGGCGCTAGGGCGTAGCAGCTTGTAGAGACTTGGTGTCCTACTCTGTTGAGCCTTGTCATGTATTGTATGATTGCCGGGTTGTGTTGTGCTAAGTTTGCCTTTGTCAGAGCTGTTCTGATCTTTAGGAAGCTGTAGAGTTCTATGTCTGGTAGGTTATGTTTCTCTTTTAGCGTGCTGAATGTGGTGGGGTTCCCTCCCTCCTACAGCTAGGCTGGATAGGAGATTCCTATTTTCTTCCAAGTCTCTATGGCAAGGGGTTTCCCCCTATATTTAATCTTGTTGTTTGCCCACAAGGACTCCCACTTCGAGTTTTTTATACTGTGTTCCATTTTTTTGTCTATTTTGAGCAGGGCCACTTTTGTGCTCTTGAATATTGGGTTGGAGGTGTGTATGTGTTTGTTGGCTGTTAGGAGTACCATTTGTTCTAGGTTGTCCAAGATGGCTCGTTCAAGTAGTAGCCATACCGGCATGTAGTCCCGAGGGGGTGACAGCCAGTACGCTCCCTGTTTGCCTATGAATGCGATTTGGACGGTTCAGTAGTCGGCTAGGTTCAGACCCCCTAGTTTCTTATCTAGTCTTAGTTTTTTTAACTTATTCTAGCTCTTTTGCCTCTCCATAGGAATTTGTTAATTGTTAATCATCTTGTCCAGTTTGCGGTGGAAGTCGTCCGTGAGTATGAGTGGGAGCATGCTCAGTAAGTAATTGATCATCGGGGTAATCATCATCTTGACTGTTTCAATTCTGCCCCACCATGTTATAAATTTGGGGGACCCGGACTCTAAAAGTGTCTTTGTCTTCCCTAACAGTCGTTTCTGATTGTGGGCTAGTGTGGTTTTAAGGTCATTGCTGAATTGAATCCCCAGGTATTTGATGAAGCCCGTTTGCCAGGCCAGCCCGAACCTCCCAAAGAGTCTATATTAGTATAGACGTTGAGAGGTTTGGCCTCAGACTTGTCTTTGTTCAGCTTATACCCTGAGTGTTTTAAGTAAATCTCAATCGCTCTTATCAGTGCCGCGATGGAGCTCTTCGGTTGTTCTGTCACGATGAGGATGTCGTCCGCGGCTAGCTTGACTTCCACCTCGTTTTATACATATTCCCTTAACCTCCTCGTTGGCCTTGATGTCTCTGATTAGAGGTTCCATGGCCAGCAGGAAGAGCGAGGGGGATAAGGGGCAGCCCTGTCTTGTACCCCGCTGTAAGACGAAGGGGTTGGAGACTGCTCCGTTGACTACAATGCGTGCTCTGAGGTCTCCATATAGCGCCATTACCTTCCTTGTGTAAGTAGTGCTTGCTTCAGAAAGCATCCTTTCTTTCCAACCAGGAACTGTTGGCAGCCATCTTGTGCCTCGCATCGAGAGAAAATACATCCAGTCACCCCACAGAGAGCTGCGTTTTTGGCTTATTTAATAGGCAGGTGCCGACCCCATCTATTTATACTTTTAAAAACCGAAGCGGGAGCCCACCCCGCCGGTTCATGCCCCCCTGCATGTGGCCGCAGCCGAGAACACCTGGGATGAGCTGAGACGCTGCACAGCCCTCGGCGACCCAGAAGTCAGGCAGAGTCCGCCTGAGTGTGGGCGGGGCCTGCGAGTGGAGTGGTGGTGGTATGAAGAACTTGGGTTTCTTCAACGTTCACCCCCACCGCCGTACTGTAACTGCGGGCCGGTGGCCTGTAGGCATCAGGCCTAGGTCTTGATGGCGGGGAGTTGCAGCCTGCAGCTGGAGTCGTCTGCCTGAAGTGGGAGTGCAGCCAAGGCCGGGATGCCCTCCCCGACGGTCACACAAAGCGACCGGCTGCCCGCCAGGCGCAGAGTGATCCCAGAGAGAAGTGCAGTGCAGGAGACAAGGAAGGCGATTACCTGGGGGACGAGGTGTCGCTCCTGCCACCGAACGTAACACCCAGCAATACGACCCTGGTGCCAGCTACAAGACTACACCGGCTGGAAAGATAGAAGCATAGCAGAGCGGCCTGCATAAGATCGCCAAATGTGTGAGAGGCCTGGCAAGGAAGAGGAGGGTGAGGGTATCGCTCTGCACCACTGCGTGAGGCCGAGTTCCAGCTGAGAAGTGGCAGCAGCAGGCCCGCTGAAGACACCTAAAAAAGGTAGCGTTGAGCGATTGCAGGAAGCTTTAGTGTGGTACACAGCCCCATGCTGGCCCTACAAGCATTCCCTACACCAGCGACCCCAGACCTGCGTGGAAAGGACGACTGTGCCAGTTTTTCAGCATTGCGGGAATCCCCCACTCGACACAGTATAGCAGCGCACACCCGCCAATACTGGCATCAATCTCAGCCCCAAGGTGCTTGTTACTGTATGCACATAGCTGTAGTCATCGCCCAGCCCAGGGCTACCACCTGCCCCTTTAGCCTCTGGCTATGCTTTACCTGGGTTGCCCGGCCTTTAGTAGGTAGCAGTTTTACATTAAGGCTGATGTGGCCGTTCCTTCCCCTGCTGTTAATTATCCCCTTTGTTAACACCTCCCACCCGTTGTTTCACAGCATCGGCGTGGTGAAACCTATGCCTCCAGAAACCCTCTGCAGGATCGGGTAGGTTGGGGTGGGTGCATGCCCTGCTGGCTTTATTATGGGGGTCGGGGGTGGAGGGGTGGGGGGGTTGATGGACAATCGCTCATGTTTTGTCTGGAGAAACCTTGGGTTTCATTACACGGTGTTTCATATCCCGTGCCCGTGGGCATTTGCACTCAGCTCATGCCAGGCAGAGACAGGCTCACTTGCCTGCTCAGTCTTGCTTCCCCCTTATGGCTCAGCGTTAGTCAGCTCTGCACCCCTGTGTTTTATGTCGTGCTTTCTGTGCCTGTGTTGATTGCTCAATCACCTGTGAGTTTATTCTGTAGCTCTCCTTATATACAGAGTAGTGTCCAGACAAATGGGTGGATTTAAGGCTTGCGTTTAGTGTTAGTGAAAGGTGCCACATTAAAATCACTGATGAAGTTTCTTATGTTACCCTCTTGTGCTCATCAAGTTCTCATGGTGGGCCCTCGGATTAAGCTTTTGCCGCTGCCCACCAGCATTACTAAATCTTCTCACACTTCTCAGCAGTGTAGGTCGAGCTTCTTGCACTGCCCACTAGTGCATATCCAGCTTCAGACTTCTCATGACTGTGTACCTGATTTCTCACACTGCCCACTTCGCTTGCTACCCTCTAGTGTACATGTAACTTACCACCCTGCCCACAAGAGAGACACACAGCTTTTCACCCTTCCTACTTGTGAACATTTTGGGGCCGATCCTGGAGAAATATTCCCCGTACGAATCGTATCCGGATTTTTTTCCGTATGAATCGTACAAGTCCCGTACAAACTGGCAAGTACGATTCGTATGTAAAAAACACCATACGAATCGCATTGGGAATATACCCCGACACGTCCTCGGGTCGGAAAAAGTGTCCGACACGTCCCCGGACGGTTTTACGTACGACTCGGTAAACCGACGTCCGTACGCGCAAGTACGATCCGTCCCGTCCGTCCGAATCCACAACCGTATGGTAAAAACACTGTACGGAGCGAACCTCCATAGTAACCATGGAGACGTCCAAACATGTGCCCGCATACGCGCCGATCACCCCCCCATGTCCGCGCCGTACCCCCAGCCCCCCCATGTCCGCGCCGTACCCGCACCCCACCCATGTATGTACGGCGCGAACCCCCACCCCCGTATGTATGGCGCGAACCCCCACCCCCGTATGTACGGCGCAAACCCCCACCCCCGTATGTCCGGTGTGGACCCCCACCCCCGTATGTACGGCGTGAACCCCCACCCCCGTATGTACGGCGTGAACCCCCTCCCCCGTATGTCCGGTGCGGACCCCCACCCCCGTATGTACGGCGCGAACCCCCACCCCCGTATGTACGGTGCGGACTCCCAGCGCGTAAGGGGGTCCGCACCGTACATACGGGGGTGGGGGCCCGCCCTGTACATACGGGGGTGGGGGTTTGCACCGGACATACGGGGGTGGGGTGGGGGTTTGCACCGGACATACGGGGGTGGGGTGGAGGTCCGCACCGTACATACGGGGGTGGGGGTTCGCACCGGACATACAAGGGTGGGGTGGGGGTACGTCACGGACATACGGGGGGGCTGGGGGTACGGCGCGGACATACGGGGGGGCTGGGGGGGTGTTTGGCGCATACCGGGCCCCCTTTTCCTCACGCTTCGTGGCGTACTTAGCTTTTCCGGCACTTTTTGTGTGCCGTAAAAATATAGCCATCCGGAGTGCTGTCGGTACGAATCGTACTTGCTGGTACGTAAATAGCTGCCTGACTCCGTCCGCATGTCGCGTACGCGCCGTCCCGGATCACATTTGTATGTGTTTTTGTGTCGGTCTGTGTTTTGTACGAATCGTACGGAAATGGGGTTTCCGTACGAATCGTACTTGCATGTTTGTGTGGTGTTTTTACTGGGTACGAGTCGGACGGAGAAAACGCTCCGACCGGCGGTTTGTACCCGGTTTCTCCAGGATCGGAATCGGCCCCATAGCATCTTGTGCTGCCGACCAGCAGTCATCCAGGCATATGCTCACAGGTGAATATCGAATTTCTCTCTCTGCCAAGAGCTCACACTAAACTTATCCCACAGGTTTTAGGCTTTTCTACATTCAGTGTTCTGAACAGAAGTAATTAACTGATTATATTGAGACACATAAAACGGTAACAGGTAAGAACATCACCATGGTAAATTTTGAGGCACAAAACCGAGAATTCACAGCAAAGTAGTTGCTGTTGCTGAACCATCAAAACGGGTTTAACCCCTTAAGGAAAGCAAATCGGGTGCTCCTTCCTCCGGATAGTTTCAAGGTCTGTCATTTCTCGGCTCACTCAGTGGTTCTTGGTTGCCAGGTCCTGGTATATGATTGCCCGTGTCCTTGCTTTGTGGAGCGTTCATGCATGATGTTTCCTGCTGCCTAGACTTTGGCCTGTGTTGGCCTGGCGTCTTGTATTTGCACACCTGCCTACTGCGTTAGTGATTTTTGGTGCTAGAATCCCGCATGTGGCGGTGTAATGACTTGCACACCACAGGACTAATGATTTTAGGCCTGGCATTTGCCAAGACCGTTTGATTTTAATAAAATGATATGCTTAAAATACTTCTGTCTAGGGACCGACAGCTAGCCCTCCTTGTTCGTTGGTCTGTTTTTGTCATTCACATGTTTCTTCCAACCACTCCAGCATAGAGCATGGGGAAGTGGTCAGCTAACTTCGCTATGAGTGATGACATCCTGCCCTGTCATATAGAGCACGTTCACATACAGTGTAGTTTCCAAAATGCCAGAGGCTACTATGTGCTTCTTGAGAACAAAAATAATTTTTGCTTTTAGCAAAAACAATAATAATAATTCTTTGAGGGCACCTCGGCTTCCACAGCAGTACCGCTTATAAAACCCTGACAACACAAAGATGTGGCCTAACGGCTAGGGTGGTGGATCTCAAATCTAGGTAACCAGGTTCGAGTCTCGGCAATGACGCTCAACATTCTGTTTTTCTGGGCAAATCACTTAATCTCCCTGTGCCTAACACAAATGAATGTGTCCTTGTGTAACCCAACTGGTGCTCATGTAAAGCGCTCTGATACCCGAAACCTTCGGGTAGCGTTCGCGCTATATAAAAACTCCAGGAAAAAAGCAAAAAGGTTGGCAGCAATGCCACACAGATTGGCTTAGACATTGTTGTTGATGTTGTACTCGGTCTCCGATCTTGCACATGCTCACCTCTGGTTTGTGTTATATTAGCTGCTCCTAAAGCTCTGCATACCAATTGCTGGAGCTGTCAGATCTGCGACTGTCTCAAATCTTGTATTTGCAAGACCTTCTGATTCCTGGTTCTTGCATCATTTGTATGTATAATTTTGATGCCTGGTGTATGTGTATATATATATTCACTGAAAAAACCATAGGTTTCAGGCATGTTATAGTTAGAAATTAGCATTTAAAAAACCATTGAAATTCACTGAAAAAAACATAGGTTTCAGGCACGTTATAGTTAGAAATTAGCATTTAAAAAACCTTAAAAATTTGCTGAAAAAACCATAGGTTTCAGGGACGTTATAGTTAGTTGGACAGTTCACTCGTACAAAACCTGTGAAATTTCCCCGTTATAGTTTGTTCAGCTAACTATAACTCACGCCCCCGCAATGCACTGCTGATGACGTCACATATTACATCATTCATGACATGGTCAGTGACATCACTGATGACATCACTGATGACATCTCAAATGACATCACTGATGACATCATCAAAGTGAAAATCTGAAGCACCTCCTCACACCCTAATATAACCTTTGATACACCGTCTCCAAAATACAGAATACTATTTTTGAAACCATAGACACACCAATACCACTTACTACATATCTAGTCACTGGTTCTTAGGACTACACACACATCTACTCATTCACCCATACAATCACTCATACATGCACTCACTCATCAATACAACACTATCATGTACACTCATACACCTACACAGACACTCACACACCAGCACTCATCCAGAGTTACTCACACACCTAGTCAGTCATGCAAAGAATCAATAACACTTCCATTTACTGACCTACAGAGTTATACACACAACAGATCCCTTATTCAAACAGAAACAAACACATAATTACTCTCTTATACAATCACTGATACAAGTACACAGTCATCTATACAGCCACTCTCACAATCACTGACTCTCACATATAGTCATTTATATACTCCAACTCTCAAATACACTGCCTTTTACATATGTAGTTACTTAGACATGTACCACTGAGACATCCATTCACTCAGTAACACACCCATACACACACTGACCCACCCATACAGCTGTTTCCACATGCAGTATTGAACCCATACACACAGTGAATCAATCACTCAAACATTTATGCACAGAGTCACACACCTCCCACGCACCCACACACACAGTCAGGCACCCATACAAATACACCGGCAACCAATCAATTACCCATATAGACACTCATGTAGCTACTAACCAACCCATGGAGGAGCTTATACAACAGCAGACAGACTGATACAGACATTCACACAGTTTAGTCACTAACCCATGCATTCAATAAGACATATGTAATAACTCACTTAAACCGTCAGTGACACACCTACTAAATCCTCCATCCAGACACTTATACACCCACTCATTCTTCAAGACATCTTGGCATATATATAATACATATTTAAAATGTATAGAAACACACATTCACTGGATGATGTCATCAGTGATGTCATCAGTGATGTCATTTGAGATGTCATTAGTGATGTCACTGACCATGTCATGAATGATGTAATATGTGACGTCGTCAGCTGTGCATTGCGGGGCCGCGAGTTATAGTTAGCGGAACTATCTCGCACCGCCAATTAGGATGCGAGTTGTGCATTTCCATGCAAAACATGACAGGCAATGTAGGGGGGTACCATAGGTACCCCCAAGTGCTGCCCCCCACCCCCGGGGGCCCGCAACGGGCCCTCAAAGCAATTCCCGCCAGCCCTTCCATGGCTGCATCGCTGCCATGGAAAGGCCTGAACCGCCAGGCATCATAATATGGATGGCGGTGCCTTCCAGGCACCGCCACCACATTATGCCCGAGTTCCGCCCGGCCGACAATTGTGACGATCGCTGACCGGCAGAAAAGCGGCGGACGGACTATCCGTCCGCCGCGGTACCCCCTGCCATGGTAATATGGCGGGGGGTAAATGTGATTGTGATGGCGGGCGGATCGCCATGGCCGGTCGGTCGGTTGCGATCCACCCGCCATCATAATCAACCCCATAGTGCGGGATTAGGAGCAAGACTTATTTGTGCAGGTCAGGTTTTCGAACAAGGAGACATGAAACACAGAATTAATCTATATAGACTGGGCAACTTTAAATGGACGTTCACCAGATTTACCACACGTTCATTGGTAAACAGATCCACAAAATTAGGTTGCAGTTTAGAAAATGTATTCAAGTGTAACCACATGTTTACACCTGCTACACAATTACCAGAATTGATCAATTAATTAATTAATATTAATTAATAACAAATTAATAATCAATTACAAATAAATTACTTTCCACCCATTACCCCATAAACCCCACAACCCGCACCTAAAATATACCCCCCAAAAAATTAAAACACAATTAACATTATACAATCTCAATTAAATAAATATTAAGAAACAGAAAATATTCATCAATTTATTATAATTAAATTACTTCCCACCCTATTCCCCTATGAACCCTTAACCTGCTACGGAACTAAAAAACGCAAAACGTAATTACCATAAAATTAGTAACTACAAAAAATTTGACACATATATTAAAAAACATAAACAATACTTATACAAAAAAAATACATCACATACATTTAAAATATATACTAAAATACATCACCCTAATTTAAAAATCAATATTTTAAACTACTATATTTTTACAAACGATATTACTGACTTCTATGTTTTTAAAATCAATATTTCTTACCTTAAAGTCGATATTCTTGACCACAATATTCTTGCTGTTGATATTTCTGCTTCACGATATTTCAGCTGAAGGCACTGGTGTAGAAGAAAGTACAGTCAATGGCAAAATTCTAGGCTGATAACCATATATGCAAAAGAAGGGTGGCATTCCTTCTGAGTTTGTCATGTTAATTCTACTAATCACAATGTCCTACTTTAATCCTGCACCAATGCCAGATATAGTAAATATTATTCAAAACATTGATTTTGACATTCTGTCTGCCTGAGGATGATAACTCTTTGATAAACAAACTTCCATATCAATTCTTTACTCAAAGCAGACCAGAACTTTGATGCAGCACAGCATGGTTTTAGGCGACGGCATAGCACCAAATCTGCATTGATTGCAGCTACTGAAAGTCTACGTGCGCAACTAGATCGGGGGAAAGGCCATACTGGTAATGCTTGATTTATCCGCCGTGTTTGATACGGTGGATCACCGCATACTTCTTCAGCAGTTGGCGGAAATAGGGATTATTGATAAGGCTGCAGATATTCTTCGTTCTTATTTGACTAACAGACAACAAGCTGTGATGTTTGATGAGCACAAATCTCCCCTTTTTGTTATGCCATGTGGGGTACCTCAGGGATCAGCACTTTCACCTACCCTGTTTAATATATATGTTATCCCACTGGCTAAACTTATTAGTTCCTTTGGTTTTAAGGCCATTTGTTACGCGGACGATGCGCAAATTGTTGTCTCACTAACCGCCAATCCAGAGACTGTGGCAGAACGTTTTAACTTCTGCATGAGCCAGATTATTAGCTGGATGCAGAACAACTGCTTCAAATTGAACACCGGGAAAACGGAAGTGGTCATGTTTGGAAGGGACATCTCACTTTGGAACTCCAACTGGTGGCCCGCGACAGCAGGGCCATGCCCCCAGCCCGTAAAGAAGGTAAAAAATCTTGGAGTAGTGATTGATTGATGGTCATCTCTCCTTATCAGATCAGGTCAATAGTATTACTTCATCTTGTTTTTACACATTGAACATTTTTAGGAAAATTCTTCCTTTCATCCCTATGCTCCTGAGGAAAATGGTCGTTATGGCTCTGATCCTATCAAAAATTGATTATTGCAATTCACTCTACCTTGGAGCAAAAAAAAGTGTGATTTATAAACTTCAGACTTTGCAAAATGCGGCTGCCCAGCTACTATTAAAACTACCCAAATTTAGTCCTATTAGTCTAATTATTCGAGAACAACTACACTGGTTGCCCATATCGGCCAGGATCCAGTTTAAATCTATGTGTATTTTACTCAAGATTCTGCACGGGATGGGACCCGTGTAGATTATTCAATATATTAAGCGTTACACTCCACAGAGATGCCTCCGCTCAGCATCAACGTACCTGCTTGTGGTCCCAAGAGTAAAAACGTTAAAATGGGGAGGCAGACGCTTTAGCCCCAAAGCTATGGAACTCTATGCCTCTGCATCTTAGAACTCAAAACAACCTGTTACAGTTCAGGAAGGAACTTAAAACTTGGTTATTTGTGTGCGCCTAATCGAGGGTTTGATTTTTCGGTTACACTCTACGGCAGCCAGCGCTAAAACGCCACGACAAACACGCGCTTTACAAAAACCCATTTTTCATTTCATTTCATAAATTCAGACCCTCTGTCAGTCGCCAAAGCCTGTAGAATTCCATGGAGTCAAATAGCATGATTTAATATTATGATATAAATCTTTGGTCTCTGAGTACAATTCAAGAATACTTCTTTGCTAATACACTTCCACTGAAGTTTGCAAATACTTTATAACCCACATGGGTAATCCCTTGTGAAGTAAACAGTGCAATAAAGGTCAGAATCCTAAAATGACTCTAGTGAAAGAAGAAGTGCAATGGACTGTGTAATTCCAAATTCCTATGGACAACTCCTTGTGAAACAAACTAGTGCTATAGAGTTTGTAATCCCCATGGATCACTCCTTGTGAAAAAAAGAACAGGAAGTCCATTTCTTGTGAGATACTTTTGTAGTTCCAAAATGTATTTTGTTTACTTCACAAAAGGACATATATAAGGATTCCAACAGTAAATTGCTGCTGTAGCAATGATGTATCACAATTTCCCAGTAAGGATGCTATCACCCACAAGGAACTTATACTCTTTGCTTTCAAGATGGCTGCCACCTTCACCAAGTCTCATGAGAGTCCCGTGGGCTCATGGGACAAGCTACTTCTTGTCTTTACTGGGGTGTTTCATGAAACCATCACTTATGAAATGCACAACTTCTGTCAAGGCTATTCCCATACTCAGCACACCCTTCCATCCTTCTCCCTGTGTACCACCCAGAGCTGCTAATGCCTCTTTCTGGATGATAGACTCCTTCTTTTGTCTTCTCCTTAATGACCTGGAGGCAAAGGTTTCACCATTTGCTTTTATGCTGATCCTAAACCTTCACGAGCAGCCGTTGTTATGCTGTAAGAACACTCTGGATCAAACATTTGTAGACAAGATGCTTGATTTAATTATTTCCTCACCGCTTTAAATTGCTCATTATACTCCCAGTCCCACAAATATTTTCAGTTTTTCTTAGACTTCTCATTGACACTGTTTTGGTTGAAAAATATATTTTACATTTAGAATAAATTCAGTCATGCCAATGAACTACAGAAGTTCTTGATCATTCCACGGTTCAGGCAAGTTAGACATGTTGTTAACTAATCCTGTTGCGGTTTAACCCTTTCACCAAAATTAGATACTCAAGATATTCAATCACAGTCCTTGCAAATTAACGTTTTCTTTTTTCAATGCTAAACTGGGATCTTGTAGCGCACTCATCATCTTCCTCACTCGTACGTTGTGTTCATCCCAACTTTTACCATACATTCAAACATCATCTTGAGCTCATCTCAAGTGTCATCTGGACACCCAGCATACAACTGACTTCTTTTTTATATTTCTTTTTATTAACATGCATCGACATAAACATACAGTACAGTGAATAGGGCATTTGAGGTCACAGTGGAGACCAATTACAATCACAAGTACAGTAGGATGTTACATTGGGTGTGATGGAGAGGGAACATCTTCACAGTCAATGCTACGGGGCGGGACACATATATTGCCTCGGAATGAGTTCCAGGAGTCCCAAATCTTAGACCACTTGCGGGGGCAGCCTCGGGCTATGTAGACTGTCTCTTCCCTGTGCATACACCAGTCGAGGTCCCTCTTCCAATCTGCAATTGTGGGTGCATGTGCAGCTCCCCAGAGCTGTGCGATATTCCTTTTGGCCACCATAAGCCCGAGTGTAACCCATTGTGTTTTGTAAGTGTTGAGATCCGTAGGCTCCCAGATGTTTAAGAGGCACCTGCGTGCCTCTGGGCGGGGAATCACTGCCAAAACCTCACTGATCAGTTCATGCACCTTCTGCCAGTAATGTTGGATATGTTCGCAGTCCCAGAGTATATGGATGAAAGTGCCTAGCTGAGTACACCCCCTTCTACAGTTCCCTCCCCCGGCCACTCCCATGTGTAATAGTTGAGGCCCCATGACGTAGATCCTGTGGAGGATTTTAAGTTGTATTAATCGGAGGCGTGCTGAGACTGCGACTGTCCTCAGGGAAGACACTGCCTCCTGCCATTCCTCATCATCTATTTCGATGCCATCCCTGACCCATTTTTCCCGCAATGTACGGAGGGGGTTTTCCATGTTGTTTATACGTTTTTTGGATATGAGGGATATGGTTTTCTCGGGTAAGTGTCCATCGAGTATCCGGTCCTCTAGGGGGGAGGCGTCAGAGGGGGAAGTCCCTTCCGGCAAGATCGACTGGAGAGCATGCCCGGCCTGCAAGTATCCAACTCCGCCAACTCATATTGGTGTTGAAGCGTGGCAAAAGATTTCACCTCACCCTTGTCCCAGAGGTCCTTTATACGTGAGATACCTATTAGTTCTCACCTGTCAAAGCCCCTTGATTTCCACAAATCACCCAGCATCTGAGAGTCCCATAGGGGCGTTGCTAGTGTAGGTTTCTGTCCCCATCCGAGCGATTTGTTGGTTGAGTGCCAGACATCGACCGCGTGTTTAGTGGGGCCTGTGAGTGGGTACCTATCTGGCTTAGAGTAGAGCACTCGATTGTAGACTCCTCCGGGGAGGAGTCACCTGTCCATAGTGAAGCCAGGGTCATCAGGACGGCCATATATGCCATGATTAATGGCCGCAAGGTGTGCCGCCCAATAATATTTTTTGATGTCCGGCAAGCTGATTCCCCTGTCATACCAGTTGAGTGTGAGTTTGTGCAAAGCGATGCGCTGTTTTCTGTCCCACAGAAGATCGCGCTGGAGTCCTTCAATTTCTTTGAAGTATGAGTTAGGGACAGGGTCGGCTGAGTTTTCCAAGGCATATAAGAACCGGGGTAGTGACATCTTTTTGAAAAGGGCTGCTTTGCCCAACATCGAGAGTAGAAGAGATTTCCAGCTCGCTATGTAACGTTTGAGTCTTTGCAGTGGGGGGATGAGGTTACGAGAATAACGAAGCGTCTGATCTAGAGAGATGAATATTCCCAAGTATTTAAAACCATTGGTGACGGTTTATATTGGGCAATTTGGCAGAGGCAGAGGAGGGTCTCCCTGGAGCGCATACAGGAGGGATTTCTGCCAATTGATACTGAACCCGAAGTACCTACCAAATAGGGCCAGGATATCAAGGACTGCAGTCAGGGACTTCTTGGGGGAAGCAAGGTACAACAGGATAACATCAGCGTAGAGGGAAATTCGATCTTCCCAGTCCGGGGACCAGCGCAGTCCGCGAATGACTGGGTCTCTCCGGATCCACGCCGCAAGGGGCTCTAGGGCAAGTGCGAACAACAGGGGAGAGAGAGGGCACCCCTGTTAGGTCTCTCAACTGTGTTTAAAGGCGTCCGATTTTTTATTATTGACTACCATAGGCTCGCAGTACAGGAGACGCACCCACTGAATAAAGCCAGGTTCAAATCCCATCTTTGTGAGTACAGCGAAGAGATAGGGCCACTCAACCGTATCAAATGTCATAGTGGCATCCAGGGAGACGATTATAACCTGCTCCTGTATTGTGATCGCCCTACTTAAGACACCATGGACCCTGCGCAGATTTAATGCAGTGTTCCTGTGTGGCATAAAGCCGGATTGGTCAGGATGTACATGGTCTCCTATAAATTTGACTAACCTATTGGCTAGCAGTTTAGCTAGTATTTTAGGTTCTGCATTTAGGAGTGAGATAGGGCGATATGCGGCGCAGTCAGTTTTGGGTTTCCCTTCTTTATGGATAGTGACAATGGTGGAAATTCCCTGGTCCATGGGCAATGATCCTCTTTCAAGGCTCTCCTCGTACATGGCCTTTAAATACGCAGCCAGTTTATCTGGTCGAAGTTTGTAGAGTTCAATAGGGATACCATTCGGACCCAAAGCTTTACCGGGTAGTAGTGAACGTATAGCAAGGGCTATTTCGTCTGCGGTTAGATTACTATCAAGATATGTACGGTCATCAACCGAGAGAGTGGGGAGAGAAATGTCCCTTTGGAGGTCTGCGGAGTCGTCTTCAACGTACGGCGCTATGGAAGTGTAAACAGTGTGGAAATGGTCGGCGAAAAGGTCGACTATAGCTTGAGGGGCTGTTATGGGAGTCATCGCTGCATCTTTGAGCTCAGGGACAAGCCTGCTAGTCCATTCCTTTTTGTCAAGCCAGGCTATTAATTTCCCTGCTTTGTCGCCCCAGTCGTAAATTCTGCCCAACTTATCCCGTCCCAATGCCGAAGCTTTTTCAGTTACTAGTGCCCTATATTCGTCTTGTTTGAGGCGGAGCGAGTGGAGCCTCTCAGGTGTGACATCTGAGCCTAAGTCCTGTTCCATTCGGTGTATCTCCCCCTCTGCATCTGAGATGTCTTTGTGTCTATCTTTCTTCCTCCCGGCTATCAACTATAGGGCATGACCCCGGAGTACAGTTTTGAAAGCTTCCCACAGCATTTGGTCCACTGACCCCTCATTCTCTCGAAAGTAGTCATCTATGGATTTGATCAAGTCTTTGCGGACTTTCGGATCCCGTAAGTAACACGGGTTGATGGGGGCAACTCTCCCCACCTGTGTTTGATCGAGGACCAAGTGTACCCAGAGCGGAGAGTGGTCGGATATGCCCCTGGCCAGGTGTCTGATCTCATGGATGTTCGTGACCTGTGGTGCGGGGAGTATAATGTAGTCAAGGCGGGAGAGTCTATAATGTACCCCGGAATAAAAAGTGTGCTGAATGTTATCTGGGTTAAAGGTTCTCCACCCATCGACAAGCCCCATTGCTTCCAGAAAGCTGGATAACGAGCGTGAGGATTGAGCCAGTACTTGAGGGGGGTGATGATCTAGAGTGCCTGAAAGTATGGAGTTGAAGTCCCCTCCGAGCACCAGCAATCCGACTGGTAGTGTCAATAAAATAGTGCCCAGATCTTGGAACGTGGTGGTCTGGAGGCCTGACGGTACATATATTGACATAAGCGTTATGGTTTGCCCCTCCCATGTGCCGGTGACACCAACGTACCTACCCTTATCATCGGCCCATGTGGAGGTAAGTGATAGGGGAAATGTCTTTTTCATCATGATGCCCACTCCCTGTGAGTTTAATGTGAAACCTGCATGTGCAATCATCGGGTAGCCCCATCTACGCATTGCATTACATGTGTTGCCAACCAAATGTGTCTCCTGGAGCAAGACAATGTCTGGTGCAAGTCTCCTGATATGCTGCAGTACAACACATCGCTTAATCTTATCTCCAAGACCATTAACATTCCAACTCAATATCTTAATATTCTTCTTCCACTGTGCACACATGGATAGCACAAGAGGGTGCAATTTCCTCTACAATAAAATCGGACTGTACTGTCGATACGAACCAATTGACAATAAATAAACAATAACAATCCCACCCAACAACCCCCCTCCCTGCTTCCCTGCACTCTGTGCTCAAAACTGCCCATAGTTTACTAAATACAGAGTGCCTGTCGCCCAACAAGTTACTAAAAGAAGAAACTGGGGAAGAAATAGGTATCCCGCCTCCCCTCCTCCCTGTTGCGCTAGATCGTAAGTTCCCCGGGCCCGGGCGAGTCAAAGGTACACTTCAGTGTATTGTCCAAAACCTCAGGGCGTACACCCCCTTCAACAGTGTTCTACCTAGACCTGCACCCGGCAGGTGGCGGCCTACCCAGTGAAAGGCAGACAGTCGGAAGACCGATGGAGCCGACCTGTAAAGATTAGGCGGACAGCCTCATCAGCCACCGGAACTCTTCTCCGCCGTCTTCCTCCATCTGTCAAGCCATTCAGAGGCGGCGTCTGGGAAATCGAAGAATCTGGTCTTCCCCTCCTCCTCCACACAGAGACAGGCTGGAAATATCATTGCATACTTCAGGCCCCTGTCCCGGAGTCTCTTTTTAACTTCCAAAAATGAGCGCCGTTGTCTCTGGACAGCTTGCGTGAAGTCCGGAAAGAACGTGATTTCCGAGTTATCCAACTTGATTGGTGGGGCAAACCTGGCGGTTTGGAGGATCGAGTCCCGATCTCTGTCGTTCAGTAGCCTGGCCAATATCGGGTGCGGGGGGGCCCCAGGTTTCGGGCGGCCCCCCGGCACGCTGTGAGCTCTTTCAATCACAAACAAGTTGGATAGGCCCTTTGGTTGCAGGTGCGCAGGGATTAAGTTTTCCACAAAAAGATCCGTGGCTGGCCCCTCTGATTTTTCCGGCACACCTAGAATGCGTACATTGTTGCATCTTGTGCGTCCTTCGTAATCGTCCAACTTACTTTCAGTGAATTTGCGAAACGCCTTCAGTTCTTGAATTTCGGTTTGCAGTTGCGAGGTATCTTCCACCAGGCTCATCGTGTTAAGTTCCAGTTGTTTGACCTTCTCTCTATTTTTGGTGAGGTCGGCCCTAATTAGCATCATCTCCGAGGAGAGGGTATCCATCCGTTGTTCCATGGAGGTGCGCACTCCGTTGAGGGCTTCCATCACATCCTTTAGTGTCAGGTCCGGAGTGTCGCTTTCCGCACCACCCTGCTCTCTGTCTTTTGTTAGCTTTTAATCAGGTAAGTCTGCTTTGGGGCAGGTGTAGAGATCCAGCCTGTTTTGTTGGACTGTCTTGGCTCCCTTTGTTCCAGACATGGCGAGATCCGCGTGGTTACAAAGTCCGAGCTCCGCAGTTAGGTGAGGCCAACTCCAGATTGCAAGAGCCCCTCAGGTGGAAGAGGCACGCCGCCAGTCACTCGCGCCCTCCAGGCTCGGCCGCCACGCCAGGCCCCGGCTTCTACGTCGGAGAAGGCCTCAGTTGTTTTTGCCCATATCTTTGGCTCTGAAGGTCCGTCGTACTTGATACCAGAATCGGTGCGTTCTGCGGCACCTCTCGTTTACGATTTCAGCTTTTGGGGAACGGATCAATGTAGCGGATTAGGAATTACAGGGAGGGAGTCAAGGAGACACCTCAGCCAGCGGCCATCTTGCACAGTCGCGTAGCCACGCCCTTACCACTGAGTTCTTGTCTTGGCTCTTTGAAACACTAAGACTGCTAACACAAGTCAAAGAGGCATTCCCAGGAATCTATATGTGCCCATGGATGTCACAAATGCAGCAAGATGCTTTCAGTCCTTAAGTCTGTATGTAAACATATCTGGGTTTATGCTAGTATCAAATCAGCAGTTGAAAATATTTTACTACCAGCTACAATACTACCATTTCACAAATGTTTAGTTACATTTTCTTAAAGCCACATATAATCAAATACCATCCATAGATTTTAGCTGCCCCTCTGGAGACATCACTTCTGAGGCCTCCATTGGTTCTGTTATTTTTGACTTACATAACTTTGGCAATTCATTTTCTACTGCCTTGTGTACCTCAATTGGGATATGGCATACCTTACTGACCACAGATGTGGCTTCTTCCTTTCCTTTCAACCTAGTATTGCATTGGTTCAAGTAATCCAGGCTAACACTTCCCTATCACACTCTTCAGTTTCTATATCTGCACCTATCTCATTAACAAATTTGGAGGATCTGCACTAGGATCAAGCTTTATTCCCAAAAATATTTGTTGGGGCCAACCTAAGATGTTGTCACCTTTCCCTGAGACATAAACTTTCCAGCAGACAAACTCCCTGCATATTTCACACACCTTAGGAGTTACACCTTCATTTTAATAGGTTCACCCCTTAATCTCCTGGTTTTATATGTACCTTGTTCAACTCAACTTTGTCTCTAAAGTTGTTCATGTGTTAATGCTATGGGACAATATTCCAGTGAGAACAAGAATCAAATAATATCTCGACTTTCATTCCTTCTAGTGTCACAGTATCTTTGGGATGCCCCATCTCATTTTTCATAATTTATAACACAATTTCACTGCAATCTTCATTAATCTCCTTAAATCCTCTGATCCACTTATTGCTCCTGTAATATTTTGCAAATTGGACACTATTTTAACACAGATTACATGTTTGTCTAATGGCAGGGTATTTTTTACTATTAGCCGAAAAGACATTCTGATTGCATCTGTAACGTGGATCTTTCATTATGCTCTACTACTTTTTATACTTTCAATCAATCAATCAGGATTTGTAGAGTGCGGCTGCTTCACCCGTGAGGGTCTCGATGTGCTGTCGGATAGTGCTGCTTGATCTCCAACTGGTTAAACATCCATGTCTTAAGGTCCTTCCTGAGTTGCTGGTGCGATGGTGAGGCTCTGAGGCAAGGGGGAGGTTGTTCCAGGTCTTGGCCGCCGCCCTTTTTACCTAAATGACATCTTTCTAATATAATACAGAATCTCTGCACATAGTGAAAGTCTAACTCCCTCTCACAAATCTTGAATTCATTAACACCCTGTGCTTCATCAGTTGATAACTCTGGTAGAGTTTCGTACACGTCCTGACTCTCAGCCCCAAACAATGGATCAATAAGGAGGTTTTTCTTTCAGCACTTAGATTTGTGACATTCCACACACTTGTTCACAATGCGTGAAAACTTTTTTCAATTTTCCCGATTTTATTTATGGGTCCCTTTGGGCTGTTAAGAAGAACAGGGGTGATGATACATTATTTTTTTCTCTGTACAGACAACAATTTAGTGTCACTTTAACTGTCTCACCCCCTGCACCCCTCTCTGGCATCTGATCCGATACCTGTATTTTGTTGTGTGTCTCCTGAAGCCTATAAACTAAAACATTTGAGTAAACTGTGCAACACCACAAAAGCGTTAGTGATGTACAGTGTAGTTCTGGAAAGACTTCTTTATCTGTCCTTTACACCATAGTAAATGCTAAGTCCTTCTTCCTTGTCATTGATTCACAGACACTCCTAGAATTGTAGTGAAGTAATTTCCTGATAAAACCCCACTTTTGGCATTCTTTAGACACTCCAGCATTATACATGCAGTACAAAGATCAAACTGTAAGTACAATCCTTTTTTTCCCCTCGATCGAACAGTAGGTTGGGTGTCTTCTGCCTGCACTGTGTTCCTCTGTGGAGCTCCAGCGTGTGTACCTACTTGAACTTGAAGCTCCTGCCATTCCCAATCTGCTTCACTATCTAGTGTTCATGGCCAGGGGCGGCTCCTCAATTTGTGTCGGGGGAGCGTCGCCCCACCTGCTGCAAGTAAAGCAGGCACACACGAATAATTACAATGGCACTAGCATGCCATTTTACGTAAACGCCTTACTACAGGGCAGGGGAGGTCTGAAGCCTGCAATTGCAAGATTACAGTTGCCCCTGCAGTGCACCTGTCGGGTTGGCTCTCTTGCTATGGCCAGCCCGAAATGAGCACTGTAAACCCAGAAATCCCCTGGCTGTGAAACAGCTGGGGATTGCTGGCACAGGCCCCCAGCCTCAAAATGAGCGCTGGGTTAGCTTGCGCCCACTAATCCCGGAGCTGCTCTCAGCATGAGAGCAGCTCCAGGATTGGTTATATTGGTGTCCACTGAGCAGGAAGGAAGACCCTCCCTTTCCTGCTCGTGGACGCTGATTGGGCAGAGAGATGCGCACCTGGGGGATCAGTAAATGGTGAGTTCGACGCTGTAGTGCATCACCATATTTTCATAATTGTAGCCGTCACTGCCCACGACCTTTTTGTCATCTTACTACTTACAAATGGAGCACACAGCTATCGCTCCGGCTCTGCTTACCCTTGCTCATGCTCAGTTTTGACTCAGATGTAGCACGATTAGTCTCTCTTGTACTGCTCATTCCTGCTCTGCCTAGTGTTTCGACCCCTAGCCCCCTTGTCATTTTCTGGATCTTGTGACAAACGCACATTTCGCATCTCACAAAAACAGACGACACCCTACTTGTTGAGAAAAACTGTTGCAGGTCTATTCACAATTTTATTGTGCAATACAGAGGTAGGGTTAACTTACGGGTGATCTGAGTGTCCAATACAGAGCCACCGGAAATCACAGTGATGTAGTATTTGCCATCTGGTGCTTTGTCATTTGACATTGGGGCTGCGACGAATGCAATTCTTGTGTTGCTTCACCCGCGCACATAGCGAACTAACGGCAACACCCAGTTGTTGGGATACCAACTGCCCCTTTGTGGGATAACAAGATCACTGTCGCATCTGTCTCATGGCCCCCTATGGCCTGAGGATATTGAAGTTTGGGGTCCCATCTCCATCTTTTGGAGCAATTTCCTATTCTTGCGTTCAGATTGCCCAACAAATCCATTTGCGACACGGTGGAGCAACAGGTTATTCATACATCAGATTCCAGTGCTTGTTGGGTGGGCATCCTCTGCTGCTGCTGACGAAAACAGGGAGAGCTGGAGTGGGAGCCCACTCAAATTCCCACAACTTGAGCTGGCATGACGTCATCCGCTTGGGATACAGGGGCTGAGATCTCGCGCTGGCCATGGCTAGTTTACTTAGCCAAGTTGCCACTGTAAAATAACCATTCCCCTGACTTTGGGGAAACACTATGGGACTGTCCGCTTTAATGTTCCCCTATGGGTGACCTGAACAGGCACCTTTAACCACTACCAGCATCTTAAACCTTCCTTGTGCCCCAGACCAAGCTCTCACATCCACAGTTTCAATCTCTAAAAACTCCAGACTACAATATTGTAATATGTAGGGTATTCTTAATTTTGCCTACATCAACTACAGGTTGTTGAAAAGGTTCTTTCTGCTGATCTAAGTACCTCTTATCCATCAATACAGCCACAGATCATGTGACTGATGTTAGCCCTGTGTTGAGATGGTACCAGACTCTGCTCTTCACCACATGAGGAAGTTAAGATGTGTCTGAAAAAAGGGAGCTGTGTCCAAATTTAGTTTATTCCCAGCCACCTCCGGACTCCAACTACATCACTCCAACTGGCAATCTACAGAACCTCTTGATCGTATCAGTAAGCGTGTGACGTCACATACATTCCATTTCCACACACAGGTGCCACCACCATTTTTTTCAGTGCTTTGATGAATTGGAGATGATTGTCGACACTCCTTATTCAGGCAGAAAATTAGTTCCACAGTGTGACTGACAGGATAGAGGAGAGATTGCCACAGGTTTGCAATTTCTTAAATGAAGAAACAGACAAAAATGAGGCTAGCTTTGAAAGCAGAGTTCAAACTTTTTGATCGAGCAGTACTGTTGAATGGTTGGTGGGCTATGTACAGGTGATTCTTCTGGCCAGTGGAACCAGTGTAAGGAAATAAGGGAAAACGTGAGTTGAATCCACATTGGAATATTGTACAGCTATCTGGCACACATTTTGGCTTCTCTGTAGTATCTGGGGCATTAGTGGGGGTTGGTCTTGAAATATGCCATTGGTGTGATCCAGGTGGCAGAGCACTGTTACTGTAGGAACTTGGTCCTTCTGTGGAAATGCAAGGTAAGGGAAAAACCCACTTACACGTCATCATGTGGAAGCATCCTTTGGATATATCATTTACTTATGTTGAAAGAAAAAGATTGGAGTCCATGATCACCCCTAGTTTTCTAACTTAAAATCTTGTGATGAGCGCAGATGGTGAAAGATCTTTTCCTCAGCGCGTGTGCAGTTCTGTTCCTGTTTTTATTTCAGAAATGTAGTGCATGAATGTGGCCATTTTGGTGGTTCAAGCATTTTTGAAACATGGAAATAAATCTATATCAATTCTCAAAAGACTAGGGGCCCGATTTACAAAGGTAAACTGAGGCGAAAGTCTAACTTTACGTCTTTCGGTATTCACAAAGGGCATTTACGAGTAGTAAAGTTTGACTTTTGTCTCAGTTTTGGTCCTAGTTAAACTTAAGACCAAAACTGAAGTTTAACCCCTTCGATGCTCATGACGGAGCGGTTCCGTTATGAACATCGGTTGGGCTGTGCTCATAACGGAACCGCTCCGTCATGGCACCCACCCATGGGGGAAGCACTGGCACTCCCCCCATGGGTAGCTCAACATGTTGCCACAAAGGAGGAGGCAGTGGAAGAGTTTCCGCTGCCACCCCGACCCCACCCCCACGCAATCCCATGACGTCAGCGTGCACAGTGCGCGCCGACGTCATCAGGAAGCGCTGGGACGCCTAGAAGCCATTTGCTTCCAGCCGTCCACAGAGGGAGGGTGAGTGCTGTGTGCTCCGGTGGGGCTGGGGGCGCCTGTTACAGTGTATTGAGGCATCGGGGGAGAGGAAAGAGTATTTCCTCTCCCCTGATGTCTCAATGCAGGGCATTCCTGCAGCATGATCGCGCACAGCGTCGCCATTGTGCCGCGGAATGCCCCACTAGGCACCAGGGATTCCTTATTTAGTTAAAGGAAGCGACCCCTAGGGCAAGGGTCGCTTCCTTAGGGGGGACATTTATTTTAAGACTTTTCTGTATCCCCTGAAGACAAATCGCTCGAATTTGTTGGCGTTTCTGGCCCCAGGGAGGGCAGAAAAGTCCACTAGAGCCAGGGATTATTAAAAAATTTAAATGGAAGCTTCCAGGGGGCCAATTATTTTGGGAATTCTGCCCCCCCAAGGGGCAGATCGGCCCTTTTTCTGGCCTTTCTGCCCCAGGGGGGCAGAAGACCCCCACTAGACACCAGGGACTTATTTTAAAATAAAATGGAAGCGACCCCTTGGGCAAGGGTCACTTCCAGGGGGCAGATTCTTTTTTTATATGTGTATTTTGCCCCCCCCGCCCCCCCCCCCGGGGGCAGATCGGCCCTTTCTTTGCCCTTTCTGCCTTCGGGGGGGGCAGAAAACCCCACTAGGCAACAGGGATTTTGTTTTTTGTGTAATGGAAGCAACTTGGTTGCTTCCAAGGGGGTAACATTTGTTTAATGTTTTTTCTGCCCCTCCTGGGGACAGATCTGCCCCTTTTTTTGGCCTTTCTGCCCTAGGACGGAGGGGGGAGGCAGAAAACACTACTAGGCACCAGGGATTTCTTACTTTTGCAAGGGGGGCACATTTCTGTCTGCTGTTTTCTGCCCCACCTGGGGGACAGATTGGCAAGATCACCACCCATTTTTCTTAGCCCTATTTGAAGGCCCATCTGGCCGATTGACCATTTGGGTAGTGACATAGCGTGTTATAATGTTAATTGCTTTATTTCTTGTGAATTGCAATTGTAATGCTTTATTTCTCCCTTTTTGTTCTAGTTCAAGGCTTTTGCTGTTTAGAATGTTCCAGGTTGCGCTTTCGTTACTGGTGGTTCTGCTGTTTGTGTAGTTGCATGTGTTTGGTAAGAGACTTTTTTTTGTACAATGTAAACGAGTTTCATTTCTCTGCATGAAAGTGTTTTTTTGCAAATGGTGTAATAAGAGCAGTGTGTTCGGCTTCTGTTTTTTGAGTGTCAAAAACTTTTTGCATTTGTGCTTGATGTGTATTTTGTTGTCTTGTGAGTAATTGTTTTTGTTTTTTTCTTTCTAGTGGTATATCGTTGTGTTTTTTCTGTGTCTGCAGAGTAGGCGCTGGTGAGTGTAGCTGTCTCTTGCAAGTGAATTGCATAGTTTTTGAGTATATAGATCTTTGTGATAAAGGCACACTTTTTTTTACTTACTTATTTTGCACAGTGTTGGTTGTTGTTGACTTGTTTGTGCAGTCTCCTTTCATAGTAAGGCTAATGGCTAGCCCCAGGATTACTGCTCAGCAGGTTGTTGGTATGCTTTCTGAGTCTTCGTCTGACCAGGGTTCAGAGACTGACTCTGCATCGGAGGCAGAGGAGGGAGGAGAAGATCCAGGCAGTGAGTTTTCTCTCCACATGGAATCATCAGATGATGAAGCTACTCTCAGTGCGGATGAAGCTACTCTTAGTGCGGAAGAAGTGCCTGTGTTAGAGGAGTAGTTGTAACAATAGAGTGGGAAAACCCAATATACCCTTGGAGGCTTGGGCGATAAAGCTAAAATTAAGTAAGAGGGTGCCTACAAGGGATTCTGTTTCTGCATCTGATTCAATAGTTATTTGTATGGAAGTAACTTTGTGTTCAACCCTGCTTAGTGATGAACTAATGATTAATCAAACCAAAAAAACAAATTTCTTTTTCATGCAGACAGTTTTCTCGCAACCATAAAATGGGAGTACACGGTGCAAACTTTTCTTCAAAAGAGCATATATTTCATATATATATATTTTGGACTCAAAGGCACCGTCAGGGTTGAATGTTACAGAGGATTTACATACATGTCTAAGTTGATAACTATCACTGATAACAAAACAGAACATAATAAATCAAGTAATACCAGAATGAATATCGAAAGCGGTTTAATAATTTTATTAGTGCTCTAGAATGATTCCTTTAAAGTGGGGTTAAATATTAGACTATATTAGTTTTAATTATTTATATATTTAAATATTGATATATTTGTTTATATTATAGTATATTTATATCATATTTGTATGCCTTAATTTATTGGAATCTGCACATTGCACTTTAAAATTATTTAAAATTATTTAAATATGTATTTAAAAATGAATTAAAAGTATTTGAAATTATTTAAAGTAGTTAAAAATATCAAAGAGGATACTTACCTCCGACCATCTTGGTATCCATAGCCACTCTTCTCAAATTTAGTTAAACCAGTATGATAGAATACTTTGGAATAGGTCTGGAAAACATATGGTGATTTTAGATATAAACATTTCTCTATGGTTTTATTACTTTATGCCCAAACTCTCATTGCACTTAGCACCTTGCACTTTTTTACTTACTATGCACGATTTGCACTGCTTAAATTTTGCACAACAAAACTTGGAAATACGTAAAGGTCTAGATGTTCTAACTATATATTGTATGCAAACAGGGATTTAACCCTACAAACTGTGATGTTGCAAACAAAATGAGGTATTAAATCATTTATCTTAAAAATGCAATATAGAACATATGTAATACTGTCTGGTAATGAGGCATCTACTATATTTATTGTATACCTATAATTATGTTGCCCAGCAGACCAGCAGATATGTTAACATTATTCTCATATTATACCGATGTTAAAAAGAAAAAAACAATGAAGTATTTCAGGTATGTCTATGACCATGTGACGTTACGAGAATGTTGTGTACGATGTTAAATAAGACACAATAGGTGGTTACCATGTAATGTGATCAAGGCTCTACGGAGCTGAAACGCGTTATGGCGACGGTGGAATAAACACTTGCTAGCACCAGTCCTGGGTCCGTGTCCGTCATTTGGTGAAAGGAAACCTTCAGCGGAATTCACGGTATATTTAGATATATATACTAATGAAAACAGGGGATGTGATCAGAATCAACCAAACATAGCGCTGGAAGTATGACAACTTAACCTACGAAGCAACTATGTGTACATCTATTCCATATGATGACAAAGGAAATGATCTGAACAAAACAGCACACAATTCCTTAAAACCAATGGATGTTTAAAGAAATAGATGTGGCAGTCGGCGTGTCAGTCTGTATTGGCAATAAGTCCGTCAGACCATCTTCAGGACGTATGGTTTTGGAGCCGAAAGATATCCTTCTGTAAATTCTTTAGAAAGATTTGGACCCGAAGGAGTCTATTTAGGCAGAGGCGTATTCTGCGACCGATAATTAAGTGTGTACATGAATAGATCATGCAGGCAGTTGCTGAATCGTAAAAGTTGTTTATCCTATGGGGTCTTCGCATCTGACTATGGAACATTTTCGTGCGAGATGCAGAGTCACTCTCGATGTAGAGTTGTGTTAGAGGAAGACATTGATGTGCTGATAGTGCGGCAAGAGGCATCTGGGCTGTAGCCTGGGGCTGCTTGGCTTCCCATGAAAGTGCTGACCTCTGGGTTGCCCCAGGCATGGTACAGCCGGCATTGCCAGACTTTACTGGTGTTCCAGGGTGTAGAGTGAATACAGAAAACTTTTTGCCGATAAATATTTTTCTGTTGTTTATGGACGATGTGTTTTTGGCAGAGATTGTTGAGCAGACTAATTTGTATGCGAACAGTTTTGGAGGGACAACAGTGCCAGCTTTAAGCCCCATTCTAGAGCTACCCGGTGGACTCCCACAAATCTGGAAGTGATGAAGAAGTTCTTGGGTTTAACTTTTTGGATGGGCGTGCTAAGGAAGCCATCAATGTCTTCATATTGGTCTACTAGTCCCTTGATGGCAACGGCTATATTTCCGGCAGTCATGAGTCGCGATAGGTATTTGCTTCTGCTTTGGATGCTGCATTTTGTCGATAATGGTTTAGCGATGCCACGAGATCACCCTGAGTGTGACCATCTTTTTAAGATTCAGTCTGTCATTAATCACTTTGTAGATCGATTTTCTGAGATCTATGCTCCAGGGAAAGAAATAGCAGTGGATGAGTCTTTGGTCTTGTTCAAGGGCCACTTTAGGCAACACATTCCTAGTAAGAGGGCACGCTATGGAATTAAGCTGTATATGCTGTGTGACAGTAGGACTGGATATGTCTCTGATTTCAGGCTGTACACCGGTAAGGAATCCAGGATTAACCCCCTGGTTGTCGGTCCACTTTTGGAGTGACTGAGAAAATTGTGTGGGAACTTGGTAGAGGACTTTTTAACAAAGGTCACCATTTATAGGTAGATAACTTCTACACTGGTGTGCAGTTGTTCAGGGAATTGGCCAAAGTGGACACTTGCTTGTGGCACAATCCGCTCTAACCGTAAACGTTTCCCTAATGAACTAGTTTGTCAAAAGCTTGTGCGGGGATAGTGCAGTGCATTGCGTTGCGAGGAACTTCTAGCTGTGAAGTTTTCAGACAGGAGAGATGTCTACATGTTGGCTACCATCCATGATGAAAGCACTTCACCTGTGACTGTTTGGGGTCAGGTTGCTGAAGCGCACAAACCTGTATGCATTTTAGACTATAATAGGCACATGGGTGGTGTTGACAGAGTAGATCAGAGGTTGGAACCTTATGCTGCTCCTCGTAAGGCTTACATTTGGTATGAGAAGTTGGCTATCCATCTTTTCCACTTGGCAACCTTTAATGGTTTTGTTGTATTCATGGATTCTTGTCCTGAGTCAAAGATGACTTTTACTAAGTTTCAAGAGTCTGTAACAGGCAGCCTTGTTTTAGTGGAACAGGCAAATGTTCCTAGAGTTGGAGTGGTGGAGGATGTGGCTAGATTGAAAGATCGCCACTTTCCTGATAACATTCCTCCCACACCCTCAAAAGACTTTCCCAGTAGAAGATGTAGAGTCTGTTGGCGAAGAGGTACGTGGAAGGAGACTCGTATGTACTGCCCAGAGTGTCCTTCTAACCCTGGGCTGTGTGTGCCTGCTTGTTTTAGAATGTACCACATGCAAAAGAATTTTTGGGAGCATCCATGAGTGGTAAAGTGAACTGCCTGGCCTCTATTGTTTAATATTTTTTCTTCAGTTTCAAGGTTGACATTTGTGTAGTGTATTTAGTTTCAGATTTTGTGTTAGTAGATTTGTATCTATTTGCAATTTGTTTGTGTTTTCTTATTTGTATAAAAAAATCCTAAATGTGATGGCGGTATGCGTGAAGTGGCACTTGTCTGGCGGTGTGCGTGGACTGGGGCTTGGCTGGTGGGGAAATTTGTGGATCCACGCAGATTCCAGAACTTTCCCACACAGCAATTTGAGAAAAAAGTGATTATTTCAGCACAATTTGATGTTTGCAGGGGATTCTGGGTAGGAGAATGTTGGGGGACCACCGCAAGCCATACCTTGCTGGACTCCCCCGGGTGTCTAGTTTCCAGAAATGTGTGGGTTTGGCAGGTTTCCCTAGATGGCCGCCGAGCCCAGGTCCAAAAACTCATGGGACCCCCCATTACAAAACTAGGTTGGTTTGTGATAGTTAATTTTGATGTCGCCTCAATAGGTTTTGGGCCCTTGCCTGTCGCGGGTCCTTGATTGACCCACGGGAGTGAGGTACCATTTTTATCGGGAGACCTGCCGGAACACTGGGTGGTAGGAAATTTGTGGATCCATGTAGATTCCAGAAATTTCCCACACAGAAATTTGAGAAAAAAGTGATTTTTTCAGCGAAATTTGAGGTTTGCAGGGGATTCTGGGTAGGAGAATGTTGGGGGACCCATGCAAGCTATACCTCGCCGGACTCCCCTGGGAGTCTAGTTTCCAGAAATGTGTGGGTTTGATAGGTTTCCCTAGATGGCCGCCGAGCCCAGGGCCAAAAACTCATGGGACCCCCCCTTACAAAACCAGGTTGGTTAGTGATAGGTAATTTTGATGTCGCCTCAATAGGTTTTGAGCCCTTGCCTGTCGCGGGTCCATGACCGACCCACGGGAGTGAGGTACCATTTTTATCGGGAGACCTGGTGGAACGCTGGGTGGTAGGAAATTTGTGGATCCACGCAGATTCCAGAACTTTCCCACACAGACATTTGAGTACAAAGTGATTATTTCAGCACAATTTGAGGTTTGCAGGGGATTCTGGGTAGGAGAATGTTGGGGGACCACCGCAAGCCATACCTTGCTGGACTCCCCCGGGTGTCTAGTTTCCAGAAATGTGTGGGTTTGGCAGGTTTCCCTAGATGGCCGCCGAGCCCAGGTCCAAAAACTCATGGGACCCCCCCTTACAAAACCAGGTTGGTTTGTGATAGTTAATTTGGATGTCGCCTCTATAGGTTTTGGGCCCTTGCCTGTCGCGGGTCCTTGATTGACCCACGGGAGTGAGGTACCATTTTTATCGGGAGACCTGCCGGAACACTGGGTGGTAGGAAATTTGTGGATCCACGTAGATTCCAGAAATTTCCCACACAGAAATTTGAGAAAAAAGTGATTTTTTCAGCGAAATTTGAGGTTTGCAGGGGATTCTGGGTAGGAGAATGTTGGGGGACCCATGCAAGCTATACCTTGCCGGACTCCCCTGGGAGTCTAGTTTACAGAAATGTGTGGGTTTGATAGGTTTCCCTAGATGGCCGCCGAGCCCAGGGCCAAAAACTCATGGGACCCCCCCTTACAAAACCAGGTTGGTTAGTGATAGGTAATTTTGATGTCGCCTCAATAGGTTTTGGGCCCTTGCCTGTCGCGGGTCCATGACCGACCCACGGGAGTGAGGTACCATTTTTATCGGGAGACCTGGTGGAATGCTGGGTGGTAGGAAATTTGTGGATCCACGCAGATTCTAGAACTTTCCCACACAGACATTTGAGTACAAAGTGATTTTTTCAGCGAAATTTGAGGTTTGCAGGGGATTCTGGGTAGTAGAACGTTGGGGGACCCACACAAGCCATACCTCGCTGGAGTCCCCCGGGAGTCTAGTTTCCAGAAATGTGTGGGTTTGGTAGGTTTTCCTAGATGGCCGCCGAGCCCAGGGCCAAAAACTCATGGGAACCCCCTTGCAAAACCAGGTTGGTTTGTGATAGGTAATTTTGATGTCGCCTCAATAGGTTTTGGGCCCTTGCCTGTTGCGGGTCCTTGACCCACCCACACAAGTGAGGTACCATTTTTCTCGGAAGACTTTGGGGAACGCGGGGTGGGTGGAAATTTGTGGATCCACGCAGATTCCAGAACTTTCCACCACAGAAATGTGAGGAAAATGTGGTTTGTTTGACACTTTTTTAGGTTTGCAAGGGATTCTGGGTAACAGTACCTGGTGAGAGGCAGTCAAGTCACCCCATCTTGGATTTCCCTGGGTGTCTAGTTTAAAAAAATGTATAGGTTTGCTAGATTTTCCTAGGTGCCGGAAGAGCTAGGGTTAAAAAATTACAGCTAGGCACTTTGCCAAAAAAGGGTCATTTTTCACTGTGAAATTGTGGTGTGTCCACGTTGTGTTTTGTGCCGTTTCCTGTTGTGGGCACTAGGCCTAACCACACAAGTGAGGTACCATTTTTCTCTGAAGACTTTGGGGAATGCGGGGTGGGTGGAAGTTTGTGGATCCACACAGATTCTAGAACTTTCCACCACAGAAATGTGTTTTTTTTGACAATTTTTGAGGTTTGTAAGGGATTCTCGGTAACAGAACCTGGTGAGAGCCAGTCAAGTTACCCCATCCTGGATTCCCCTGGGTGTCTAGTTTTCAAAAATGTATAGGTTTGCTAGGTTTCCCTAGGTGCCGGCAGAGCTAGGGTTCAAAACCTACAGCTAGGCACTTTGCCAAAAAGGGTCATTTTTCACTGTGAAATTGTGGTGTGTCCACGTTGCGTTTTGTGCCGTTTCCTGTCGCGGGCACTAGGCCTACCCACACAAGTGAGGTACCATTTTTCTCGGAAGACTTTGGGGAACGTGGGGTGGGTGGAAATTTGTGGATCCACGCAGATTCCAGAACTTTCCACCACAGAAATGTGAGGAAAATGTGTTTTTTTTGGCAATTTTTTAGGTTTGCAAGGGATTCTGGATAACAGACCCTGGTGAGAGGCAGTAAAGTTACCTCATCCTGGATTCCCCTGGGTGTCTAGTTTTCAAAAATGTATAGGTTTTCTAGGTTTCCCTAGGTGCCGGCAGAGCTACGGTTCAAAAACTACAGCTAGGCACTTTGCAAAAAAAGGGTAATTTTTCATTGTGAAAATGTGGTGTGTTCACGTTGCGTTTTGAGCCGTTTCCTGTCGTGGGCACTATGCCTACCCACACAAGTGAGGCACCATTTTTATCGAGAGACTTAGGGTAATTCAGATTTGTAAAGCAACTGTTATTACCTATTGACTTTCAATGCATTTCTGCCTTCCAAATGAAAGACAATGTGTGTAAAAGAAGTCATTTTGAAAAATGATCGATAATTCTCATGCTAGTATGAGTATTCCCAATTTGGGAAATGTGCAAATATCTACTGTTTCTAAACTCTATATTTTGTTCCCATTTCAGAAATACATAGGTGTCTTTCATACCGATTTTTCCATGTATACATTTTCCCAGAATAATTGCTATATACCCGGTACATAATAAAACCATTGCAACTCGCTGCTCAGTTTTGTGCTCTGTGTTCGTCGGGTTCTTGGTAAACCTACAAGTCCTATATATCCCCACAACCAGTAAGGTCCAGTGGATATAACTGTATATTGCTTTCAAAGAGCCGTCATAATTAGAAGAAGTTACAGGTGAAAACGTTGACACAAAAGGCTGTTTTTTCAACTAATTTTCAATTTTTCCTATATTTAACTGTTAGTTTCTATAAAGAAACCTTGAAGAATCTACACAAATGACCCCTTGCTGAATTCAGAATTTTGTCTACTTTTCTAAAATGTATAGCTTTCCAGGATCCATTATTTCTTTCATACCCATGTCTATCATTAACTGGAAGGAGGTTGAAAGCACAAAAAATAGTAAAAATAGGCTATGTCCCAGAAAAATGCCAAAACTGTGTAAAAAATATTGGTTTTCTGACAAAAGTCTGTCATCCCCTAAAAGCTGGAACAATGGTGATGTCAGCCCCACAAGCCCTTTTTTGATATAATTTGCAGGGAAAAACCCAGACGCTTTCATTTGCAGCACTTTTTTCCCAAAAAACCCAAAATGTAGCTGTATTTTGGCTAATTTCTGGGTCCCCTCCAGGGGGATCCACAAACCCTGGGTACCTTTAGAATCCCCAGGATGTTGAAAGAAAAGGACACAAATTTGGCATGGATACCTTATGTGGTCAAAAGGTTACAGGGGCCTAAGCGCGAACTACCCCAAATAGCCAAAAAAGGCTTAGCACAGGGGTGGAAAAGGCCTAGCAGCGAAAGGGTTAACTGAGACAAAAGTCAAACTTTACTACTCGTAAATGCCCTTTGTGAATACCAAAAGTCGTAAAGTTAGACTTTCGTCTCAGTTTACCCGGCCCTGTGCATATTAGGTGAGTTGTCTTTGAAACCTAGTGATCTGGTCTGGTTTCTTTTACCGTCTCGAAAATGTGCAGCTCTGGGCCAATCAATTTACCTTGCAGTGCCTAGAATTGCAAATAAGTGCAATGTAAATAGAAGCAATTGTGTAAGAGTCTAAGTATGTGATCTAAAACCAAGGGCCAGATTTTTTAAAGTGCCATGTTGCCCTTTCGTCACACAAGGTAACGCAAGGGCAACGCAACACTAAAGTCAGATTTACCAAACCACGCAAGGCCACCATGCGTGGCCCTGTGGTGCTTGGTAAATCTGGAGGAACGCGAGGCAGCGCAAGTTGCTGCCTTGCTTTACTGTACCCCAGGGAGGCCTTTCCCCGGGTGAAGCATGGGTGTTCCCATGCATCCACCCATGGATTTTGGGGCATTCAGAGATTTACCATGAGAGGTAGACCTGGGAATGTGTGAAAATACTACGCCTTCCCAGAGGAGGCGTAGTATTTTCAGTAGTAATGAGGAGTGCTATCTTTATTTGACTTTGTTTTTCCCTCTTTCTACATGTGCTGCTTTCTGCAGCAAAAATAGAAAGAAGATACAGCCTCAAAGTATTCTTTTTGTGCAGGAAGGTGTCCCTTCCTGCACAAAAACAATTCTGCCTGCAACGCATGCACCCTTGCACCATGATGCAAGGGTGCCTGCACTGGTGCTAGGCAGCCAAAAGTGTGCCAGTGCAAGGAGAGGACAAAACTGTGCCATATAGTGTTAAATATGCCACATTCCTGTCCTCTCCCTTTCATGCAGCGCTACGCAGCAAGGTGTCTTGCTGCAGTGGATGAAATATTGATGTATCTTCCCCCAACTGTGTAGTGTGCTGTCCTAATTAAATGCTCCCATCCCACTCCCCACCATAGCCAATTGTGTCATTAAAACAATGGGGGCAGCCTCCAGTCTCACCCTTTCTAAATTCGCTTGTTGCATTTGTCACCCTAAGTGGGACAGATATGCCCAGACATGGGTCCTGTGCTTGCCACCGGATTCAAGCTAGCCTGGCTGATGAGGGGTGATACCCCGAAACTGTTCCCAGGATGATTGTTTCCGGTCCGGGAAGGACCCGACCTGACAGTTCGGGCTGGACTGTTCCCATAGGGAGCAGGGTCAAGACTGGTTTGCATATGGCTGGGTTCAAACTGGAATGGCGTGGATTTAACCCAGATATGTGACAGGGGTGAATGTTTGATTTGTTCAGCATTCCATCAATCCTCTGTCCTTTTTGCATTTGTTAAACATTCTTGGACATGCTTGAACCAGTAAATACAATCAAATCCTAGATTTCCCAAATGAGTGTCAGGACTTCCATGACTTAACTGAAAATTAACCTCGAGGGCCTTTTCTGGAATCATAGTCAATAGTAGCTGAGCTGCTTTCTATTTCCAGAGCCAATTTGCGAGGCATGGGCGTTACCGTGCACTCCAGGACATGTATTAACCAACTCCACTCCTCCTCTTGGCAGCCGTGGCCCCTGCAGGTCAGAGCGGTGGGGCGGTGGGGCTGCCTCTTCGATCAATGTCGCCCAACACTCCTGCCCAGCACCACGTACTAACAGCAGTGCCCACCCCTCTCTTCCCATGGCAACTCCAGGCTTGACTGGTCTGCGCCACCCCCATTTCATGCTATCACTCTTTGGTATTATCTTCAAGATCATATTGAAAATACAAATTCTTCATTTTTGATACCTTATATGTGCAGCATTAAGGCTCTGCCACCAGATTACTGGCCATGTCATGAGCTGGCGCCATCTTTCCCCAGTGCTACCTATTGACACGCAAAACAGTGCATTCTGTTAGAACACCATCTTTGTCTGTGTTGAGAGATCCGCCCGTCTCCCTGTCCTTGTCAAGAATTCCACGCCTGACAACAGTCCTTTTAACCCATCTATGCTATGATGCCCCTAATTACCAACTGCAAACCCACAAACACCTGCTTGGATCCTACCTCTCCACTAAAGGGTCATCCAGAGTAAAGAGAAACAGCCCTTCAACCCTTCAGAGTTTGGAAAATTGAGAACCGGAAATTGGGTAAAGGTTGTGCTTGCTATTCACAGCGCTTCGCATGGGAGAAGTGTGGTGCAAAGCGCTACATAAAGACATATTGTCATTCCAAGCCTGGTCATCACAATGCTCCTACTTGTCCCTACTTCTTCTACTTCATGTTTTTTGGTCCTATTACTACTTTCCCCTTTAAACACTTCACTGTTCTAGAGCTTAATCAGCGTAAATCATCTGTTGTTCCATAGGATTATCTACTCATAGTGTACAAACCACACCATCTTTAGATCAGCAGATGGCATGAAAGGTAATGAAGGAATTGTGCCTAATGTCACTTCTGCTTACGGATAGATGCCTTCATGTGGGGCATATCACTGCACAGGTGTCATCCTCAAGGCCAGCCTCAGCATTCTCTCCTAGAATATCTATTGGAAATGTACCCACCTCCTTGAGAGCCATGGGGTAAGAGATGGTCTACCTGTTCCCTATTGACTGTAAAATTCGTGCAGGTCTCGAATTCTCCGGAGATCTACCTTGCATGCTAGTTCATTCCAGTGGGGGTGGAATGCCTTATAGTTAGGTCTGTTCTGCCTCCATATCAAGAGCATACAATAAAGTACCGGGGAACTGTGGTCCGTCGGCTACGCTGCCGACTTTGGTGCTGGAAACCAGGGTTCGAGCCTCGAGGTCGCGTCCACATCCTGTGATTTTGGGCAAATCGCTTAATCTCCCTGTGCCTGAATATGTAATGTAAATACGGTGCTCATGTACAGCGCTCCAATACCTTCGGGTCGAGTTCGCGTTATATAAAAGATGCAAAAAAACAAAAATGTCATGCCTGGGCGTTTGTTTCCTGCTCACAGTGGTGTGAAGTTGTTGCTCTGCCCCTGTTTTCCTTGAATATTGCCACTCAACTTGTGCAGCACAGCAGAATATATTTTTTATTTTTTTAAATGTTGCACTGAAGTGGGGTTAGACTTTCTTACCTATATCCCGTACTACGACTCTTTTTGTGAATAACACACGAATGCAAAATGGAGCGCAGCAAAGAAAGAGATTGTGTAACGCGGTTCAATGAGTAACATTTAGAAACTACTGCAATAACACGCTCATCTGAAGCTACATTGAAAAAGTGATGCTTGATTGACGGCCAGTGGTCCAAGGCCGCATCCCTGTATCTCCATGAGCTGGCACCGCCACATATCGGGATAAAAGTGTCATTAATGCAGCCGCAGGATCGGCTCCTCCAGCCAGGAATGCTGATATTATTCAGAAACAATGCACTCCAGCTTCACTGAGATGAGAGATAGCCTTGGAGATGTGCACAGTATGAATGTGTGTATCTCCCAGCATCACAACTCGGGCTCACGGCCACACAGTAAACATTACAAATGTTTCATTGTCTATAAATCCTTCGTCAGGGAAACTGAGCTGCAACATTGACTTCCAACAAGGGGCAGACACAGCAAATTCAAAACAATTCTCTTTCTAGTGTTTTTGGTAACGTTTCTGAGTGTTATTCCCCAAAAACTCAGACTAGGTGCAATTTATTTACATACCCCATAAATTTCAAACCAGGGGTGTCCAATTTCATCATGTCCCATTGGGGCACTCGTAATCAGGGCGTATGTGTGCTTTTCCACCGTAATGCCATTTTCAACAGAAAAGCTCTGAAAAATTTCATTTTGCAGAGAAAAAATCTGCATATATTCCAGCATGGAATTATATTACAGACATTCCCCTCAACACGCCTTCACTTGGAGGGTGTCACACTTCTTGCACCCATGTCCACCCTCCAAAGAAGCAGAGCGCCCCCCGTTCTGAGTATCCGCAGATATAAGCAGCAGTAATGGTATTGTCCGTGTCGTGTTTGGCATGGCTGAGTTCTGTTAGGATAGAAATTACGTAGTTAGGACGAAAAAACTGGGGGCCTAATTTATGCGGAATTGGCGTAGGGCAGCGCCGCAAGTCTACTTGTGACGCAAAAGTGGCGCAAGGGGCTTGTAAATCTGCCCCCGTATTTCTGCCATATGTTGCATTTCTCTACTTTCCCCCTGCGCTGGCGCACAAATTTCTGCCTAGCGCCAATGTAGCCACCCTTGCACCATGGTGCGAGGGTGCCTGCGTAGAAGGCAGGATTCTTTTTGAGCAGTAAGCTGCACAAAAACAATCCAAGAGGTGGTTTCCTCTTTCCATGTTTGCTGCAGGATGCAGCACACAACGAAAGAGGAAAAAACAAGGAGAAATAAAAATATTTCTCCTCGTTACGCCTGCTCTGGAGAGGCATAAGGTTGCGGTGCTGGCCCAGGTTTACGTGATTAAGTCAATCTAGGGCAGCATCAAAATACATGGGTGTTGTGTTGGAAAACCCACCGCAACGCCCATGGAGCGCCTCCTTGACGAAGAGTAAGGCAACGCAGTGACTTGTGCTGCTATGTCTTACTCCAGATCTATGAGGCCATGCAGAGCCCTGCAGGGCGGCTTTGCGTCGCCTCATAGATATGACTGAGAAGCTTGCGCCGCTGGAGAATCAACAAGGTGTTACTCCAGCGGCGCAAGCCTCTCATACATAAGCCTGTGGGTGAGGTAAAGCGCTAAATATAGCAACTTCCACAAAGGGCGAAAATCAGGATCTTCATCGATGAAGAAAAAAATACTTATTGCTACTCACGGAAAGTAAATAGCGTAACAATGTAGGATAAATTAAACTCGTGCAGCCATGACTATGTTGGTTGTTGAAAGGTTCAATTTTCGGGGGGCTGATGTGTCGCTCCTCGCTGTCATAGCGTAATAAATGGGGCATCTGTCGCAGATGCTAACTCTTAGAAGCAGAGACCTTTTTTTCAGGATTGAGCAAAGTGGGTCATTTCCCAGGGCCCTACATATAGGGATCCCCTGGTGAAGTGATGAGAAAGTCAGATGCCTCACTATTGTAAGTGTGCATGAACACATGCTCTTTTTATGTTTCATGCCTGCGTCAGACACACCTGATCCAATACCTGGTCAGTCTAAACATTGCTGCTCTCAAACAGATGCTGTCAGTTAATTAAAAATAATCTTTTGTCTCATTTTCTTACTTCTTACTTACTTCAGCTCATCACTTCTAACTCACCCTCTCCATGTACCAGTGTCTCTCTAGCTGTTCTTCATCACTGTTAAGATCCCCTCTCAGACAGCTCTCTTTACCTCACCTGTCTCTACCTCTCTCTGTGCCTACCTCTACACCTCTACCTCTCAATCCCCTCTCGCTACCTCAGCTTCCTCTTTACCATACCTCACAGCTTTGTTTCCATCTCACCTTCCTGTGTCTCTCCTCCATCTACTTCATCTCTGTCTCAATGTCATCCCTCTTTATTTCACCAGTCTTTCTATCTCTCCATCTCTCTATACTTTACATCTATCTCTCACTCTGCTCTCACCCTACCTCATCTCTCCCTAACTCATTTATATGTATCAAATCTCTTCTACTACCTCTTCGTTCTCTCACCCTTATCTCTCTTGTTCTCCCACTGCTTAACTTCTCACCTCTCCAGCGCCCTGGATTTCTTTGTACCTCTGTTTCCTTTACCTCTGTTACCTCACTACCTTACTTCTTTGACACTTCACTTTCTTTGTTTACTATTTTCTTTTTATTAGCTCCCTTTTATCTCATCTCGCTTTTTTCACTGACTTCTCCACTTCAGCGCACCCTCTCTGTATCACCTCCTTCCTTCTCTCTCTCTCTCTACCTTATTCAATGTTCAGCTCTCTACCAAACTTCTCTGTTTCTTCCTCTTTCTACTCCACGGCTCTCTTTGTACCTCATCTTCTCTCTAGGTCTCTACCTCTATATCGACCTCCTTTCTCATCCTGTGCGTCACCTGTGACTTTCCATTCCTGATTAATACATCTTCCTACAAATTCCTCAACTTTTCCCTTCAAATGACTCTCCGGCCCCTCCAGGTGAACCACAAAGCTTCAGCTACGACTGTGCCTCTGGCATGACGTCACCAGACTATGTTAGACCCCAGCTAGCAAGCTGGGATCAACCCTTGATTTTCTCTGCCTCATCAATGCATGTTGTAGCTCCCTCTGGGTGTTTTACTGACATATTTCTCAGCCTTTGACAATTACTAGATCAAACGTCAACACCCGTGACCTCAGGTTTCGAGCTTGTAGACGGTCGGTACCTCCAGTCGATGTCCCTACCGGACCTCCACAACACTTTACACTGTATCTGAGGTCGGGATATGGCTGTGGCCTGTGATTCTTGCATCTCAATGTACCCGAAGCCCGTCAGGGAGCAGGAGGCCACGGTATAATTGCAGAAGATGCTCACTGATATTGTCTGGTACTTTGATTTTAATTTTCGACAAACAACATTCACTTGCAAGCATATAGGGCCGGTATTTTCATGCAAGCCAACTTTATCACTTGGCACAGATATTACCTGTCATTTTGTACACATTGTATTGATAAAACGCATCTTTAGTGTCTGCCTTGTTTTCCTTCACTCTGTGTGCCAGGGTTATGCAGGGAATTGTACTTTTCCTGCAGACGATAACTGCCCCCTGGAAGTGTCATGGAATGGGGGCCCTTTCATTAGTATTATTGCAGGCTGGGCTTTGCCTCAGGGGCAGAGCAGCTCGGCGATGCTCCCTAGAACATCAAACAGCCTCAAATCTCATGACCTTGCAAATGTCATTTTTTTAAAAAAAAGTTTAGTGTGAAATTCTTCTGTTTTTCCTCTTTTGCAAATTCTAGACACGGCCTTGGAGGGTCTGAGGGAACCGTGGACTGGTCGCTCCCGCGGAACACGGGGGAGTAAGCAAAGAAGATGTTTTCAGAAAACATTTCCCCACTGAAGTTGCCAACGTGGATCAGTCAATGAAAAGAAGCTTAAAAAAAATAAAAACAAAAAATATGGAGTGTAGTAGAAAAAAACATTGTATGAGATAACATTTCATAAAACACAAAGGAGGACCTTTGGGTGTGATGTGTGTCTTCACAAGCAGCGATGTAGGACACTTACTAGTCTCCTGTTTTTAGTGCATACCTTTCACATTTAGGGCTCAGAGATTAGCTAAGGTTTTGTCCCAGCTCAAAGCAATTCATAATATTTACTGCCCCACGCAATAGATGTTTTACACTAGAAAGGTGCCCTTTTCCGAGTGCAAACAATGTGTTGTGCTGCTTTGTGTTGGTTGCTCTGTATCAAGGGGCATAGCTGGGACAGATCAGCGCAAACACCCACAGGGTTTGTTGCAAAGAACACTTTACTAAAATAGCCTGACCAGGCTTTGCAAAAAAAAAAACATCTATGTGAAGCAGGTGTAAACCAGTGCATGGCACACATCCAAGAGGGGGGAGCCTTTTGAGTTTGTGTAGACATCTATTGGAAGCATGTGTAAACCAGTGCACAGCGCACATCCAAGATGTGGGAGCCTTTTGAGTTTGTGTAGACATCTATTGGAAGCATGTGTAAACCAGTGCATAGCACACATCCAAGAGGGGGGAGCCTTTTGAGTTTGTGTAGACATCTATTGGAAGCATGTGTAAACCAGTGCACAGCGCACATCCAAGATGTGGGAGCCTTTTGAGTTTGTGTAGACATCTATTGGAAGCATGTGTAAACCAGTGCACAGCGCACATCCAAGATGTGGGAGCCTTTTGAGTTTGTGTAGACATCTATTGGAAGCATGTGTAAACCAGTGCATAGCACACATCCAAGAGGGGGGAGCCTTTTGAGTTTGTGTAGACATCTATTGGAAGCATGTGTAAACCAGTGCACAGCGCACATCCAAGATGTGGAAGCCTTTTGAGTTTGTGTAGACATCTATTGGAAGCATGTGTAAACCAGTGCACAGCGCACATCCAAGATGTGGGAGCCTTTTGACTTTGTGTAGACATCTATTGGAAGCATGTGTAAACCAGTGCATAGCACACACACAAGATGTGGGAGCCTTTTGAGTTTGTGTAGACATCTATTGGAAGCAGGTGTAAACCAGTGCATGGCACACATCCAAGATGTGGGAGACTTTTGAGTTTGTGTAGACATCTATTGGAAGCATGTGTAAACCAGTGCATAGCACACACACAAGATGTGGGAGCCTTTTGAGTTTGTGTAGACATCTATGTGAAGCAGGTGTAAACCAGTGCATAGCACACATCCAAGATGTGGGAGCCTTTTGAGTTTGTGTAGACATCTATTGGAAGCATGTGTAAACCAGTGCATAGCACACATCCAAGAGGTGGGAGCCTTTTGAGTTTGTGTAGACATCTATTGGAAGCATGTGTAAACCAGTGCACAGCGCACATCCAAGATGTGGGAGCCTTTTGAGTTTGTGTAGACATCTATTGGAAGCATGTGTAAACCAGTGCATAGCACACACACAAGATGTGGGAGCCTTTTGAGTTTGTGTAGACATCTATTGGAAGCATGTGTAAACCAGTGCATTGCACACATCCAAGAGGTGGGAGCCTTTTGAGTTTGTGTAGACATCTATTGGAAGCATGTGTAAACCAGTGCATAGCACACACAAAAGATGTGGGAGCCTTTTGAGTTTGTGTAGACATCTATGTGAAGCAGGTGTAAACCAGTGCATAGCACACATCCAAGATGTGGGAGCCTTTTGAGTTTGTGTAGACATCTATTGGAAGCATGTGTAAACCAGTGCATAGCACACATCCAAGAGGTGGGAGCCTTTTGAGTTTGTGTAGACATCTATTGGAAGCAGGTGTAAACCAGTGCATAGCACACATCCAAGATGTGGGAGCCTTTTAAGTTTGTGTAGACATCTATTGGAAGCATGTGTAAACCAGTGCATAGCACACACACAAGATGTGGGAGCCTTTTGAGTTTGTGTAGACATCTATGTGAAGCAGGTGTAAACCAGTGCATAGCACACATCCAAGATGTGGGAGCCTTTTGAGTTTGTGTAGACATCTATTGGAAGCATGTGTAAACCAGTGCATAGCACACATCCAAGAGTTGGGAGCCTTTTGAGTTTGTGTACACATCTATTGGAAGCATGTGTAAACCCGTGTATAGCACACACCCAGGATGTGGGAGCTTTTTGAGTTTGTGTAGACATCTATAGGAAGCAGGTGTAAACCAGTGCATAGCACACATCCAAGAGGTGGGAGCCTTTTGACTTGAGTTTGTGTAGACATCTATAGGAAGCAGGTGTAAACCAGTGCATAGCACACATCCAAGATGTGGGAGCCTTTTGAGTTTGTGTAGACATCTATTGGAAGCAGGTGTAAACCCGTGCATAGCACACATCCAAGAGGTGGGAGCCTTTTGAGTTTGTGTAGACATCTATTGGAAGCAGGTGTAAACCAGTGCATAGCACACATCCAAGATGTGGGAGCCTTTTGAGTTTGTGTAGACATCTATTGGCAGCATGTGTAAACCAGTGCATAGCACACATCCAAGAGGTGGGAGCCTTTTGACTTGAGTTTGTGTAGACATCTATTGGAAGCAGGTGTAAACTAGTGCACAGCACACATCCAAGATGTGGGAGCCTTTTGAGTTTGTGTAGACATCTATTGGCAGCATGTGTAAACCAGTGCATAGCACACATCCAAGAGGTGGGAGCCTTTTGAGTTTGTGTAGACATCTGTTGGAAGCAGGTGTAAACCAGTGCATAGCACACATCCAAGAGGTGGGAGCTTTTTGAGTTTGTGTAGACATCTATTGGCAGCATGTGTAAACCAGTGCATAGCACACATCCAAGAGGTGGGAGCCTTTTGAGTTTCTGTAGACATCTATTGGCAGCATGTGTAAACCAGTGCATAGCACACATCCAAGAGGGGGGAGCCTTTTGAGTTTGTGTAGACATCTATAGGAAACAGGTGTAAACCAGTGCATAGCACACATCCAAGAGGTGGGAGCCTTTTGAGTTTGTGTAGACATCTATAGGAAGCAGGTGTAAACCAGTGCATAGCACACATCCAAGAGGTGGGAGCCTTTTGAGTTTGTGTAGACATCTATTGGCTGCATGTGTAAACCAGTGCATAGCACACATCCAAGAGGTGGGAGCCTTTTGAGTTTGTGTAGACATCTATTGGCTGCATGTGTAAACCAGTGCATAGCACACATCCAAAAGGTGGGAGCCTTTTGAGTTTTTGTAGACATCTATTGGAAGCAGGTGTACACCAGTGCATAGCACACATCCAAGATGTGGGAGCCTTTTGAGTTTGTGTAGACATCTATTGGAAGCATGTGTAAACCAGTGCATAGCACACATCCAAGATGTGGGAGCCTTTTGAGTTAGAGTAGACATCTATTGGAAGGAGGTGTAAACCAGTGCATAGCACACATCCAAGATGTGGGAGCCTTTTGAGTTTGTGTAGACATCTATAGGAAGCAGGTGTAAACCAGTGCATAGCACACATCCAAGAGGTGGGAGCCTTTTGAGTTTGTGTAGACATCTGTTGGAAGCAGGTGTAAACCAGTGCATAGCACACATCCAAGAGGTGGGAGCCTTTTGAGTTTGTGCAGACATCTATTGGCAGCATGTGTAAACCAGTGCATAGCACACATCCAAGAGGTGGGAGCCTTTTGAGTTTGTGTAGACATCTATTGGCTGCATGTGTAAACCAGTGCATAGCACACATCCAAGAGGTGGGAGCCTTTTGAGTTTGTGTAGACATCTATTGGAAGCAGGTGTACACCAGTGCATAGCACACATCCAAGATGTGGGAGCCTTTTGAGTTTGTGTAGACATCTATTGGAAGCATGTGTAAACCAGTGCATAGCACACATCCAAGATGTGGGAGCCTTTTGAGTTTGAGTAGACATCTATTGGAAGGAGGTGTAAACCAGTGCATAGCACACATCCAAGATGTGGGAGCCTTTTGAGTTTGTGTAGACATCTATAGGAAGCAGGTGTAAACCAGTGCATAGCACACATCCAAGAGGTGGGAGCCTTTTGAGTTTGTGTAGACATCTGTTGGAAGCAGGTGTAAACCAGTGCATAGCACACATCCAAGAGGTGGGAGCCTTTTGAGTTTGTGCAGACATCTATTGGCAGCATGTGTAAACCAGTGCATAGCACACATCCAAGAGGTGGGAGCCTTTTGAGTTTGTGTAGACATCTATTGGAAGCAGGTGTAAACCAGTGCATAGCACACATCCAAGAGGTGGGAGCCTTTTGAGTTTGTGTAGACATCTATTGGAAGCAGGTGTAAACCAGTGCATAGCACACATCCAAGATGTGGGAGCCTTTTCTGTTTGTGTAGACATCTATAGGAAGTAGGTGTAAACCAGTGCATAGCACACATCCAAGAGGTGGGAGCCTTTTCAGTTTGTGTAGACATCTGTTGGAAGCAAGTGTAAACCAGTGCATAGCACACATCCAAGAGGTGGGAGCCTTTTGAGTTTGTGTAGACATCTATTGGAAGCAGGTGTACACCAGTGCATAGCACACATCCAAGATGTGGGAGCCTTTTGAGTTTGTGTAGACATCTATTGGAAGCATGTGTAAACCAGTGCATAGCACACATCCAAGAGGTGGGAGCCTTTTGAGTTTGTGTAGACATCTATTGGAAGCATGTGTAAACCAGTGCAGAGCACACATCCAAGAGGTGGGAGCCTTTTTAGTTTGTGTAGACATCTATTGGAAGCAGGTGTAAACCAGTGCATAGCACACATCCAAGATGAGGGAGCCTTTTGAGTTTGTGTAGACTTCTATTGGAAGCATGTGTAAACCAGTGCAAAGCCCACATCCAAGAGGTGGGAGCCTATTGAGTTTCTGTAGACATGTATTGGCAGCATGTGTAAACCAGTGCATAGCACACATCCAAGAGGTGGGAGCCTTTTGAGTTTCTGTAGACATCTATTGGAAGCATGTGTAAACCAGTGCATAGCACACATCCAAGAGGTGGGAGCCTTTTGAATTTGTGTAGACATCTATTGGAAGCAGGTGTAAACCAGGGCATAGCACACATCCAAGATGTGGGAGCCTTTTGAGTTTGTGTAGACATCTATTGGAAGCAGGTGTAAACCAGTGCATAGCACTCATCCATGATGTGGGACCCTTTTGAGTTTGTGTAGACATCTATAGGAAGCATGTGTAAACCAGTGCATAGCACACATCCAAGAGGTGGGAGCCTTTTGAGTTTGTGTAGACATCTATAGGAAGCAGGTGTAAACCAGTGCATAGCACACATCCAAGAGATGGGAGCCTTTTGAGTTTGTGTAGACATCTATTGGCTGCATGTGTAAACCAGTGCATAGCACACATCCAAGAGGTGGGAGCCTTTTGAGTTTGTGTAGACATCTATTGGCAGCATGTGTAAATCAGTGCATAGCACACATCCAAGAGGTGGGAGCCTTTTGAGTTTGTGTAGACATCTATTGGCAGCATGTGTAAACCAGTGCATAGCACACATCCAAGAGGGGGGAGCCTTTTGAGTTTGTGTAGACATCTATAGGAAGCAGGTGTAAACCAGTGCATAGCACACATCCAAGTTGTGGGAGCCTTTTGAGTTTGTGTAGATATAGGAAGTTGTACCGGGAGGGTATGCTTCTAGTTCAAATCCTTTTCACGCTTACCTCTGCACCATGGAGCAAGGCTCGGTGTGGCGCTAACGCAGGCGATGACAGCAGCAGGGAGCCATTCTTTGTAGACATGACTCTGCACAGCACTTTCCCCTTGTGCACAGCAGCACAACAAATCTGGTTGCTACGCTTTGTCGTGTCGAAAGTCTGGGCCTGGGACTTTACACCCATTCGAGCACAGCATACGGTGATCAGCCAGAATGGATTTGCTGAGACAGAGCCGGATTTCCACCCTCTGATCTTGCAGATTTCAGTAAATGTGGCTCTTTTTCTTGTTCTCAAAGAGGGTAGATCCAGCACAGAAAGAGACGAGTTTTCAGGTGTTTCAGTGCAGAACTAGTTAGCAGCCCTAATCAGAATTCAATTTAGTTTCTACAGATTACACTGAGTGGAAACATTGCCTCGTTGTCTGAGTTGTCCATGTTGATGAACACTAGCAGTGAAGTCATTCTCACCCTATCGGTCACTGCAGAATATGAAATCTGGGGTAAATGTTGTTTCTTTTGCTGCTGACTGACATTTTTAATGGGTCTTCCACCAAGGCCTCTGTGTACTTCCTAGCATATCTAACAGGTGTGGCAGAGTGGATATCAGCTAACCCCTTCAATGAAGGTCTGAGAAGGTAGAAGTGCTTGTCATCCAGGGATCCCTCTGTAGATGGACCTCAGCTTCATGGCCTCCTACCCTGGGTCAATGGCCAAGGAGGTGAACACGGTCTGAGACATGGGGACTATGTTTGATTCAGGTGTACTCTTTACTCATTAGATAAGTAAGTTATGCACAAAACCCTTCACTAGTTCTGACCACCAAGGACTCCCTGCATTATTCAGGAATCGTTAAGCTATTTGTATAATACTATGATGTGTTTTCTTTAAAAAAAAAAAACATGTTATCTGATTTGTTACTATATTTTGAGACTAATTGTTGTAGCATACACTTCTTGTACCTTTAATTTAATTTCACCTTTGTGTTTTTGTTAAGCAAATATATCATACTTTGTGTTAATGTGGTGCTTGTACAGCATATTTAGTGCAATGTTGCAAAGTAAATGACAAAATGCTCTTGTTTGCCAACTCATGCAAATTCATTGTATCAATCTCAGAAGGATACAAAGTTGAGATTTCCTTCCTGGAAATCAAACCAGGGTCCTGCAGGTCACATATAGATTCTTGCAAAAGACACAATGCTGGCCCATTCACCCATCCCCACGCCCATGAAGATCATGTGACTAATGCACCTTGACCCATAGGATGTTCTTTATTTAATAGGATGTAAGGATGCAACATTTCTTTTGTTCACTTTTTGTTTAGACAGGCCCAGTCTCCCATTTTTTCAAAGTGGGTAAACAGAGTTCCATAAATCGTCCAATAGTATTTCTTTTTATTTTGCAGCACTTAGAAAAGGAAAAAGTGTGACATTTAGTTCTATATAAAAACATATTGTTATTTAACCTATTTTACTGATTGCACCACACGTTTGGAATGTCCTTGCATCAGGAAAAAAATAAAATAAAATACTACTATAAAGTACATGTTCTAATTTCATGTACACTTCAATTTACTTTTTGTGGGAAGGCAAACCCATTTTTGATTTGTTTCCTTCTTGTAGAAGAAGGAGGCATCTCCATCTCCTAGCGGGCCACTTAAATGCAGGAAGTCTTCCTCAAGGCAGTGGCGTAGTGTGGGTGTGCCCACAGGGGAGGTTGCCCCGGGCGCAAAATTCTTAGGGGCATTCTTAGAGGTGCAATATTTTAATAGGGGCGCAACACTTTAAATGAAAAGTGAAAGGATACTTGCCTTGCCCCGGGCACTGACAACCCACACTGCGCCGCTGTCTCGAGGGGCTGTCGTTCTCAGGCATACCAGTGACGTCAGAGGCTTACCAGAGTGCCTAGTAGTGTACCTTCCCACTTGAAACAATCGGTCAACTTCTTTCAACTCCCACCATCACTAATGATTGGATGTGTTTGGAGAACCCCGACAGTTCGCATGTATACATGTGAGGTTGGTACATGCTGCAAAAACTAAAGATGAGGCTAAACTGTAGGCACCCTATTATAAATCCTTAAGAGAATAATAATGAGTTACTTTATTATTATGTATACAGTTCTAAAAGCATTGGCAAAGCCAAGCCAGTAGGTATTGCCTTTTGAAGAAGAGCACCGATCTACTGGCCTTGCAATACTTGGTTACTGTTTCTGACACAATGGCCTTCTCAATGCAGAGTTCTCTTCCTGAGTTAAGGCCAAGGTACCAGCAGATGCATCGCAGACGGAGGACCATAATAGCGGAAGCGTATTCCATCCAAACACAGGAAGTGTCCGAACAAAGCCCACACAGTCTGAGTTTACAAACGATAGAGTGAGCATTGACCACGCACCGCCTATCTCAATCCTACAGGTTTAAGGTAATGTGTTCTCAACCTTTTGACTTCAGGAGACCCCCAATTAAACATTACTCGAACCAGGGGACCCTTCCCCCAAATCATATGAGGAATCCGGGGACCCCCCACTGAGTCATGACTGCTAGCCGGGGGCCACACCGTAAGCATTGTCGATGATTTGAACTGCAAAACAATAAACAGAAAAAAACATTCGAACAAATACACAAATGATGACACATTTTATTTTATTTGAAAACACATATGCATCTATTTAAAAACAAAATTTTTATTTTCTAATGACGATTGGAGCTTTTCTAAATTAAATTGAGGCCACTCATTATCCATACTATATTCTGTTTGATGCATTTGCACTGGTCCCACAAATCAATTTGAGGATACTAATTTCATGTTTAGTCTCCATTTTCAAATTCCTTGACATTTACAATACATTTTACATTTAGCTTCTTTATTTATATGCACTTGATTTATCTGTCAATATTATTTAATTTTCCAAGTAATCACGGACTCCCTGAGCAGGTTTCGCAGACCCCATGGGCCCACTGGACAACAGGTTGAGAACCAGTGATCTAAATGAATGCAATGATTTCTGCTATAGGTTCTCTTTGCACGAATCCCCAAGAGCTCATCCATAACAGCGGGGCAAACAGCAGAAGCACTGGAAAGGCCTGAATAATAAATAATTCCAAGCTTTTCATGCCAAATGTCTTAGAAATGCAACCTACGACTGATAGCAGGGCATGTGTCTGAAGGGTGCTGACCCCTCTCCTCCATGTGTGCACCAGCTGGTTCAGCATTAGCTGCAGGAGTCTGCTCTGAAAGTTCTGTCAGGCACAGCCATACATGATATAGCAGAGATTACATCAAAAGGATTTTATGACAAACAGATTATCTGTTACATCTTTTTGCGAGCAAACGTGTGCAAGTTACACATTATGAGAAGTGGCACAAAAATGCTAAATATAGTTACTACATCGTAAAAGCATGCAGAAGATAGTTAGAATAGTGACACATATTATTAATTCAAAATGATATAGATGTGATTTTAATAATGAAAATACATCATATTTATCAACATGTATTAGAAATTTGTCGAATAGTAAACTCTTATGGTATGGAGTTTATCGCTAATCAACTTCATATTCATATATGAGTGTGAACATTAATAAGACTAAATTGAAACAATACAAATTACTTGGTTTTCATGTGAAAAATTAACGAAAGTGAAATTCCATGTAATAAAGTGTACACCAAAAATGACAAAAAAAGTAGGTGTTGCACAATCACACTTAACCGTGCCTTTGTGAAACTTCTCTAGTATTTCACATATATATTAATTATTTAGCTTATAACGAAAATGTTTGGACAAAATATTAGTTGTATGTACACGTTGGCATTTTCAAAAATGTTATGAGTACCCTATACTTACATGTATTAATTTCAACCATAATGAAATTATTATTAATCCATCAATGATATACGTGAACTTATATGATTACATTTTCTTTTAATTTCTGATTCACACTTAATATGATTTTGTCATTTATTAGCTTAAATTCATGTAGGCCTAATTCTTTCAGTGCAATCATGGACTAGTATAACCAAAGCATATGGGAACATTCAACACTATTGCCAGTAGTACTGAATTAATAATTGTTTCCTTTGACTTCTCCTGTACTGTGCAGGGCACTTGCTACAATCATTGCTAGAATTTAGAACAGCTACCTGGGAAAGTGCCCTTTTGAACTTGCTATACTTTTTCCTCAATGTACCATTCTTCAGTGTGTTGCATGAGTGAATAACTTAAGGAACTGCGTAATCGATCCACCTATTCTTCTGGATTTCTGTCTTCTTTACTGTCGCATTACACTCTTCCTATACGAGTTGACCAATGGCCTGAGTGGCCTGACAAACTGAAGTGATGCAAGGAGGTGTCACCCCGGACCTGCCTGAGTATAATTGCCTACCCTAAGGGACGTTTGGGGGTTTTGTCATCAAATGGAACAAAAGAGCGAGGGCAGAGAGTTCTATTCATGTTGCTGTGACCTTTGCTGTTTCAGCGACGGACAAGACAGATCCCTGTCTTATTGGACTGGACTTGCTACTTGGAACTTCTCTGAACTTTGCTGAACTTTCCTGAATAAACCTTTGCGAAAGGCTTACCTGGCTACCCAGCTGTACTGACGCACATGCTGTATGTGCCTGGGGGTCTACCCCGGCTGAGGAAGATGGCCCCTTTCTTATCACCTTTCTTTTCTGAATCCCGAGCTTTGGTATTTCATTAAATCAATTTAATTTGAATTCTAATATGAGTGCTAAATTTGTTAAACTGTAAATCGTTTCCATTTTTAATGATAAACCAAATATACTACCTCAATCCGACTCTGCTATTTTTACTCATTGTCCTTTGTGAGTGTGCATTTATACTGGGTTACCCTATGAATAAACAGACATGCAAGAGTGAAGTTTCGGATCATCAAATCCTGATGCTATCATTCCTTATAGCTATAACGGAACTCCTGGTTTGTATGATCCTTGCCCGCCTACGTTTCTTTAGGAGATTTGGGTTTGCAATGATCATAATTTATATCTACAGTATTTGTCAGAGATTTATCTACAAGGGTTTAATTTCGAGTGTGTAGATACAGTTATCCTATTCCTGGTCCTCATTGGGTAACTGCCAATTACCCGAATATCCAACCCCTCTCAGACCAAATATTTGGAGAGTAAGAAACAGCCCAGTAAACGCTACAACAATAAAAGACACGTAAAGAGGATAAACATCTTTCCATGTCTGATGACTGTCAAGATGTGAATGCAGCATTGTTAGTTTGCCATGCTATTGTCCCTGACCAAGGTGTCACCCATGATGTGGACACTGGGGACGGTCCTCCCGTGAAGCACAAAAGTTACAGGCTGACTGCAAGGGTCAGGGTCAGCATCAAAGAAGAGGTTTCTAAGATGTTGGCATTAGGGGTGATAGAGCCCTCCAACTGTCCTTGGGCTAGCCCAGTGCTCTTGGTCCCAAAGGCTGCTGCCCCCGTGGCCGCTCCTGAACTTTGGTTTCGCGTGGACTACTGTGGGCTCAATACTGTCACCTGGACTGATGCACACCCCATCCTCAGAGCTGATGACCTCATAGATTGGTTGGGATCTGCCAAGTTCCTCAGTACGTTTGATTTGACGTCTAAGTACTGGCAGATTGCCTTAAAAGATGCTGCCAAGGAGAGGTCTGCATTCTTAATGCCAGAGGGGCACTGCCAGTTCTGGGTGATGCCCTTTGGGTTGAAAAATACCCCACCACCTTTCAGCGGTTGGTCAACCAGGTGTTGGCTGGACTGGGGGATTCCAGTGCCACCTACCTGGATGACATTGCAGTGTTCAGTTCCACCTGGGAAGATCACTTGCACCACCTCTGGGAACTGTTGAATGCTCTGCAGAAGGCAATCTTCACGATCAAGGCCTATAAGTGCCAGATCAGGCAGGGGTTGGTGGTGTACTTAGGGTATTAGATAGGCAGCTACCAGGAAACACCCCTACAGCCTAAGATTGACACCGTTGTGGCTTGGGAGCCCCCCAAGACCCAGACAGAGATAAGGGCCTTCTTAGGTCTCACCGGTTACTATAGGAGATTTGTCAAGGACTATGGCACCATTGTTGCCCCCTTGACTGTGCTGACTTCCAGGAAGCAGCCCAGGAAGGTGATCTGGGCTGATTCCTGCCAAACTGCTTTTGATGCCCTGAAGACAGACTCGGTACAAAAGGGGGTGGTGATGGACGGAGCATCAGAACCAATCAAACACTCACACCCAGTCAACAGATCTTGGTTTGATCCATCACCGTTCTTTAGCCCACTCTGCCACCCCAGTTCAGACATGGCCATATGCAAATCAGTATGACCCTGTGCCTCATGGGAACAGTCCAGCCCGAACTGCCAAGCCATGCCTTCCCTGGACCGGAAACAAGCTTCCTAGGACCGGTTTCTGGCATTTCAGCCGTCTTCAGCCAGGCTTGCTTGAATCCAGTGGCAAAGTGAGCAAGGGACTCACGTCTGAGCATACCCTGCCAACTTATGGCGAACAAAGCGGTACAAAAGGGGGTGGTGATCGACGGAGCTTGTTTCCGGTCCAGGGAAGGCATGGCTTGGCAGTTCAGGCTGGACTGTTCCCATGAGGCACAGGGTCAGACTGATTTGCAATTGGCCATGTCTCAACTGGGGTGGCAGAGTGGGCTAAAGAACGGTGATGGATTAAACCTAGATCTGTTGACTGGGTGTGAGTGTTTGATTGGTTCTGATGCTCCGTCCATCACCACCCCCTTCTGTACCGCTTTGTTCGCCATAAGTTGGCAGGGTATGCTCAGACGTGAGTCCCTTGCTCACTTTGCCACTGGATTCAAGCAAGCCTGGCTGAAGACGGCTGAAATGCCAGAAACCGGTCCTAGGAAGCTTGTTTCCGGTCCAGGGAAGGCATGGCTTGGCAGTTCGGGCTGGACTGTTCCCATGAGGCACAGGGTCAGACTGATTTGCATATGGCCATGTCTGAACTGGGGTGGCAGAGTGGGCTAAAGAACGGTGATGGATCAAACCCAGATCTGTTGACTGGGTGTGAGTGTTTGATTGGTTCTGATGCTCCGTCCATCACCACCCCCTTTTGTACCGCTTTGTTCACCATAAGTTGGCAGGGTATGCTCAGACGTGAGTCCCTTGCTCACTTTGCCACTGGATTCAAGCAAACCCGGCTGAAGACGGCTGAAATGCCAGAAACCGGTCCAAGGAAGCTTGTTTCCGGTCCAGTGAAGGCAAGGCTTGGCAGTTCGGGCTAGACTGTTCCCATGAGGCACAGGGTCAGACTGATTTGCATATGGCCATGTCTGAACTGGGGTGGCAGAGTGGGCTAAAGAACGGTGATGGATCAAACCCAGATCTGTTGACTGGGTGTGAGTGTTTGATTGGTTCTGATGCTCCGTCCATCACCACCCCCTTCTGTACCGCTTTGTTCGCCATAAGTTGGCAGGGTATGCTCAGACGTGAGTCCCTTGCTCACTTTGCCACTGGATTCAAGCAAGCCTGGCTGAAGACGGCTGAAATGCCAGAATCCGGTTCTAGGAAGCTTGTTTCCGGTCCAGGGAAGGCATGGCTTGGCAGTTCGGGCTGGACTGTTCCCATGAGGCACAGGGTCAGACTGATTTGCATATGGCCATGTCTGAACTGGGGTGGCAGAGTGGGCTAAAGAACGGTGATGGATCAAACCCAGATCTGTTGACTGGGTGTGAGTGTTTGATTGGTTCTGATACTCCGTCCATCACCACCCCCTTTTGTACCGCTTTGTTCGCCATAAGTTGGCAGGGTATGCTCAGATGTGAGTCCCTTGCTCACTTTGCCACTGGATTCAAGCAAACCCGGCTGAAGACGGCTGAAATGCCAGAAACCGGTCCAAGGAAGCTTGTTTCCGGTCCAGTGAAGGCATGGCTTGGCAGTTCGGGCTAGACTGTTCCCATGAGGCACAGGGTCAGACTGATTTGCATATGGCCATGTCTGAACTGGGGTGGCAGAGTGGGCTAAAGAACGGTGATGGATCAAACCCAGATCTGTTGACTGGGTGTGAGTGTTTGATTGGTTCTGATGCTCCGTCCATCACCACCCCCTTTTGTACCGCTTTGTTCGCCATAAGTTGGCAGGGTATGCTCAGACGTGAGTCCCTTGCTCACTTTGCCACTGGATTCAAGCAAGCCTGGCTGAAGACGGCTGAAATGCCAGAAACCGGTCCAAGGAAGCTTGTTTCCGGTCAAGTGAAGGCATGGCTTGGCAGTTCGGGCTGGACTGTTCCCATGAGGCACAGGGTCAGACTGATTTGCATATGGCCATGTCTGAACTGGGGTGGCAGAGTGGGCTAAAGAACGGTGATGGATCAAACCCAGATCTGTTGACTTGGTGTGAGTGTTTGATTGGTTCTGATGCTCCGTCCATCACCACCCTCTTTTGTACCGCTTTGTTCGCCATAAGTTGGCAGGGTATGCTCAGACGTGAGTCCCTTGCTCACTTTGCCACTGGATTCAAGCAAGCCCGGCTGAAGACGGCTGAAATGCCAGAAACCGGTCCTAGGAAGCTTGTTTCCGGTCCAGGGAAAGCATGGCTTGGCAGTTTGGGCTGGACTGTTCACATGAGGCACAGGGTCAGACTGATTTACATATGGCCATGTCTGAACTGGGGTGGCAGAGTGGGCTAAAGAACGGTGATGGATCAAACCCAGATCTGTTGACTGGGTGTGAGTGTTTGATTGGTTCTGATGCTCCGTCCATCACCACCCCCTTTTGTACCGCTTTGTTCGCCATAAGTTGGCAGGGTATGCTCAGACGTGAGTCCCTTGCTCACTTTGCCACTGGATTCAAGCAAGCCTGGCTGAAGACGGCTGAAATGCCAGAAACCGGTGCTAGGAAGCTTGTTTCCGGTCCAGTGAAGGCATGGCTTGGCAGTTCGGGCTGGACTGTTCCCATGAGGCACAGGGTCAGACTGATTTGCATATGGCCATGTCTGAACTGGGGTGGCAGAGTGGGCTAAAGACCGGTGATGGATCAAACCCAGATCTGTTGACTGGGTGTGAGTGTTTGATTGGTTCTGATGCTCCGTCCATCACCACCCCCTTTTGTACCGCTTTGTTCGCCATAAGTTGGCAGGGTATGCTCAGATGTGAGTCCCTTGCTCACTTTGCCACTGGATTCAAGCAAGCCTGGCTGAAGACGGCTGAAATGCCAGAAACCGGTCCTAGGAAGCTTGTTTCCGGTCCAGGGAAGGCATGGCTTGGCAGTTCGGGCTGGACTGTTCCCATGAGGCACAGGGTCAGACTGATTTGCATATGGCCATGTCTGAACTGGGGTGGCAGAGTGGGCTAAAGAACGGTGATGGATCAAACCCAGATCTGTTGACTGGGTGTGAGTGTTTGATTGGTGCTGATGCTCCGTCCATCACCACCCCCTTTTGTACCGCTTTGTTGGCCATAAGTTGGCAGGGTATGCTCAGACGTGAGTCCCTTGCTCACTTTGCCACTGGATTCAAGCAAGCCTGGCTGAAGACGGCAGAAATGCCAGAAACCGGTCCTAGGAAGCTTGTTTCCGGTCCAGGGAAGGCATGGCTTGGCAGTTCGGGCTGGACTGTTCCCATGAGGCACAGGGTCAGACTGATTTGCATATGGCCATGTCTGAACTGGGGTGGCAGAGTGGGCTAAAGAACGGTGAAGGATCAAACCCAGATCTGTTGACTGGGTGTGAGTGTTTGATTGGTTCTGATGCTCCGTCCATCACCACCCCCTTTTGTACCGCTGAAGACAGACTCGGCGATGCAGCGCTCGCAAGGTAAGTTGTTTTATTTATTTATTTACATACCTTACTCCTGTCTGTCGTATGTCGAACTCCACTACCCCCTACCCTGCCCCTCCCCCGTCCCGTCCCACCACCTGCAGCACTCCCTCTGCGAGCTGCCACTGGACTTTGCCTTCCTCTGGGTCCAGCATCTGGGACTGTGGGTTTCATCTGCAGCAGAGGGAAACCGCAATCCCGGTCTCACCGACATTGCCATCTTCGGCCTCCACCATGCTGTTGCTTGCACCACATACTGTGGGCACCGCACACTGCACCGCCTCGCTTCACTCCGCTGCCCTGGTCTTACCGACGACAATGCTGCAAGCTAATGCCACCGCTGCCTGCACCGTGGTTTGGGGGGTAACACTCATAAGTTACATGATGCACCTCCCCATCCCACACCGCAGTCTTGGCGCGCCGACGCCAGCTCTACCAACCCTATATCACCAACGCACACCGTTGCTTGCACCGTGACCAGCACCACCCCACTTCGCACCGCAGCTGTGGTATCACCGATGCAGCTGGATGAGCCACATCAAGCCGCTGCCTGCATGTGACCTGAGGGCACTGCTCCGCTTCACACTGCAGACCTGATGCCCGCTGCAGCTGGTCCGCACCGCCGCAGTCGGCCGGAAACCTTGGATTGATTGGTTCACACCGCTGTGGTAGCCTGGACGGAGCTATCAACTTCAAGGAGCTGTTTCTAAAGTCTATTTTTGCTTAGTAATATTCTTGAATAACTGTATGTTGGATCCTTATAGTTTTGGTCTTGTTTTGCACAGATAAATAATGGCTATGTTTCTAAAACTGGTGTGGTGTCCTTTTGTAGTGTTTTCCCTGTATTACTGCGAGTTATGTGCAAATACTTTACACAATGCCTCTCAGATAAGCCTGACTGCTCGTGCCAAGCTACAAAATGGGTGAGCAGGGGTTATTTTAGAAGTGTATCCCCCTTTCCCTGACTAGAAGGAAGTGTCCCTACTTGGTCAAGGTGCAAACCATTGCCAACTAGAGACCCCAATTTCAAACAGAAGTGAATCAAAAATGTCTAATATCTTACATGTTTGTACATGCTTGGAATTTTTACTGGTTTTCTGACCTTCGTGGATGAGGGTGACTGCTTGTATTAATGATGAACATCTTATGATTCTTTCTAAGTATCAAGCTGGAAAAGAATCTATAAAGCAGAAGCTCTTTGATAATAATGTACTAGATACTCACAAATATTTTCCCAGGGGCCAAAAATTATAGTCTGTGGTGTGTCCAAGGGCTGCGTTGATGACAGTAGAGTGGGAGTAGTGCTTTGGGGCTAGGTGGTGTGGTTTAAGCTGGGCATAGGGAAAGCAAACATGGTGTGGACAGTGCGTCATGGAGTTATTTCGATGGTCTAATTCCATACTGCGTTCTAAATTAAACCCCTAGTCTCAAGAAGGGTCATAGAGTTGACACTACTAAACTATTCTGCTTCTGAACTGCTATTCCTCTACTGCATCTTGGGGTAATCATTATCTGATTGCTCTTGCTAACTTGGGAGAGTCAATGTGAAAAGGAATTAACGTGATTATTGAACCGAAATGAAATAGAATTGCATGATGTGATCCCTTAAAATCTGGAATCAATTCCGGCTTCCCCACTTGACCAAATTGTGTGATCCTAGGCAATTGTTTTATTTTACTCTGCCTTCTTTTTCTTCATTATCACATATAAAGGCACCTTGAATGACATGAGTTCATGATGTCCCTGTGCAAAATGTTTTTTTATGTTTAATTTAATAAACTGTAATGTTGTTCTCATACAATAACATCCCAGACCACCCAGAGGGGTCCACATGACAACTGACTTGCTTCTTAAATCACTAACACTTTTTCCATTGTTCTCAGGATGGGAGGAGGCATAAATGTTTGTAGTTCATTTTTCTAAACTATCACATTTAAAAAGGACTTCTTAATGCATTAATATGATCTGATGTACCAGGGTGAATCGCTTCTGCATGGTAATGAAATACATTTAAAAAAAATTTAATTTAAGAGACTTTATCATATTTACACACATTTGTTGCAAGATGCCTTTACAAACATATATGTTCCTAAAGCTAAGCAGTGCAGGACACAATATGTGCTTCTTTTCTTTTACTTCAGGGAACATGTAAATAAATACTTGCCCATTTATTTAACGTCTTTCTGAGTGTTGGTGCTTTCTTGAGTAAACCGCAGCCCAGTGCTGCTGTCTACCATGGGTCTGCATGTAACGGTCAGCAGGGCCGCAAGGCTACCACGGGCTGTACTTTGAGTATCACAGTACTAGAGGTATATTCAAAAGCATTTTCTGAAGTGGTCAAATGTTTAGAGGTTGCACTAAAAGGATCTGACATTAGGCTATATTAAAGATTGATAAAAATGGGAAAATGTGGTTTTTGATAAGAACTGTCACCTGCTTAGAACATACTTTGTGGAATTAAGTAAATTAGCCAAAATGGGTATGCTGCAATACCATAGACCTGTCTTAAACATTCTATACTAATTGTTGGAATAAAATGACTTCATCTAATTGCATTACTGCATGTGGAAGGGACATTATTTGGTAAATTTCTATTACAAAATCTGTTTGATTGGGCCATTGATAGTAATTTGTTACAGTTTAGCCAGACTGGATTTAGGCCTGGTTGTTCCACATTAGTTAACATTGTGGCATTGTGTCTTTTAGTCAATCACTCTTCAACAAAAAAGCTGCCTTTATTTGTCTGCTTCATTGATTATTCATCGGCGTTTGATAAAGTAACTCGTTTAAACTCTGGTAAAAACTCAAGAACTGGAAAATCAACCGATCACTGCTCCACTTCTTGGGAGCTTTACCAAGCAACTCTTGGCTGCAAAGTTAAGCTTTCAGAGAGAACTCTTTCTCCACAGATAAAAACTTCAAATGGGCTCAAACAGAGTTGTATCCTGGCACCTCTGCTGTTTTCATTGTATATCTCCGATTTGTCTTTACACCTTAATGAGCTGAAAGGGCTAACCCTTAAGCTTGTCGGAAAAAGCATTTCATACTGAGGGCCTTAGTATGAGTTTGGCGGTGCAGGAGCGGGACCGCACCGCCAAACCCGCGTGCACACTGTCACCTGGCACATAGGGACATTGTCGTCTTCACTAACTTAGCATGAGCACGCTGCAGCCTGCCTGCTGCTTTGCGCACGTTACTACATGTCTTTATTTTTGGAATAATTTCAATGACTCTTTTCACATGAGAACTCATCACTGTGTTCACTCTCTGCATGTTCCTGGGATTTTGACTGAACATTATGTGCAAGGTCAAACAACAATGCCCCTTGTTATTTTGTTGTGGCCAGGCCTCAGTCCTTAGACAAAACATACCGATGCAGCTGTTTGGACAACGTACTTTGGTTTTATTAGAATACACGAATAAGTAGCACACACTTTGAGAGGGACCTTTCCAGGGAAAAGAGCGAGACAGCACCTATGATGTAGATCTACCATCTATAGGTTAAGGTATGGGGTCTGCTGATAAAGCCCATAGATCTTCTAATATATAATAATGCTTCTTCTTAGCAAGGGGAGGGAGGTTAGACTCTATTGTCTTTCTATGATGACATCTCCCTTTATGATTTATGGACTAGCTGCCATGCTGACTGTATTTGTACTATGCATTTTCCTGCTTGTTGTGGCACATATACTGCGTGTTAGGGCACGTTAGTTAAAATAAATATTTTAAACTATTTTGTGTCTCCGTCAGATGTTATTGTGGACAAGTACAAAAGTGAGAGCGAGAAGGTGTGTCTTGCTACCGCGATTCCTGAGAGATCTGGGAGTGTTGTGTTCTGGGGTGTCTAACCATTTGATTCTCTGTGAGTGAGTAGGAGAGCAAGTGAGACACTATAGCTAGTCGGTCCTGGGCTCGTGGGTACTAAGGTGATAAAAAGACTCAGTCCCTATACAACAAGGTCCCATAATCCTACGCATAGCTCTGTGTTTGTGCAGAATCCCTGCAACAACACCGCCTGCCAGATCACAAATGTTTTCATTACTGGAGGGCGGTTCTTTGGCCGTCCCACGGCGGTACCTACAAAAAAGGCACCGAAATGTGAACGACAAAGCAAGTTCCTGCAGGGCATCGACTGTCAAGTCCATGCCCTGCAGGAACTCGGGGTGCATGCAGACAGGGGGCACACCATGTACCCCCTGAATGCATCCCCTGGCACTGAGGCAACAGGGGGCCCTGTAGGGCCCCCTTTGTTTCGTCTCCACCACAGTTTTCATGGTGGGCTCGGTGCCATGAAAATCGTGGCAGAGAGGAAACTCGTAATATGCTTGGCAGGGCAGCAGCGGTCTCAAGACACCTGCAACACCAGCAGGGGTTGTGGATCCCTGGGGACAGCAGCGGTCCCATGGTGGCCATATTGCCCTACTTGTTATAGGGCGGCGGAAGCAGCCGCACGCTCACTGTGAGTTTGACGGTCCATTGGATCACCAAAATCATAATAAGGCCCTTAGTGTATGTAGATGAACTAATGAACTTTTCCTTAACTCCAGCTGGTTTACAAATTCAGTTACAAAAGCTGCAACAATTTAATGATATTAAAGATCTGCAACATGAACCTGGCAAAAACTAAAGCAATGTTGTTTGGGAATTCGCCGCGACCTTACAGATAATAAATCAACAACAACATTGTCGAACAAGTAACCAAATACAATTATCTTGGTGTGACAGTGGATCACAAATTAATGTGGACCGACCAATACGCAAATAAAGTGAAAAAGGCCAACATCATTGTAAATTCTATAAAAAAGATTCATGAAAATCCATGGAGGCTGAGCAATCGGCTAGGCGCTTCATATTTTAAATGGCAAATTAATAACAGCCCTTTTATATGAATCTATAATATTTCAAAGCAACACAATTATGGCCCTGGATAACATTTACATGAAGAGGATGAGATCATTACTAAATCTTCGTCCCTCTCAACCCCATTGCAAATTGCCCCTTGAGCTCTTGCTTCCATCACATATCTGCTCTCCATGCTGGTGCCCTACTGAATCTCATCTGTGACTGGCTTCTGCAAAAGAAATCTCTATGAAAAAATAAAATTCAACAAGTTAACCAGTTTCAGAAACACTTTTAAAAGGTTCAGCTTCATGAAGGTTGTTGGCCTTCTCAAACGCAAAGTTTTAATTGCGGAAGGCTTAAGGACTAAAAGTAAACTTGAGGACCTTTCGGTGCTACAGTCCTATAAGCAGTCCTATGTCCATATGTAGTCCTGGGAGGTAGGAGGGGCTAGCAGTAGGTGGGAAACAGGAGGGCACTGAGTGGGAAAAATGGCGGGAGCGGCAGGGATGGCTAGAAGCAATAGAAACAAGAGGAGTACAACAGCAGTGAAAACAAGAGCCTCACAGTAGTGCAGAGAGTTACACAGCAAGTGAGGGACTATGGTCGTCCCAGATACAAAATGAGCGGTCTGCAGCACCGGGGAAATGGGAACAGACGACGAGGTGGGGAAGCATCATGATACATCAATATGCCAATCACACTAAAAACATCATCCATTCATAACATACCTACAGGACCTATGTGATAATCAGAGTGCCATGTCTGTAACAGCCTGTGAAATAGAGCATAATCCTTTCTTGTGGGAGACTAATCAGAGCAGAAAATGTGTCGGAGGAATGCCCTTGTCAGCATCTTGCATTTTTTTTGTAAATGCAGGTCTTTCCTTGAGTTCAATTTTCTCTACAAGAACCCACCAAGTGAATTTTTCAAAATTTCACATAATCTTGACATTTCACAAAAGTCTGTGAAAACATTATTATTATTATTAAGCTTATAAAGTGCCTCGTTACTTCAACGGAGTGTCCCCGCGCTAGGACAACGCAGACCATACCACTGAGCCCTAAAACTTCACCCCCCCCCCCCAGGCCCACTGATCCTGAGGAAAAAAAGCCCCTATATCCTAAGTGCTAGCACCAGGCCCCATGGGGTGCTTGAAAGAACCAGGGCTTCAGTTTTTTACGAAATATTGTTTCAGATGGGTGGATCCTCAGTTCGATAGGTAGTTTATTCCACACCTTAGCCACAAGAAAACCAAAGGATCTACCTCCTGATCGTGCCTTATGGACCTTAGGAACTACCATCTTAGCAGTGCCCATAGATCTCAGGTTCTGGGTGGGTCTGTACGTAGTGAGTAGTGGTCGCAGGTACCTCGGCCCTTTCTCGTTGACAATCCTGCATAAAGCCTTAAAGGTAATTCTGGCCTGCACCGGAAGCCAGTGTAGTTCCCTCAAGGCAGCCCACACCGACGCACGCCTAGGGATTTTCAAAATCACCCTGCAGCTGCATTTTGGACTTTCTGTAGGGTGTTCAAATTACTTTTTGTGACCCCCAGATAGAGGACGTTGCAGTAGTCCAGGAGGGACGTGACAAGGGCTTGCACAATGGTCTTTTGTGCATCTAATGGCAGTATATATAATATTTTGCACAACAATCTAAGAATGCCAAAGTATGCTCTAGCCACAGCTGCTATCTGCTCTGGAAATAAAAGGGTGTTGTCAAACCAGACTCCCAAATTTTTAACCTTCACTTTGGGAGTCGGTGTTGGGCCTAGTTCCTCTGGCCACCACAATTGTGACCATATGGATGGCTGTTTGCCAACCACCATCACCTCCGTCTTTGCTGCATTTAGTTGCAAGCAGCTGAAATTCATCCAATTTGCAAGATCACTCAGGCAGGCTTTGAAATTAGCAGCAGATTCTGCATCCTCTTGCTCCAATGTGACAGTCGACTGAGTGTCATCAGCATATGACACCAGTTTCACCCCATGTTTCAGCACAATGTCTGCCAGAGGGCGCAGGCACACATTAAATAAAGTTGGACTGAGGGCCGAGCCCTGTGGTACCCCCTGAGAGAACGGACACACCTCGGTGCGGTCGCATACTCCCATTTCTCTATTGCTGCAGCACAAGCTCCCATAGAGAAACAGGAGTTTCTGTTAATCCATGCACCATGTGGCAGGCACCTCATGGTGCCTGCCAAACGGTGTAAGGATTAACCATCCGCAGGAAAAAGGGAGCCCTGCTACGGGCACACAAAGTTGCTTCCAGACAGGCTTTCCATGTCGGAGAGCCCGACATGGAAAGCTGTGGGAAACAGACACCGTAATCCCGACGGCAGAAACACTGTTTTTAAAGGATTGCATGCCAGTTCCCGCAGCCCGACAGGCTCCTTGAGCCTGTTGTATGCCAGCTGGATTAAACGGCTGATTTAACTTCCGACCACCGTCATTGTAATACGGCAGTTGAAAGTGAAATCTATGATGTTGGTTGGAAAGCCTCTGACCACAGGGCAGAGACTTTCCAACCAACATCATAATAGGGCCCTGAGACTACAAAATAAAAGTCATACAAATTGTATCAACTAAAAACTGCAGAAACGACAGAAGCTGCAAGACGGGGAAACTCTGACGGATTCTCTGACTAGACTCTGAACAAATATTTACATCTCAACAACTACCTTGCAACATAAGTAAAACTTATATTTAAATTAAAATTTACTTGTAATTAAAATTGTAAAATAGCAAATAATATGCAAAACACTCTCTAAATTCTGTCTCTTTACATTTACTTACTAAAAGAAAATACACAACTGTGGAAAGGGCTAACCTGTCGAAAAACAACACCAATAACAACCCAGAAAAAAAGACATAAAATTTGAGTTTATGTAAAATTTTATAAAATAGAAACTCAGACCAATTGAAAGAAAACCTAATGACCTCAACCTCCACAAACTTCCAACAAATAAACATTTAAAATTAAACTGACGCTCATTTTTTCTTCCAACAGAAAATAAAGCACCTGCTGCACATTACAACATCCTCAATGGAAAAGCTGCACAAAAGTGTAACTCATTTAAGGAGATATGTGTGTGTTTAAATAATTAAAGCAGTTGCATAATTTTATATGTAAATGTATGAAATTCGGTTATTGATTGACTGGGGATGGGAGCCCTAGCCAAGCAGCAACCACAATCCCTGTCAGGGTAAGGCACAAGCCAACCCTAAATTAACTTGTGCTCAACCCTCTGGTAGCTTGGCACAGAGCTGTCAGGCTTAACTTAGAGGTAATGTGTTAAGTATTTGTGCAACACTTCAGAAAGTAATAAAGTGAAAATGCCACACCAAGTTAGGAAACTAGAACTTCCTTTAATAAATAAAGCAAGACCAAAACAACAAAAATCCAATGTGTATAAAAGGATATATTACAGGATAAAGATTTTAGTGAAAATAGCACCAAAAAGCATAAAGCACCAACTGTGAATATCCAGTTGCACCGGATCGGGACAAAATCACAAGTTTAGGTCAACAGCGATAGAACACAGGCCGGCTATAGGCAGCCAGTTAGACCCTCTGAACGAAGTACCTTAAATCCTGATTGGCGGAGCATTGCACGGATCTGTATCGAAGATGCATCATGCACCCGAAGCAATTCCAATGTGCGGTGAGACTGCAATGGAAGGGCCTGCATCGTCATTGAGGATCTCGTTGATGGGGCTGGTGATCCGAAGTCTGAAGTTGAGGGTGCGGCTTGCACTCGGGGCAATGCATAGGTTCCAAAGTGCTGTGAGACTGTAATGCAGAGTCCGGTGTTGTCGTCAAGGGCGCCGTCGACGAGGGATGCGAGGGCCTGCAGCAAGGATGTTTCACTCATCAGTGGTTCTGATGGTCTGCGATGCGATGCGGGTCCTTGGTACAGGGCCAACCCACACAGCAGTGGCGATGCATCGGTTCTGCTCGGTCTGCACCATGCAGCAGAGGAGATGCACCAGTTCTGCTGGATCCACAGAGGCTGGCAGAGCACCTTAAGCCCACTTCCAAGGGTCCAGGACTAGGGTGGTAGTAGACTCGCATATGGCAAAATCCATGTGCAGGGTTTTTGGAAGCCTTTCAACCCCCTGAGGTTTCACATCAGAAGGCCAGCCAACTAGCCCCTGGAGTCATTCTGGGCTCTGGGTCCAAGAGATGCAGGTCCAGATCTTCTCACCCAGGCAAGAGGGCAGCAGGCAGCAGTTCAGCACAGCAGGACAGCAGTCCCTCAAAGCAGCAGTCCAGCAGAGTGGCAGTCCTTTCAGCAGCACAGTAGTCCTTCTTCCTGACAGAGTATCCATAGGTCAAGAAGTGTACTGAAGGGGTGGTGCCTGAGGTCCAGTATTTATACCCAATTGTACCTTTGAAGTGGGGAGAAGTCTCTAGAGGCAGGCTTTTGAAGTGCACAGATGCCCTGCCTCCCTGCCCTGGCTCTAGACTAAGTACATGAAGTATGCAGCCATTGTGTGTAGGCAGGGCACAGCCTATACTGAGTAAGTGGGACTGGCCCAGCTCCTCCCTCCAAACCTGCCAGTAATGGCCCATTCAGTCACACCTTAGCTCCCCATTGTCTTTGGCCGTCTAGGAGGAATACACGAAGCCCAACTGTCATAAACACCCAGTCATGTGACCCAGAGACAGCCTGCAGGCACCAAATGGCTATGGCAGGAGTATGCCAACTTTCTAAAAGTGGTGTTTTCAAAATTGCAATTTAAAATCTGACTTCACCATCAGTTAGGATTTTTCATTACAATTCCAGAGACACCAACCATGAATTAGTTACCTGATCCCATTTGAAAATGACACTTATAAAATGTAATACAGTCACTCCAATGTTATCCTATGGGAGAGGTAGGCCGTGCAGTAGTAAAAAACAACTTTAAGAGTTTTTCACTACCAGGACGTGTAAAACCTAAAAGTACAAGTCCTATGTTTTAAATACATTGCACCAAGCAGTCTGGGCTGTCCAGTTCCTACTGTAGGGGTGCCTTATATGCATTAAAAAGGAAGATCTGGGTCTTGCCAATGGTTTACTTTGTAAGGTCGAAATGGCAGTTTATAACTGCACACACACAGGCTTCAATGGCAGGTCTTAAACATGTTGAAAGTGATACTGAAGTGGGGAGCACCATTAGTGCTGCAGGACCACTTTTAGAATTTAATTTACAACCCTGGGCACAGGTAGTGCCAGTTTACTAGGGACTTACAAGTACATTAATATGCCAATATGCCAATTGTGTATAAGCCAATCTAATATGTTTTTTTGTTTAGGAGAGAGCACAAGCACTTTAGTACTAGTTAGCAGTGGTAAAGTATGCAGATTCCTAAGGCCAGCAAACACCGGAGGTCTGAAAGGTTAAGGCGAAAACATGCCAAGGAGGCCAAGGCTAAAATGTAATAACAAACGTATAAACATTTTAAAATTGTAACTATGTATTGTATTGCACTACTTTCAACACAATGACAAAAAGAGCAATATAAATAACATCCCAGAAAGGAAAGCAATTACTAAGGCTGTTATTACGAGTTTAGCGGTCCATGGACTGCTGTACCAGCAGTGGCGGTTCAACCAAGGAGATCTCAGAGGTCTGACCACCGCATTATGAGTTGGGCAGATTGCCTTTGCGAAGACTGCAGCTGTACCATCAAGACCACAAGGCAGACTGCCAACCGCCTGGTTCGCGGTTGGGGACAGGCAGGCGATATAGGGTGGTACAGGGGAGCTGTACGAGTTCCCTTTTCCACAATCTGCCTGCAGCAGTCCGACCGCCTGCTTCACGGTGGCGGAAACGAAGGATTTGGGGTGCGTACTCACCCCTTTCTTGTTCTTCCAGGCATGGATCACTTTCTTTAGGTCCCCCCTTCACAGTAGGATCTTCAGCCCATGGATAACGACCCTGTTTGTGACGATCTACAGGTGAGTCCTTTTCGTACCATATAACCATTGCCAGGACTGGCCACATATGGCCAGACTCCGCCAATGGGTAGATGGTATATTTCCACATGTATCATGCATATGTGTGCATCCAATACATATCCAGTCAAAATGCACACATAGGCATCAATATATTTGGAAAAAGTACGCACCACCCCTACGATATATATCCACATCCAAATCGCCGGCAACGTGGCTAGCTCGTAATATGGCAAGCTATTGACTGCCAGCGCTGTGAGTTACTGGTGGGCACAGACATGGTTTTCAGGCAGTCGGACCTCCAAACTTGTAATCAGGCCTTAAGTCACATGGCTAACACCTAAAACCAAGAAAGTACAAAAATGGAAAATGTGAATTCGAAATGTACCAAATATCATTCTAAAGCATGCTATGGGAGGGACACTACAAAAGACGATGTTGAATTTAATGTAAGGCAACACACCCAACCCGAATGTGACAGAAATATAAGGGAGGCATTGTGGAATATATGAGAGGCAAGCACTAGCTCCCAGGAGCCCATAACCAGCATCCTAAAAGATTTACTCACTAAAGTTCCCAAACACATCACAGGCCAACTACCACCTACACCCACAAGGTTTAATTTCACAAACTAATAAAGCCACCAGCGATACCCCACCTGTCCCTTGAAAGTACCAAGATATGGTAATACTGGAACACGTAAAAAACTTTACATAATGACCAACCCTTCCTGTTATTCAACAACCTAGACAATGCCAGCCATTGTCAAACCTGGATGATGAATGGGACCTTCAAATTATGTCCCAAACTATTCACTCAGATATACACCATACAAGGTGAATATCAAAACACAAATATCCCTTTTATTTATGCCCTACTGCCAAATTAACAAAGTATCACTTAGTAAGAAACTCTTGAACCACATAAAACAAATGACCACTACCCACAACAAATAATCATAGACTTGGAACAAGCCATGATTCAAACCATTTTAATAATTTACCCCCACACAGCCATACCAGGCTGTTACTACCATTTTAATCAAAGCATTTGGAGATACTTCCAACTGTCTGTAGTAAGTGTAGAATATGCTACAGTTAATTTGCCTTTGAAATTTGAAATATTATAGCACTAGCCTATGTTCCTGTCACAGAGGTAGCTAACCCGTTATATTTTTCTAATGGAAAGCCCTTTCTACCAACAAACTGAACACAAACTAAGCCTTCTAATGGATTATTTTGAAGATACTTGGGTTGCAGACTACATCACTCTGGACACAGACGGCAGCCCACATTTTAAATACCATGGTGGAACGTCTATGACAGCATCTCGGCACAGGAAGCCAAAACAAACAACATGGTGGAAGGATGGCAAAGGCCTTCTAATCCATAATAGGCAGAACGCAACCTACACTCTATAAATTTATAGAAGCATTACAAAAAGACCAAAGCTACCTACAACTATGACTGGAGCAATCTGTAACCCAAATAGCACCTAAACTTACCAAACAAGCCAAAAGAATATACAACATGGTAAAATTTAAAGTCAAACTCTTCATAAACAACAAAGGAGTAGATTACTTAGAAATCATAGCCGAAGGCATATTATAAAATAAATACTAACCTACAACACTTCCAAAAAACTATAACATAATCTTAAGAAACACTGCATATCATTTAATTTTTCATATATATATAAAAATGTGTTACAACATTCAAAATATTAAATAAAACTCTAAGCTTTAATAAGACCATTATAATAAAATAATATATAAATTGTTTATATTAAAAATCTAAACCTCTACAACCAAAAAGTTCAAAGGACAAACTTAGGCCAGAAGCAAAATGCATTTTACCAGTCGCAAATGGCCGGTAAAATGCATTTTCAAATGTACCAGCCCTATTTTGCGAGTCAGGGACCTATTACCAACACACAAAATAGAGTTTGCGAGACGATATTACGAAGGGGCGCGCCAAGGGAGTCCCTTCCTAAAAACGAGCCGCACTGGTATGTACGAATGTTTTGCGACCATTTGTAGTCGCAAAAATTTTGCAGTTTACCACCAATTTTAAATTAGTAGTAAGCCATTCACAAACAGAAAAGGGTTCCTAAGGGGCCCCTTCCCTTTTGTGAATGGGGGCTCCAACATTTTTTCAGAGCAGGCAGGGGTCCCACAGACCGCTGCCCACTCTGAAAAAGTGAAAAGAAAACTTTTCATTTTTATTTTTGAAAAGCATCCCGTTTACCTTTTAGTAAAATAGGCTGCATTTTAAAAAAAACAGCTTTATTTAAAAAGCAGTCACAGACATGGTGGTCTGAAGACCCCAGGTGGACACCATCCCTGTGAGTGCTGGCTATTCCCAATGGGTCGCAAATTGTAACCTGCCTCATGAATATTAATGGAGTAGGTCCCTTGCAACCCATTTGGGAATCGGATGTCACAGACACTGTTGTACATCAGGTTTTGCAACTCGCCAACTGCGATTCGCTAAAAATCGCTATTTTGCGAGTCTGACACCCTGATATTCGTACATCTGGCCCTTGATCTGTTACATAGAATAATTACAACATATAAAATACACATTTTCAAACAACTATCACATCATACTTACATAAATGATAAAATATAGCATTACCCACCCAAAACAAATAAATTAAATATGACTTACTTTTCTGTAGATGATACTCTGTATTCACATAGTGAAAAAGTATAATCCACCAAAAGCTAGGACTCATAAAAAAAACTAGAAACTGTTTAAAAAAAGGAACGGTCCTGGAAACCCGAAAAAAGGGCTATCAAAGTAAAGAATATTGTTTTGTTATAAACCAAAAGAGATTTCCTTTAAAAATGAAATGGTGGGGGCGTGGCCAAGATGGCGGGGTGAGCGGACGCTTCCTCCCGTAGCTCCTCCGGCCTGGCCAAGCTTGAGCCCTTTTCTTATGCTTTTCTCCCCCCGCTGAGGCTCAGCGTGGAAGAGGAGCGTGGCGGAGCACCTGGTGCGCACGTTGTTGCCGTTTTGGTTCTGATCGCCTCGGGGGAAGCCCCCAAAAAGTCCGATCGAGCTCGAGGAGCGAAGGAGGGCCTGAGAGGCGGAGCCCATCGGAGTGCTGTCCGGGCGCCTCGGCTGGGCCTGGTGCTGAAAGTTGCGATCTGGAGGGAATCTGGCCCGTCGCTCGACGGAGGGTGAAGGAGCCCTGCGGGAGGGGACCCGACGGTGCGGAAGACTTAGGACGGGTGCTTTGGCACTCAGACCTGTGTCGGCGACACTTCGCACTCTGTAGGCCCCTGTCCCTTGGCCGAAGTACAGCGGACTCTCTGTTGGGGTCGGACCATCTGGGCCCCTGCGTGTGACAGACTGAAACCGGCGGTGGAACCTATTTGATTGCTGTGCGTTTTGGGGGCCCCGGTGGTGTCGCCGGGCCTGGTCGCTCTGCCCTGCCTCGCCCTGCCGCCATCTTGTCCCCGTGGGATCAGTGGTGTTGGCCTTCGCCGGAGCCCTTGCTGGCGGATGTATGTGACCGCCGCTGCTGCCGGGCTGACTTTTTGGGGGATGTGCTGATGAGGAGCCCCCCACTGTAGCTTCCATTCCTGTCTCGGATGGGCACCCGCGGCTGGCGGTGACCGGGCTGGACCGCCATTTTGTCACCTGTGACGCAGCGACCCTGCTTGTGGGGGGACACCCACGTTGAGTGCTTGCCAGCAGCTAGGCATCCCTGGGGCGGCTGGACCAGTGCCCGACCGTAGTGCTTGCGATGTCTGGAAGAGGAGGCTCGAAGAAGGGGGACCGCACCCTGCCGGACATGCTTGGCAGGGCCCAGCAACTGCGGGACAGAACACAGCCTTCGCCGGGGACCTCCCAGGCCTCGGCGGACGTGACTGGGGGGGAGCCACCCGTCACGAGGACCTTTATGGAGGAACTGTTTAGCTCCCTCAGAGAGGACTTCCAGACACTGAAGCGGGAGGTGGCCAGCGAGGTCCGGGAAGTGCGCAGGGAAGTGGAGGGCCTTGGCGAGCGCGTTGAAACGGTGGAGACGGAGGCCCAACGCCGGGAGGAGGAGATAGTCCATCTTCAACAGGACGTTCTCCGCCTCCGGGAGCAGTGTGTTGAGCTCCAGGCCCACTCTGAGGACCTTGAGAACAGATCACGGAGGAACAACATTCGAGTGCGTGGTGTGCCGACTGCAGACGAGGGGTCCGATCTGGGGAGCTACCTGCGGGACCTGTTCCGAGAGATCCTGGGGGAAGCTGCGGACTTCCCCATTAGCATTGATAGGGCACATAGGGTTGGCCGGCAGCGCCAATCATCGGCACCTCCACCGGACATTCTGGCCTTCCTGCCCGATTTCCCGCTGAAGGAACGCATCATGACTGAGGCCCGCAGGAAACAGCCCCTGACTTTCCGGGAACGGCCGGTGGCGCTTTACCAGGACCTCTCCGCCATCACGCTGCAGAAACGCAGGTCCTTCAGGATTGCCACTGACTTTTTGCGCGAACACGAGACGCCGTACTCTTGGGGTCATCCCTTCCGCCTGATCTTTCGATGGAACGGGGTGCTACACCAGCTACGCTCCTTGCAGGACATTTGTGGAGTCTTGGGGCTTACGGCGGCGGAGGAGGAAGGAGCTACACCGTCGTGGAGGGCCTAGGAGAGACGGAGCCGGCGGAGGTCGGCGAGGCGACGATCAGCGGCCAGCGCAGGGCGTCCTGATTCCCCTACCATCAGGGCAGACATGGCCGACGCTTTGAGGGCGGCGGCCAGGGACTCGGCCGGCTCCACCGGCGTGGCCTTGACGGCCTAATACTCACTCCGGGGGGAGATGCCTTTAGCTTCTTTAAATGCTGGGTACGGGGCGGGGGGGTCGGGGGGGAGCGGCTGGAGGTGAGTGGCTGGGCGTCCACTTCGTTCTTTTCTACGGACTTGCCCGTTTTGGGGCTTGACTGGGACAATGGGGTGTTTGAGTTTGCGTTTGGCTAGTTGCCAGGGTTGTGTTTTGGGGGGGTGTAGGGGTTGTTCTGGGGTTGGGGAGGTCCCGTCCGATGTTGTCCATGCCCACGCTTGGTATGTTATGGCTTGTCCTGTGCGGCTGCCCCGCGCGCCCCACCCGCTGATCCCCTGCCCATTGCACGGCGCTCCCGATCCCCGAGAGGAATGTCGGCCCTAAAGGTAGTGACCCTTAATGTTCAGGGTCTGAATAACCCCGTGAAGCGCAGAGCGATCTTATCTTTGCTGGAGGGGACGCAGGCGGACATTTGCCTTTTACAGGAGACCCACTTATTGTCCCGGGATTGCCATAGGCTGCGCTCTGCTAAGTTCCCTACCCAGTTCTTCTCCTCGGCAGCGAACAAGACGGCGGGGGTAGCCATTCTTCTAGCGAGCTCCTTTAGGGGGGAGGTTTTGTATAAGTGTGCTGAACAGAAGGGGAGGCTTCTTGCGTATCGCATGCGCTTAGGGGGCATAGCGTTTACGGTCGGCTCCGTTTATAGCCCAAACGACCACCAAGAGCGTTTCCTAGACTCCGTGTTGGTGGATGTCACTGCTTCCCCCGACCGCCACGTCATTGTGGGGGGAGACCTTAATATTGTCTTCGAGCCTGTGATGGACAGATCGGCGCAGCGCTTCCCGCAGACGGGTGAACTGTCCCAGGCTGTGAAGGCCCGGATTGCGGAAATGGACTTACACGACCTTTGGCGCTCCATGCACCCCACGGATAGGGACTACTCTTACTTTTCACACGCACATCGAACCTACTCACGGCTGGACTACCTTCTGGTGAGTGGACCGATGCATGCCGCTGCCACGGCGGCGGACATCGGGGTCCTGACCTTGTCTGACCATTCACCAGTCACCGGCGTTTTCCAGTGGCCGGCGGCCTCCCCCTCTCGGGGGGTGTGGCGCCTCCGGGATACCCTTTTACACAAAAAGTCTGTAGTGCAGCGTATTGGGGAGGTCATACAGGACTACCTAACTCACAATAGCAACACCGACACTTCGCAGGCGACACAGTGGGCGGCATTGAAGGCAGTCCTCCGGGGGGAATTTATCTCTATCTCCGCAGCCGAAAATAGGGAGCGGCAACGGAAGAGGGACGAGCTGACCGTTCAGGTCCGGGAGCTTGAGCAGGTCCACCGACGCACGGGGGCGCCAAGGGTGTGGAGGCAGTTGAAGGCTGCGAGGAAGCTCCTGTCGGCATTGGATCTTGATAGGGCGGAGTATGCTGCCTTGCGCTTGAAACACGCCTTCTACACTGGGGGGGACAAATGTGGCAAGCTTCTAGCACACCGGCTCCGGGTCACGCAGCAGCGTGGCGTCGTGAGGGAACTGGTGGGCACGGACGGGGTGGTAGTCTCCGGGGACGCAGCGGTAGCGGAATCTTTCCGCGGCTTCTACGAGGCGCTGTATGCGGAGGAGCCCTCCTCGCCACGGGACGCCGAAGGCTATTTGGAGTCGGTGACCCTTCCGGTGCTGGATCCGGCTCAGGCGGTCCACCTGGAGCGGGATATCCATGTTGAGGAGGTGATTTCCGCTATCGCGCGGCTGAAGCATGGTAAGGCCCCGGGCCCGGACGGGTACACGTCTTTGTTTTATAAGTCTTTTTGCACGGCTGTGGCCCCTGTCCTTACTCGGCTATTTAATTCCTTTTCCGAACCGGGAGCCATCCCATCGGATCTCCTGAGGGCGACGGTCGCGGTAATTCCGAAACCTGGGAAGGACCGGGCCCTCTGCGGTTCGTATCGACCCATCTCGCTCTTAAATGTCGACCTCAAGTTGTATACAGGGATTCTAGCGTCCAGGCTGGGTCCACACCTCCCCGGATTGGTGGAGGCGGACCAGGCTGGCTTTGTACCCGGCAGACAGACGGTTGACAATACCAAGCGGGTGGCGCATGTTCTGGAGAAGGCCTCGCGGATCCCGGGGGAGCGGATGTTGCTGTCCGTCGACGCGGAGAAGGCCTTCGACAGAGTTCACTGGCCGTATCTCGAGCTGGTTCTCAAGAAATTGGGAATCGGGGATAAGTTCCGCACCATGGTATTCAACTGTTATAAGCATCCTTCAGCGTCGGTGCGGGTCAACGGGTGCAGCTCCGGTGGATTTGCCATCGAACGCGGCACGAGGCAGGGCTGCCCCCTCTCGCCGCTCTTGTTTGCCCTCTACATGGAGCCGTTTGCTCAGAGGATTCGCGATAACCCGGATGCGGTTGGGGTCCGGATGGGCCAGTATGTCCACACCGTCAGTCTCTACGCGGACAATGTCCTGTTGACCTTGGACGACCCTAGGAGGTCGCTGCCTGCTTGCCTCCAGGAACTAGACGCCTTTGCCTGTGTGGCCGGCTTCAAAATGAATATGAGCAAGTCGGTGGCGTTAGACGTGTCCCTGGCTGCGGACACCAGGAGGGACCTTCAGCGACTCTTCCCCATGCAGTGGTCCTCCTCCACGGTGCCATACTTGGGGATTCTGCTGGCGCCCACATTACCGGAGATGGTTACGGCTAACTATGCCTTCCTCAGCAGGAAGATCAAGGAGGAGCTTGGTCGCTGGAGCAAAGGCCTACTGTCCTGGTTGGGGCGAATTGCGGCGGTTAAGATGACGGTGTTGCCCCAGATACTGTATCTTTTCCGGGCCCTCCCTCTCCAGCCCCCGGTGGGCTGGATACGACAAATGCAGGCTGACATCTCCCGCTTTGTCTGGCAGGGCCGCAAGCCACGAATGAAGAGGGTCCTCTCCACGCTTGCTCCGGAGGCGGGGGGCCTCGGTATTCCAGACCTCCGTAAGTACTTTCAGGCGGCACAGCTGCGATATTTGGTGGAGTGGAGCAGGTGGGAGTCCGACAAACACTGGCTCTTTCAAGACCAGGCAGTGGCGGGCCGCACTTTACAAGAGGTTCCATTCTTGCGCCGCGCGCACCGCCCCCCTAACCTTTACACTTCTTTTATTACGCGGGTCCCCCTGCGGGTGTGGGACGCAGTCTGTGAGGCTCGGGGCCTCACCACCTTCCCTTCGCCGTTCACACCCATAGCGGGCAACCCGGACTTCTCCCCAGGGATGGAGCCGGGAGTTTTCTCCCATTGGGTGCAGGCGGGCTGCAGGGCGCTCTTCCAGATCTATGGCCCGGAGGGAGTGATTCCGTTTCAGCAACTCCGCCAGGAGTTCGGCCTGACGGAGCTGGACAGATTGCGCTACATGCAGGTTCGGCATTGGGCCCTCCAGCCCCAGGTGCGTGACACCGCGGCTCGTCAAATTACACCGTATGAGAGGTGGCTGGCTACCCGGACCTCTGATGCTAAGCTAATTACCGATCTGTACAAGTACCTACAACCCCCGCCATTTCACTATTACAATCCGGGGAGGGAGCGCTGGCACAGGGAATTGGGTAGGACACTTAGCCACAAGGAATGGGACAAAATTGCGTATCGGGCGCGGCACTCTGCATATCACACGGGCCTTACGGAGACCTTCACTAAGGTGTCCACTTATTGGTATTACACCCCGGAGCGACTGTATGAAATGCATAAACACACTGACAAGGGGTGCTGGCGGGGCTGCGGGCAGGAGGGTACCCTCTCACACATTCTTTGGGATTGCCCCGTGCTGACCGCTTACTGGAAGGAAGTTTTGGATGAGGTGGATAAGCACTTTGGGATAGAGCTGCCGCGCTTCCCGGCGTATGTCCTGCTGGGCCTCCCCAATGACCTAATGTACCCACTGAAGTCCCGCAGGGGCAGGCAGATCGCGATTGCGCTGGGGTCTGCGGTCCAGAACATCCTTATCCACTGGCGCACCAACACTGTCCCCTCCATCACGGGTTGGTTGCATAGGCTTTGGCATGTGCTGGGAATGGAGAAGCTGTCGCTCACGGTGGCGGGGGAAATAGACCAATTTGAAGAGCTGTGGCAACCCTTTCTAGCGCTGCTGTCCACCGAATTCCGGGAAGGCCCATCGAGCTATCCATCGACAGCCCTCTTGAGTTGCACCTTTTTTCTTTGATTGTATTAAATGTACCCTAACCTCCTATCCCCCTCCCCCATGGTTTGTTTTGTTTCAATAAAAACGTTTTAAACATAAAAATGAAATGGTGAAATGGTAAACCCAACACGTTCTTAGAGGAAAATCTGCAATGTAATACTGAAAATCTACCTGTAATAGCATTCCCGAAAGTACATATACATTACACTTAATCAAAATAAAGCAAGCAACTTAACACAATATAGCATAACATATCGATACATTACTAAAACAGTGTACGAAAACCTAAACCAGCACACTGTTGAAAAAGACTACAATTAATACAGCAAAATGCATCAACGTCAATTCACCAAAAGGCCTGGGGTAGTGGAAGTGTCATCACACGCCATTTGCCCTTTACGTCTCACACACACACATGCTTACACATATATACATGATCATGCATACACACACACTCTTCCACACAAACACACTCTTACCTGCATACATGCACACAACATACATTTCAATGCTTTTGTTACTTACCTCGGCTGCAAGGTAGGGTCATATTCCATCTAAGTGTACTTCATTTTTATTACACTAATAGTGAATATTATTATTCACTTTTAGTGTAATAAAAATTGACAAAAAACAAGGAGAGTAGAGCCCCAACCAATGTTCACAAGAATGAGCTGCCACAGTGTTCTTGGCACTGATTTTGAGGCCTCTGAGGCAAGGGGTCGCTAATGCAGTGCCAGGGATTGCAGGGGGGGAGCCAGGGCTCACAGTTGTGACGCCATGCGAAGTCTTAATGACACCATGATGGCATAACCCACAAACAACACTATAACTAACCTCTAGACCTCCCTCCTACCTGCCCCTACCCTCAAAACCCTAAAATATACCTTTAAAAAAGACTTACCTGTCTGAATGAACAGCAACACCTTACCGCAATCTGGAGCCCAAAAAAGAAACTAAAAATTACACTAATAGACTACAAAATAGAATGTATCATAAATTGTTTTATTTATTAATATACAAATGTTTTAAACTAAAAATATATGTTAAAAAATGTAAAAATAAACATTGCTTAAACATTGAAAAAGAAATAAAAATAAAAAAATGTGTTACGTCTTTATTCTATGAAAAAATGTAAATAATAATATTATCTGTTACAAATATACAAATAACTACTTTTTCGAATATCTTTCTAAACACCAACAGTAATGATTAAATGACATAAACTACTTCTACTACATCGAAATATAATTTTTGTTAAAAGTATTTTACACTAAGATGGTTAAAATAAATAATCACACGCCAACCTAAACCATTTTGAAGAAAGTATTGGACACTGAAGGGGTGACTTACTATTACTACTGCAATCAAAACAAATTTGGGGAAAGTGTTAGACACCAACATGTGACATTTACTATTCCCACTCCAAACTAAACCAATTTGGAGAAGGTGTGGCACACTAAAGAAGTCACATTTACTATTCCCACTCCAATCTAAATCAATTTGGAGGAGGTGGTGGACATTAAAGATGTCACATTTACTATTCCCACTCCAATGTAAACTAATTTGCGGAAGGTGTCGGACACTAAAGGGGTGACACTTACTATTCCCACTCCAATGTAAACCAATTTGGGGAAGGTGTTGGACACTAAAGAGGTGACATTTACTATTGCCATTCCAGTCTAAGCCAATCTGGTGAAGGTGTCAGACACTGAAGGGTGACATTTACTTTTCCCACTCCAATCTAAACCAATTTGGGAATGGTGTCGAACACTAAAGGGGTGATATTTACTATTCCCACTCCAATTTAAATCAATTTGGGGACAGTTTCGGACACTAAAGGGGTGACATTTACTATTTCCACTCCAATCTAAACCAATTTGGGGAAGGTGTTCGGGTGACATTTACTATTTACACTACAATGTGAAACATTGTATGAAAGGTATTAGACACTAATAAATCTCATATGCACAATTAGTGGTCCATACTCACTGACAATGTTTGATCTACAAAATAAAATAAAAAGTACTTAAAGAATACAATACCCCAAACTAAAAACATATATATTTATAATCAAACAGTAACATGTAAAATAATGTTTATCACTATTAATAAATATATTTTACTAGTGTGTATTAATATTCTTACACTTTGAAACATATCATAACAAATGCATGTTCCAAAAATTAAAAACATAAAAGTTAATAATAAAACTTATGACACTAAGGGGCCTATTAGGATGGTGGTCGGAAAAGCACCCCGACCGCCACGGAAGCGGAAAACTTCACTTTGCACACCACACACCATGGACACACAGAAAATGCCCAAATTCACAGAGAGAGAGTTGACAGTCATGGTAGATGAGATAGTCAGAGTGGAACCACAGCTTTTTGGTAGCCTGGCCCAACAGACACCATTAGCCACAAGGACACAAATGTGGGCAAGGATAGTCCAAAGGGTCAATGCAGTATGGACCACCCCAAGATAAAAAAAGAAGATCATGAAGCGGTGGCATGATCTGAAGAGGGTGGTCAAGGAGAGGAGGAGCAAGAACCGTGAGCTGGCTCAGAGGACTGGCAGTGGCCCTCCCATTCCACAAAAACCATTCACACCATTTGAGGAGAAGGTGATTAATGCAAAAAAAAAAACAAATGCAAAACAAAATGCAAAACAAAATGCAAAAAAAACAATTGATGGACAGAATGCAGAACAATGTCATACATTGCCATACTGCATCAAGAGAGTCTCACAGGAGTAGCCGGGGGAGTGGAGGCTGGTAAGTACAAACAAATGACTACCACCACTCTGCTATGTACAGTCCCGCACAACTACAAAGCTACACCACCTAGGACAAATTCCATTCATCTGCACCACACACTCACAAAAACATGTCTCACAGATCTACAACTCCCACCAGGCCCCCTTGTCCCACAGCATCAGCAAGATGGAGCCCTCCCCCACCCCACCCAGAAGCATGTGTCAGCCATTATACAACCCACATAAAACTCACAGGTAGGTAGCCATCTTCCCTGGGAGGGTGTTTGTGGGTGGGAGGCCTGCACCAACACTCCCACCATGCCCCCTGTCCACAGCCTAGCAAGATGCAGCCCTCCCCCACCCCAACCAGAAACATGTGTCAGCCATTACACAACCCACATCAAACTTACAGGTAGGTAGCCATCTTCCCTGGGAGGGTGTCTGGGGGTGGGAGGCCTGCACCACATCTCCCACCATGCCCCCTGTCCCATACCTCAGCAGGATGGAGCACCCACTCCCACCCAGAAGCATGTGGCATCCATTGCATTGTTCACCTCCACCTAACAGGTAGGTAGCCACCTTCCCTGGGAGGGTGTTTGGATGTGGGAGGCCAGCACTACAACTCCCACCATGCCCCCTGGCCCACACCTCAGCAAGATGGAGCCCTCCCCCACCCACCCAAAAGCATGTGTCAGCCATTACATTACCCTCATCAAACTCACAGGTAGGAAGCCATCTTCATTGGGAGGGTGTTTGGGGATGGGAGGCCTGCATTACCACTTCCACTATGCCTCCTGCCCCCCACCTCAGCAGGATGGAGCCCTCCCCCTCACCCCACCCAGAGGCAGCTGGAAGTCATTGCAGTACACCAAACAAACTTACAGGTGCCATCTTCACAATGAGGCTGTTTGTGGGTGGGAGGCCTGCACTGCCACTCCCACCATGCCTCCAGGCCCCCACCTCAGCGGGATGGGGCACTCCCCCACCCCACCCAGAAGCAGTTGGAAGCCATTACATCACACTTATCAAACTAACAGGTAGGTAGTCATCTTCACAGTGAGAGTGTCTGGGTGTGGGAGGCCTGTACTACTACTCCCACCATGCTCCCTGCCCCCACCTCAGCAGAATTGAGCCCTCCCCCACCCAGAAGCAGTTGGAAACCATTGCAGTACACCAAACAAACTTACAGGTAGGTAGCCATTTTCACAATGATGGTGTTTGGGGGTGGGAGGCCTGCACTACCACTCCCACCATGGCCCCTACCCCCCACCTCAGCAGGATGGAGCCCTCCCCCACCCCACCCAGAAGCAGTTGGAAGCCATTGCAGTCCACCAAACAAACTTACAGGTAGGTAGACATCTTCACAAGGATGGTGTTTGGGGTGGGAGGCCTGCACTACCACTCCCACCATGCCTCCTGCCCCCCACCTCAACAGGATGGAGCACTCCCCCACCCCACCCAGAAGCAGTTGGAAGCCATTACATCACCCTCATCAAACTAACAAGTAGGTAGCCATCTTCACCGTGAGGGTGTCTGGGTGTGGGAGGCCTGTACCACTACTCCCACCATGCACCCCGGCCCACACCTCAGCAGGATGGAGCCCTCCCCCCAGCCCACCCAGAAGCAGTTGGAAGCCATTGCAGTACACCAAACAAACTTACAGGTAGGTAGACATATGATTCTGTCCTGTGACCCCACTGAGCAGGATGTAAGCCGCCACCACGCACACACACATGTGACATAACAAACCCAAATGTGGGCACATTACAGGTAAGTAGCCAGTACATGCGCCCACCCATTCGTCACAAATTAAATGGTGCCATATGACAACACCAGCCCTCTCATTGCACAAAGAGGCACACCTACCCCATTGCCAAGCACAGTGTGCACACAGGTAAGCTAAGGAAACTGTCATAGCTACCAAAGTGTGACACACCAATGCACAAGTAGAAGAAAGTCAGGGCACAATCATGCACAACACCTATTTACATGTGCATCGCCATGGGGCAAGTGCAACAAGGACCATTCGAAAAAAACGAAAGCATGTGTGATGGTACAAATCAAGATATGCATATGACAGGACAAAGGTATGCAGGCGATGACAATGACCACTCCATGGCCAGATGTGATGCCTGCCAGGTCAGACAAATCAACAATGAGTCCTCAATTAAAAACATGTTGTGCCAGGCCCTAGATGGCAACAAGTCCCTGTAATCATTAATTGTGCACGGGTCGCATGGTATGCCTTGACACCTCACACCATGGACAAGTAATGCATGTACCACTGCATCATGTCAGGAAGCACAGTAGTGCACATAGGAAACAATGTGGTGATCTGTCAATTGTGCAGTGTACAAAAAGTGAATGACACACAGCTAGCACAAAGCTTGCCGGGTGCACTACAATGACCATTTCCCATCTGACCCATAGGTGACCAAGAACTCACTGCAGAGGACAACACCAGCAACCTGCAGAGCCAGTCTCTCCCCCGGTACATGGACTCTCAGATGTTGACTCCCAGGATTCCATGGATGATGAGCTTGAAGCCGGCCCATCTGGTGTGCCAGGGAGCGACAGGTCCCAGGACCCCATCGTCCCCCCACCACATCTGCGGCAACAACAACTTCACAGCAGACGCCTGCTGTCACGGCCTGTGCGGACACCGCCAATACCACCACCACCACCACCAGTGCTGCCTGCAACACCCTCCCTGTCCCAGAGAATAACCAGCACACACCACTGATGGAGGAGGGCAAGGAGAGGATGCGGGTGCCCACAGTGGTGAGGCAACAGGTCCGTAGCAGCAGGGCAGGTGGGAGGGGCAGGGTCACCCACGGACACCAGGAGGCTGGGACCCAATCCCTGGAACACATCACCAGAGTCCTGGGCGCATACGAACAGGCCCAGGGACAAACGAGACGGTCAGACTAACTGTTGCACGAGCTCATCCTGCTGATGAGGTCCATCGTCACCCGCATGGGACAAATCGTGGACCTCTTAAGCTAGCAAGTGGCGGTACTGAGGGACAGGCATGCGTCACAACCAACACCTCCACCTCCCTCTGGTAGGCCGCAGGATGATAGTTCACCATCCTCCGCTGAGCCTACAGAGAGGGGTGAGTCCTCAGACCCCACTGGCCCTGCAGCAGGGCCCCCCCAGCCAAACGATGAAGGGGCCGTCCTAAGAAGACCCTGGGAGTATCTGGAGGCAAAGCACCTGCCAGACGCCAGTCACGAGCCAGCCATGATGGCAACCCTCTCCACCACTGCATTGACTTTTTGGACTGTCCTTCCCCACACTGCCTTGTGAATGGCATCTGTCAGTTGGACTGGGTCACCACATCAATGTGGTGACTACTCGATCATCTCATCTACCACAACTGTCAACTCACTGCTCCACCCCCCCCCATGGAAATGTATTCCCCACTCACATCTCACCATTGCAAATAAAATATCCTTACACACATGTTGTTGTGTCTGCTCCGTCTTTATTGCAGGATGTATAGTCTTCAACATGATCACAATGTACCAGGAGCATGGGCTGCATGTAGGCAAGGATAAGTTGAAGGCACCTAGGGAAACACAACGGAACTACTTTCACTGGTCTGGGTGTGGCATCACAGACATCACACAACCCCTACAATCAGGATAACCCAAGATGCACAGGTCACAATGGGCAACAAGTGTCAGCATACACGTCCTGTAGATGTTCCTAAATGACCTGTCCCAGAAACATTGCCCACCACCGCTGAGTCTACAACTGGCTGCTATTACAATTCTCACATGCCCCTTCACGACAACAGCAATATCAGCAGACAATGGGTATGTTGCACATTGTCACCCACCTTCAAGTGAAGTAGCGTGTGATGAGCTGTTCACGCAGGTCAACACCTTCCTCCTCTCCACTGTCCTCATCACTGGACACAGGTTGGTTTGCAGGCTGGGGCCTTGGGTCCTCACCATCATCCAGGAGCAGGGGAATCTCCTTGCGAATGGCTAGGTTGTGGAGCATGCAGCATGCCACTACAATCTGACACACCTTCCCGGGCGAGTTTGCCAGTACTCCTCCGTTCTGGTCCAGGCAGCGGAAACGTGACTTGAGCAGACCAAAAGTACGCTCCACCACACAACGTGTCCTCCCATGTGCCTCATTGTAGCAGACGTCAGCTGGGGTCCTGGGATTCCTCAGTGGGCTCAGCAACCAGGGACGGTTGGGATATGCAGAGTCACCTAGGTATGACAAACACAAATAGACATTGCAATGTCACTGAGGGTAGCAGCTCACACACCCAGCATCCAATACGACTAGGCATACTCACCCACAATCCATGCACACTCGGGATGCAGATTAGCCATCAGCCGGGGCACAATGCTGTTCCGCAGGATGTAGGAGTCATGGGCCGAGCCTGGGAATTTGGCACACACGTGGGAGATGATCATATCTGCCAGGCACACCACCTGCACATTTATGGAGTGGTAATGCTTGTGATTCCTGTAAATGTGCTCACTTGCCTGTGGTGGCACATGCCCGACATGGGTGCAAACAAAGGCACCAACAACATTGGGGATGTGTCCAAGGGGACAGAAGTCTCCCTTCACAGCTGGCAATTCAGCACCCCTGGGGAAATGGATGTATCTGTCCTTGTATATCATCATGGCAGAAAGTACATTACGCAGCACCATGCTGAACATCGGTTGTGATATCCCACCTGTGCTGGACACTGTCTCTTGGAATGATCCAGTGGCAAAAAATTGCAGGGCTGCCATCACCTTATAAGTAGGGGTGAAAGCTGTTGAATATGTCTGGCGAGACTGCAGGTGGGGCTCCAACAGATCACAAAGGGTTTTCAGGGTGGCTCTATCCAGACGGCATTTTCGTATGATCGCAACATCCTCCATGTCCTCCAGCACCGTCAAGTGACAAATCAGATTTGGCCTCCTCCTATTTGAGATGATAGTGGACACATGTCAATGCAATACATCATGAGATGTGCACAGCATATCACGTTCTGGATGACACAACAACAATGACTGACATCAATATTGACTAACAGACCAGCTTACATGTAGGGACACCTTCAGCTACACAAAGGGCACACCTGTCAACTTACACAAGACAAGTACGCACATAGGGAGATGGCTACATTTCACATGGGCACGCCTGTGAGTATAGCATCCAACATATGTGCAACAAATCAAACCCACTGTCTCACACCTAGCTGATGTACCTGTCACACCTTAATGCGTCATTACAACCTGGCACACATCCACCACACAATGACCACCGTCGGCGCAGGAATGACGAATGTGTGCATGAGCAGACATGAGGGCTAAATGGATCATCATTCATTAAGATGAGCATTGCTATGATTGCCACTGCACCTCAACACATTGACATGTGTGCACATTGTAGAGTCCAGAACAACACTGTCCTGCCCACGAACCATCAAATCCATAAGTGACATGTGAGTGAGTACAGGACAATCTATGGAATCACACACACAAACATGGCATGTGTAGCCATTAGTGGAGTAAATGGAACATTGGCATCGTGTGCACGATGATGTGCCATTGACCAAGTGGGCACTGTGCACTCTAGATGTTTGCCAGATGGCCATTGCGATTGTATGGCACCCATATCGCGGTAGCTACCGCCTGGCCTCAGCGGTGTGTCACCAGCACCCCCTTTCACACATGTGCAGTAGTGATAGGCATGGAGACATGGGGAGATGGCGGTTGGCATGCTCCGCCATCCATATCGCGGTAGCTATCGCCTGATCCCGGTGGTGTGTCACCGCCATGGAGCTTGCCCTAGAGCCAATGGGAAGCTCGATAGTGGTGGCATGATGCAATTTTTAAAATCACGGTAGGCGTGCTCCGCCAGGCGGTCATTGGATACATTTGAAAGATGCACCATCGTGCTAGCGCACACCGGGCCCCTGCAGTGTGTCACCGCCATGGAGCTTGCCCTAGAGCCAATGGGAAGCTTGATAGTGGTGGCATGATATAATTTTGAAAATCGCGGTAGGTGTGCTTAGCCACCGTGGGGCGGTCATTGGATGCATTTGAAAGAGGCAGACCTGGACCACCAATTGCTGCAGCTTGGCACCTTCGAAACGACCCCAGGGGGCTATATATGTGTGGAATTGAGCCTCACATTTCCAGTGCTACCAGAGCCTGCTGCCAGAGACCCCTCACCTGCTGCTGCCTCCAGGGACTGCTGCCTGAGACCTCTCACCTGCTGCTGCCTCCAGGGACTCCTGCCAGAGACCCCTCATCTGCTGCAGCCTCCAGGGACTGCTGCCTGAGACCCCTCATCTGTTGTTGCCTCCAGGGACTCCTGCCAGAGACCCCTCATCTGCTGCTGCCTCCAGTGACTGCTGCCTGAGACCCCTCACCACCCAATTCCGCCGCTGTTGTCTCATGTCCACAGTGATGGCAAGGACAGAGAAGATCCATGCCAGTCCCTTCACAAGCGAGGAGCTGGAGGTCCTGGTGGACGAGGTGCTCGCACAGAACCCAAGGCTATATGGTGCCCCAAATGTCATGGTAAGTCGTCAACATGGGGGGGAGGGCAGGGGGGGCAACACATGTAGTTGGACTGATGCAGTATGTGCCTGTGAGTGTGGGGGTAGTGTCATGCATTGCCTAACATGCTGTCTCCAGGGGGAGGGTGTGTGTACCCAATGGCACATGTTTAGCTCCCTGCACATGTATGAATGAGTGACCTGTGTTGTGTTGTCAGCCATACAGTGACACAGAAGGTTGTTCATGCTGTAGTCAGAACAGTGATTGCTTGGCTGGATGGCTGTGTGTGCCCCCGTAGTCCATCTCAGTGTGAGCTCAGCTGTGCAGCACAGTCCCCGTCTACAAAAACAAGGACACATTACTACACTTACAGAGTATGAAATCAGTCTTTTCACATTGCACTCCAGCTATGCGCCATCTCAGCACTGTAGATTGAACACAACCGCCCTTGTGAGCGGCATTTTGTAGTTGTGAGATCATGTCCCTCAATGTGACATCCACGACACAGTTATCTATTCACAGGGAAGGTACATTGGGGGCTGCCCAGTCTTGGACACAGTGGGTCACCCCCCAAACACAGGCTGATATGTGATGTATGTGTTGCTCAACTCAACAATGGACTGGAGATGTGGGCAGGCTACATAGGGGTTCCAGTGCTGGCATCCTGCATGTGTGTGAGATGTGCAGGGACTGTGTTCCCTCTCACACCTGCATGCACTCACATCAGCTTTTCCCATGCAGATGTACCATGTGAGATGTACTCTAGTCTCTGATAGACATATCGTTGGATATGTGATGAGTTTGTATCTTGCTGCTATACTGATAAATGTCGGTACATGACACTGTGCCACTGATCATTTCCCCCTCTTGTCTCCCATGCCTGCAGCTCAAGGTACACAAGCGTAAGGCTGTGTGGAGCGCCATTTCAGCAAAGGTTCGAGCTCTGGGGGTCTCAAACCGACGGCGCACCTACTGCCACAAGAGGTGGGATGACATCAGCCGGCTGGCAAAGAATGTGGCAGAGATGACCTTGGGGCTGCTTCCTCGCACTGGGCGTTTGGCACGGCGCAGCATAACACCATTAATGGGCCACATCTTGGCGGTGACACAGCCTGACCTGGATGCATGTTTGAAGGAGCAGCAAGCCAGGGGTGAGCATTTGGGGAGGGTGACTTTGGCTGGGAGTGGCTGCATGTGTACAGAGCCTGTGCCAGCGCTGGCCTATGTGATGTTGGTAGTGTGATGCTGTGGCATGTAAGTGGCTGCTCTGCTGGGTGCCAGTGTCATGCATTTGCCCTACCTGTACTGGCAACGGTGATTTGGATGCTGTGCATTCACATTACATTCTGATTTTTGCTCTTCAGGTTTCTTCTGCATTGGGGTAGTCTTGGGAATCCCATGGGAGGGAACGGCAGTGTGCCCAATCTGACTGCCTTCATCAATGTGTCCATTGCATGCACCCAGATTGGGGAGGCCTACACATCTGACAGCAATGTGCACCATTCGTTTGCCCCCACAGTACAACATGGTGGGTGGCATGGGCTAATGTCCATTGTGGACTGTCATGTTGTGGTCTGGGTCTGTGTTGTCCCCACCTGTTCCATCCAGATCTGTCATTGGCAACAAGTAGTGTGCCCCCATCATGTCCCTAGATGTGCTCTGAGCTAGTTGTGTGTCTGGTTGAACAGAGCCACAAGCAGGGTGTTGTGCTGCGTGGTCATCACATGGCTCACTCATGCTTGAGTTTCCAGTTTCCACGCACTGCTTGAGTCTATATAGTGAGTTGGCACGATGTGATTGCACAGGGTGGTGTGCAACATGTAGATGTGGTCATCTTTTGTAATGCATTGCTTGCATATGTTTGTTATGTTGCTGTCACTGACCTGACCCTACATCTCTCTCTCTCATGCAGCATCTCCTGTGGTCACGGAGGGACAGGGGATAGACACCAGTGGGGGTGAAACTAGCACAACAGCTGCACAGGAGCCCAGTGACACAGATGTCACCAACGCCTCAGAGGGGGACAGGAGTCTGCTGGAGGAATCCCAACCTGAGATGCAAAGCACAACATCATCTGATGCCAGCGGGATGCATCCATGTTTGAGGGCACAGGGAACGGGGACTCTGCATCGTCTTCCACCACACAGTGGCCAGAGCCCACCCTGCCAGCCACTTCCTTTGGTGCTGCATGTGTCCGCCTCAGTAAGAGGGGAAGAGTGTCCTTCACCCCTGGCACCGCTGCCCCTGCCCCTGTCCCCCCTGCTGCCATCAGTGCTGAGTCTGTGGACCTTTTGCGCCAGCTGTGCGTAGGCCAGACAGCTCTCCTCAATGCCTTCATTGACCACAACAAGAAATTGGGCCAGGTGGTTGCTTTCATGGAGGGCATACATTCAGACGTGGGTGAGCTGCACCAGACAGTTCAGGCTTTGTCATCGATAGCGACGTCTGCCCTTCAACAGGCACATACTCACAGTCCAGCTCCTGTCCCTTTGTCCACCCCCCTGGTAGTGGCCACGATCCACATACATCAAAGTCACGATACAGCACACGAAGCACACAGCAGCAGCAACCCAAGCGGTCCCGGCCGCAGACACCATCCCCACACAAGACCAAAGCCACACCAGAGCGCAGGGAGAAAAGACCGTCAGGCGACACCAGTGGACAAAAAGCAAAGCAGCAAGCCTCAGGCACACATACCTCAGAGGCATCCCCATCCAAGGACTCTCCTGCCTCTAAAGCATTGGGCAAAGAGAAGCTTACAGTGTCTGTGCCCACCAAGGAGGTGGTGCATGCCAAGGGTACACCTAGAAAGGGCTCCAAGGCAGATTCACTCACCACCTCGACTCCAATAAATCAATCAATCATGACATTTGTATAGCGCGCTACTTACCCGGAAGGGTCTCAAGGCGCTGGGGGAGAGGGGTCCGTTACTGCTCGAAAAGCCAGGTCTTGAGTTGCTTCCTGAAGGAGAGGTGGTCCTGGGTTAGCCGAAGGTGGATGGGGAGGGAGTTCCATGTCTTGGCTGCCAGGTAGGAGAAGGATCTTCCTCCGGCGGTGGCTCTGCGGATGCGTGGGACGGCGGCGAGGCTGGTTGACCGTAGCTGACGGGTGGGCATGTAAAAGGTCAGGCGGCTGTTGAGGTACTTGGGGCCCAAGTCGTGGAGAGCCTTGTGTGCGTGGGTGAGGAGTCTGAACGTGATCCTCTTGCTGACGGGGAGCCAGTGCAGGTCTCTCAGGCGGCCGGTGATGTGGCTGTGTCGGGGGATGTCCAGGACGAGTCGTGCGGAGGCATTCTGGATGCATTGGAGTCTTTTCTGAAGTTTGGCTGTTGTTCCGACGTAGAGGGTGTTTCCGTAGTCCAGTCGGCTGGTGACGAGTGCCTGGGTGACCGTCTTCCTGGTTTCGGTGGGGATCCATTGGAAAATCTTTCGGAGCATGTGCAGGGTGTTGAAGCACGATGATGAGATGGCGTTGACTTGTCTGGTCATCGAGAGGGAGGAGTCCAGGATGAAGCCCAGGTTACGTGCGTGGTCCGTTGGCTTGGGGGTGGTGCCCAGGGCAGGGGGACACCAGGAGTCGTCCCAGGCGGAGGGCGATGATCCCAGGATGAGGACTTCCGTCTTGTCTGAGTTCAGTTTCAGACTCCCATTCCAAGCCCAGTGAAGCAGGGGCCGGAGTGCACTGTCGGGGTGACACCTAGTAAACAGGGGAAGGGGGGGCCGAGGCAAAGCCAGGCAAAGCGTTCCGCTGGGTCCAGCACATCACCAGGGGGGGTACCAGCGCCTGCACCTGATGCAGCTTTGGTGGTGAGTGTGCCTGTTGTGCCCACACCACTTTCAATTGATCCAATGTCAGGCAAGCCATTTAGAATCCCCAAGAAGTGGAAAGGCACCCCTCCACCTCCACGTGTCACTACACCACCTGGTCCAAGGAGCCCTCTGGATTGCCAAGCCACTGATAGCACTACCTCAGCTGTTCCGCTCTCTCCCCGTTCAGGTGCCCCGACAGTCCCCAAGACACAGCCAGCTCCCAGTCTGCCTGACAGCCAAGTCTGAGTGTTAGTCACCCTCACACACCTGTCTCTCACACAAGTGGGCCTGTACTACACATTGTTACCCCCTGACTGTGTTGCTGACCATGGAAATGTACAGTCGCACACATTCCCTGTGCCGCTTCTCATGGACTCAGTGTGCACTTTGTCCTGCCCACTGGCCTTGTCGTTCACTGCTGTGTGCCCTCTGCCTGTGCAGCTTCTCATGGACTCAGTCTGCACTTTGTCCTGCCCACTGGCCTTGTCGTTCACTGCTGTGTGCCCCCTGCCTGTGCAGCTTCTCATGGACTCAGTCTGCACCTTGGACTGGCCACTGGCCTTGTGTTTTGCCCCCTGCCTGTGCAGCTTCTCATGGACTCAGTCTGCACCTTGGACTGGCCACTGGCCTTGTCGTTCACTGCTGTGTGCCCCCTGCCTGTGCAGCTTCTCATGGACTCAGTCTGCACTTTGTCCTGCCCACTGGCCTTGTCGTTCACTGCTGTGTGCCCCTGCCTGTGCAGCTTCTCATGGACTCACTCTGCACCTTGGACTGGCCACTGGCCTTGTGCTTTGCCCCCTGCCTGTGTAGCTTCTAATGGACATGCTCTGCACTCTGCTCTGGCCACTGGACTTGTTCACTGCTGTTTTGGCCTTGCCTGTGCAGTTCTCATGGCCATGCTCTGCATTTTGTGCCTTGCTCTTCTCTTGTCATGGTGCCTATCTGTGCAATATGTGAATAAAGACAGTTGCTCCTGTTGTCTATTGTGTCAGTGTCCTTACTGAATAAAGTTATTTTGCTGTGTGTATATGGTTTACTTTGCCACATGCTCTGCATGCCACTTCAACATGGGCAATGTTTGGGCTCACTTACAAATCAGTTTTCTGGGTTGACAGGGTCTTCAATTCTTCTTGAACCAGATACTTGTGGGGGCAATGGTGTCATTTTACAATGTGCAGCAGTTGTCATTTACTTGATTAGTTCATGTTGGCTATATTGTACACATGTCAGGTTGGGGGCAATGCTGGCACAGAGTGGGTTTCTGCACACAGTTTTGCAGGCAGGCTATCCAGGGTCATCATGTATGTGTGTTCTTCCTTTATGTGTGCCCAGTGGTATATGTGTGTGGTCATCATGTGATGGCCAGTCATCCTAGTCCCATGGCTTACTTTCCATGTGTGCTCTTGGATGGTCAGATGGAGTGCAGTGTGAAGGGGGTGAGTTTGTGGGGGGTGTTAATGTGTACATGCCCCTGCATTGTGGACTACACACATGTGACACCCAGGAGTTGTATGCCTGTTGTTTTGATTGTTCAGCCCTGTGGATGTGGTTGTATGCACATGTGTGAGTTGTATGTAGTGCACTGTGCAGTGTGTTGGTGTGTCCTGGCAGTTCTGTCTGACTCCTACTTGTTGTTTTTGTTACTTGTGAGTATGCAGAGTGTGTGACTGGCGAGTCAGTGTTGTGTTTTGTTGCATATCCATGTGTCTGGTGGCTGTTTGTGGGGACTATGCAGACCTGCTGTTCCACACTGCCATAGTGGTTGTGTTTTCTCATGCCTTGCTGTCAGATGGTGCCTTCTTGCCTCCAGTGTGGCATGTTGTGTGTGTTGTCATGCCATCCCCTATCTGTGCTTCAGATGCCTACCCATTGTGGGTCTGTACTCCCTCTCTTTGTGTATGGTACACTCCTGCCATGTCCCCTACTGGCATGCAGTACACTTCACTTTAGTGTCAGCTGTCCCCTTGGTTTCCATTTGTGTGCCTCCCCATCACTTCATTTGTGACACTGTGCTTTGTGGTGCAGTACTTTGTCCAGGGTCAAAGTGTCACTCAGGGCATTTCCCCAATGGGTTGTATGTGATGTGCTGGTGCTGTTTGGCAGTCATGGTTACTCCTATGCAGTCCAACTGTGTGTGCTGCCCAGTCCTCTGGTCAAGTTGTTTCCACCTTTGTGTCCCGGACTTGTGCATCTGTTGGTGTTGTGTTGGATGTATGTGTGTTGTCTGTGTTATTGCTTCACTTCCTGGGTGTGCTGTTGTCTTTGTGCTGTGCTGTATGGTGTTGTGTGGGTTGCTGTTCTGTCACTGATGCCTGTGTGTGGCTGGTATGCCTGGTGTTGTGCATGCAATGTTGTGTGTGTCTGTTGCCTTGTCATTGCCTGGTGTGCATCCCCTGATGTCCTGCTGTGTTTGCTGTGTGACATTTGTGACTGTGCATCTTTTGTTTGTTTGATGGTGCACTTCTTGTGTGTGTTGTGGTATGTTGTCTGTGCATTGTTCCTGAGTGATGATGTTGTGCCCTCCTGTTGTGTCTGTGCTCCCATTGCCTTTCCCCAGTTTAGCTGCACAGGGCATGTCTGTTCTTGTTGTGGTTCTGTGTGTGTTTCTGTTGGGTTATGTGTTTGTGTGTTGGTTTTGTGCAGACATTTGTTGTGGCATCCCTGTGTGTGTGTGTGATGTTTGTGGCTACCCCCAGGGTTTGTGATTGTTTGTGTGTGTGTTGACTGGCAAGTATTGCCAACCTTCAGTGTGTTTGGCACTGGTGTTGTGTGCTGCTCGTGTGAGGGGGGTATGTGTGTAGATTCCTACTGGTGTTTGTCAGCCATGGCGTGTGTCAATGGTCCCTGTATGTAGTGCTGCTGGTGTACTCCTGTGAAGTAGTTGTATTGATGTGTGGCTGTTCACAGTTTGACTTCAGGGCCTTCCTTTCATCCTTGTGCCTCTACATGGTTTTCCTTGCTGTCTCCCTGTGTTGTTGCACTATGATGTCTGTGGTTTGACCTCACTGACTGTACCAGCCATGTGTGCTTTGATGGTGTGAGGGTGTTGTTCTCTGTTGCTTGTCTTGCATGTGATGCACACATGCTTGTTGTGTGTCTCCTTGGCCTTCCATTTGTGTGCATCCCACTTTGGTTTTCCTATTAGTTGTGCTCCATTGCTGTTGGCATGTGGGGTGTGTATGTATCTGTGTGTCAGTCTGTGGTATGTATGTGTGACTATGCAGGCTGTGTGTCCATTTGAATGTTAGTTCCTTGTATGTGTTCATTGGGTGCTTGTCCTCATTTTAGTTTCCCTGTGTGTGGTGCTATGGTGGTGTATGTGTTTCCCTGGCCATGTGCTACTGTGCTGTGTGTTCTTGTGCAGCCACTACTGCAGTGTCTGTCTCCCTGGTTGTTAGTTGTGTGGTGCAGGGTGTGTATTGACCTGGCTTGTTGTTGTGCATGGGGTACACAGGAGGGGCACATGGCATGTGCCTTCATGGGGTGTGCTAGTGTGTGGTGGGAGGGGGTGTGGCCCTGTGGTCTTTGTATCCTGCGCATGCCTGGCACTGGTCCTGCCTTCTGCATTGTGTACATGTATTTCCTTGTGTTCACTGCTGCGGTGACGTGACCGGGACATTGCTGCATGGTCACAGAAGATGTGTGTCCAGGATGCAGAGGGGTGACTTGGTGGCATGTGGGTGATATGTGGGTGCCCTTGTGGATGTGTCATTGTCCCCACCAGGGTGTCTGATGTGGATTTGGATCATGTGTCGGCCCATGTGTTGTGTGTTGTGTTATTGCGTACTTGCGGCGGCGTCCGCGGCGGTCCATGAGTTCCTGGTGATGTAGCAGGTACAGCACCGGAAAGAATATATGGAGCTGGGTCCATGGCGGTCGTGACCGGGTAATGTGAACCGGGACTCTGGTTTCGCGCTCCGCTGTCGTGCTTCGGCCGTCTCTGGTTGGGCGGTTTCTCCGCTGCGGTGCGTCTGCTTGTTTGGGTCATCCTAATTTGTGGAGCAGGGCGGACGTCATTCCGCACGGCAGAGAGTCTCCATTGGCTTCCACCGCCGTGGTGGCGGGCGCACTTTGATGGCGGTGCGCGTCGCACCGCGGCGGTCGGGAAATGGCCTATGTTTGACCATACTAATATGGCAGACGTGAGGACTGCTGCTCGCAGGCGGAATAAAGCATTTTTCCGCACCGCCGGCACCGCGGTGGTGCCACCGCCCGACATCCTAATGGACCCCTAATTCTTGAATTAAATATTAAAAATATTAATTTTTACATCATAATTGACACATTTTAGTAAATATATTCCCAACAAATGAACTGATTCCAACAATAACTTATTAAAAATGTTGTTTAATACATTTTTCAGAAATAAACCTATAACATGTAACCATTACGTTATGCACCATAAATAATACACATGTATTCATATTTCATAATGTAATTAAACATTTCAAAACAATTTTAATAAATGTAAATATACAAATTAATTTTTTCCAAAAATGTATTCACAATGACATTATATTTTTCTACATGTGAAAAAATCCTTACAATATTTTAAAATTTAAATGAAAAAAAACTTAAAGAAATGAAGAACAAATAAAAAACATATTTATAAAAATAAATGTATCCATATTTTATATTATTTTAACTAATTTTGATATATTTGAAATTTACCAAATATTCTGCAATTTGAATATTTATTTTAATATTGAAAATAAAACATATAGTTTATATAAACATTCAAAATAATTATAAACTATTATTTATCAAAGATTATAAATGTAACAAAAGTAATTAGACATTTTGCAATATCAGCTTGCATGCATTAAAGTAATTAACATTACATTTAAACTGCAATATTCACTTTTTAAAAATCTCACAAATTCCACTAAAACCGCAAAATCCTGCAACTAAAAAAAGTATATATACATTATTTTTACACATTAATACAACATTAATACACATTTCAAAATGTTATAATTAATAGATTATTAAACATAAAAAAATCAAACACACTACAATACAATACATACAAAATAACACAAACAATATATACAATATTTTCTAAATCAATATTTTTTACAACAATATTAAAAACAACACTTGAAACGACATTCCTACCTTCGATATTTCTGTTGATGATATTTTTGAATAATGATTTTTTTATATATATATTTTGTCCCGACCCCGGGACTGTCTAAGGGCCTTAGTTAGGCCTTGGCAGGCAGCCAACTGTCCTGCTAGGAGGGCAGAAGTTATGACCTCCACCATTCTGGAGGAGGACTCTTCACTGTATTTAGAGAACCCCAACAACCTTGCGGGAATTTCTCTGCTGTGAAGGGAGCAGCTACCATGGCAGCTCCCTTCCAAGCAGTGAAGATTGCGAGCAGGCACCAACTTTAAAATGCCTGCTCTGCAAAAAAAAAAATTGTTCAGAGGAAACAACCTCTCAAAGAGTGAGTTTTTTAAAATCTGAACAAAAAGTTACTGTCCCTGATGCCAACTAGCTTTTACCTTGTTGCTCGGGACAATTTCACTTTATCTTTGACCATTTCCACCATGCCTTACATGGCGAACAGGGGTAGGGAAAATGAGTGAGAGTTGGTCTGCCCACAACAGAGCGAGATAGCTGTCACTGTGACCCAGTGGTCCTGTGGAGGACGGACCGATGGGTCAGCGAATACCACTGGCTGAGTAAGCAGAGGCTCCATCAATGGTAACCCAACAGTTCTCCCCACTCTAACCTGAGGGGCATATGTACAAGCCCTTATCGCCACGGGAACGTCACTTTTTGTGACGTTCCCGTGGCAATAGGGGCATTGCCTTGTGTACAAGGCAGCGTTAAGCCACATAACGTGGATTAACGCTGCCTTGTACATATGGCACCCATTCACGCTATGTATAGCGTGACAGGGGCGTGCAGTGGGTGTTGCGGTGGGCGTTCCACCACAACACCCATTGTATTTGACACTGCCCCCTATGTACAAGGGTGGTGTACATAGAAGACAGCGCCAAATTTAAGATCAGGAAAACCCTGGCCTTAAGGTGACGAAACGATGAGAAATGCATTATTTCTCCTTGTTTTTGCTTTTTCCATGTGTGCTGCCTTGTGCAGCACACATGGAAAGAGCAAAATGCCATGGTTTGTTTATGTACAGGAAGGTGTCTCTTCCTGTAGATAAACAAACCTTGAAGCATGAAGCAGCTCACATGAAAGTTACAAAATGGCATTTTAGGATAGGTTATGTGCAGGAAGAGACACCTTCCAACACATAATCAATCCTTTCCTGCACACAGCACTTTGGTGCAAGGGTGCCTGTGTTAGCACTAAGCTGTGAAACTTAGCACCATCGCAGGGGGGAAACGCAAGGCTCACCACATCCTTGTAAATATGGTGCAGCCTTGCGTTTACAAAGTGGCAGACCATGTCGTTAAGCCCAGGAGGCTAACGACACGCTCCGCCACTTCGTCCTACATATGCCCCTGAGTTGGGGAAATGTGGGGTTAGCAGCACAGGAAGTTCACCAGTTTACTCTGTTGCTCCTGTTATGCGAAACGTTAAATAAGGCTCTTCGTTTCAAAACGTCTGTTGTTTTTGTTTTTATTCTTCTTTCCTTCGCCAATTGCATCCTTTCTTTCTCCTCAGGGCCCTTAAGGCCTTGGAAGGCGCCATTCCAAGGCACATTATGCCCTGGAATTTTTGGAGCACCACAGGCATATACATTTGTGGACATTCTCAAACTCTGATCAAATCCTTTTACACCCTGAAATTGATCGGTAATTTACCCCAGCCAACTTCCCTTTTAGGACGGAATAGGGAACAGTTCAACCCCTGGTTTTCTGGAATGTACTGGAAGAGCTTTCTCTATGGGAAAATATGTTTTTCCTGTGGACCAAAAAAAAAAAAAAAGTAATAAAATGTGCATTCGCACAAGGGACTTTATTTTTCCTGTGAAGAATTCTATGCTAGATAAAAGTCCACTTAGCGGGAAAAGGAACCTACAGGAATTATTACATAAAGTAAATATTCCAGGTAGTATGCCTGGAACTCTGGCACAGCTTTCCACGGGTATTTCTCAGACGTTCATACAATCCAAAAAAACATAAAATTACATAAAGGCAGCAATCTAAATCTTCACCCATGCGTTTATGTTTGTAATGGTGAAGAGGCCTCTAAGTGTTTCCTGGAAAATAGATGTACTAAAAACAGAAATAGAAACCTTTTTCAGCTTTATTGCCCATTACAGGAAAATATGATAGTAACCTGTGCAAAGAAAAGGTCATTGGCTGTGGATCACTGTACGCAGAAGACCTAGCTTAAATACACAAGGATGACTAAAACAAAAAACGAATAAAGTTTAGAAGGATAAAAGAACTCACAAAGTAATGTGTTGGCCAATTATCACTGGCCAACACATTGCATGTCTTTTTAGGTGGATGTGCGCATATGATCAGGCAAAATGTCCTCATGCACAGTACCAGAAAGTCGATGGCTGTAGTGGTAACACTTACCTGTATGCTGTGATGTGCAGAACAAAATGTGATCGACAGCTTAACAGATAATGCATAAAGAAGGCTGGCCCAGATCTCTTCCATGTCTAAGTATACATGCAGGTGAATGCTAACAATGTTGGCTTCGTCTTGAAGGTAGTAAGCTTAATATCCAAGCATAGCAGCCAGACTTTACTTTTGACCTACTAAGCTATCTTATTCATAGCTTACAATTGTTATGTGGCATCTCACTTGCTATTGGGTATACCGAAACAATTACTGCCCCTTTGGCCTATCTCCGCTGGCCGCCATTGGCCAAATGAATTTCTTTCAAAAGCCATTGTGCCATAAACAGGGCTATTCATTCATTCATAGTGCTAATGCACACTCAGCACAGATTCTCTGGTATGTTTCTTCATAGCTTCTTAAGTTGCCTTAAAGAGCATTATGAAGTCGATGAAATATAAAAATAATCCAACTTTGTGAAAATTCGCAGGAACGTCTCTTATGGGCCACCCAACAACAGAGAGTTGGGTGGCCCATAAGAGATGTTCCTGTGAATGTTAAGGTCTTTGGGTTATTTTATATTTTATTCTATTATGACAGCATATTCTCTCAAAATGGGGGTATCCGCGAGCAGAGTGATTTGGTTGAACGGGTGTTCTCTCGAGGAAGAAGGTACCGATTGAGTCCAATGCTCTTGAAAGATGAGCGTGCCATGTTTTCCTGCAGAAAAGTTAAATAGGCCACACAAACTGACAGTGATATACATCAATAAAATGCTGTTTCCACAGATTACGTTTTATTCCGACCGGGTGGAGATATCAATTTACCAGTTACAAATGGTGACTTCTGACTTCTGGATACATTTGTGCACAAAGAGTTTTTGGGAGTGGACTCCTCGCCAACAACTTTGGAATCAAGTGTGCTTTTCTCGTGTGAAGTTCAGTAGCGGTCCGACAGTTTAAATTCCAGAAACTGGATTCATTCAGGCTCGTTTGTGACAGGCCAGAGACGGCTGTGCCTATGTTTCTGAAGAGGGCTTCTGTGAGAACAGTGATTAGTTTAACAATGGAATAAATGACGTGAATTACTTGACAGTCGGGGCCATTGAGTCAACATTAGAAAGTGGGCTCCTGTCTGGAGTTTGAAGACAAGCAGGGAAACCCAAATGAGGGTAACAGCCAGGTGTTAAAAGCATTACAGCGCGCTCATTTCTTGTGAGCCCGGTGATAAACAAGCTCCCATCGCCCCTCGCGCGCCACCCCCGCCATTTACCCCAAATGCACGCGAGATGTCAGAGGGCGGGAGCCCGACTCCACTCGCGAGGCAGGGATGACATCAGCGTTCCAGCTGATAAGATGGCGCACAATGGAGTGTTAGACTAATAGAAAAACATAGCTGAGATAAGAGCGGCTCCTGATAGCCGGTCTGAGGCAAAATACTATTGTATCTGGCCGTCCTCAGCCCTGTCAACTGACGATAGAGGATTCCAACGGTAACAGGCAATGTAGGGTTCAGGGGCGGGGCCAGAGGGCAGATATCTATGCAGTGATGAGATGAAAAGACAAACAGCTGTGTGTGCATTCAAAGAAAGGAGCTTTCTGTGTGTGCACAAGATGAAGGGGGTTGAGCATTAGGGAGTTGTAGGTCCAATTTTATGGAGGCCAGAGTTGTCACTTAGTAGAATAATGCATCCACTGTAGGGGGCCTGTTCGACCTCATAGTCACAGGTTCAAATCCCTGTGGGTCCACTCAGCCCTTTATCCTTATGAGGTCAGATAAAAATGAGGGCCAGTGAGTTGGGTAACAATAAACATCTGTTATTCAGCGACAAGATTCCCTTGGATGAACGTGCGCTTTACAAAATAATAACGTTATGTTACGGGTTGCAAAACCTATTGCGACATAGTCCACTAGATGACTCTTGAGACAAGCGTTACTGTGATGCATGACGCTGTGTATGCTGTGTATGCTAGTCTATGTTGTATAATTATTGTTGTATTAAATTAGTCCACGCTTCTGCGCACTGTGTTGGTATTAGAGTGTGTTGCAGGGTAGAGTTACTATGTTAGTGTACACCCCATTACACGCTCTGCATATTAGTTTATGCTGTAAGGCGGAGTTTCTGTTGGTGTGTTTCCAGGTATATGTTGTGTATGTTACTGCTCTCTGAGGGCAGTGTATGCTGAACAGCAGTCACCCGATGCTACTGCATGTCCAAGGCCAGCTTCAACATGATAGTGTATGAGAACATGTACCTGTACATATTATTGTATGTTGGATGCCAAGGGTACTCTGATAGTATGTGCTGATGCACCTGTTGTGTAGATTAAATGTGCATAACTGACAACGTTAAGACATTATGGATGCCTCAAGATGTAAAGGACAAAAGATGACACTTTCTTACAAAATGTCTATGAATGGCATTGTCCACCCAGAGAGACATAGGGTTAATCCTTTTAAATCAGTTTTGGGGGGCCTTGCACTCCCTGCACCCCCCATAATACTTAACATGGGGGTTGCCCCAGCCCCTCTTTGGGGTGGCCAAAGGAGAAATAAATATGTAAATAAACCCTTGCAGGGCATTATGGGGTCCTCTTCGCCAGAAGCAGTGACTCTCCAATGAGCGGTGTTGGACCTGGCCTTTTCTGCAGGGACACAGACCACTTCCTTATCTAGATGCGGCTGTCACTAGCGGGCCCTAAATTACAACCTCACCGCATTCCCGCACTCAAGCGCCCCTGGCATAAACTGGACCAGGCTGCCTCTCTGGCCGCCTTAAGCACCCAATGTCCAGAGAGGCCCTGTTGCACTTTCAGGGGTGGATCACCCAAGCTCTGGACACATACATCCCGCTTAAACTCACGTACCCTAAAAGCGCACTGGCTAACCTTTGGTTTAATGAATCTTTGACCCTTGCCAGGAAAAATTGCAAGGTCTTAGAGCATGCCTGGAGGCGATCCTATGACCCTCTGGCTAAGACAGAGTACAGAGATGCGATTAAGGATTACCATAAATTGGTCCCCAAGACTAGGGCTGCACACTATACTAACAAGATAACCTCAAGCAATAACCTGACTAAAACTATCTTTTCTCTTCTAAAGGACCTGATGAAGCCCACCACGGCCACTAACAGCACAATATCTTCTAGTCTGCAGTGTGAAGCACTGGCCAAATTCTTCCTGGAGAAGGTCAAACGCATCGACAATAGCTTCCACCCGAGGGACATCCCTTGGGGCACAGGTCAGAACGTGTCGGCAAGCTCCGAGTCCCATGCGTTTACAGTGCTCCCCCCGATTTCCCATCAAGCCATGGAAGCACTGTTTATCAAAGTGAAATCAGGTTCCCCAGCTGACCCCATTAAACCCGATGCCTTCCGGAAATATCATCAATGCCTCCTGCCTGAGTGCTTGGAGTTAACTAATCTGTCCCTTTCCTCGGTGGTGGTCCCTAAGCCTTGGAAGCATGCCAAGGTGGTTCCCCTACTAAAAAAAACATCACTAGATATCTCCATGCCAGAAAACGTCCGTCCTATCTCGCTGCTTCCATTTCTGTCCAAAATCTCGGAATCGTATGTCAATTCTCTACTAACTTCCTACCTGAAAGCCAACTCTATACTTGACATCTCTCAAAACGGATTCCGGCCTTGGCATAGCACGAGTCCGCTTTGCTGGCAGTCACGGAACAACTACACACCTCCTTGGATGCCGGCAGAACCACAGCATTGATCTTGCTGGTTCTGAGTGTAGCCTTTGACACAGTCTCCCATGAGATCCTGCTCCTGCGTCTGGAGGAGATCGGTGTCAAGGGCTCGGCCCTATCATGGTTCTCTTCTTTACTGGAGGATCAGACCTTACAAGTTTTGGCCCCTCCCTTTCACTCCTGAACTCATCCCCTGTGCTGTGGGGTGCCCCAGAGTTCAGCATTAAGCCCTACTTTATTCAATGTATATGTGAGGCTGCTGGCTCTGCTGGCCAAAACCCGGGGCATCTCCCTGGTGTCATACGCTGATGACACCCAGCTGGTGTTTGCCTTCTCCAGTAACCCCAGCCAGGATATGGTGAATTTTAGACAGGATCTGGCGACAATCTCGGAGAGGATGGCTGCTATCTACTTGCAGCTCAATTCATCCAAATCTGAGATCCTTCTGGTAGGCAGAGATCACCTTCTTTGGGGCAATGAATAGTGGCCTCCTGCTCTCTGAGCTCCCCCCATACCCAAACCGATGGTGAAAAACCTCAGCATAATGATGGACTGCGATCTCATTTTCAAGACCCATGCCAAATCAGTGGCAGGGAAATGTTTTAGACTGTTGCAGGACCTCAAACCTATACTCCGTCTCTTCGACTCCAAGACTTGTCAACTGATCATCCAATCTTTTGTCCTTGCCAGACTACATTACTGCGATGGGCTTCTCTTGGGAGCCAACAAATTTGTTGTTAAAAGGCTGCAGTGTGTTCAGAATTTGATTTGATTTGATTTGATTTGATGTAGATTTATATAGCGCGAATTGCTGCCCAGGGGCGTCCAAGCGCTGAGAATGCCAGATCCGACAGAGGGAAAGAGAACACGGGAGAGGGGGGGCGGATTAGACTGAATTAAACAGGAAGGTTTTCAGATGTTTGCGGAATGTCGTAAGGTTAGAGTTGGATCTTAGATGCGGTGGAAGGGTGTTCCAGGATCTTGCTGCGTTGTAGGAAAAAGACCTACCTCCCGCTCTAGATCTCCTTACTCTCGGGGTGACTGCCAAGAAGGACTGATCTGATCTTAGGTTCCTGTTGGGTCTGTAGTGATGGATTAGGTCCTGTGTGATCTTGGGGCCAGAGTTCCAAAAAGACTGGTGGGCTATACATAGGGCCTTGAACAGCACCCTTTGACGCACAGGTAGCCAGTGGAGGGAGACCAACCCGGATCTGACTGACTGCCTACGAGGGATGTCAAGTAGCAGACGTGCAGCACAATTTTGTGCTATCTGCAACCTCCTCAGAGTGGATTCTGGGGCTCCGAGGTAGAGGACGTTATTAAAATCAAGGCGAGATTGAATCAGGCCTTGTATCGCTGCTTGCTTGGCTTCCATAGGAAGAAGGGGGAAGATCTTTTTAAGCATCTTCATGATGCCAAAGCAGGTGGCCGAGAGTTTGGTGGATTGTACATCGAAGGAGAGCGATCTGTCCATCCATATTCCCAGACTTTTAATACTGTTTTTGGGGGTAGGTAGAGGGCCCATGCTGGATGGCCAGAGGGTGGCCGGGAGACTAGAGACCGAGTTGCCGAGGACCATAAGCTCGGTCTTGTCACCGTTTAGTTTCAAGGATGATAGGGACATCCAGGATTTCACCTCCTCTAGACACTCTCTGAGTCTGCTCTGTACAGGTAGGTTGGTCTCCTGTGTAAGGGAGACCACTAGCTGCGTGTCGTCCGCGTAGGAAATGATCTTAATCCCAAACGGACGGACGACATCAGCCAGTGGCCTCATGTACAAATTAAAGAGAGCCGGACTCAGAGAGGATCCCTGGGGGACGCCACAGTTCAGGGAAATGCTGGTGGAAACTGAATCACCATCAAACACCCGGAAAGATCTATCCTCCAGGAAAGACCGGAACCAAGACCAGGCTCTGCCCCTGATCCCAGCCTGGGCCATACGGTCCAGCAAGGTGACATGGCTGACCGTATCGAAGGCCGCGCTGAGATCAAGGAGGATCACTGCCACTGATCCTCCTTGATCTAGGATTTTCCTTGCCTCCTCAGTGACCATGAGGAGGGCGGTCTCGGTCCCATGTTTGGGTCTAAAGCCGGTTTGGGTGGGGTCCAGAAGAAGGTGTGTTTCTAGAAAGTTGGTGAGTTGGAGATTTATGTATTTCTCAAGGACCTTACTCGCCCAGGGGAGCAGGGATATTGGGCGGTAACTGCTCATATCCGTAGGGTCCAGACTGGGCTTTTTCAGCAGGGCCTTCACCATGGCCTGCTTCCAGACTGTGGGGACTATGCCCTTGGAGATGGAGGTATTTAACACTTCCCTTAGTGTGGGTAGGGTGGTTTGGGCGGCTGTCATTATTATCTCTGGGGGGGCAGGATCGTTGGGGGAACCGGATGTGACTTTGCGTGCTAAGGATTCTAGAAGGGGGAATTCCAGAAGGGGAAAGTGACACAGCGTGGGTGATTGAGAATTACACGCTGGCTCAACAGGGTGTGGAGGCGTAATTGACAGAGGGGAGTTGGTCCGGGGGAAGGCCGAGTAGATGGAACTAATTTTCTGATGGAAGAACTCTGCGACTTTATTGCAGTGGGAAACGGGCTTGTCCCTTAATGGACTAGGAGGGGGTTTAGTGAGTAGATTTATAATTTTGAAAATTTCCTTCGGCTTCGATTTGGCAAGGACAATTTTCTCCGAGAAGTAGGCGGTCTGGGCTTCTTTTATCAGGTTTTTGTAGTTCCTAATAGCTTCTCGGTAGTGGGTTTTATCAGCCACTGAGTAGTCAATTCGCCAGCGTCTTTCAAGTTGCCTACAGCACCGTTTTTTCTCTCTCAGTTCCTCCGTGTACCACGGGGCGGTTTTGTGGGGACGTTTAAGCGTGATTTCCTTTTTCGGGAGAGCGATGTCCAGTGATTGGGAAATCCAGTTGTCGTAGGCTGAATTGGCTGAATCAGGGTTCTCCGTGATCATGGGACGGGTCTCTGTGAGTGCGTTGGTCCACCTGTCAATCGCTAGATGGGACCAAGTTCTCCTGAATCTAGTAATGGGGGTATGTTCAGGAGGCTTAGGGAAAGTCCAATTGATAGGGATCAGGAAATGATCCGTCCATGGAAGGGGTATGGGACGGCTGGTGAGGAGATCGATGCAGTTGGTAAAGACTGGGTCTAGCAAATGGCCTTTTACATGTGTGGGCAGGGTAACCCGTTGTGAAAGTAGCAGAGCTGCTAGATCGCTTGTTAGGGTTGAAGCAGTAAGGTCGGAGGGTGAATCAAAATGAAAGTTAAAATCACCCAACAAAATAAAGTTGGGTGAAGAAAAAATACGTTCGGATATATTAGTGGGTAAGCTAACGTGGAACTGTCTCGGGGGGCCTGGTGGTCGATAGATCAGGGTGCCTGAAAGGCACTTATTGGGTGACAGTTCCATATGAAAGGTGAGACTTTCACAGTCTAGAATGGTTTCAGAAACCACTCTACAATTGAACTGTTCTTTATATATTATGGCTAAGCCACCTCCCCTGCCTTTTGGCCGGTCCTGGCGCAGGATTTGAAACCCTGCAGGAAGCGCAGCTATTATGGCTGGATCCGCTTCCAAGGAAAGCCAGGTTTCTGTAAGGAACAGAATATCAGGTGAGTATTCATCTATTAACAACATTATTTCGGCTGAATGTTTGGGAAGGGAGCGGCAGTTCAGCAAAAACATCCGAAAATTGTCAAGTGGTTTGACGGTTATAGTGGGTTTGAGGGGTTGGCGGCACTCTGGACATAGTTGAGGTAGGTTGTCGGCGAAGAATCTGTGACAGCAGTGGTTGTCCTTGGGGGCCCCCAGACTGTGGAGGAAGTGCGCACTGTAGGAGATGCGATGGGTTGGTGGGGGGGCAGGGGTACTGGCCCCCGGCCCGGACTCGGCGCGGACGAGCGCAGAATGCTGCTGCTCGCGCTATCTTTGCCCTCCCTAAACACTGTCATATCTCCATCCTCCTCTGTCGAATTCACTGGCTCCCTGTAGAACAGAGAGTGCGCTTCAAAACACTGTGCATCACCCCCAGAATCTTGGGGGGCATCACCTCCAGAATTCGGAGTGATTTATGCTCCTACTATGCTCCCACACGGACGCTGCGCTCAGCAGATTTTCTCCTGGCCAGAGTTCCTCGGATACACAGGGCCAGAGCAGGCGGGCGTTCTTTTAGGTTGTTGGCTTCCGCCCTCTGGATCTCCCTCCTATCAGCATCCACAGCACACCTGACCACTTACCTTCAGAAGGCTGGCGAAGACATGGCTATTCACCCAATGCTAATCTCTCCTCTGTTCTCTCATCTCACTCTGTGTTCATCTCAGCGCTGGGGCGCCCCGTTGCTGGGGCAGCCATGCGCTCTACAAATACCTCAACATAACATAACATAACACCCCCAAAGTGTTTGCCTTCTTCCTCCCTTTTTTTCTGACCTCATTTTTATTGGCACTAGTACTCTGGACACTTTACCACTGCTAACCAATGGTAAAGTGCATGTGCTCTTTACTCGACATACAGTAATATTGGCTTATCCACATATTAAATGTCCTTATAAGTCCCTGCACTATCTGTACTCAGGTCCTGTAAATTATATGGTACTAGTGGGCCTGCAGCACTAATTGTGCCACCCACTTCAGTAGCCCTTTAAACATGGCTTAAACATGCCATTGCAGAGCATGTATGTGCAGTTTTAAACTGCCATGTCATCCTGGCAAGTTCACCCTCATGCCAGGCCCAAACCTTCCTTTCTAAAACACATAAGTCACCCCTAAGGTAGCCCCTGGAGTGCCCCAAGGGCAGGGGGCAGTGTATTTAAAAACTTGGACATGTACTTTTAAGTTTTGCATGTCCTGGTAGTAAAAAACTCATACATTTGTTTTCCACTATTGCGAGACCTCTTACATGGGTTAACATAGGGGTTACCTTCTGACAGTTTATAAGTGCAATTTCCAATTGGGAAAAGATAGGAATTTCAGGTTTGGTATCTCTGATTTCACAATTTAAAATCAAACTTATAGTAAATTTGTATTTTAAGTTGCAAGTCTGAAAATGCCACATTTAAGAAAGTTGGTATTTTCTTACTTTAACCATTCTGTGTCTTCTGCCTGTCTCTGAATACACTTCTGGGATGGGTGACAGCTGGACTTTGTGCATTCCCTCCAGACAGCCACACACAAAAGGAGCTTTGTTGTGGCTGATAGGCCATCAATATCCTGATGGGTCAACCTGGGCAGGATGGGAGGGAGGAGCTGTCACTTACACCTAAATGGGTTGTGCCTGTATCCACACAAAGAGCTGCATACCCCCCTGCAGTGAGTCTGGAGCCAGGGAAGGAAGGGCAGGGATCCTTTGCACTTCAAAAGCCTCTCTTTAAAGTGTCCCCACTTCAAAGGCACAACTGGGTATAAGTACTGGACCTCTGACGCCACCAACTGAGTATACTTCTGGACCTGAGCACATTCTGAAAGGAAGACGGACTGCTATGCTTCTTGACTCTGCTGGAGTTTGCTGGACTCTGCTTTGCTGTGCCTGCCCTGCTGCCTGCTGCCTTCCTTACCTGGGATTAAGAAGGACTGGACCTGCATCTCTACATCACCAGAACCAAAGTGACTCCAATGGCTTGCTGGCTTGCCTCCTGTTCTGAAGTCTCAGGGACATCAAATACTTCCACCTACCCTGCTAAAGCCTCTGTACTCTGCCAACTGTTAGTCCTGCCAGGCCATGTGGTGCCAATCCAGTCCTTGGCCCTTGGCAGTGGGTTTTCTGACTGTGTTCTGCAAAATCCACGCATCGCTGTTGTTGCGCTGGTCTGGACCGACACATCTCCCCTTCACGCCGACGCATCGCCGCTGAGGACAAACACATCACTGCGCTGGCTGCATGGCTGGATGATGGCGCATCACCTTCATCATAACGAGTTTGCTGATGACGTATCTCCGACTGTGCACATTGGAACTGACGCATCGCCTATAGCCAGCCAGATCGAAAAATCATTGCCTCATCTGCTCCTAGCATCGGGTCTTCGACATCTATGCATCCTCCATCCAAAGGTACTTTTTCAGCGGGACAAGGTTGGTCACTGTATCCAACCTGCGCACCATCGCAGCTGGACAGAACTTTTGGATTTACCCAAGTCAAGAGCGACCAGATGTCCCCCGTTGGCGCTTTATGTTTTTAAGCACTATATTTGCAGATATTCTTTAAAAATTCACAATCCCGATTCTCCTTGTTGATTTTTTTGCCATTGTGGCCTTGCTTTATTCAATAAATTAAGCATTATTTTCCTATTCATGCACTGGATATGTTTGTGTGGTGTTTTAATTGTTTTACTGTCTTAAGTGCTGCGCAAATACTTTACAAATTGCCTGTTAAGTTAAGCCTGTCTGCTCTATACCAAGCTACCAGAGAGTGAGCACAGAGTAATTTATGGTGTGCACCCTGTCTAAGATTGTGGTCCCTACTTGGACAGGGTGCATACCTCTGCCAATTAGACACCCAATATATAACAGGTGGCTCTTGCCATTTTGTTTACTTCATCAATCTGGCACTGCAACTCTTTTTCCTCTTTCCCACCCGGTGAACCCAGAGCCTGTTACATTCAATTGGGGCTGCCGGTGGAGCATCAAGTCAGGCATGACCCTGCCGACTCACCGTGTGCAACACAAGTAATTGGGGAGTCACTCAGGAGCCACCAACATTTGTTTTGCTGGGTGGGTTCCACCTCTCTGTGTGGCTCCTGCCGTGGTGAGAAAGTAAGAGTCTGGTGTTTCCCATCCACCCCAGACAAACGCACATGGAGAGGGCAATGCACTTGGCCCTAGTAGAGCTTTTCTTCTTTGCTCTCTGCCCTGGGGGATCGGGTACCTGGGGCAATCTTGATTCGGGCCTGGGGGATGGGGTCCCAAGGGATGAAGTTTGGTTCAAGGAGAGGGATACCATGCACACTTCTCTCCCCAGGGGAAAAACAAAATATAAAGCTATGTCGACCCCCCGGCCCTAGCCCACTCCGGGGGTATTTAGAGAATTTGTATGAGCACCGCACACTCGGTTTTCAAAGTTTTCCTTTGGGTCAAAGATCAAACATTTAAAGATGAATACTTTTGCCCCAGCTGGGTGAATTTTCTGCTTCCTAGGCTTATTCTGCACCTGTTAGCAAGCCCTAGCCTCTGGGAGCATGTTCAACAGGCGTAATGGCTCAAAAGGGGTGCATTTTGGAGGGAGCTTCATTTACTGGCTTCCTGCATCAGACTTGTACTCTACCTGGCTCCTCGTTCTCCAACATTGCTGGTAGGAGCATCTTGCATAGCCCCTCCGCATCCAGCCAGCAGAGCACCCTCCTGTCCACACTTCCAGGCCCCAGAACCTCCTGCATACTTGCAGGGCACCTGAACAGGCAGGGGAGTCCAGGTTTTAACCCAACTGGGAAATTATGAGGTGGGGAAACGTCACTAGCCCTTGAAACAACCATCCTATTCTTGGGGTCAGCTGGAATCAAAGACTTTAGTCCATCTTTGCTGGGCATTAGGTGGCTTCTCTTTGCAGCTTGTCATTCTTCCGCTGTCATCACCTCCCAAGTGTCAGGGTTATTGCTGCTCTTTCTTACTTGTGCTGGGGTTTTAAGTGTTGTCGAAAATTCTAGATGCCAGGCAACCCAGGCCAATCGTAGAATGCCGCATCATCCCTATACTCCTATCCTAATCCCTCCTGCACAGCAATATGGAACAATTCAACATGGAGCCATCAAGTGTTCTCTGAAAAGAGCTCCTCTGTGGACCTCAGCCCCTAGCAGACATCACTGCCAGATCCCTTCCCAGCAACACTTTAAAGGGCGAGCCCCTCTTGTGTTGCCTCCGGATATCTGGGCTTCCTTCTTTTTCAGTGTGCCTGGGCTGTCTTAACCAAAGTGCAGATTGACAAGGTAATTTTAAGAAGCAGAGTTTCTTCTCCACCCCTTTCTTCTCAGGATTGAGACAATCACTGTTAATTGCTCCTTTTATTGGGGAGGCCTTTGTTCCCTCTGCTGGAGATTATGAGCTGAGACAGAGAGTTATGACAGTTCTAGAAGTGCCATAAGATGTTGATTAAGTGTGTTAGCAACTCCGAAATCACCCTCATTGTGCATGTTTTAACCCAGTTTGACACCTTGCTGGACTCCGTAGTCCTAAGTAGAGCGAAACTGCACATTAAGGCAGATTTCGCCTATATGTATAAAACAGTGACAGCACTACAGATTTTCCAGTAAATCCTACTGACCTATATATGAATGCCCACTAGTGTTTTATAAGGCCCACCCCTGGTCGACACCTATCCTTGGAGAGTCCCTTCTGTGCCAGGCTGCCTGTGCACAATTACCACACTGCACACAATGCTAGGCTCATACACACAGCCCGCACACATGCCCATACGTGTTCACGTGTAACCAGCCTAGTGCACCTATCACTAGCTGTGTCATACCACATCACCCTTATCTTAAAAGGCAGACACTGGTCCAATTACCATGAAATTACTATGACCAAGACTCAGGTAGTGAGACTCACCCACAGTAAAGGTCCAAAAACCAGGTGAATTAAGTGAAAACCCTGGTGGATTAAATGGGTGGCCCCCAATTGCTACACTAGTGATCTGTCATGTCAGCCAGGAACACAGCAAGATCTCTGACCCCACCATGTCTCAATGGACATAACCATGGAATGATGTAACAATGTATGAAATCCATGCCAGTAGAAAAGGAATTTAATGTTTTCAAGCTGTATGAGTGTAGGAAATGTCTCTTTTTGAATGAGTACCCTGATTATTTTAGGTGTGACGCTGCTGGTGTTTTGTTCGCTGGGACCCTGCAAATAAGGCCCCAGTGCATGTGCTTTGACCCCTAAAATATGTTGAAGTTGGCTATACCTCTAATTTGGGATATTTAACTTAACTATAAGCCCCTAGCAAATGGTACAATGTATACCCAGGGCCTGCAAGTTAAATGTCAGTAGTGGACTGCAGCACACATTGTGCTGCCTCTAGAATGACAATACAAAACATGACTGCAGGTCTGCAACCAGTAACCTGGTTGTGCAGGTTTAAACTAAGAATTTGGCCTGTTAAAATAACCCCTTTTGACAGGTATAAGCCCTCCATATAAATATTAATGAGTCATCCCTGAGGAAGCCTTATGTGCCTAGAAGGCAGGGTGCATGGTATTTAAAAGTAGGACATGTAAAAGTTTAATTTAAAACATGTCCTTACAGTGACATGGCCCTAAACACTATTTTCACTGTAGCAGCTTTAACTCTTCCATAGGAAAGCACTGGATGGTAATATTACAATTGAATAATGTTCAGTCTTACTAGGAAACAACTAAAAAGTTAATTCTTGGACATTTTAAAATATTAATTACGTACCCAATTCATTGGTAAATTAGGATTTGTACTAAATATTCTCCAAAAGGTATGTTTTTAAAGTCACCTTTTACTAGTAGCCAATTTACATGAGCTTCCAACTATCACCCAGGAACTGAATAGCTGAGGTATGAACTTGCTGCCATAGTTGAGATAAGGACCTTGGATATGGGATGATGTTCTGTTCCTCTGACAAGATGACCATCTGGGCTGTGCCCCAGAGCTTAACTTCAAAGGGCACTGTCCTGTTACAGGCATATGTATCTAACACCTAGGCCTGCCCCTTCTTTTGTCCATTTAGTTAGCCAGGCACCAATACCAGTGGGAGAAGAGCTGCCCCTAAAACCATTTTGAGCGACCATAGAGGAGCTGTGGTTCATTTCCCTGTCTACATGCTATTGTGGCAACAGGAGCTCTGCACAAGGGAAGAAAGGTTCTGGCATTTTGGTTTTAGTTAGAGAGCGGCAATATGGGATTGTTGGTAATAGGGCACTCAGGGACTACTGCAAAAGAGGGTAGAGTTATCTCTGGGAACTTTTTCCCTATGGGTTAGGGAGGAACCAGGAGTCACCTGCACACAGAGGCTAGGGCCAGGACTACAAGGATTAGTTGCCTGACCTCCTGTTAATCTACAGGGACCCAGAAATTGCAAGAAGCCCACTTTCCTGGAAGTTCCATCTGACCAGTTTCTTCTGGGCCTGCCCTGGAACCAGCTCGTACCTTCTATTGGAGTGAGTCTGACACCACAAGTAATGGTCCTGAGGTCGGGTAACCTTTAGCTGTGTCGGAGTGCATGCCTCCTGCCAAATCCTAAAAGCTGAGACTTTGAAACTACTGCCAAATTTCTGTCTGGAGAACCGTTGTGGGACTGGGTCCAAGATGCAAGCCGATCCACCAATGGTGCATTGCCATTGGGCCTGACTTTTCTGCAGTTACCACTATGTTCTGTGTAGCAACAAATCCGATTCAGCAGGCCAGACCCCAACTGATATCCGATAACATTGAACTCTCTTCGGCTACAGCCTGCCACCTTGCTGTGCTGAGGAAATCTGACTTCTAAAAAGAATTTAACTCTGAAGGTAAAAATCTTCAGTGGCATCGACACTGAGCAGCAAACTCTGGACCTTTCCGGCTTGTAACTTTCCTGCCTCCATTGAAGGATGCACAGAGACCTTATCCTTAGTCAATCCGTCATCCATGAACCTGTCTTCGGATCCACCCGGCTACCTTGCCGCGCCGAGGACTCTAACTTCTTGAACATTTTCTAAGTTGAAAGGTAACTTTCTGACTGGGACAAATCCAACTCTTGTATCCAACCTGTACTCCATTGTAATCAGCCTGAAACCTTACCCTATCCCTGTCCAGCGCAACCAGTTGCCCGTGGTTGGTGATTTGCACTTTTTTGCACTATTTTCATTTAAAACTTTAAAAATACATATCTCCGGTTGCCCTCATTGGATTTCTGTCATTTTGGTCTCTATCTTCTCATTAAATATTCTCTATATTTATAAATTGCAGAGGCATTTTTATTGTGCTCTCTATTTGAGATTTGTAACGGGTTTTTGGTATTCCTAAATGCTTTACTCATTTTCTTAAGTTAAGCCTGTCTGCTCTGTGCCCAAGCTACAGGTTAAAATTACTGAAACCTTTACTGGACCTAACAAGAATGGTGACATTATTGCTCGTGGTAGACTGCCATCGACCCCAACTAATAATCCACTTGCTCACAGTGAGGAATTGAGATGGGTGACAGCGGGCGCTAAGATTCACAGATGCAGTGGGTGTGGAGAATTGACCGCACTCCCAGTGTCTCGTGGCACCCACCCCTTCCACACGTTGTGCTGGAAATGCAAGCAGTGGTGGGTGGAGCAGGAATAACTTCAAGGCGGCAGAAGCGCACTGGCCTGCAGGCGAGGCATTGAGAGGAAGCCCCCTGTCTCTTTTCCCAGTGGTGGCAGGCTGCCTGGGGGATTGAATGTGGTACTGTTTTTTTCAGGCCTGTCAGAAGTTTTTGTGGGCTCCGGGTCACAAACATTAGTGGCCCAATACTTTTTTTGCTGGTAGCATGAGCACTCTGCTCAAAATAAAAACAAATGCTGGAGCAAAGTTCATTGGTAAAGCAAGTAAGTCTTGCCTTTTCACCCTGTTGGCTTTGCTGCTGTTTTTTTGCAGTTGTTGGACAGCATCAGCAAAAAGAAATGCTATTTTGTCAATGGTATGCAGTATCAACAAAAAATAAAAAATATTGAAAAGTACAATGTCATGTGAGAATATATGTCATGTATGTCATGATGCTGTAGCGGCCCAGCGTGATGACGTACGCGTGTGCATGATGTGGCACCACGCATGCGCGCTCATATGCCATGATGAGCTACCACTTTGCTTTTTTAAATTTACCATCCCAGGATGCCGCAGCCTTTTGAGCGTATATGAATGAATACATGTGCGAAAACAGAGCAGCCGGACAGAAAATGGCAGCTCCTGGGCTCTTGTAAAAAATGAAAAAATATATTTTTGAATCAAGACAGATGGGGGGGAGCAAACGGAGGAGTGATTTAGGGGAGTGGGAGGAGGGGACGTCAGTGTTGGGGAAAAAGTGAAGTGGGAGGGTGGGCAACTGAGGAGCTTGAAGGGGGATGGGAGGCAAGAAAAAATGAAAGCAAAAAAAGCCAGGGTCGGGGAAAGAATGGATAAATTGGGGTGGCGGGAGGAGGGAGCATAAAGGAAAGAGTGTGTGGGAAACAGGTATTTGAGGGGGAAACATATGCACTCTTGTGGAGTGCTGAAAGAGAACGGAAAAGTTACTTCCTTGAATGTGAACAGTGAAAGGATAAAAGTATTCAAATCAAAGGGATCGTAAGGAAGCTAGGCTGCAGGGGAGGACAAACAAAAAACAGAAACCCATCAAATAAGTATTAAGTAGATGAGAGTTACAAAGCAAACTGATAAAGCCACGGGCTGGCACAAACCCCACTCTAGGTTTTGGGACAATAGGTCTTTCAATAGCAGAAAGCAGAAACCTATCTGTAGGCGAGACCTTATGAAACATGCCCTCATACCTTGGCGGATTTCAATAGTCTAATAATTGAGTGCAAATCTTCTTTTAATAATTCAGAGCTGACATTGGCCACGAGGAAGAACCGAAATACAGAAATGAGGAAGCAACCCTGTCAGGAAAATGAGAAAAAAAGGCTAAACTCGCGCCTAGCAGCTCGTGCTCTTTTGAAAACTCTGGGGCCTTATTTATGAAGGCTGTGCGCCGCCAGTGCGTCACTTTTAACATGGGAAAGAGTGACGCACCGGTGGCGCAAGGCCTTCATAAATAAGCCCCCCTCTTCTTTTTTAGCTCCAGCATCTAATGATCTGTTGCCGAGAAGAGACCTGGCTATTACCCATCGCTGTGAGATGTACAACAGTTTATTAATAAGCAACATGTTTATAACGGCAATAAAACAGGCTGAGCGGCAGAAGTGATACTGCGAGATAACGCCACACCTGGGGCGCCCGCGGCACTCAGCCTTGTCTGGTGTTTGCACTTCTCAGGTGTGATGTTATCTTAGCAAAACAATATACTTCGTGTCTTGTTCTTTCAATTGATTTGGGGTTTTGGTTAGATTTCAGACCATACAGCAAATATTTTGTGCCTCTAAATTAATTTACTCAGTGTATGTATGTTCATGTATTTTGTATATTTTACAAAACATTACATGAAAAACAGCAGCCAATGAAAGTCAACAAAGAAACACTTGGGGTCTCACTATGAATGATGCATTAATCCTTTTGGTTAAGGAAGCTGACCATACTGAGGGCAGGGTACCTCTGGGCAAAGGGAAGAAATATAAGGGGATTACCAAGGGGATGCTGACAGTCCCCTTAAGAAACTACCATTTAATTGGTCCTTCCAGGGCCCATTTCATTGGCAGGTCCAGGGATCTCTGAGTGAAACAAAACAGATGTGCAGTGTTCCAACAAATGTCACAATTTTTATGTGGCTCGTACCAGCCAGTACCACCAAAAATTAAAATGGACCTCATAATGAAAATTAAAGAAAGAAAAAAGAATCGGATGAGGCTGGATCAGAGGACGCTTTCGAAGGACTGGCCAGTGCAAAATGTTACCTGGGATTGGTTTTGTCTATTTTTGTGCTGCATTAGTATTAACATTTGACGAGGCTAAGGCGAGCCAGCATATCCGCGCAGCTAAGACTGCGGGGAGGAGGCTTTTTTATTCTTTACAGACTGCTTTTCAATTTTTAAAAAACAAAAGGTTTTTTTTAGTGGTGCAATTTATTATTTGTCTGCTGAAGTGTTTTATTAACTGGAACTCTACAAGTTCCAAATGTGGTTGGAGCAGATCCGTGTCATATTTAAGGCCATGGAAACTTGCCACCCTTGACCTGCACTCAATTTGTAGTTTTTCTCTTAGTATTGCCGTCTTCACCAAGTTTTCATCAATTGGCTGGTGTAAAATCCTGTAAAAAATATACTCCTAGGGAGAAAAAATACACAAAAAGCTACGTTAGACTTCTATACCTTGTTCAACACGCGAGCATCACTGGTTGTAGAACTTGCACTGCGGCCTAACATCACCTCCACTTCAGAACGCATACAAAAGCTATGGGTGTGCAAAGTTTTTTATTACACAAGTGAAGTTTAGCATAGTTACTGATTTCCAGCCTTAACTTCAATAGGACAAGTGAATGATCCAGTGTGACTTGAATTTAATCCTGGTATACACTAGAAATCAATGGAAGATTTTCAGGGCTGGCTTGCTCTAGCCAAACTCATGTGAGCTCAGGACCATCTTGGCAGCTTGGATTTAGAGCTTCTGTAATTCATCAGTTAAGGTCTTTGGAAAACCAGTGTAAATCATGTTACAAATATCTATCCATCCCAAAAGGAAACCTCCTGTGTGTTCAATTTTGCGTGAGATTTGCAGGATGAGGGGAAATATGCTTCCATGTTGTTCCCCTTGAACCCAGGCTTGATTTGTTGTGATACAATGATCTCCAGAATTTTCGGCTCCTGAGTTGTCGGGGTGGAGGGCCTGAAATGGTAGGCCATTGAAGCGGCAGCCATGTGGTCTCTCTAACATCTAAGTTTAGTATATCCTTTCTCAATCTGTCTGAGGCACCCACCGTACTTACTGAGTACGGCTCTGAAGGAATCAACTGTCTCATTTTAGGATACAGCTCTCAGTTTCTGACTTAATAGATTCAACAAGCAAAATTTAAAAATGACTAAGAACAACGTTTTTGAACTCTTAAGGTTAAGATGAAGTTTTTCTTTTCTAGATATATTTTTTACCCAAAAAATAATATCCTCCTCCAAGCCTCCTAGCCTCCAAGCGAGCCTGCCGGAAACTAGAGAAGAAATTGCACAGCAAACAAACTCTGGACAGCCACGCAGCCCACAAGGATGCCACCCGCAATCACCATCACCTCATCAGGACTGCCAAGAGGAACTCCTTCAAAGACCGCCATCCCGCCGCCGCAAGCCCTGTGCGACTCCCTCGCCACTTTCTTCCACCGCAAGATAGCAGACATCCACAACAGCTTCAATACCCAGACAGCCCCTACAGACAGCAACACAACAGACTCTCCGCACACCATCGACCACGACCCCATGCTAGCCTGGACCAGCGTGAGCATCGATGACACCATCAAGACCATAAGCACAATCCACTCCGGCTCCCCGTCAGACCCATTCCCGCACCACATCTTCAACAAAGCCAGCAGCTCCATCGCACCCCACCTGCGCAACTTCATCAATCTCTCCCTCGAGACCGCGACCTTCCCAGAGAGCTGGAAACACGCCGAGATCAACGCCTTACTCAAAAATCCCAAGGCAGACCCTAAAGACCTCAAGAACTTACGGCCCATCTCGCTGCTCCCGTTCCCAGCCAAGGTAATCGAGAAGATCGTCAACAGACAGCTAACCCGATACCTCGAAGAAAACAGAATCCTGGACCCCTCCCAGTCAGGGTTCCGCAGCAACCACAGCACCGAGACTGCCCTCATCGCCGCCACCAACGACATCAGGACGCTGCTGGACAACGGTGAGACCGCGGCCCTCATCCTCCTGGACCTCTAAGCCGCCTTCGACACTGTCTGCCACCGCACACTACGCGCACGCCTCCGCGCCATAGGGATCCGAGACAAAGCCCTGGAATGGACCACCTCCTTTCTCTCCGGCAGAACCCAGAGCATCCGCCTCCCCCCATTCTGATCCGAAGCCTCCGAGATCATCTGTGGCGTACCCCAGGGTTCCTCCCTCAGCCCGACACTGTTCAACATTTACATGACCCCGCTCGCACATGTCGCCCGGCAGCATGACCTCAACATAATCTCCTATGCCGACGACACTCAACTGATCCTCTCCCTCACCAAGGACCCCATCACTGCCAAAGCCAACCTCCACAAAGGAATGAAGGCCGTCGTCCGACTGGATGAAGACCAGCCGACTGAAGCTGAACACGGACAAAACAGAGGTCCTTATCCTCGGCTCCAACCATCAGCCTGGGACGACTCCTGGTGGCCGACGGCACTGGGGGCAGCCCCGACACCCACCGACCACGCAGGCAACCTGGGAATCATCTTCGACTCAAAGCTCTCCATGACCAAGCAAGTCAACCCCGTCTCCTCCTCCTGCTTCAACACCCTCCTCATGCCCCGCAAGATCTACAGGTGGATCCCGACAGATACAAGAAGAACAGTCACCCAGGCCCTCGTCAGCAGCAGACTCGACTACAGAAATGCCCTCTATGCGGGAGCCCCGACCAAGCTCATCAAACAACTGCAACGTATCCAAAACGCCTCAGCACGACTGATCCTCGACGTGCCACGGCAACATCACCCTCCACCTGAGAAACATGCACTGGCTGCCCGTCAACAAGAGGATATCCTTCAAGCTCCTCATCCACGCACACAAGGCACTCCACAAGACCGGCCTAGCCTACCTCAACAAACTGCTTTCCTTCTACATCCCCAACTGCCAGCACCGCTCCGGCGACCTCGCACTCGCCACCGTCCCGCGCATCCGTAGAACAACCATCGGCATGAGGTCCTTCTCCCACCTCACCGCCAAGACCTGGAACACCCTCCCACTGAGCCTACGACAGACCCAAGACCTGCTGACCTTCAGGAGGCTACTCAAGACCTGGCTGTTGGATCAGTAGCGCCCTCCCCCCAGCACCTTGAGACCCTCACGGGTATGCAGTGCGCTCTACAAATGTTTGATTGATTGAATGATAGTAGAAAGAAGCTCCTAAGGAAGCTTACAAGTACCTGGTCCTTCAAGAAACATGTTGAAATGTCATTGCTGAGTTCCAAGCAGGAAATTAAAAAAGGAATGAAGATGGTCTGTAATTGTATTGTACTGTATTGTAATTGCATGTGTATAGCGCTTACTACCCCTGACGAGGCGTCAAAGCACTTTTTCAGCGAGTAGCACGCTACTTCGGGACCCATAGAGGATTAGTTGAGTATTCCATGTCTTTCATGCAGAATCTGAAAGACATTTAATTAAAGGTGACATGCTAATAATAATATCTTTAAAATAAGACTCTCGTCTCCAGAATGATACCCGTGAAGCATCTTATTGTGACTGATCAGACGTGCGGTAGTATAGGAGTATCTCTTTCACAAAATGCTATATACGGGCATTCTTCGAATGAACATTATTTTTTTGGGGTGTCGGCATGGTAGAGAATTCTTGATTATCATTAAAATCAAGAGTATTATCACAGAAAGCCAGTGTAAATCGGCCACATGTCTCGTTTCCACTGAGAGACACTAGGCGGTTGGCTCGCCCCCCACCTCCAATTAATTTTTGATGACTCTGCAAGACATTATCTTTTCATCAGTTCTCTTTAGCTATACTCACCGGTGGAGATAGTTATTAATCTTATATTGTGCTGTTCAAGGCTACACTAAGTACATTCTGGAGTGTGATAAATGATTAACACAAGCCATGCAGCAACTCTGGGTAAAAAGGCTATTCCAGCCTGGAGTGCATGCATGTTGGGTACAAATGCTGGTACACAGAATCAGGTGTTGTCTCAAGCCATGGACGAGATGAAACGCACATCGTGCCAGGGGCATCCACCGGTTCTTGTAGGAATCATTTCTTAGTATATCACTGGGGCAGTGTAGAGGGTCGTAGTTTAGTGTTCGGAAGTGCAGTGAGAGGTCAGTGAGATATGCAGTATGGGAGACAGGTACATATCTGAGGGTTAAAAAGAGAAAAGTCTTTCTTTCAATCAAGCAAAGAGAACAGAAAAGAGTAAGGGCCTGATTTGGAGTTTGGTGAAGGGGGTACTCCATCATTGCTGATATATAGTTCCCTCTCCCAAATACCCTTGGTCCACCCGCCTGATCTACGGGTTGGTGGGCCTTAAATATGTCAGTGACAGAGCCTACTTCGGTTCCTTCGCTGACATACTCCCCTGACAGTCTGACGGAGCATGGGCCTTCGGAGTTTTGGCCATTGAACCACTCTCCAAATTAGGAGCGGTGGGTCACGTGATCATTTTTACTCTCCTTTACCGCTGTGGCAGAAAGGGACAGCGAAAACATTTGAATTACTCCCTTACCATGGGAGGGAACTCCTACGGTGAGTGGATCATTGATTTTTGTTTTCTAAATAGCAAAATCCTGCTTTAGGAGTTTGTTTAAAAATAAAAAAAACAACTTAAAAGTTTGACAGCGCCGGTTATTTTTGACAGAGTAGTCTTGTCAAACTTTTAAAACATTGACAGGAACCGTCATGATGGCAGTTTCTGCCAATGTTAAGAGATGCCTGCTGGGCTGGAAGACATCTCTATATGTGGTGGATGGCTAATCTGTCAAGGTGACAGAGAATTTTACTTTGTTGCCCTGGCAGCGTAAAGCCCGTCCTCTGCGATGCAAATCAGATCCTTAGTGAGGTAAGTAGGCGAGCACAGAAATTAGATAATTAGAAAGTACAAACTTAGCTTGAAAGCAACAGAACACTGAACAAAATGAGACATTCAAAGTGAGAATAGATTATGGGTCGTCATCTTTGCAAATGTTTTAAAACATAGTTTTAGGGAGTAAAATTATTGAAATAGGAGAGGATGTGGCATAACAGCCAGAGCTGTCGACTTTGGATTTGGGGAACAGAGTTCGCGCCTCGGCGTGAGCTCAACATCCTGTGATTCTGGGCAAAATCACTTAATGTCCCTGTGCCTACCAAAAATGAATGTGTCCTTGTGTAATGTAACTGGTGCTGATGTAAACCGCTCCAATACCTTCGGATTGAGTTCCCGCTATATAAAAACTGAAAAAAAGGCAATAACCTTGGTTAGCTCACAAGCCCTTCAACAGCCATCCAACATCTGGCGACGTAGTTACTCATGGAAAGATGCTTCTACTGGATGTTCCAGTGCTGATGGGACTGTATTGAGGGAATGTCTATGAGTGAGGCTACATCTAGAAAATACACCAGCTGCGCTGCAACACTCATGTAACCACTGGAATACTGTAAGTTATGGACTGCCCTGAGCTGCATTTACCATGATGTTCTGGGGAGGACTGGGAGAGAGTGAGACCTGTTACACATGTGCGACTCCACCCCTAAGCAGTCTAAAGAATGTTTACAAATCCATCAAATTAGAGGAAAAAATTCAGTCCAAGTTGTCCTGATGACAGACTGGCCTAATTGAGGAGGCGTAACGCTGTCCTTCTAAGCTCCTTCGACTCAGTCAGACCTAAATTCATGCTGAGGAGAAGAAGCAGGAGTGAGTGCATACACAAAGTGTAGCCCTTCTATGCTCAAGAGTACACTGCAGCTGGCCAGCAAAAGGTTACCAAATGAATCTGGAACTCATCTAGAGCTCAGCAGGCCAGACACCTAGCCGCTCTACCTCTGCCGTCCATGCTGTGGACAGGCCGCTTGGTTAGGAGTTGGCTGCTCTTTCAGGGTCCTCTTTACTTTTTTCTAGTTTGTGGCTACAGTGCTTTGCATGGCGCTTGTGAAAAATAAAAAAAAGTATTGGATAGCCCACTGTAAGTAAGATGGACCTTCCAATACCATAGCCATCGCAGTCCTGTTGTGACTAGCCCCCCAGAAGGTGGTTGGCGACAGCAGATTGCTTGTGCTAGTAATCACAGATTTAGTCAGCCAGGGAGTCCCACGGCAAACCATATTAGAGTGGGCTCCATTAACAAAAGCAAGCCACAAATGTAAGTATTTCTACAAACCCACTTCCAATGAACACCCTGCACCTTTGTAAAAGAAAGAGAGTGTACAGGTGTCTAGGTCTGAGTTCAGGAGAAAGGAGAATGCAACTTTCAGATAATGACATGCATGTAAACGCTTTCGACTGAAAAAGCTGAACCTCATCTCTCATCTTGGGCACCAAAATGTGAAAGAGATGCTCTGAACATCATGCACAGACACTTCCTCTAGGTATGGTTAGCATGAGCAAGAAAAATGTCTGCAACAATTACAATGCTAAGGCAATAACTTTTATTTCTCACTAACAACAAGATGCCCCAGTCTTGAGTTTTATTTACCACCCTAGTGTGTTACGTTCTTTTAGTCTTCATTCCCTAGCACAGGAACAATATGGATTTAACTAACGGGTGAAGTGAGGAGTGGCGGATGAGGCAGAAGTTTGAGATCTTGTGAGCCAAGGAAGAAATTGTGTTGACTCGCAGAATCCCTGCTCTAGGTGGGGATATATGTGGGTTTTCCTTAATGCCCGCAGCCTGCAGCAAAACACACAAGATGATGGACGGAATGTTGCATATTGGCAAAACATTCACCCCCAGTCACAGATCTGGGTTTAATCCATAGGTATTTTGCTCACCACGCGACCCCAGTTCAGACATGGCCACATGCAAATCAGTCTTGACCCTGTGCCTCATGGGAACAGTCCAGCCCGAACTGCCAAGCCATGTCTTCCCTGGACCGGAATCAAGCATCCTAGGACCTGTTTCGGGGTTTCACCCCTCTTCAGCCAGGATAGCTTGACGCCAGTGGCGTAGTGAGCACGGGACCCACGTCTGGGCATACCCTTCCCACATAGGGCGAAAAGCAAAACACACAAGATGATGGACGGAATGTTGCACATTGGCAAAACATTCACCCCCAGTCACAGATCTGGGTTTAATCCATCGTTATTTTGCTCACCACGCGACCCCAGTTCAGACATGGCCACATGCAAATCAGTCTTGACCCTGTGCCTCATGGGAACACTCCAGCCCGAACTGCCAAGCCATGTCTTCCCTGGACCGGAATCAAGCATTTTAGGACCGGTTTCGGGGTTTCACCCCTCTTCAGCCAGGATAGCTTGACTCCAGTGGCGTAGTGAGCACGGGACCCACGTCTGGGCATACCCTTCCCACATAGGGCGAACAGCAAAACACACAAGATGATGGACGGAATGTTGCACATTGGCAAAACATTCACCCCAGTCACAGATCTGGGTTAAATCCATCGTTAATTTGCTCACCACGCGACCCCAGTTCAGACATGGCCACATGCAAATCAGTCTTGACCCTGTGCCTCATGGGAACAGTCCAGCCCGAACTGCCAAGCCATGTCTTCCCTGGACCGGAATCAAGCATCCTAGGACCGGTTTCGGGGTTTCACCCCTCTTCAGCCAGGATAGCTTGACTCCAGTGGCGTAGTGAGCACGGGACCCACGTCTGGGCATACCCTTCCCACATAGGGCGAACAGCAAAACACACAAGATGATGGATGGAATGTTGCACATTGGCAAAACATTCACCCCCATTCACAGATCTGGGTTTAATCCTGCAGGCACCAGGGTATCAGGTGAATCAGCACAGTGACTTGTGAAAAGCCGGAGTCTGAGCAATGTAAACTTTCTGCCAGCGGGGATCTGGGAGAAAAAATGCTCTGGGCAAGTTATCAACACATTTCCTCTTCCCAGATCTGCAAGGACCTCCATCCGCCAGTGCTTAATTTGTGCCGGTGTTCGCTGGTGCTCGGCACTTGTACCTTTTTCAAAACACCCGCACATATTTAGCCACTACATGGTGGCACTGTGTGTCTATTTTGTTTTAGCACAATTTCTCATTGGCAATTTATTGTATTTTTTTAAAACTGGCAGATAGTTACTGCTGTCACTGGCATTTGGCATTACTAGCAGGAGCTGGGGCGATGCCAGCTGCACTGGACTCCCAAGAAGTATTTTGGGCCCTGGCACTTCAATTTTTACAAATTAAGAACTCTGGCATCAGCATTAATATCCTACATGAGAATGCAACTGCAGCAGACGATCATAAGACCACAGGCTGAGCCCAAGTGATGGAGCAGCAGAGCTAGAGAAGTGAGTCTGAGAGGGGCGTATCATAAGAAGCTCTTGGCCCAGTTGAACAATAGAAATCTGTAGGCTAGAAATTAATGCACAGAAAATTTAATTGATAGCAATTAAATAAATGTCAGTATCACCAATGCTTAGAATAAAAATCAGCAATCTGAACACAATTTGTAAATAGTGTTATTATTAATATTAATCGCAGTATTAATGCCAATCAGCTTTATTCTGCCACATGCATTCAACTATTCTCTCATGCTCATATTTCATTTTTCTGTGCGAGGTTACTTGGCCCAATGTGCACTTTTAGTTGAAAGAGGGCAAATGATGTGTGGTTTCAGGTGTATCCATGAGAAATTAGCCTACTTTCATTTTGCCTGTGTGCAGATTCAGCATATAAAGTGTGTTGTAATGTTATTTCATTCAATCTTCCTGTGTTTGACATGTATGTGTTCTAGAACTGTTCAGATGCTCTGACTCATTGGTGGCACCTGAGTGTGAGATTGCTGGAGAACTTAGCGGTACAAAAGGGGGTGGTGATGGACGGAGCATCAGAACCAATCAAACACTCACACCCAGTCAACAGATCAGTGTTTGATCCATCACCGTTCTTTAGCCCACTCTGCCACCCCAGTTCAGACATGGCCATATGCAAATCAGTCTGACCCTGTGCCTCATGGGAACAGTCCAGCCGGAACTGCCAAGCCATGCCTTCCCTGGACCGGAAACAAGCTTCCTAGGACCGGTTTCTGGCATTGCTGGAGAACTTAGCCAGAGGCGGTTGGGTGGCTGAGCTGTTCTACCTGTATAACTTGCAAATAAACTTCTATCTTGAATCATCACTTCCTGCATCCTCTTCATTCAAGATTTCACCTTTTAACAAAGTGCTTACTTTGCACACAAATAATTAACATATTTATCAAATGTACAAAAAGCGTATTACTTTTTTAAAAGTCTAATTGTTTGCTTTCAGTAGATGACTTTTGCAACCAGATGTTGTTGTGTTTTTTTTTTTTTTTAAATCAACAAACATCACTTGGTTTAAGGAAAACAAAAGATTATGGTATTGTGGAAACACAAATAATAGGCAGGAGGCTCGCTAGCCAATAATATGGTACAGAATAGGGATTAAGCTGTGGATCTTCACAGCCCTCCAGTGTTGAGTTTTGGTGGAGCGGGAGGTATGACATCGCCACGCTCCGACACCACAAAGACTCGCTGTCACCTACCTGCCAGATTACGAATGTTTCTCATGTCTGGCGGGCTTTTCTTTGGTGGTCCAGCAGCTGTGCCTCTAAACCTAGGCACCGCAAGGGGAATGCCAAAGCAAGCACATGCACGTCAGTGGAGAGGTGTGGCTCACTGGTTAGAGGCGGCAGACCCGTAAGCAGAGGACGGCCCGGGACCAGGGTTCGATTCCTGACGCGGCAGGGTCGTGGACCAGGGTCAGCGGGCTCGATAATTCTCGCCTCGGTGCCTACTCCAGTCAGGGACCACACTCGGCAACTCTGGGCATTAGCTTGCCTCATCTTCACAATGGCCCCCCCAGACCGCCGGGGATGCTTGGTCGCACCTTAGAGATACCCATTAGGGACCATCTCTCAGGGTGAGCCAGGACGGGTTCCCCAGCGGTCGAAGCGCGGAGATACTCCTCCGGGAGTCGATTCTAGCGCTATATAAACCCACAATTAAATTAAATTAATATGGTCTGTAAAGTTCATGCCGTGCAGATACTGGGGTGCATGCGCATAGGGGGCACACCATGTGCCCCCGTGCATGCACCCCATGGCCCAGAAGCAACAGGGGGCCCTGTAGAGCCCCCTTTGTTTCCTCTCCGCCACGGTTTTCATGGACGAGGAACCGCCACGAAAACTGTGGCGAAGAAGAAACTCTTAATATGCTTATTGTGGCCTCAAGACCACCGCCAGGGATCTCTGATCCCTGACGGCTTTGGTGGTGCAATGGTGGTCCTACCACCCAACTCGTAATGGGACGGTCGGACTGCCAGTGTGGCGATGGCTGGACTGCCACAGTCGGGCCCCCGTAATCAGCCCCTTAATGTTATCCCAATTCACAGAGCTAATAGCTCATCTGAGTGATTTGCAGGTCCTCAAATAGCAGCATTTTCAAGGGTAAAATTAGGACAGGAGTAAATCCATTTTCATTGCCCTCACACACCCCGAAGGATGTCATGCTTCATCATCGGGCTTTTTTGCTCCTCGTCGGGCCGGCGCTGCAATGCCCGACGGTCCCCCGAAGGGTCTCTTTCGCGGAGATCTTTTAAAGTGAAAAGCCGATAGGTGAATGCGAGTGTGTGGGGTAAAGAGGGGGATCCAAAAAAACTGATGGTTACGTGCGGGCAAAGGTATGTGGATAAAATTACCTAGGGGTGTCCAGATAAGGTTAGTTAATGTTGTGGGACCCCTGGCAGGATAAAAGACCCGGAGGTCAGTAAGTTACTAATGGGCGCAATGTGCCCGTGTAACTCAAAATAAGGTCGACATGTTTCATGCCTCCTTAGCCTAAGAAGATCGATGGCGTTTCTTCAGGACCTAGCTTTTGTGGATAGTTGTGCACGGTGTTGGTGGGGGTTCCGGGATTAGGTAAGGTAACCCGCGTGAATGTGAAGGTGTGCTTGGGTGGAGACCGCGAGGTTCAGTGGCCTAATGAGCGGTATATGTCTAAGTGTTGTTCATTAGAAAGACCCAAGGCTTGTGATACCTGGTAAGGATACATAAGAAGGGGAGTGGGAAGGGGGGAGGGGGAGGAGGGGAAGGAGACAAAAAGATTGAACACAAGACAAACATTCCAAACGTAAACAACAACAAGGATGTGAGCAAGTGTCGACGTTCTGGTACCGTTCCCCACTGGGGCACCACGCACGCTACACCGAAGCGTGGTTCTGTCCACTTTAGCATCTCGGCTATTACCACCACAGGATCGGTCCCCTGCTACGGTTACTGACCACATTACTAACCACAAAGGTCGACTACCATGGCCGGGGACACTTTGTGACCACAATAAATACCCAAGTTCTATACTTGAAAAAGCACACGTTTTGCTTGCCTCATTTCAATTCTCTTTGGGAATCATGCAATATTTTTCTGTGTATAACAAATTGTGTAATAGATCCAAATCTAATATTTTCCCATTGCATGTTGAGCAAAATACATAATAATGAAGAACTGTTCCTCTTTACTCTTGCAGAGTCCCCTTAGCCACCCTAATTTGTTGACCCGGGTTGACATATTTATAATATTGACATGCATGGTTTCAAGTAAGCAATTCCATCAGCATGTTTACCTTAAATAAATCCTTATTTGCACCACGTGTTTTCTATATAGAGCCTGACAATGGAGGGATCCCGCCTGCTCTTGAATAACTGGAACAAGGAACTCAAATGTCAGATAGAAAGAAGCTGCACCCTCTACGTCACACCGGGCAGTGTTGGTCATGTACATTCCTTTGTTCAAACTGCTTAGGTCTGGATTGGCATAGTTTAAGAGTTGAGGTTAGGGAGTGGCAATTTATAAATGATTCACTCACATTCTGTGGGTTGGCTGTCATCACGCCTCACTCTTCAATCCAATGAAGCATTGGTTTTACCAGTCACACGCTTTTGGGGAAATGGAAAAAGCTATTATCCTACTTTAAGGGCATATTACACAGTGTGTAGTGTCCCAGTGCATCAACCTACCTGTATTTTACAAATATCATAAAGAAGCGCCAATACCGGCTAGAAGATAAGATAACAGGCTGCACCTGCAATCACCCACATTCCCAACAACTTGCACTATTGCATCAGTTTCTGAAACTTCTAGGGAGTTTGTGGGTGGCACTGACTAGCTATCAAGGACCGACCAGTGCACCATTAAGGTGACACAAGATATCTGCTTTAGGGTACCAACATAAGGGGGCACTAGAGACCAACAAAAGGCTTCTATTATGACGCTGTTGCTTGTGGAGAGTGGTGAAAGTTGGAAACATAACTTTTTATTTTGCATACGGTTCCAAAATACATCTCACCTTATCTAGTTTGCAGCACTGTTCACTAATTATTTGAGGTGGGTGAGCCACAAATTAATAGGGAGAGCCGAGCCATAGTCAAGCCAATGGTCTGGCTTGGCTCTAAGAGTCCATGCATGAGCTGAGCCATGAAGACATTTGGCATGTAAATCACGCAACAAACATCATGTATACACAGGATAAGACTCATGGGAGTGTGACTCGTTAATCCATTAGATTATATTCTAAATGGAGTAACATTTTGGTATTTGACCCACATGGAAGACGAGGAGAACTTTCTGTACCTATTGATATAAGACTCATGTGAAAGTATAGAGGGATTTCCCTTTTTTAACTTCTGGGACTAGCATGTTAAAACTAATCAAGGCCAGTTAGACATTGGATGCGTAAATGAGATGAGAGGCGCATATGGAAAGGAGCGCTACTGGGGGAACGACTGTCACTAACGGACAAAAGCCTTACACACGAGTACAGATGGCTTTTATCTTTTTATGAATAGAAAGTGTGGTATAACGCTGACGTGACTTGAGAATCACAATCCTTTAGGAAACTCCTTACAAAACCTGATGCTAGTACAAGAGAAATGTGACGTGTAAACAATCATCTAATATTACCTATCATTCGGCAAAGAAAACTAGTGTCACCTTATGATATCTTTGAATAATCAATGCATCCAATACATGCTTATCAATCTGTCGCTCCTTGGGGAACCAATTTTTAGGAATGTGTACTTATGTAATTGTAATAGCCCTGAAGAAGCAGCATAGTTTACCGCGAAACACGTGTCAGCTGAATGATGTCAAACTTGTGAAAGATAATAGGAACTGAGGCCAGATTTTGAAAATACTTTTTGGGGGGGAATAATATGTTTAAAATTGAATGGTTCTTTGAATGACATCACAACGATATGTTGAATTTATAGAGTTTAACAGTCTGAATAGAAGATGAAAATTATACAGCTGTATTTTGGACTAATTCAAGCACCCGACAAATATTATCATTATAGTTTGCAGCACTGATCACCAATTATTTGAGGTGGGTGAGCCAACAAATTAATAAGGACAGCCGAACCATAGCCGAGCCAATGGTCTGGCTTGGCTCTAAGACCCCATGCATGATCTGAGTCATTAAATTGTTTGGCCTGTAAATCATGCAGCAAACATCATGTATACATAGAATAAAACTCATGAGAGTGTGACAAGTTAATCTATTAGATTATATCAGTGCATTCGTTGGCAATTATTAGAAGTGAGCTTGCAAAGATGATTTCAGGAACAACCCCCTTCTGCCCTGATCACGTTGCCATTAGGAAACTATTGGAGGCAAGCCAAGTGTTGTGTGCCCCCTATAATTGAGCTAGGGGGTTATTTTAAATGGTGCAACGTTTTATTCTATCAACCCACATACAAGACAATATTTTGTATAGCGCCCACCCGGATCACTGACAGAATATCGGAAACAAAAACATTGTGTGGAGAGAATATTGTGTGAAAAATATTGAGGGCCAAGAGACTGAGAAGGTAAGTGCAAATAGGTAACTATTGATATACTATTCTTAACTCCATATCTACGTACCTTGAAGATATGAGTATCGTCAAGGTACATATATGTAGAGTTATATATAGTAAAACTTAGCTTACCTATAGAGACTTACATTTATGATATTTCTGTCCTCGATACTCTCGACACAATATTTTGTCCACACAACATTTTCTCTCTAACATTTTGTACCACACACCCTGAACTGATGTATTTCAGGTAAATAGCCAGGTTTGCACAATTTAATCAAGCGAAGAAGCCAGGATTTATCACATTTGTCCTGTTTCCGAATTGTGTAATTTAACTTCTAGATGGGTATCCATTTCCAGTTTCACTTCAAAGGTAAGTGCTTTGTGTTGAATTATTTGAGGATCTAAACCAGTACACTCTCTCAAATGTACTCTATTACATGTTAAATCAAGTCATTGTAATTTTATTTATATAACGCTTACTAGCCCTGACATAGCATTGAAAGCAGCCTTTCTGGATAGAATGACAAAGTTAAGGGAAGGTCAGTTACTTCTAATGACATCACCAGCTTCTCCTGACATAAGAAGGAGCAGACTTTAGGATAGGCTCAACACTTCAGCAAAGCCAATTACACGTTTTGGAAAGCAGAGGACGTTGGAGATGCAACACGATGACACTGTAAGGACATGGCACCAACATATTCTTTAGTTTTCTTCTTTACGTAGTGCAGTCCAGTGGGAGTGAGATGTGATCCCAGAGTCTAGTTCCCAATGCCATCTAATCTCTGACTCCATATGTATCCAGACTGAGTACTCAAACAGTGGCAGTGAAGTGGATGAAACTGTGTTCTTCGCTGGTCTGGTCCGGCTGGTTCCTTCTCTGGTCGTTATCCTGGAGTCCGTGTGCATCTAACAAAAAAGAGAAAGATTATGATCAGTGGTATTTTGATAAAAGGTGTAAGAATAACCATCTTAACTCCCCTGTATTCTCCTTACCAAAGACTTCCCTCTTTCTTTTGACCTTTGGGTGACCTATGGGTGAGTAGTATGTACATGTGATGAACCTCATGAAAACACAAACAAGACCCTCACTAAATAATTCTGATCAAATGAAGTGACATGCGTAACCACCTAAGAGAATCCTCTTGTTACCAATTAAAATGACATAGGGTGGACCAATACCATGCCACTACATCCAGGGAAATATCACGTCATTGCCTTATTTCTACCAGATAGCAATTAATACTGGAATTTATATTAGAATTCCAATATGTCCACACAAGAATTTAGGACCACAGTCTTGGCAAAAAAGAACACACAATGAAGCACTTTCATATTGCTCACATAGAGTCTTTTTCCCTTTATAGGAACTTCAGAAAGTCCGGAAGTGATGATTCTCAAGCACAGTCATCCGTCATGGTAAGATGTTCTCCACATAAAATGTTCTGGATGCACCGTACCTAGGTATTGTAACAGTTCCTCTGTTGGTAAAGTGTCTTTTACTTTGCTTTTACAGGTCCCTGAGTTCCTTCTTCAGAGCTGTAGAGCAGATGGAAGATATGAGCCAACTCCAGGGCTCCCTGAGAGACAGGAGACAAGGCTGAAAACAAGGACTCCAAACAAATACCAAACTTCCAGGCCAGCTTGACAGCGAACAAAAAGAGCTCAAAAGATTAACATATCACCAGAAAGCCTTAAACTTGGTAAGTAACACAGGTAAGTATTGGAATAACAGGGGAGACCCTTACCTCTGGCAATGGCTTTTATCTCAGCTGTGCCCATACACCAAAACCGTGATGTCCGCGGTCCTCCATGGTGGGTGTGGCCAGCCGACACGCAGGACAATGTCAAAATTAACTAGACCGCGTCCTGCATGAGAACTTCTTTCCAGGTCAGGGCTGCGTCGGTGTGCTCACAGAAGAGCCACGACATTTGTGACAGATACCTCTTCTCATCGATAAAAGTGAAGATCCAATGGCCGAACTCCAACTATGAAACCTTTTTGCATTTCTATTTACCCCCAGCGGGTGGGAGCCATGTACATATGGGCTCCACTGCTCATCACTGTTGTCTCAATAGCCTTGCCTGGCAGCACTTCTGAACCAGGAGGGACGGGGGAGAGAAGCGGAGGATTGCACAATGAGAGAAATGCAGCTGTGGAAGTCAGAAGCCACACAAAGCTCTGCCTTCTTAGGGCTTGAGAGTCCAGGAGGACCTCAAGCTGAGCCTGAGCCAGGCCTCTGGCTCGAGTCTTCAGTGGCTTGCCCACTTCTAACAATAATCTGCACTAAAACAGCAAGTAGTTTTAGAAGACACAAAGACTAGCCAGGGTGAAGCTTTTTTAATTGAGAGACTCAATGAGATGCCCTTGCATGCCGAGTTACACTAAATAAAGGTAGAGAAAGATGTCTCTGTGGAGCAGTATCAAATGCGTTATAAAGGGCAAAGAAAATCAACATTCCCTGACAGGGACTTCCTAATATTTACCCAAAACGGCATATAAGTCACAGGTTCTGCTACAGGAAGGTGCAAAATTAGGAGTGTAAAGTGCACAGTGCACGTGATTCACAAATAGGTGAATCATTTGCTACTTTTGGATAGTCAAGTCGTGTGTATTTCCTTGCTGCGCATGCTTCATAGCATATGCTTGACTATTGCCCCGATGATTACCTGCACCAAAGTAGGAGCTTGGTTTTGAAAAAAAAACAAATAAACAATGACTTCCAGATCACTGGAGTTTTCTCTCATGGGGTGGTGGTCATTTTTCATTTTTCACTGTACCTCACCACCAGTGATTCACCGGGAGGTGACAGAAAGTAAAAAACAAAAGCCTTCATGAAATAGGGCAGACAGTAGGATGGCTAACTTCCAATAGCACCTACTCTGTCGGGCAGTCAGAGGAAATTTCTCGTCAGCAGAGTAAATTTGCTCTGTTGGCGTAAAACTTACAGTCACTTGCGACTCAAGATGAGGTGGGCAGATCTTGTGTTTGGCAGATAGGGTTCTCAGTCGCCATTGCAACTGGAGCACCTGTCGGGCAACTCCAAATCAGTCCCAGAGGCCCACCTAAAGCCAATTAGTACTGACCATAGTCCTTATGAGAACCGTCTATCCCAAACCTTGGTCACCTCACACATTCACCATGAGAGCTCACTGCTTTTTTAGTTGGGAAATTTGAGATTAACACCCTCCGAATCCCACTGACTAAGCTATGCCCTGGGCTTTTGATGCTGTATCCCATGATCTGCTATTTCCGTCTTGCCAGTTCCAGCATCCAGTACCAAACTTTGGCTTGGTTCTCTTCACTCCTCTCCTTTGGTACTCAAGCAGTTTGCCTTACCGCTTTACAGTCAAACTAAAACTCTGACACCACCGACAGACAGTAAAACTCTTGTCTGTGGAGGTCGGCACGGCTCCTTGTTAGCCCTGCCTTGTTAAATATATATTTTCTCCTCTTGCTCAATTGATCAGTTCTTTAGGGTTCAGGTTTGCTTTCTATGCTGATGACACCAGGATTTTGTTAAGACTTGATGGCAATCCTCAATAAGGGCAATCTAATCTCCAAGCTTGTTTATTTGGTGTTGCATCCTGGATGAAATCCAATTAGTTAAAACACAGCTCATACAATAATGAAGTGATTGTGGGCAGCTCCCCTTCTCGCTAGCCCACAGCATGGGGGGCATCTATTCTTGGGTCGACCCATGCTTCTTCAAACACACTTCTTATTTTGGGGGTCACTTTTGACTCAGCCTTTTCCTGTGTTTTGCAGAGCTCCAAAGAATCCAAGAACTGCTTCTATTACCTCAAACTTCAAACAAGATTATCTTCGGACTTGAATTTAGGAAAACTGCGGTAGAATTGAACATACATTTTCGCCTGGACTATGATACTCTCTCTAATGCAGTCTTCCTATCTCTGCCTGAAATTCCAAATGGTGCACAATGAATCGGTTTGTCTCATTTACAACCATCCCCATCATGCTTCCTCTTTTTTATCTTCTTGCCAAAATCCACAGGCTTCCTTTTGCTCAGCCTCCTCTGTTCAAAGAGCTATGCCTTTGTCAGCGCGCCTGCTTCTCTACTGGACCTCTCTAGCATCAAAAGAGGATCAAACAACTTTCTCCATCCCTTCACTGTGACTCCCTCAATCCTGTTATTGTTCCTAATATTTGCCGTTCCTCAAAGGAAGATTGCTCCTTCTCCCACGTCACTCCAAAACACTGGAATCCCCTTCTGCTGCTCTCTCTGTCAACACATTTTTTTAAATTGTTTTTCATCTGTCTCTTAAAACAATTTGTTTTCTATTGCCTCTCATTCTCTCTTTTCCTTTTTCCTGTAAAGTTAGCACCAGAACACCCTACGGCCGGTCAGCACACTTAACAAACCCCATAATCAATTAATCAATTGACCAACCAATCAACCAATAAATCAGCAACATCTTTAAGATGAGCTTCATCCTACAAGAGACCACCAGCACCGGCAATACTCCAAATCAGGCAGAAAAACTATCTGTCTCAGGTTGACAGAGCTCCACAGTAGCCAGAATATCACCATCTAGAGAAAGCAAGCACAAATGCCTTCTCCATCTTTGCTCCCAGAATCTGGACCAACATTCATTCAACATCAGAACTGCTCTGATCCATCCACAATTCAGAAAGGAGCTAAAGACTCACCACTTCAAAGGACACGGCTTGATAGGATTCACCCCCACGAACATCCTGCTTCATTGTAAATGATTCAGAATCATAATTAAGCCCCCTAGTTTTCTGTGTTTACTGATTTTTACAAGCAGAAAACCTCGTGTTTCCTGTCTGTATTTTTTTATTTTAAAGGGGAAAAATACAGCAAATGGTACTTCTTGTGAGCGACTCTCCATGCTGTCCTTAATGAATTTCAAGCCAACAGTTGAGCAGATAGACATCATGAGGAATTAAAAGACAGGATGAGATGTCCTTAAATACAGACATATGTAAACAAATATTTGTATATGCTGCTAATATTTACATATGAGTGTTGCGTTTTGTTATATTTGGTTGCTTCATTTGCTATAACGAGACAGTTTATCAGTTAAATAAATGCAGAAAGATACAATTTTTCGACTCCATTTATTTTCAAAAAACAAAATAAATATAGGTAAATACAGACTGAAATGTTAAAAAATAAAACCAGGATCCCTAATCAGAATGTAGGGCTCCTGCACGTTGCTCTCTAGCTAGGTTTGTGTTCTACAAAAGCATGTTCAAGCTTCAAATTAATAATGAGGGATATAAGATTACAACTCATATCAATGATAAATGAGTCGCCTGACCTGCCCTGTAACAATCAGGTGCTCTAGTACCATACGTAGGTGGACCAGAAGACAGTGAATAAAGGCCACTCCATTGTTAAAGGTAGGGCTGCATGTCCACTTAATGAGAAGCTGCTGAATGAAAACAAAGACCAGGAGGTCCAGAAAAATGCTATGTGTGTAACCTAGACAAAACACTGCTAATGCAGGATTGACAGCCTTCGGAAGGTCATAGAAGTCCAAATCCTGCTGAGCAGTTCCAGGTAAAAAATCCTGTTTTAGCCAATTCAGTTTATTTCATTTTTATTTAATAATAGGTGAGGAAAATCCTTGGAAAACATAAACGGTCACAATATAGTATAAATTAAGGTGGTTGGAAAATTTGGTATTAAAATCTAAACATCTTGCTGGTGTCAGCAAATAAATATAATGTGTAAATAGTTACAAAGTAGTGTGTTGCATTATCACTAATGATTCTTCAGTTGATTGCACATATGGCCTGGTGCTATATAAGCTATTTAGCATATCTCTGTGGAATTTCGTGGGGTCGAAGTGCAAAACTCTTAACTATCACAACTACAAAAATCAATAGCCTGTTAACAAATGACAACTCAGAAAAGGGGGATGGGAAAAGATGACACATGTAGGAAGAAGGCCGAAGCGCAACGATATTAGGTTACAGTGACATAATTCAGAAGATAGCTCTATATAATTTTATAGCTATTGGGGACATTCATTAGGTCTGTTATTGACAAGTGCAACAAGAACATTATGGGGGCTTCAGTAGGTCAGTTATATTTCTAAGTCAGATCCAAGTTCACGCTCGTTGCCTGAAAATGTGCAAAATGTTCAATTTTGTGTCTGATGTGTTCACGTTATTACTATTCATCTTAGGCACTCGTCTCATCTTGGGAATAAGATAGGGTAAATTCTACTCCCTGTCTGTTAGTGGTGGATCCATTCTAGAATTGAACAAAAGAGTGAAGGAAGTAGCTAGAATGACACTCAAAAGGTACAAGGGGGTTGATTGTTTTCAAAGATTGTAGGAGATCTGGAGAGGGGTATTAATGAGTGTGTGCAAAGTTTTTAGAGTCATAACAATGGCACTTTCCAGATCAGGTTCTGTAGTATATTTATTGTTAACAATTGTTGGGATTTTAACTATGAAAAGCACAGAGGCTTTGTCATTTTTGTAATCACTGTTATTCACATAATGGAGCGGATGACCATGAGCAGCATCTTCCAAATTATTATTATTATTTTTTTTAAATGATTTCAACACCAAAAAGAAAAAATATATTTGTGGAGAAATTCATACAGCCACAAGTATTGCAATTATGAGAAATAGATTAATGTATGAAAAAAATAGTTTTGTCATTTTACTTACAAAGAGAAAGGAGAGAGAATGGAAAATAAAGTAAGAAGAGGAGCAATAAGGAATGGGAAAGAAAAGAGAGGCAGGGAAGGGAAGGGATAATAAAAGATTAGATTAAGGTACTGATGAATGCAAGGAAAGAAAGGTAATGAAAGGTAACCAATATAAATCAGATTTAATCTTCTGATGTAATGTCAATGAAGAAACAGTATGAATTCTATGTTCATCACATGTAAAGATCCACCATGTTAACATAGATAGTTTAGAAACATCTTTCCAACAAGAAAGTATAACTTTAAAAGCAAGTGCAATAAAAAGATTAAGCAACAAAGGTTTAGGAGATAAATGCTCAAAGCTAGGTGCTGAGGAACCTATAAAACATTTTGGAAAGTTAGTGGTATATTACATTTGAAAATCTTTAAACATTTAGGGTCTAATTACCATGGGGTACCTGCCAAACGGTGCAAGAATTTTTAGGGGGGCACCAATGCTTTTGGTCTACTGCGGCTTGTGCTGCAGCCCAGGAAAAGGGCTGCAGCTCATGCTGAAGTAGAAAACAACACTTTGTGCACATCCATGCACTGCGTGCCAGGCACCGCTTGGTGCCTGGCACACGGTGAATGGATGTGTGGGGAGGCACTACATGTGCCCCTCAAGCTAATTAGCAGTGGCCCTACGGCGAAGGGGCCCTGCTTTAGGCCTCTAAAGTCCGTTTCCACCTGCCTATTCATGGCGGTGGGAACGCCATGCATAGGCAGTCAGAAAGGGATATCCTAATCCTTACGGGGGTGCCTGCACAGACACCACCTCCATCGTAGGGTTAGGAATCTGACTGCCATACTGATGGGATCTTTGATCCTGCGGGAGGCAGCGGTCCTACCCCCTGACCTCTGGGGTCCAACCGGCTGCATTCTAATGCAGCGTTGGACCAATGCCCTGGATGGCGGGCAGACCACCACCGATGGCCTGCCTGTGGCAGTTCGCCCTTTTATCATAATGAGGGCCTTAGACCAAATGGAGTTCCAAAATGTATTAACATGACAACAGTAATATAACAAATATGTTTAATAACCAGTGCATATGGATCATGACCAACATAGTGAAGAAGCAGATCAGTCAAATTTAGAAATGCATTCTGAGGTAATAACAGCCCTATTGTACACAAAAAGGGGCTGAAGGTATTGAATATTTTAAGCCAAATTATGTCCCAGAATTTTGCAGAGGATATGGTTAGATCTACTTCCCATAGTAGTTCAAGAGAACTTTTTATTCTAATCTAAGTAGGTGACATTAGTGTTTTATATATGTAAGCAGCTTTGGGAATAGAATATTGGTGGATCACATCCAAAGATGTTACAGGTATAGGTGTGACTGGGGGAGTATGAAATTGTGGAGTGATAAAAAAGGAATGGAGAGCTGAGGAAATTGACTCATAATCCTTTAAAAAAGGAGTTAGGTAAATTTATATAGTGCTTGTAATTGAAGAAAAGGTACAATAGAATTGTTTTTTACAAACTGGTGAACACACATAATTCCCGCATTTTCCAAATTCTAACTCTCATTTTTCATTAGCACACGGCAATGGAATTTCACATGTATGTCCTGATATGAATTACAGGCCTTTGTGTTTGGTGAGAATGGTTACATCTTTGCATTTCTACATAAACTGCAAGTATTACAAATAGGCACTGTTTAGCAACATGGCCAAATAGGAATTTCTAAAATCACCTGTCCCATATCATTGGGTATTTTGTCCATCTGAGATCATATATTTTCTTTGTGTCATTGCTAGTTACAATAGGCGTCAAGTCAAGAATGTTATAATGATAAGGAGCCCCAACGGAGGTCCACATAACAAATAACAACAATTAAAAAAAACATATACATTATAAATCAGCATCAAAAAGTAAAACTCCTCCAACATTTACATAGATTGCAATTTAAAGGCAAAAGTTTAAAAAGTAATTAGCAAGTTGATAAATCATACTACAGAACACTTCACTGGATGGCAATATTGCAGACTTGAAAAGTGATATCGTGCATGGTGCAATGTGAAATAAAAAAATAATACATATTTAAAATCCAGAATTAACAGAGAGCTCAAGACCCATACCACCTGAACAACAGGGACCTGACGATTAGGGGGACATGTGTTGTTTAATATACAGTACAGACAATAGAGAAACATGTCAGGGACAGTATATCACATGATGTGCAAAGATGCAAATCTTATATATACAATATTAAGACATAACTATACTTAATTAACTGCCACCAGCCATGTCTGAAGACTATGGCAATATACAACTCAAAGCAGTAGAGATACACCCAAAAATATTACAAAACATTCCATTGGTTGGGAGCATTATCGACTTGCGGGCTTCCCAGGCAGTACATAAGTTATATTTAAGAAACAGAGGACTTAGAAAGTGACAATATGCATTCTGTAATAAGGTGACATGTATTATTTAGTGTGCAGCACTGACCATTGGAAAAGGATGACACACATAGTTCAACATAAGATGTGCAAATATTCCAGGTTTAAAGTCATATGGATGCACAATGAGACAAATCCCTGCCAAACTAACAACCACTGGCCTAACAAGAGGACAAAGGCATTATATACACTGCCGTCCATGATGTGCGCAGGATAACTAATTAATTTTTAAAAAACATTTAAAGAATTGATAGATCTTATCACAGGGAGTTTCATTAGGTGGAAACAGTACAGACTTACGAGCCTCCAAGGCAGTGTGTATGTTATATTTAAGAAACAGAGGCCTTTAAAAAGTGATGATGTGCTTTTAATAACACAGGACAAACACAAAGAACATGATTAAGGTCTTGAATTTGTAGTTACAATAGGAGAATTGAGTGACACCTCAATCATTGCATTGATTTCATGAAAGACATCACATGTGAATATAGAAATTCAAATTCTAGTTGAGCCAGGTATATATGTTGTGACTTATGTTAGTATGATCCCAGTGTGTTGGTTGCCTTCATCTAAACTCTTAAATATCTGTGGAAATACCCCCCTGGTAGACTTACCCTATAATAAAAACAATAACAGTTTTATCAAAAATTGTATGAGGACTTTAATATAGTTTTTGTTCCATCACATACCTAAATCAGGAATGCTGTCTTTTGGGCAATTCCTGGTCAAGGGAATAGCTTCTGTTTTTCCCATATTTCATTTATACAGTGAAAAAACTGCAAGCGAATCTAAAGCGTTCATCAAGGTTAAAGTAAATTCTTAGGGTCCGCTATTGTTAAAAGAATATTGTTGGGCGCAGAGACTAGTATCAGAGCTAAAAAGCAGTTGCGGCGCTGTTTTTACTGAACCCCACGACATAGTTTGCGAGTTCGCTGCGGAGGATGACTCTTCCAATTTACTTGTAGACATCCGACTACCTATCCTCTCTGACCCGGACCGAGAAGCATTAGAGAGCACACTCACCAATGATGAGTTGGCCGCGGCAATAAGGGACCTCCGACCAGGCAAGACCTTGGTCCCCAATGGTCTACCAATTGAGCTATACAAGCTCAAACCAGACAGAGTGGCGCCCTACTTAAAACTTATGTATGAAGACAGTAGAGAGGTGGGACTGCTGCCAAGAGACCAACGTTTCGCCACGCTGGTAGCCATTCCTAAAGAGGGGAACCAAAAGACAAATGTGCTTCATATAGACCGATTTCCCTGTTGAACGCAGAACCCAAAATACTCGCCAAGCTCTTAGCAAATAGACTCTGGCCAATAATAGCTAAACTGGTCCACCCAGATCAATCGGGTTTCATGCTGCACCGCAATACTGCCCTTAACCTGCGTCATCTTCGCGGAGTGTTGGGGCGCTGCTCCACTATCCAAGAAGATGCAATAGTAGTTTCTTTGGACGCGACAATGGCGTTCAATACACTGGAATGGGCATACCTGATGGTGGTCCTGAAAAAGATGGGCTTTGGCCCTAATTTTATCGGATGGGTGCGGCTCCTCTATACGGAACCATTAGCCCAAGTAGTAGTAAACAGCAAAATCTCGGAAGTGTTCACACTCGGTAGGGGGACGAGACAGGGTTGTCCACTCTCGACACTGCTCTTCGTGCTATCCCTTGAGCCGCTCGGGGCCTGGATATGAAGGGATTCTTCTATCCGGGGACTTAAATGGGCAGATGGGTCTGAAGACCGGATCTCCTTATACGCAGACAACATCCTTCTTTACCTTACTTCCCCCCAAAAGTAACTAAGGGTGGTTCTAGACATATTCACCAGTTTCGGGAGGAACTCTGTCTATAAATTAACTGGAGCAAATCGTTCTTATACGTCCTACATGGGAGTCTCCCTTCTATGCCAAAGGACTGCCCCATTCAGACAGTCACAGAAGGATTTATATACCTTGGTATTTTTATATCCATTGATACCAAGACCCGCTATGAGCGGAACCTCCTCCCGCCCTTGCAGAGGTTCAGACGTGATACCAACACCTGGAAAACACTCCCTTTGTCCCTTCTAGGACAGCCATCACTTTTTAAAATGATGGCGTTGCCACGTTTCCTCTATGCCCTCCAGAACTACCCAGACCTAGTCCCACCTGCATTTTTTAAAGACATTGAAGCTACACAAAGGGACCTACTATGGGACGGGAAACCACTCATATCGTGCCATAAACTAACTCTTGGTTAGTATGATGGGGTATTGCCCTCCCTGACATTAGAAAGTACTACTGGGCAGCACACCTATACGCTATAAACCAATTTACATACCGCAGTGGTGACGACCCCGCCTATTGTGTGGATAGGTGGATTCTCCCGGGTGGAGACTTTACGAGGGCGCTTTACTCTAAACCAACCAAATTTCCCCTCACAGGGCCTACCAGACACTCGGTCCAACTTTGGCATGTGGTCAACCGTAGCTTGGGATGGGCCAATAGACTCACGCTCGAAACTCCACTCTGGGACTCCGAGCATCTGGACACATTGGGACGGACTAAGGGGTTCGACAAGTGGGACCTCATAGGTATCTCCCGCATAGGAGACCTCTGGGGACGCATGGAGTGGTGTTCTTTACTTCACTACAGCAGACACACGAGCTGGCGGACTCGGAATACTTTAGATACGCACAAGTCAGACACTCCCTTCAGGCCAACATCCCAGCTGGGTCATCGCTTCCAGAGTCCTCCCCTCTTGAGGATAGGCTACTTGACGGATACCTGCCAGAGAGAGGCATATCCCTTACACATAAAAAGCTTATACATCACACTCCAGATCCTTTACTGGTACTGAGGGAGAAATGGGGGAGGGATGGTCTAGAAATAGACGACGAAGAATGGCAGGAAGCACTCTCTTCCCCTAAGGAAGTCGCTATCTCAGCGAAACTAAGATTGATCCAATTAAAGATTTTACACCGGGTGTACCTCTCTGGACGAAGACTGGTACTAATGGGCAGGAGTGGAGATGGGATGTGTAAGAGGCAGTGTGGCCTAGAGGGGACCTTTCTACACATACTCTGGGAGTGTCTACTAATCCAAAACTACTGGAAAAAGTGCATAAGTGTATGAGCACGGTATGGGGGGTTGAATTTCGACTTGAAGCCAAAAGATGCCTCCTAAACATCTGGGAGCCCACGGACTTGAACGCAAAGGGCAAAACCTGGCTGACGCTTGGACAGATGGTAGCCAAGCGAAATATAGCTCGACTCTGGGGAGCAACAGCGCCACAGACACTCAATGCCTGGAGAGAGGACTTGGATTGGTGTATGGCACGGGAGAAAACAGTGTATGTAGCCCGTGGCTGTCCCCAAAAATGGATAGCCCTCTGGACTAAATGGAATGTGTATCGTGGAAATGTGTGTGAGCCCCTATTTGTCCCCTCCCTTGACGGACCATTAACGCCCTGATACCAACTGAATGTGACCATCTCAGTACTGTACGCTAATATAATGCATGATGCTGCTGCCTGATAAAGACACTGTACCATAGAAATTGGTAATGACTTCTTGTATAACATGACCCTTTCCTTGAATGTTCAATAAAAAGAATTATAAAAAAAAAAGAATATTGTTATTGTGGGTGAAACATTAAATTGATCTTCGTCTATTAGTATTCCACCAATAATAATGATTGTGTGAATCTTTTCAAGCAGGGTTTTCTGTATGGCAATAAATAAGCTGTGAAGGAGAAATCAGGCATCCTTGGTAGCTGAATCTAGTTAGTGTGAAAAGGGATACATTTAAATGGCTGACATAGAAGCAAGCTTCCAAAGTACTATAAAGGATGCATAATAATTAAATTAAACTCTTCCCCTTATCAGGTCACTTTAATAGTCGACCACGGAAGCCCCAATTCCAGTCCAGCAAATGCTTTCACTTCAACTAAAACTGTGGTAGTCCAGCAGGTCTCTGGGGTTTCAGCTATTTATATACAATTCTATAGTTTTGCTCACACGCCAGAATTGCATTCTCAGATAAGTTTTATTTTACTGGTAGCACGTTTCACCCTTGAAGTCTTTTTCACATCCTAAGTTGCTCATGTGTAGAACCACCATATATGTGTTCGTCATTGTAATAAACATAGAAAACAGGCATTAAATTTTTCTACCACAATAGACAATGGAAAAACACCCTCATAAGAGTCTAAAAAACAGACTTAGGCTTTGAAAAAGACCGCATGGTCGAAATGCATTGCCAGTAAAATAAAACTTATCTGAGAACCGCAATCCTGGAATGCAAGCATTTTTGTGTCCCAGACTGGGACCAGCACCTGTGAATTGCACCGGCCCTGTGAGGTCGATTCAACCGGCATTGTGAGGAATTCTTCATTGTTCTTTGGATGTCTAGTGTTGGAAATTGCTACCCTTCCTTTGGTAAAATCTATTTCATCTGACTCAATCATATAAAGTAAATGTGTACCTAACCTCAGCACAAGTGCCTTAGAGGAAATCTTACTATCAACATTGATCAGAGTTTCGAGTCTATACTTTTAAGGATATGATACAGTTACCAGTACTTAATTGAAAGTTTCTGTTTTGAGTCCCATATCTGAGAATTGTAAGAATAGAAAATAATAATAACGTGCAGTATACAATGTTACCATCAGTAATTATTCAATTTTTAAGCACCATGCCCAATTTACAAACATTCAATTTATTTCACTTGATTGTCTTGCTTCAGAGGATGGAAATTTGAGTCTCATTTGATAGAATTCAAACTAATGACACTGTATTTGTCAGAAGTGAGAGTTCATCTCACTAACCCGTCCTCCCAATGGCATTTAAGAGTACATTCATTGTTGTATGTTGGGTTACAATGTTCTTTAAGGAAATCAAGACCTACAGCTTTCCTTGTTTTCAAACGTTTCAAAGCATTAGTGAATTCCAGTTAAATAATCCTAGTCTCCAGGCCACGTACATCAATTTAGCCTTGCCTATGGTGTAAGGGTTAGAGAAGATATTCTGTAGATCTGTGTTAGATGGATTACACTGTGATGTATATATTAATGCACAAATATTTGAATATACCAAAAACAACCTATTGAAAATATGCTTTATCCATCTTTATACTTTCTACGTGATGCATTTTTATGTTTTTTGGGCATTTTCGGGTATTTTACCAAGGCTTTGCCTGCCCAGTTGCTGAAGATAATATACTTGGCTTTGCTGCAGGAATGATATACATATTTATGATATACACCACCATGAATGCTTTTTTATTGTATTCAAACTTGAGTAACAATTGTTTTAAGTGTTATTTGGTGAGTGCTGCCTGCAGATAAATGTTTTCAGCTTTCTTAATTTTATTCACTTTTCAGGTCATGATCTTGAAATATTATTTCCTTGTCATATATACCGTATTGTTTTGCCTCTTGGAGTAGCTTTAAATACATCTCATTTAGTATGTTTTGAGGTATCCTTCTCATATAAGAAAAATTATAAGAATAACTTAAATCTTCTCTAATTCTTTTTAGATATTTTCCATGTTTTCAGAAAGCTATGTTTACCCACCATTTATCAGACTTTGAGTGTAGCCTGACAACCTGACACACCTGATAAGACAATATGATTTTGACAGACCTGACAAGACAATATGTTGTTGGTTATTAGGATTAAGTTGTTTATATATATTGTCTATGAAAATGTAGTTTATTTTGGACTATAAGAGATAGATCTCCTAAAATAAGGTCAACTCTGAGTTAATGAGGTGAAATAACTTCCAGCTGTGGCTTAAATTATTATTGTCATTCATATTATGACATGCATTATGTCCTTTCAAAGTCAAAATCTAACCTTATATTTCCTGTCAAACAGTCTTGAGGAAAGTTGCACTCACTCCTATTGCATATGCTTTGTTGTTAATAATAGTATGCTTTTGATACTTTCCAAACGGTTATGGTGTTGGCCATATGAGCACTTACAGTCAAGATGTTATCTGAGCTTTTATTAGTCCAAACCTGTACATTTAGACACCAGCATTTTTTATCTGGTTTCTGAGTGTTCAACATGTCAAGTGAGGAACCTATCCTTTTTTCAACTCCTCACTCGTGGTGCTGAGGAATGTGTCTCTGCAGGAACATATTTGCCTTCTTTTACTTGAAAGTTGGTAATCTATTTTAATTTTTTTATCAGGCCATTCGGTTCCTTACAAGTCTATATAATAACATTTTGAGTTGTCAATCTGTTAATAGTGTATATTTTGAGTCCCAACAGCACCCTTGATGAGGATAAATGATATGTTAGTTTTTTGTTTTTGACACATGATGTAGGTCCTTCTGTTATGCTCTGCAGTATTGCATGGTAGTGCTATATTCTATGCATAGCACCACTTTAGAGATGTAGTAGGATGGACAGAGCATATTTATTGTATTTATTTTAAGGGTGAGATCAGCATAACTGTAAGAGCAAAGCTTGTCTAGAAGAGAAAGGAGGGTATTACAGTTGAATCAAGGGTATCCTACGTCAAAAACAGTCACTGTAACTGATATTGTTGCTATTAAGCTTTAACCTGGCTAAATATGATAAACATGCTATTTACTCAATTAAGAGAGGATGGTATCTGCAGTCAATTTTCTGAAGAGGGGTGTTAAAGCCTGCATGCTGTTATTATGTACTTTTCATTGATTCCGTCCAGATCACATTGAAGTACCCTTATAATTTTTTTCAGGGTTAATTAAGGCCTAAATGGCTTCACTGGGTCATATGTAAGATCAAATCTCTGCAGCTTTCCCCTCCATGCCACATATTTTTTTTACAAGCTGCTGTTGGTTTAGCATTAAGTAACTTGTCCACGTTAAATTTGTACTGTCTGTGCAGGCATAGGAATCTTCTTTTGCCTGTGTAGATTTCAGGAACACAGTGATAAGGCGCTTGATTTGAAATGAGTTATTTGATGACAGAACTATGATCTGGGGCTGTCCCATGTGCATTCTCTGTAAATCCACTTTAGTACCCATCACTAGTTTGAAAGGATTCATGAGGAAATTCTCAAAGTATTCAAAGATGCTCTCTCCTTTAGTTCTTTCAGACAGTCCATCCAGTCAGAGGTTATTCCTGTGCTTACTATTCTTGAAATCATTACATTTCATTAGATGTTGGATTTTCTTTTCCATCCTGTTTATTTTGGGTTGTAGATCATTGGTATTACTGTTGCTGCTCAGCAAGGTCCAGTAAGTTTATAGAGTTTGCTGCTCTCTTTTCTTATTTTCCATAGTTTGAAGTTTCAAATGAGTGTCCTCCGTGAAATGTTTCAGTTGTCACAAGGTCTATTGTGGTATGCCTAGTACGTGTTGAGGGCTTATGTTTCTGTGATTTGAGTGTGAATGTAGCTGCAAACTAGGTTCTTCCTTTTTATTTTTGACCCATGTTGTCAACTTTATACTTCTTTAATTGTTGTACTGATGTAGCTATCACATAGCTTTGAGATCATCACCACTGGTTTGTAGCACTATAGGAAAACCAAAATAAAAAGAAAATACTGTTAAGGGGATTTCAATTAGGGAGAGTCTTTTAGTTATTAGCTAACAATAATAACTTGCTCTTTTTACAGCACTTCATATAACAATTATGACATTTGGGGTCCTGAAATTACCAGTTGTTACCATGAGCTAGTTTCATGGCACTCAATTTATCAAACTTGGATGGTTGGAGGACTGAGACAGATTAACAGAATTTGAGAGTTACGTCGCTGAGTCATCTTGCTGGTGAAGGCTTTGTGAGAGTTCGGTGCCTCCTGCTGGTATGAGCAACTTGAGGTATATTGATTTTTTTGATTATCACTGAACTGTTTCTCCCACGATGGTGAGTTAAGTAGCCACTGAAATAATCAACACGCTTACTGTTCTGTTATTGAAGAAGATGACTTAGTTTGCAAATACAATCAGAGAATGAGGAGAGAAAAACTGGAGAAAGAGTACATTAATTTAATTGCATGTGCAAAAGCATTTATTGTGTTGACGGGTGCTATAAACCAATGTATCCACAGACAGACAACTGGGTCTTCAGAGTATGGTGCACTTTGTCATTCTCTTCCATGATTAAATGTTCTTTTAAAGGGCTCAAGATGGATAGAATTATAAGAAAAACTGTTCTCATTACAAAGTCCTTCATACAATTGCAGTAGGCATGGCTTAATGTTCCTTTAATTAAAGATAACTGCTAGGGAATTTGAGACGTAGTCTGACATAATTAACCAGATTTCTCCTTTATGGACTTTGTACGAAAGGGGGGGTGTGTGTGTGTGGGGGGGTGTGTGGGGGTGTGTGGGGGTGTGTGGGGGTGTGTGGGGGTGTGTGGGGGTGTGTGGGGGGGTGTGGGGGGGTGTGGGGGGGGGGGGGGGGTGTGTGTGTGTGTGTGTGTGTGTGTGTGTGTGTGTGTGTGTGTGTGTGTGTGTGTGTGTGTGTGTGTGTGTGTGTGTGTGTGTGTGTGTGTGTGTTACTATCCTTGTGGGGACTTGAGTATGATAACACACTCACGCTGTGGGGACTTGATTGCACTGTGGGGACCTGAACCCAAGTCCCCACAAGGTAAAGTCTTCTAAATGATTGGAAATGACTTCAGAAGCATCTGTGCCAATTTTTACAACTTTTTAAAAAACTGCCTTGTGGGGACCTGTGTTTCACCAAGTGTGTTTATTTTTTTGCTCGCTCTGCCCCTGTAGACTGGAGGTGGTACTGCAGCCTTAAACACACTTAGCATATTAAACACACTTCAGCAATTGGATTACATCTAGCAACAAAGAGGATAGTGATTTTGAAGAAGCATACCAATTAGAAAACATAATACATGAATACAATGGCCTTTTTAAATGTATATAACCTTTTTTCCTTTTTTTAGAAACAAATGAATCTACTGATGTTTCACTTTTATTTTTTGGGTGGATATTTTCTTTGAAAAGCATAGACATGCACCATTAATAGAATCCTATTTTTTTTTACATTTCAAACACCCACTTTAGCCACTGACTCTTGCATTGACAGTCAATACAGTTTGCCTGGTTGCTGCACTGCATTATATAAAATGCGTAAATCTGTCCTAAACTTACTGTTTAGCACACAATGTGAGCAGCCTCCTCTATCCATGCGCACAGAGCATTCCATCTCTCACTGTGCATCATATGATAAATGCAGCTCCCTCCATACATGTGCCTACCGCTTCCCATCAATTACTGTGCAGCACACAATGTGAGCAGCCTCCAGATTCGATGTGCACAGAGCATTTTATCTGTGGAACTGCAGGAATTTATATGTGCAATCTCCTCCATGCCTGTGCCCACTGTTTTCCATCACGCAGTCTACAGTAAAGGATGTCAGCAGCCTTGTTCATCTACACACACACTACATTCCATCAGTCACTGCGCAGCACACAGTGTGTGAAGCCTCCGCCATGTACACACTAAATTCCATCACGGAGTACCAGACTGCGTGAGTGGCCACCGCCATCCATGTGCACACTGCCTTCCATCATTTACTGTTCAACGCACAATATGTGCAGCCGCATTATCCATGTGCACACTATCTCCCATCATTTACTGTGAAGCACAAAATATGTGTATCCTCTCCCTATCCATGTGCAGACCACTTTCGATTAAACACTCTTCGGCACACAATATTTGAAGCATCCTTTGTCCATGCGCCCACTGCATTCCATAACTCACTGTGCTGTACACAATTTGTGCAGTCTATGCCATCCATGCGCATGCCACTTTCCATCTCTTACTCTGCAGCACCCAATGTGTGCAGCCTCTGCCATCCAAGTGTCCACTACAGGCCATCAATCACTCTGCAACACACAATGTGTGCAGCCTCCTCCATCTGCTAGGGTTTGAGCCTCATGGCCTGCCCCTGTTTTTTCCACCTAACCGACAGGACCTCTCTCTGAGAGCCTGACCGGTGTAGAGCAGCTTTTCCTACTCTTTTAGGTGATCGGCTGTGTATGTAAAGGAAGAAGTGTGGCGCAGTGGCTAGGGTGCCTCACTCTGGACCAAAGGGTTCACAGTTCGATCCCCAGCAGCAGGTTAGCTCAGCACCATGTGACTCTGGGCAATAGCTTGCTTAATCTTCCCGACGACCCCCAGCGCCAGAACACCTTTCCGGTGGAAGCTGTGCACTTTAAAAATGCTGGTATTTATTTATGCTGCTGCTCTGACAGTTTCTAAGGTGATGCACTACCCCCAACCTTCATTGCAGCTGAGCTGTGGAATACACATAGAATGTGTATAGGCACACCGGGACCAGCAGCTAACTCCTGTGCATAGTACATCTCTCTATTATAACATAACATGGTGCTTCATGAATGCATGGAACAACTTTCTGCCCAAAGGATGAGATATTATCAGCATTTATTGCACTTAAATGTGAAAGCGTCCTTATGCTGATGCATAATCTAAAATCTACATCTGATCGAAGTCAGATGCTGCTACTAATGCGCCGCTTTGCCAAATTCTTGTGGGGTTGTACCTGCAGCGCCCCATTCTAGGCACCTGTAGCAGGCCTGTAAAGAGTACTGGAAACAGACCCAACTTACTAGCCCTCAAAAACCACTGAAGACACACCTGTTTTGCCAGCATCTCTAATTCAAAACAAAATCTGCTCTCACTGTCAGGGTAAAAAAGTTATGTACGATATTGCCTTGAAGCGCAATTTCCAAAACATTGGCATTTTAGGGTGGGTAATTATGCAATTTTGTGCTCCTCTACAATTAAAAGTCCACAGGGTCAACCATTCACCCTAGCTGTGTTAAAATTCAGTTTTAGAGTAAAAGTAACTTCTGCACGCTACTTATAATACAAGTTTGTAAAGGCCAGTTTCCACAGGAATAAGGTCATCAATGTTAGCAGATAAAGGAAGTTACGTGATTTTCTCCAGATACACATGATTTTTTTAAACTACATAAAACAGGAATATAATTTTAAAGTACCAGCACAAAAACGTGCTTCAACAAAAAAATGTTGCTTGAGAAACCCGATTCTTTCCTTGCAACTGAGCACACACCCAAAGTAGCTGTTTAGGACAGGCTGCAAGAGAGGTGCTAATCACGCATAAGAAAAGCGTCATTATCATGACAAGAGACGGTATGCAGAAACCGGCTGGAGACAGCCAAGACTTCCAGACTGGGGGATGGGACTGGCTGGAACAGAAAGCACGTCTGGAAAGTTAAAAGACAGAAGCTTGTATTTGGGTGTGACCGACTTGTGACTCTAAAAGCAAAAAGATTGGAACACATACACCTGAACGGAGGCACTCCTTCGTCAAAGCTTCCAGTTCAGAGCTGTTTTTTGCTAGCCACAATTCCAAATCCTTATGATTGCTCCCAATTAAAGGAATACATTATTTGCAGAGATGTTTTCACGCAGGTTTCTTAGAGTTATTCACTTTATTTTTTGTTGGTTAAACGGGTAATTCTGTGCGTCTTTTCGAATAACCTGCTGGCAGCTGATTTAGTTGCTGCTTCGCTATATTAAATCCCAGGAAATATGAGTGTACTAAGCCAACTCCTCTTCCTTTCCCTTCATGCTTAGGAAGTGCAGGGTTTTCTTAAACAAAATGCAAAACGCACAGCATTTTGGTGGCACAAGTGCATTGCAATAGATTTTCTTCCTTGCTAGGAAAAATGTTGAATCGTCGGAAAGGAGCTAGGAGGAAAATGTGACACTACAACAAAAATGGGAAATTAATTAATTTATCTTTTTATTCTGACACCTGTAGAATTGCATTTAATAGAGGGAAACAAAAATGCATGCGCCATGGTGGCAAGAAATGTAAGAGGGCAGGCAAAACAAACTCTCATTTATATTGTACAAGATAGCGTCTGCTAAGCTAAAATACAGAGACCAAGCACAATGCAGACAATTCAAAAGATGTTTGACAAACAGGAAAACTAAGGGAACACCATTTCCAGAGGACAGATGTAAAATTTCAGTCTGCAAAAAACGCGATTGCTGTAAAATGAAAAGGAGATCTGGACTTACAACGGTAAAGAAGGGACAATTAAGACACGTCTAGATTGAGTAGGACATGAGATCAACAGAGTAAAGCACATACATTGGGAATTTCATGGAAAAAAGAGAAAACACGGAAGATGCATGATGGAGAGCAGGAATTGCTGTTGACACATGGGAACATGCATATAGATCAAGAAGTCCTGTTGTAACAGGAAGGTCCCTTGCATGATTTGCGAGCATGCATACCTACCCTGCTGACCTTTTTTCTGCCTCAGTGCACACATCATTTAAGTGCATACACTGAGGACCCCTTCTAGTTAGTGACATTACAACCCATAGTGGGTGTCTGTGGTTTGAAGGAGCGCACCAAGCATGCCCTCTTTAGTGGGCACCCAGAGTGCCCTCCTTAATAAATGTTATCATTTCAGACTGGCAGTGGTGGCAGTGTGTAAGTGGAACAGGCTGATATGGCAGGGCTTGTACCTGTGCCTGTAGATGGGGGGAAAGTCTAATGACCTTGATGTGAAAAGTCATTGTTCCAGGACTTCTTGCTGACAAGTAGAAGCATTACTTCACAGTCATGCAGGAATCCCCGAAGACCAGGGCTTGTGTCCCTTACAACCAGCTTTTTAGCTAAGTGAGGTGATTACATCTGAGATCTGCTACTGACAAAACTGATGGCCTGCCATGAATGAGGAGTCAGCCTGCAGGCTAAGAGAGGGTCATTGGAGGTGTCCCTGCCATAGGGGTCTGCCCAAAGCAGAGTCCAGCTGTAGCCCCGATGGAGGAACTACCTGAAGGAAGTAGGCTGAAAAAGTCTACCAGCAGTGATTGCACTGCAGAGTGTTTGGGAGAAGTAGAGCTGCAGGACCCCAGGGTCAGCCCTGGATCCATGTCTACGAATTGGCATCCTAGGTCGCCATCACTTGGCATTAAGATGATCCTCGGCCCCCCGTTGGCCTAGAAGGTAATTGTGAGGCTGCTGGTGGAAACAGCAAGAGGCCTAGGGACTATGATTTGCCCATCACTGGTTGTAAGTCCCATCTAATTACTGATGGGTGCTGTGCTGGGCAACACTTCCCACATCCCGCAGCTGCATTAAGGCACTGAACTGTGCTTGGTGCCTTGATTACAAGTGTGTCTGTCACATATGACAATGCTTAATGTGTGTCCTGGGGATACTAGAGTCATTATTGTAGAATCTATTTTGTTCTTACAATGAACTAGTGTTACACATCAACTAACCGGCACACCTGCGACCATCTGCACTCGCCAAAATGACTTAAGGCGGAGGTGGGGCTGAGTGGCAGGGCATGACAGATGCTTCATATAGCATTCGCTTATCACTCAAATTGCTGCACAAGTTGAACATAATGTGGTGCTGTGTGAACAAGGACTGGGGATTAAACATTGCCTGTGACATATTTTAAAGGACCAGCAGAGGGATGTGAGAGAGAATCACCTCCATGCCCACTGAGAAACCGCTCACTGCATCACAAGTGTGCCTTAACTTGTCTAGATTTCCCGGAGTAGTATTGCTCTTGTAGACATGAGTGGGATTATATGCTGTTAGTGACTAGGCTTGCATTTCATATGTTTTATTTCAATGGTATCAAGTAGCAGTGTAATATGTTTTTGCTTTATAAATGTAAGTGTTGACTGGACAGACCATTATTAACGGGTATTGTGTGCACCTCCCTCAGTAAGCTTTCAACTGTTTAGCTCACTTCCCTGTTGGTTGACAGTGGGTTAATTAACAAGGTAAGGAAGGGTCTAGAGCAGCAAGGTTAGCAGCAAGCTAGATTGGCGAGCTGACAGATATAAGGGGTTCTCTTTGATGGTTCCAAATTTAAGGCACAGAAAAACCCACAAGAGAAAAGACTCGAACCAAAACGAGGACCAGAATAGTTCCGAGGACTTTATACAAAGACAGAAGCCTGACGGGAATGGGTTTCTACTGAGAAAAACATAGAAAAAAGAGTGAAGCACAAATGTCTTCAAGAGGAGTAATACATATGTGATAAAGTATCCCTGATGTACAATATAAAGATATGGAAGTCACAGAGGTTCCATTTCCCTATACAGGAACGAGACCAATGAGGCTCACAAGGCTTTATTTGCAGGACATTTTTGCATCAAAAAGGCACAGCACAGGTTAATTTTCCCATTTTACGTAGTCTGCGATTAGCCATGGGTTCCCTGGTACTTAAATTGGAGGAAACTTTTACAATGCTTTTGTGTAAATGGCCACATTTTGAACAGTTTCCTGAACCTTAGTAGGCTTGTTACCGTTCTCAAGGTTAGCTGGCGTGACTTCCACTTAAATGCTTCTTGCCTCATTGACAACTCTTTTCAATTTTGGGTATTTGAAGGAGGCAAGCAGATGACGATCATAAAGTTCTAACAGGAGAGTACCAAGAATAATGCAGCCTGGCAAATCCTGGTCCTTGTCTATGAAGTACTTTAAATTGAATGCAGAAGCTTTGGAAATGTACTTTTCTTTATCAAAAGGCAATGCAGGTATTGAAAATGGTTAGAAATATGAGCAAACTTTGGAAGCTCAAATAAAAAATGGGCTACGCAAATGTGCACAAGCTGGAGTCTTTGTGCTACGTCGGAGGGTAACCCTAAATGGAGAGCATTACCATAATCTATGAAGACCTATATAAAGGTTTGAATAATTGCACTATCCAGATTCTCGGGGAGATATGGCAGAAATTTCCTCAAAGCTTTCAGTGATTGAAAACAGAAAGAGGTGCCCTTTTATAATGAGGAAGAAAAGAAAGTTCTTTGGAAATAGCACTCCAAAGCTTCCAACAACTAGTGAATGATTTGTGATACTCCACTCACTAGAGGTTTTGTGAATGGATGCAATGTGAGGCATAACTATCTGTGAGAAATTAATGGACACAATCAAGGGCACATCCCATCACACCTACAGCTGCTACCCAAGATGGAGTTCCTGACTGTAGAAAATGTGACGGACGGATCAAGCAATGTGAGAGCTGCAGTCCCTTCCTGGTCTGAACCCATTCATAGCTCATTATTTATAGCCAACTAAGCAACTTCTGTCCCATAATGCTCTCCAACCCCAGCTTGGTTGGGGTTAAATAGATATTGTTTTTAAATAATTTCCGATAGTGGCATATCAAAAACCTTCTTTGCAATCTTAGGGCAGAATGGCAGCAAAGAGATATCATGATAATTGCCAGGAATAGCGGAAACAGTAGAATGAACTGGTTCACAAAATGAGGAACTAATAAAAGGGCCGAATCTTACGAAAAACATTAGCTGGACATCAGTTGTATGTGAACCTGATTTGATTTGTTTCATCACTTGAACACTTTGTTTAATAGACATGTACCTGGATAAAGAACAGTTCTGTAGAACGTGTTTCATCACTTGAACACTTTGTTTAATAGACATGTACCTGGATAAAGAACAGTTCTGTAGAACGTTTCTGCTTGTCAAGTGAATGGTAAGTGAGGAGGTGACACTGTTAGTCCTGCTCCCTGAGGGGCATCTTCCAAGCTTGTATTTGGACCCTAACACTCTGTATGCCACCGAATAAATATGTATAGTAAACTGAAAGGTAAAATTGTAAAAGAAAATATGCAAATTGTATGAACTACAATACGGTAATATTGTGAAAAGACAGCGGTAAATCACTCCATTCAGCTTTCCACAATAATATTGTTCATGATCACTAATCATTGCAAACACTGGAATATTTCAGGAAGAGATGCACTTATTAAGCAGTCCTATTGACTCAGGATCTGCAGTTCTGCAGCTAGGGATCAGCAACCTTGTTGTGAAGGAGGAGGTCTCAACTGGACCAATGGAAATATAGGATTTGTGTATCCACAAACATAAGGGCTCAAACCAGGACCGTTTAAGTCTTTCGCAGTGTCGTCTTCATCTGGCTAGAACCCAGGCTACTCTGGTGATGGTCTCTCTACAAAATGTCAGGGCTCAAGGGAAAGGGAACAAAATGATAAAAGGTAGAGAGGAAGTGTGTTTGCTAAGGAATCGCCACTCAGCTCACTTGCACATGTAGATGGTGGCTCTTTGTGCTAGCCTCCTGTATCCTCTATTGAGAAGAAAAGAGGCGTGTAGGCACTATGTACAAATCTCCTCACCTTTTGGTCTGGTTGGGGACTTCCATGCAGGCAAATTGGCAGCATGGTGGGTCAGGAGAGCTTAAGCGTGGTCTTCATGCATTTTCGTAATAGCTAGGACTCAGATCCACATTTTGGAACACCACAGCAGTGTTTAAGGACATTTGTTCACATGCATACTCTTCCCCGGGATGGAATGGAGCACCAGCTTGCATATCCAATTCTTGGCAGTGAGCCAGCACAGTCAGTTGATGAAGGTGCTTTTTTTTTTTTACAGTTTTTACCTTAAACCATCTTTTGTGTTAAGAGTAATATGTGGTAATGACACACATTACTCTCCTCTGAGAAGGCACTGTGTCAGTTGGTGCTTGCATGCCACATGCCATGTACAATCTCCAGGAAGCAACGGAGTATAGGGATGTCCTTGTTATTTATCGATGGGCCTACATCATGCCCTCATTGGTTCATACCAAAAGATGTTTGTGATTAGTCAAATGTAAAATTAATGATATGTTCACTAAGGGTTATGACAAACTACATTCTGCACACACTTGCTCCGAAGTTCGCAATCATTATCCAATGTCTCTTACCTGCATCCTGTTTGTCCCCACTTTTCATGCCCCATAACTTGTCTCCATTTTCGGTCTAATTTAAACTACTTTTTCTCATCCATATTGTTTCATTAACTTCCCTTACCACCGGGATTCTTGATCACTGTCTCATGCCTCGCCCTGCCTGTATGTCATTTGATACTCTGCATTGCTCTCCACGCGAGATTGTCAAGCTGACAGATATAAGGGGGTCTCTTTGGTAGGTTCAGCATCTGACAGCTCAATGTGGTACCTAGCCCAGAAAGCTAACCTGTTACCTCTTCCACCATTCCTCTCCTGCAGGACATTCAGTGCATGTGAACGAATGCATTCACTACAATGTACACGAAGAAGATACATGACTTCTATCACAAAGCAGGTGAAAAGCAGGTCATAGCTGTGCGCAGTGCACAGCATGACTGAGATGCAGGGAATGGCGGACTGAGCTGACAAAGGCTGGATGTGACTGGAAAACCATGTGATGAGCATCCATTTAGATTGCATAGCTGTGAACTCTAGTTAAGAGGGTCATATAAGGAGGGTATTATTGGCCATGCATTGTTCTGTGATGTGTTGGGTGAGTATTACAACAAACTACTAAAGATAATTGGACTGGTGCTGCTTCACAGCTGTTCACTCCTTCCAATGATCTGAGCCCCAAATCCATCTGCACAGATTTCTGACCAGCACGCTCTGCCAATCAACTGACCCAAAATATTTCCTTACCAAGAGCAGTTTTTCCCACAGCTCATGTACTCCACCAACCCACATCTTTCATGGAACCTTTCCCTTGCATTATTCCTTCTATTTTACTTCTATTTCTTGCTTGATGTTAAGCCCAGGGACATCCTGAAGAAAGAAATTGTGGATGGGGAAAAGGGATAAACTGAGCCTATGTAACTACTTTCAAGCAGTCTTGACCATTCTCTCAATCACCTACCTCTTTTTTCTGGGAGCAAAAAAGAAGTTTGCTAAAAGCAAGTGTATCAAAAGGCCTCCATACAGCAGGGCCAAGCTGCAGACACTGTTGCCTGCTTCAATGTCTCGTGTCGGGGGCGGGGGGCTGACCACCCAAACCAGAAATCCAAAATGAGGCTGAGCAGGTCTGGGAGAGGGCAACATTAAAACCTCTTCAGGCTTCAACCGGAGACTTTCAACAGTCTCTGCTCCTCCATGTGACTCCCACAGGGATTGTGAGCCTCCTCAAACCAGAATCTATATATGACACACTCTTTTCAACTGTATGCCACTCCACTCTACCCCACTCCACTCAACTGTATTCCACTGTGCATTACTGCACTGTACTGCATTCTAGTCTATGCCCCTCCACTCTACACCACTGAACTGTATGCCACTGCACTATATGCTATTTCAATCTATGCCACTCTAGTGTACGCCACTCCACTGTGTGCCCCTCCACTGTACACTACTCCACTGTATGCTATTTCAGTGTATGGTAGTGTATTGTACATTATTACACTGTATGTCACCCCACTCTAAGCAACTCTTCTATTCACTTCATTGTATGCTTCTCCCCTTATGCCGCTCAACTCTACCACCCTCCACTCTATGCCACTCCACTCTGATTCATGCTATTCCACTGTATGCCAATCTAGTGTATGCTAATCTACTATACAGCAATCTAATCTACGCTACGCTATTCCACTGTATGCAACTCCACTTTGCGCTATGCTAGTTCACTCTTCCCTACTCTACTGTATGTCACTCCAATTTATTCACCACCGGGTAAGCCACTTGACTGTACCCTACTCCACTGTATGCTTTTCCACTCTTCGGTGGTGCACTGTTCAGCAGTCAAATGTATGCTATTCCACTATGTGCCACTCCAGTCTATGCCACTCCCCTATCCACTATTCCACTTTATGGCATTCCATTGTAGGCTACTCTGCTGTGCCCCACTCCTCTGTTTGTAATTTCACTCTAACCCACTTCATAGTATGCCATTACAGTCAATGACACTCCAGTATATGCTAATCCACTCTATGCCACTCCAGTCCACACCATTCCACTGTATGTCAATCAACTGTATGTTATTTCACTGGATGCCACTTCACTCTATGCTATTCAACTCTACACCATTCCTCTCTATGCCCCTCCACTCTATACCGCTTCACTCAACACACTCTATGGCACTGCTTTTGACAACACTAAATACCACTCCACTGTAGCACACTGTACCTCACCCTTTTCTACTCTACCTCACTCAACTGTACAACACTGTACTCCTCTCTGTGTCATTACACTGCACACCACTCTTTGACAGTTTCACACACTCTACAACAGGCCATACCACTCCCAGGGGGTGGAAGATTCAGGGGAGGGTTTGGGGTGTTACACCCCCTTAAAATATCCATTCTGTTGTAAATGGGTACATTCTGTAGTAAATGGTTGGGTACAAGTGCTTTCAATTGATTTGGCAGAGTAAGGTGTCTGTTGGGTTTCACCTGGGATTTTTACATACACACAGACAAAAACACATGCACACTCAATCATGTCTCTGTTTTGAAGTTCTTACAAAATGCTGGTTAGTTTGAAAATATTATGTTTTAATTACTACCAAGGCACTCCTTCTTAAGCCCCCTCATGCCCTACTTCTCATATAATGTATTTTCACAAGATGCATAGCTTGATGTTGGGAAAAATAAAGGTTACCCCCTCAATGTTACCTGACCAAGCTGTGCCCCTGACCACCCAACTGTATGAGGCGTCACTCCTCTCTATAACACTTTACTCTACTGTACGCTATGCCACTACAGTGTAATACACTCCACAGCCTTGTACTATACGAGACACCACTCCACTGTATGACACATTCTTCTTGCATCAACTGTCACAATACATTTACTATAACTCCCCCTTTCTCCATGCACTAATCTTGCATATGTGGTACTGCGACAAGCAGAGCGGGTGGGGTCGTGGAATCTGCAACATGAGGCCCTGCACCTCTGGCCCTCCACCTTTGGACATGACTGGAACATCAGGACATTTTCCTGAGGGTGCAACATCTGGCAGGTTCTCTAAACGCCAGAGCAGATGAACTCAACCATCGATGTCTCATGGATCATGAATGGCGTGTTCATCCGTAGGTGGTGTAATGTCTCTTCAGAGATTGAGTAAAACCGTGGTTAGATCTGTTTGCTACTGTCGAGACCGCACAATGTCAGCACTTATGTACGCTGTAGTTTCCAAAGCAGCTCTCACTCAGAGACACATTTTATCTTGAGTGGAGCTCAGGACTCCTGTATGCTTTTAAGCTGATACAATGTCCAAAATTCTCAAGAAGATCAAGAACGACCAGGCCAAAATCATCTTAGTGGCCTCAGATTGGGCGAGGAGAGCATGGTATCACCGAGCTCCCGAGCACAAGTATCTGTGCTTCAATCAGGCTGCCCTAATGGAAGGAAGATCTCCTGTCGCAGCAACAGGGCAGGATCTGCACCTGAACCTGCAAACTCTCCATCTGAATCCACGGAGATGGAGCGGTGACAGATTTGACCTTACTCACAAAGTTTACTATATTCAAATCTGCTACACAACGGCTGAGAAGCAGCCCCTTGAGGGTTTACGAGCTCCTTTCACCAGAGATACAGCTGCAACCTGGTGAGAGGAGTCCCAGATCTGGATATCTATTGGGCTACTACGTGGGCTTCGCTGGCAAACACTACTGCCTAGACAGTCAGGTCTGTGTGGTGATGGGCATTTCACCTGTCTGTTCTCCAGGACTTCTTAATGCAACTTAGTACGCAGACCCACCTTTGGGGAGAGATTGCTTTGGTATCTGTTCTAAGGTAAGGAATCTGCGGCTAGAAGTCTATCAGCTGAACAAGGTACTTACCTTCATTAATGCCTATCTGGTAAAGACTTTACCTAGCCGCAGATTCCTTACAGACTCTCCCATCCTCCTTCATGCCCTCTCCCTAGCACACTGGTCATTCCACCTCAGTTTGGCTCTGTGCTTCTGGTGTGTTAGAACAGTCAAGAACGTGTGGTCAGTGCACTGATTTGGCGACTATTTAGACACTGTGCTTGTCAATTCTGGCGCAGACTACACCGACGATGCCATGCACCTACGTACACCTTGCTCAAATATTCTAAGATAAGGATTCTGCAGTGAAATATTATCTCTACCGCATAAGGTGTTATCCTTATCTGGGGGAATATTCTAAGATAAGGAATCTGCAGCTAGCTAGAAACTCTTCCTGATGAAGTGTTGTCGAAGGTAAGGTAATTGTTCTTCTCACAGTCATCATAATCACACATTATCACTGCAGGAACGTTAGAATGCCTACCATCACACACTATCTTTGTGGGGACCAGAGCATCACTCTAATCACACACAATCTAGAGTGAATTCAACATGATTATTATCACACACTATCTCTGTGGGGTATGGATATGACTACAATCACAAACTATCTCTGTGGGTACTTGGGCATCACGGTCATCGCTCACTGTCTTTTGGGTAGCTGGGCATCACAGTCATCAGACACTATCTCTGTGGGACATGGACATGACTCACATCACACACAATCTCTGAGAGCTTTTAAAATGACTATTATCACACAGGATCTTTGTGGGGATCTAGGCATCACTACCATCTCAGACTATCTCTAGTGACTTGAACATTATTATAATCACACACTATGTCTGTGGGGACATGGCAACAAAAATGCACTATCTCACTGGGGCATGGACATCACTTCCATCACACATGATCTCTACAGAGTCTTGAGCATGACTCTAATCACAGACTATCTCTATGGGCTCTTGAACATGATTATATTCACACGCCATCTCTGGGCATCACTATCAACACACTACCTCTTGTGACTACAACATAATTATCATCACACTCTATCTCTTTGGGGACTTATAAATGACTATTATCGCACACTATCTCACTGGGAGCCTGGGCATCACTATCACATTCCATTTCTGTGGGGACATGAGTATAGCTGTATTCACGCACTATCTCTGGGGGGCCAGGGCATCTCTCTAATCTCACATTATCTCTGTAGAACACAGAGATTTTCTTATGTTAAGCTTAGTTGCTATCTGCCTTAGCTTCCAGGGGTTGAGCTCAGGTTTAAAGTACTTAAACCTTTATTAGACCCAACATGATTAGTGACATTATTACTTGTGGTGGACTAACATCCACCTCAAATAATAATGCTCTCCCGAAAACTATAATCCCACATTATCACTGAAGGGACATGAGGATGCCGACCATTACACATTATCTCTGTGAGGACCAGTGCATCACTTTAAACACACACTATCTTTAGTGAGTTCAACATGATTATCATCACACTCTATCTCTGCGCGACATGGATATGACGATAATCACACAATATCTCTGTGGGGATTTAGGCATCACTATCATCACACACTATCTTTGTGAGGACCCAGCATCACTATCATCACACACTATCTCTGTGGGGATCCGGGGTCACTATCCTCACACACTATCTCTTTCGTGACCCGGCATCTCTATCATCAGATGCTATCTCTGTGAGACATATACATGACTTGCATTGCACATGATCTCTAAGGACACTTGATCATGACTGTAACCTCACACTATCTCTGTGGGAACTTGAACATGATTATATTCACACACTATCTCTGTGGGGACTAAGGCATCACTATCATAACATACCATCTCTAGTGACTTCTAAATGATTATCATCACACACTATCTCTGTGGGTACTTGAATATAATTATAATCACCTAGTATCTCTGTGGGGACTTGGGTATTGATATCATCCTATACTAACTTTGGGGTGCCTTGGCATCACTATCATGACACACTATCTCTGTGGGACATGGACATGACTGACATAACACATGAGCTCTACAGAGCCATGATCATGGCCGTAATCGCACACTATATCTGTGGGGACCTAGGCATCACTGTCATCAAACACAATCTCTAGTGACTGCAACATGATTTTCATCACACACTATCTCTATGAACCTGAACATGAATATACTAACGCAATTTCTGTGGGGTCTTGGGTATTGCTATCATCACTCACAATCTCTTTGGGGACCCGGCATCACTATCTTTGTGGGACATGGATATGACTGACATCACACATGATCTCTACAGAGACTTGCCACTCAAATACCCACACAAACACTGAACCTTAAAAGATTAATTACCACCCAAAAACCCATACCCATCCTAAACCCTAAAGGTACCCTTGCCACCCAAAACCCACACCCATCCTAAACCCTAAAAATTCAACTGCCAGCCAAAAACTAATATCCACTCTAAACCCTAAAATATACCTAACCATTCAAAAACCCATACTCACCCTAAACCCTAAATACTCCCTTGCCACTCTAAATCCAATACCCACCCTAAAACATTCCTTGCCACCCAAAACCCATACAAACAGTAAGCCATAAAAGATTCATCACCACCCAAAAACCAATACCCACCCTAAAACCTAAAGGTTCCCTTGCCACCCAAAACCTATGCCCACCCTAAACTCTAAACAAAAACCCTTACCACCCAAATACCCATATACACCCTAAAAAAAATTCTTGCCACCCAAATACCCACACAAACACTAAACCCTAAAAGATTAATTACGATCCAAAAATCCATACCCATCCTAAACCCTAAAGGTTCCCTTGCCACCCAAAACCTATGCCCACCCTAAACTCTAAAAAATCCCTTACCACCCAAATACCCATACACACCCTAAACTGTAAAAAATCCAATACCACCCAAAAACCTATCATCACCCTAAACCCTAAAAATGTGTTTACCATGTAAAAACACATACCCACCCAAATCCCTTAGTTCCCTTGCCACCCAAAAACCCATACCCACCCTAAACCCTAAAAATCGCTTGCCACTTAAAAACCCATACCCAATCAAAACCCTTAAAATTCTCTTACCACCCAAAACCCATAAAAATGCTAAACCCTTAAAAATCCCTTGCCACCCCAAAACCCATGCAACTGCTAAACCCTAATAAAATCATTATCGCCCAAAAACCCTTTCCCAACCTAAACTATAACATTTCCCTTGCCCCACAAAAACCCACACCCACCCAAAACCATAAAAATTGCCTTGCCACCCAAAGACCCAAACCCACTGTAAATCCAACAAAATCCATCCCAAATGATAAAAAAATTCCCTTGCCACCCATAAAACCCTTACCCGCCCTAAGCCCTAAAAAATCCCTTACCACCCAAAAACCTACACCCACGCTAACCCTAAAATTCACTTACCACCCAAAAACCTATACCTACCCTAAACCCAAACAAATCCCTTTCCACCCAAATACCCATACCCATCCTAAATCTAAAAAATTCAGTTGCCACCCAAAAACCCATACCCACCCTAAACCCCGAAAAATACCTTACCACCCAAAAAACTATGCCCACACTGAGCCCTAAAAATTACCTACCACCCGAAAACCCATACCCACCCTAAACCCTGGAAATTCCCTTGCCACCCAAAAACCCGTACGCACCCTAAACCCTAAAAAAGCCTATATCACCTAAAAGAACATTTCTATGGTAATTTGATGGCACAACCTTTTATCCAGAAACAGTAAGAACGCCTATAGCTTTAACTTATATTTACATTTAGGTACACATGTTGACTGAATGCCAGTGTTTGTGTGTTTTTTAAATATATTTAGAAGCAGGTCGTTTATAGTGCAATTGCCGCCTTTTTCTTATGAGATGCCCTACTTTTTATAAGCTCGTCCTATAAGCAGCACTTCTTTTAGTTAGAAAATCTTTCAGAGCATCAGTCTTTCCACATCATATTGCTCTTCCCCAAGTCAACGACATATAATCGTACAGTACTAGGCAGTGTCCCTGCCTTTTAAAAAAGGTGCATTGCTACTTCTCATATCACCAACCCCCATTATTTACCATCATTTTTAGACCACAACAAATTTAAATAAAGCAGGAAAAGTCACATAATTTTGGGAACTTTGCTCTACTCTTGCTCTACACTTGCTAAGCAACATTTCCAAAATTGCACCACTTCACATACTATTGTGTCATTTGCAGCAACATTTTACTGCAAGTACATGAGAATAATGCAAATGTTGTGACCATGAACGGCTATTGCTTGCTCTGCCTGTGTTTTTCATGCTATGTTTTTACCACAGCGCATATTTTGTGCTCCAATATCCCACTCAATGATGGATTCTCATTATGAGTAATTGCATGTGATTTTGCATAATTTTCCAGAAAATGTGCATTATTATGTGAAAACAAATTTATCATGCCCAGCCTTGATTTAGGCGACTGCTGCTTGGGCAAGCATCTGGCGGATCGCTGCCATTGCTCCACGCCACCCCCGCGTCACCAAGGCAACCCCTGACGCTTTCTCCGTTCATCTTGATTACAAAAGCATGATTGGTTCTGCATGGTTGTCCACGCCCACTACCACACTTCGCATTGGTCTACGGAGAATGTATCGTAACTCATTCTCACAAAGTCACCCCCGCATTACCTAGGCGACTCCGGACGCGCTTTCACACACGTGACACCAACCACGGGCGGGTCCGTTAACTCGTCCGCCTTATTTGGGCATACTCCGCTGCTGGGGCAATTCCATTGGCCTTTCGCTGCAGCCATGACAAAATCAGGCACTGCGCTGCATGCATCATCCTCACGTCCGCTCGGGACACCGGAAACAATACACCAGGAACCATTTCTCAGCCGTAATTACTCCCCGCTGACTCCAATTAAAGCCTCAAGCACACTACTTAAACACTGACCCCGCAGCCTCATTCCTACATTCGGGAGGACCGGGAGCAACACCGTAGGCTGAACGCGGGACACTTTTCCTGAGACAGTAAGAGTATGAATGCAATTTAAACTGTAACTGGACCCCTCTGGTTCGTTACTGTGTGAATGAGCGTGTACTTTACTCGCATGTGGAATTTCAAGGTTCCTTAAACCGGATGATAATTCCCTGATGAAAACTGTGATTTACCTTCTCTCCCTCCAGAATGAACAGGAGTGTCCCCTCCCCCTCCCCCCATGTGGCAAGTAGTTGTCTCAACTAGGCTAAGACCCACGAGAGCATTTAGACTCTCGATTTGTTTGTGTACACACATAGAGTGGCACAAGTCACGTGAATAGTCACTCACATTAAGGAATTTACGCATGCGCTATTTCTTTTTATTTTTTGTCTTTAATGTTATGTGTTTTTGACCCATTTCTACAGTTATTACACAATTGTTTGTTCACTCCTCCCTATAGGCTTGACGGTTGGAAGCAAAGTAGGAAGCGGAGTGCGGCCCTCGCCACACCCGCGCAGTGGTACTTTCTTGCTACCTGTTGGTAAGAACGGAGCCCCAATTCAAACTTAGGTCCTGATGAATGCCCTGGACCCGCTCGGGCCAACTAGGCAGAAACATGTCGACCTTTCACAAGACGGTTAGGGGACACTAAATACCCCACCCACCGTCCTTTTGTTTTTAGCATCATATAGTTATTGGCCACATTAAAATTCTTTTCTGGTAACTATAATGATTTTTAACTTCACGTTCCACCTCACGGGCCCCCACTCTTTAGTTTAGAAGTGCATCCCTGTCTCCAGGTGTATGCCCGCCCTCCATCAAACGAAGGTTTTGGAGGGCGAGGACTGGCCGATGATGAAGCATGACACCAGGTGGTGTGTGAGATCAGTCCGTCACTTTTTGTGAGATGTCCTAACTCACAATAGGTCTATAACTGTAGTAGGGTCACACTTCACTAGGAGCAGCTTTCTGTGGTAATCAAAACAAATGTATCCACAAAGACACAATTAATAATGCAAAATTATCCTTAACTGAAACATCTATGTCAATAGCAACAATAACCCTATTATTCAGAGCTGTCTGTCTAAGGCTGCAACAGAACATCTCCAGCATTCTTTGTGTTTTAAAATCAACCACAGCTAGATAATGTCAAAGCCTTGGGAGGCTCACTCTATGGAGCAGAATGGTGGGGCTTACAGCAGTCCAGTGGTCTCACTTTAATTGGAAACACATGTTTGATATTCCTGATTAAATTTCCCCAGAGCACCCACTAGTTCCATTCCTTTAGACATAGGGATGAAAAATTTATCTTCAACGGCAAACATCAGAAACCTGCTAGCTTGACGGAGGTTGTGGTACACCAAGGAACTAATATCATATCATATTCAGCCCTAGAAAAGATCAATTCTCTTGATAGGTAATGTAAAATCCTGTGGTTTAGAAGTGTGTGGTCAATTCTAAGGTTACTTAACTTTGAAGTGCAATACAAAGACAGGATGAACTTCCAACCACTATCTAAAGAACACTATCCAATGATACATTGGAATACTGTGCTAAAGAACCAAATTACTAATTCCTGACTCAGAAATTCCTAACTGTAGCCTTTCTGTATTTTAAATGTACTGGTTTTTATGAATGCTATTTTGACTTTATTACTCTCCTAGTGGCTAGTTAGTTATATGTAGAATTTACACTTGGATCTCTTTAATTCAGTGGTTTTTGTTCCAAACGATCAAATGCATGCTGCCTGTCCACCACTTTGCCTTCATGTAATTCGCCAGATGAAAAAATGGCTTATCTTCTATTCTTTTGTGCAGCGTATAAAAATCCCAGGAGGAAGGGGATAAGAAGGATTTGCCATTCTATAGGGGTAACGCAACAAGCAGAGGCATTAAGGCTATTGAGATAAGACACTGGTGAAGCCATTGTATCCAGTCTGTCAAAGTATCTCCAAATGGTTTGATGCATGAGGAGAAAGATCATTGACAGGTTGGCTGTTCAAGAATAATGTTAAAAAAAAATTCTGAAATAGGACGAATATTATCTTATGTTTATATTTAAGTTTTATCAGTAGAATCAGAGTTATGAATTTGTAAATTTTAAAGTAAAAAATAGTGCTTAAATGTTCAAAGCACCAACTGTGGGCATATAGTCGTGCACGACCAGCTCAAAGTCAAAAGTTAAGGCCGACCGCAATGGACCACAGTTTGGATACAAGAAGTGGATTGGACCGCGTCTGAACTTACCTTCGTATTTAGAAGAATTTCTGAAGAAAAATGTCTGAGAAGTTAAATCTCAGCTGGGCAAGGCAGGCAAGGGTGTCCAAAGAGGAGGTGTCGTTTTCCTGGAGCTGTTGGACGAAGTCACAGTGAAGATTCCTACTTTCAGACTTGGGGTCAAATATATCAAGATTTGACGCAGCACAAAGCAGCAAGACAACATGCACTGCATCAAAAGGAGAGGGCAGGAATGTGCCATATTTATAAATACTTTGCTCATTGCTGCTTTCTCACTGTGCTGGTGCATTATGTGCTACCTAGCGCCAACGCAGGCACCTTTATTTCGTAGTGAAAGGGTGCCTGTGTTGCAGGACAGATTGTTTTTATTGAAGAAGGGCCATATTCCTGCACAGAGGCAATCCTTAGATCCATTGTCATCTTTCTAAGTATACTGTATTCTGAACAAACAAAGAGAAATAAAGATCTTTCTCCTTGTTGCACCTCTACCAGGAAGGCATACAATTTTGACGTATCCTCAGGTTTACTTGTCATGGTAAATTTGGGAATGTTCCAGTATATTTGGGTAGATGCATGGGAACACCCAAATGCCACCCATGAAACAACTTTCTGGCACTGACTAACGCAAGGCAGTGACTTACACAGCTTTGCATTACTCCAGATTTACCAAGCCACACAGGGCCACGTAATATGGCCTTGCGTGGCTTGTTAATTCTGACTCAAGGATTGCATTTCCATTTCATTGCCCTTGAGTCACCCTGCGTGACGGAAGGGCATGCAATTCTTTGGCAAATCTGGGCCTTGGTTTTTTGGGGGGGTGAGTCGAACATCTAAAGCAGAAGAGGCTGCAGCTGTGTCAGATGAGGGCTCCAGGAGGTTGCATAGCAATGGAGAAGATTGTAAGGGAGCTGCCTCAAAGTCAGGCCGACCGGAAATGCACCTTGGGCAGATCAGTGAGAAAGGCACGTTGGTCTTCTCTCAGTCCTCAGGTCACTTGTGGGTAGAGAATTTTTTAAGTCCCAAGTTTTAGATTTGAGGCATCTGCTCACCTTCAGCACCACTTCTAAGGATCCAGGACTGTAGGAGAACCACTCTGGGGGTCACGTCTCGCTCAGGTTGGATCTAGGTTCAATATGGTTGTCATTGGGTCATTTGAGTGCATGGTCAGTCGGAGGGTGTTTTTCTGGATGATGGCGATGCTCGGTCGGTCGATGCAGTCCTTGCGAGTGATTTTGTAGCCATCAGGAATGGTGATGACGATGTCCAGTCCGGATCAGGGGTTGATCAAGGTTTCTGTGAAGAAGGTGATGTCGGGAGAGGTGACGCCCTGGCTCTAGGCATAGTCCAGGCACGGACGGGTGCAGACAGGCCTGCCTTGGGTGTGCCAGCGGTGCAGCCGCTCGGCGGCTGCCATTAAGTTGTGCTGGGGGGCTGGGCAGCTGGGAGGCAGAAAATGCAGGAGCGGGAAGGGTCACTGGAGAGGCGGGCAATGGGGATCACAGCAACAGGGACAAGGGAGGCAAACAAAGGAAAGAAAAAGGTAACAAAGGAAAAAGCTGAAAAAAGGCAGAAATCAGAAAAGAGAGGCAGAGGGACAGACTAGCAGCAGAGCAGTTAAGCTCTACCACTAGACCACCAGATATGAGGCGCAGGCAGGGGCCTGTGGGTGGAGGTGGGCCTCAACCAAGGGTCAGCAGCAGCAACAGGGGCAGCAGTAGCCACCAGGCCGAGTTTCCCTGTGAAGGGAGCAAGTCCACTAGAAGGTCAGTGTTTGTTACTTCCACTCCAATCTAAGTAACAGTAGTGAAAGTGTTGGACTTCAGAGGGGTTCAAATGGCAATTTCCACTCCAGTCTAAACAACAGTAGGGAAGGTGTTGAACCTCTGAGGGGGTCAATTTTCCTATTCCCATTCCACCCTAAGCAAAAGCAGGGAAAGTGCTGAATTTCGGAGAGGTTAGATTTACTATTCCCACTGCAATGTAAGCAACAACTGGGAAAGTGTTGGACTTCGGAGGGATTAGATTTGCTATTCCCACCCCAATATATACAAAACAGAAGGAAAAGTATTGGACTTCAAAGGGGTTATATTTCCTATTCTCACTCCTTCCTAAGCAACAGTAAGGAAAGTGTTGGCCTTGGTAAGGGCTATATTAACTATCCCCACCCAATTATGAATGAATGAATGAAAGTATTTTGATTTGTAAAGCGCCTGATAACTCCAAGGGAGTTTCCCCACACTGAGCAAAACTCAGGCCCCGGCGAGTCTGGTGCAAATGGACTTCTAACTCTGTCTAAAGAGCCAAGTCTTCAGGTTCTTCTGGAAACTTGCCTCAGACTGTTCAAGTCTTAGGTTGATCAGCATTGAATTCCATAGCTTTGCTGCACGCAGCCCAAATGAGCAGCCCCTCAGTCTTGCAAGGCGTACTCTGGGGATCACTGTCAGCGCTGCTTCTCCAGATCTAAGCATTCTGGAGGGCGTATACGCCTTGATCAGGGGGAAGAGATAGCTGGAACCCCTCTGATACATTATCCTATGCGGGAAGCACAGGGGTTTGTACGCGATTCTGTGTTTAACTGGGAGCCAGTAAAGTTCGGCCAGACCGTGTCTAATAGGGGACCATTTCGGTAGTCTCAGAAGCATCCGTGCTGCAGCATTTAGTACTCTTTGCAGCATTGCTACCCTCCCTAAGGATGTGCCCAGATATAGCACATTGCAGTAGTCCAGCCGCGACATCAGCAAGGCCTGCACTACTGTTTTTTGAGCTTCTGCCGGAATTAGCCTCAGGAGCTTCTTTATTAGTCTCAGCACCCTGAAGCGCCCACTGTGGTCCTGATCTGACCGTCAAACGACAGCTGGGAATTAAAAAGGATGCCTAGATTTTTCACTTTGGGTTTTGAGCTCGGGGTAGGGCCCATATCAGCCGGCCACCATGCCGAGGACCAGATGGAGAAGAGTTAAGAACAATGGTTCAAGGATGGCCCAAAAGGGTCCAATAGAAAAGGTGACCCAGGCAGGGTCACTTGTTTTTTAAGATAAGTGAAATCAATTCCGTAGGGAGCAGGAGACAAAGTACGTAAAGGGTCATGTAGGTCAAAAGATAGCAGGTATTTATTTAAACAAAGTCAATTTTAGAATGCTCACAAAATAAGAAAAGCGTGGTGTGAAATAGTGATAGTAGTTTTAAAAAGACATCGCATTGACAACAATATAGTAGTTGAATTCCATAATTGATCTTTACAAGTTATAAAGAATTCATGTTGTGGGGTGGTCGACGGCGTTTCGAACCCAATTATTGGGGTTCATCTTCAGGACAGTGGTGAGCATGCTGAAATTAAAGAGGGGGGAAGGGGGATGGGAACACATTTGTTTAAGACCCTGTGTATATGTAAACAAACACATTACTGCATACATTCTAGTAAATACAACAATAGCTCCCTAGAAGGAAAAAAGGAAAATAATTCTTACATTTGGTAGGCATTATAATCATGCATTTGAAACAAATTATCAAGAATTAGTGCTTGGAGTCCATAAAAAATGACAAAAAATTGAGTCAAAAGGCGAGAGGGCAAAATTGCAAAAGTAGGTATTTGTTTAAATTAAATTAAGGGATGACAACGTATGGCGCTAGATTTTACCAGCTAAGACATGGCATTTCAAAAAGAGTAACAGGTGGTGCTAATTAGATGAAGTCCGGTGCTGGGAGCAGTCACAAAAAGCAGCTAATTAAATAAACTTGGTTTACTACTGGCAGTGAATCCGAAGCAAGCACACTATAAAAAATGAAGGCACAGGGGTGACTTGCTTAATTCTATTCGAAAAAGCTGTCAGTGTTACAGGGATAAGTGAGGGAAAAAGGGGGCTGAATTAATCTGTCTAACATGGATGAAACAGGGAGCACATGTGAAAGCATTCCGGCAAAGAACCATGAAGTGTCTAAGGTCAAATGAGGGGCAAAACACTTACTATTTTGAAGTTAAACTGCCCGTAAAGTTCCTAGAGTCTCCAAAGTGGGAGGCAGGGGCTTCAAAGGCTGTATTGAATGAGAGCCAGAGTGTGGAAAAATTAACTGTAGTTGGGAAATGAATAATGGGATGGGTGTGAGGGATTTAAACACAAGTGAGAAACTTACTTAATTATTTGAAAACAAGCAGCTTGGCAGTACATAGATCCGCCTGGAGAATGTAATTCTGAAATGTAGAGAGATGTGAAATATGAGCTCCATAGGTGATGTGCTCTGCGAAGTTATTATTAGCTCAGGGGAAGAGACCGGAGAAAACTTACTTCTTTAGAGGGGCGACAGGGCAGTGAATGGGAGCCTGAGGCCGAGCAGTCAGAGACGTCCTGCAGCTGTTGGGGCTGGCTGATGAATGCGGAAATAGCGTTGCTTGCCTGTGTGTTTTATAGTAGGGCTCAGCTGGAGGGAGCCTCGGGGCAAAGCTAATTAGTGAAAGAATAGCGCACGTGAAGTTAATTGTTTAAAGGAACCTGCAGCTGAGTGATTCAAAATAGGTGTGTTGTAATTCTGCCTCTAGTGGATTTATCGGTAGTGAATTAATGAAAGTAAATAAATAGGAGAGTTTAAAGTTTATGCAAGAAGCATGTTAGGGGTTTGTAAACGAAGGATAGTAACAATTAATGAATTTTGGGCTGCAGGGAGGGCCATATGGACTAATCTGAGTCAGCCTGGGTTAAACAGTGACCAAAAATGCACACAATATAAAAAGGGGAATGTAAACATGAATGAAACATAATAGTACATATATTCAGTTTTGCAAGGATTTCTAAGTGATACTAGAATGTGCGTAGTATAAAAGGGAATGTAAACATGAATAAAACATAATACATATATTTAGTTTTGCAAGGATTCTAAGTGATACTAGAATCTGTATGCTGAGAACAAAAACTTGAAGAATGTCTGTCATTCTGTGGAGGGTAGTCTGTAGAGACAAGAGTTTTTTAGAGAATGGCATTCCATTCCTCAAAAGAGTTCAATCCATTTTCGATAGTCCGACATTTGAAAATCCATTTGCATTCGAGGCGGTTCAGGAGTTGTTGTTGATTTCCACCTCTGTGACTTGGGAGCAGGCTGTCAATCACTTGCCAGGTGAAGTCTGTTTCTGAGTGTCCTTTTTCCATGAAATGTTGCACAAGTGGCGCTGTTGTGATCTTGCATTTGATTCTGCTCCTATGTTGGGCAATTCTGGATTTGATCTTTTGTGTGGTCTGGCCAATATACCTCAGTTTACAGGGACATTCAATGCAATATATTACATTTTGTGAATTACAATTGGTGAAACATTGCAATATGTGTTTAGAGTTCTCAAATTCAAACAGTTTTGTGTTACTGGTGGACTCACATGCCATACAGTTATTACATTTATAGTGACCTTTCAGTGGTGGTAGGTTGAGAAAGGAGTGTATAGAATGGTCTTTAGTGATCGGTTTTTGGGCTCTCACTAAATGATCCCTGATGTTCCGTCCTCTTTTAAAGGAGAAGAGAGGTGTGTCTGTGACAAGGTCTAGAGGGGCAAGGACTTTCCAGTGTTTTTTTATCATTCTCGTAACTTTGTTGCTGGCCGGGCAAAAAGTAGTTACGCACGTGATTCTGGACAAGGGCGTTTTTTCTCTGGGTTGAAGGAGGTGTTCACGGTGGGAATACCAAGCGCGTTTCATAGAGCGTTTAACTAAACGTCTAGGGTATCCTCTGTCAATCAGTTTTTTGCAGAGTACCTCCGATTCTTGGAAAAAGTCTTCTTTGAACTTACAGTTCCTTCTGATTCTAAGGAATTGCCCATAGGGCAGGCCGTCTCGCAGTGCCCTTGGGTGTGCGCTGTTGTATTGAAGGAGAGTATTGCGCTCGGTGGGTTTTGTAAATAGAGTTGTGTAGAGTTCTCCATTGGCACTTTTTATGGAGACATCGAGATAGTCTACCTTAGTGTCGTCATAGTTGTGAGTGAACTTAAGGTCGGGTTGGACATTGTTGAGCCAAAGGCAAAATGCTTCTAGTTCAGTATTTGTGCCAGACCAGATCATAAAAACATCATCTATGTATCTGCGCCATGTACGTATTTTGGGGAGGAATGGATTCATACAGTTAAGAATGGTACTTGTCTCTATATCGTCCACAAACAGGATCGCAAAATTGGGAGCAAAAATTGCCCCCATCGAAGTGCCCTTACATTGTCTGTAGTATTTGTTGTTAAATTGGAAGTAGTTTCTAGTTAGGGCAATTTCCAGGAGTGAAATGATGAAATCAGTCGGTACCTGGTGTGGAGCTGGACGGAGGTTCAAATGTTTCTTAATGACTTCTATACCTTTGTTTTGGGGTATATTCGTATATAAAGACTCAATGTCCATAGTGACAAGGAGTTCAGTTTGGGAATCAAAAGGTTGTGATTCAATGAGATTAATTAGGTGTGTGGTGTCTTTCACATATGGACCAGATGGAGGGCTGATTCCCCACCACCAGCACCTCTGTTTTCTCTGCATTCAACTTCCGGCAGCTAGCCCCCATCCAAGTTGTTAGGTCAGTGAGGTCAGTGAGGCATAGTTTAAAGTTGGTAGCGGACCTCTCATCAACATTAGATAATGTAATCATAAGCTGAGTGTCGTCAGCATAAGACACCATCTTCACCCCATGGCTCTGGATAGGCGCTAATAGGCGCAGGTAAAGATCGAAAAGAGTAGGGCTCAGTGCCGACCCCTGAGGCACTCCCCTCTGCAACTGGATAACATCCGTGGAGTATGGCTTCTGGATGACCTGAAACGAGTGTTTATGAAGGAAGTCTGCAAGCCAATCAAAGGCTAGACCCCTAATACCCTGTGTCCACAATCAATCTAGTAACACAGTATGCAAGACTGTTTCGAAGGCTGCCCTGAGATCCAGCATAACGAGAGCCCCAGATTTCCCTTCGTCAGCCACCTTGCGTAGTAACTCTGTGGCCAGAAGCAGGCCCGATTCTGTACTATACTGAGGCCTGAAGTCTGATTGGGTCTCGTGTAAGATGTTCTTCTCAGTGAGGAACTCTGTCAATTGTGAGTTGACGTGCCTTTCTGCCAGTTTAGCCACAAAAGGTAGGAGAGAAATGGGGCAAAAGTTCTCTGGTTTAGAGGGATCCAGAGAAGGTTTTTTTAGGAGCGGGATCACCATGGCCTGTTTCCACTCAACCGGGAGTCGCCATCCTCGCATGACATGTTGAGCACCGCACAAAGTCTGGGTGCCAATGCGGGCATCACCAGTTTCCAGATAGCTGGAGGCGCAGAGTCCAGTGGAGAGCCAGATTTGATTTTAGTCACTAGAGAATCTAGTTTTTCCACTGAGATGCTCTCAATCTTGAAAACGCCATCGAGGAGAGGTTCAGAGTTTCTCATCGAGGGATGGTCAGAGTTGTTGACAGCACCCGGAAAGGCGGCGTATATCGCCAAGATTTTATCCGAAACAAAAGAAATGGGCAATCTTATTGCAGCTGCTCCTGCTGGGGTCCATGCCCGCGGATACCGTATCCAGAGAGATGAGGGATTTCACAATCCTAAAGATTTCCCACGCTGCATTTTTGGCTGCATTGATCTTCTGTGAGTAGAAAACTGTTTGTTACACCCTGATTTCTTTATGGTATTCTTTTAGCAAACGTAGGTAAGATTCTTTGTCTTACGGACAGTAATACTTCCTCCATTTACGTTCTAAACTGTTGCAAGATGTTTTAGTTTGTGTGAGGTCCTCTGTGAACCAGCCTGCTGAGGGTCTGGACCGTGGAGAATTAAATGTTCTGCACGATACTATCCTATCTAGTGCTACCTTTAACCATGTAGTAACTTGCAGGTTGGCGGCCTGTGGGCAGTTTTCTAGGCAGGAAGGACTATGATTCATGGCAGAGCTAAGCGCCTCCTGACTGATTCTAGTTCAGTTTCGAATTTTGAGGTGGGGAGCCTGGGTGGGTTTAGGTAGGTAGTGGGTATCCAGAATCTAGAAGGGGATAGCATAGTGATCGGACCAGGCAATAGGAATCGGGGTGTTGACTTTCACCAGCTCTGGGTTTGCAAAAATGGGGTCAAGAGTGTGCCCCCAGATTTGGGTGGGTGCCTGTACCAACTGCGAGAGCTGAAGCCACTTTTGGTCCTCCATTAAATCTACACTATTATGTGAGGTTGGATCTTCAAAGTGTAGGTTAAGATCCCCTAAAATTATGAACTTAGAATGTTGAATGGCAAACGACAGAATCATGTCCAGAAGTGCTGAGAAAAAAGCAGCAGCTACTCCCGGCGGCCTGTAAATCAACAGGCCATTGAGAGCACTGGCCTGAAATCGCTGGAGAGAAGGAGGCTGCTTCTGCCCCACTGATATGGACTTCAGACAGACTGCAATGTAGCTGTTGCTTGTGTATAACCGCCAACCCGCCCCCATCCCCAGAGGTCTATCTAGTTTGGTTATTACATAGCCCCAAGGAACTGCGTCTACAATGTCTAGGGCGGACTGCGCATGAAGCCATGTTTCCACTAGGAAATTGGCAGTCATCTGTCTCTCCACAATCAGGTCTGCAATTTCAAATCTGTGCTTTAGGAAGAAGCCACTATTTAATAGGAAAAATTGGCCTTTCTTAGGGTTGTTAGGGGAGTTTATCATTATCGGGCATGGCATAAAGGATCATCTCTCACAGGAATTTTGTGCCAGCTCCATCTGAACTGAATGCAGACAGATCGCATAGCGCTCTTGGTTCAGAGGGTGTAGCCCATTTGCGGAATATTGCACCAGACCTGGCCTTCAATCGGCAGGGTTTCTGGCACCGTCCTGGTGAGTACGGCTTTCCATTGGCGCGCTGAAGCGCAGCCGCTCCAGGCTTCTCTTTTTATAGCCTGCGTGACTAGAGCGCTGCAGGCCAAGATGACATCCCCGCTCCACCTGACGGGAGCCCAGAGGACCGTAATTGACAACGTGAATCCGGAAAGAGAGCCACAAGCCTCAATCCCCTGCAGTCTCCCGGTAAGCTGAATGCTCTTAGTTTGCACACAATGTTAAATTCAATATTAAGGAAAGCTGTAGGGAAAGTGTTGGAGCTCAGAAAGGTTACATATACCATTCCAATAGTCATTAAAAAAAATAAATTTAAATACCTAAAAACATAAAATGATTAACCATAGTTAAACTAGAAAATATATATTGTATACATTTTAATAAAATGCACAATTTATGATAAAAATACAAAATAAACGTATAATTAAATGAAATATTTAAATAAACATACGTAGAATTCACTTTTCTCGCTACTACTGAAAAACCCACAAACACCAACAAGATAAATTAAAAAAATAAATAAAACAATAATAAAATTAAAATAAATGAAACATATAAAAATAATAAATATAATATACACACACTGATATATATTAATAATTATTTCTAGCATAGTCTAAATAAAAAATATTTCATTATAAATATTCAATGAAAAAATTATGATTTATGAATTAAATATATAAATAACAAAAAATTAGTAAAGAAAACTATTTTCATTGAAATAATTTCTCACCCTATTCCCCTACAAACTGACATGCTGCTAAATTAGCTATAACTAAATATACTATACATAATATCAATTAAATATCTAAATGGATGATTTGTTGTTGAAAATTGATTGTATAACTGACTGATTAAGTGTATCTTAGTGAATACATGGCTTAGTGAGTAATGTTTAAATATGTAAATATCTGTATCAGTCTCTCACTTTGTGTATAAGTGGCTGCATGGGTTGGTGAGTAGCTACATGAGTGTCTATATAGGTTATTAGTTGGTTTTTTGAGTATCAGTATGAGTGTCTGAGTGTCTGTATGGTTCGGTGGGGGGTATTACGTAGTGCATAGGTGCATGAATGAGTGACTCACTGTTTGTATGTGTTGAAGACAACATGTGTGCAGGACTGTATGGGTGGATGAGTGTGTGCATGGGTGTGTTAGTGAGTGAATGACTGTCTCAATAGTGTCTTTATGAGTAACTACATATGTTTTAAAATAGTATATGTGACTATTGGTGTATATAAGGGAGTATATGTGAAAGTGAGAGATTGAAAGAGTTCCTGTATGAATAAGTATGTGTTTCTATAAGTGATTGTTTAAAAGACTAAGTATGTGTAAGTTTCTTGGGTGTTGGAGGTGCATGAACAGTAGCGACTGCCAGTAGGTAATATGTATGTATGTATATATATACACACATACACACAAAGATACAGGTATTTATAGAGTGTGAGCCTGGTTAGTTAGAAAGAGCCCCAAGAGCAGGTATAAAGAATACTTTCAGAGAAAGAGCTTTGTGAGGAGAGGACCATTTCATTCTTGAATTATAGAGACAAAAATTATAAAGATGTGCCAGTTCTTAAATCAATTTCTCTATTGTAATAATCCTAGTGTCAGAACGAATCAGTATGGGGAGTTTATTACAATCAGAAATGCAGTTTTATCTTCTTAATGGAGACTAGAGTTGATAAGATGGGGGCTAGAAAAGAAAATGAGAACTCTGATACTTGGATGTTTAAGGAAGTGTAAACTTTCCTGGATGAACACAGTTGAAATCAGTTTATTTATTTATTTATTTTACAGATTTATAAAGCGCATGGCTGCCCGTAAGCGTCCCAGCGCTAGTGATAAAGAACCAGGTGCGAGGGAAGCATTACGGGAACAGCCAGGTCTTGAGTGCCCTACGAAATAACAGTAGGTTAGACTGGGCTCGGATGTCTGAGGGCAATGAATTCCATAATTTGGAAGGATTATATGCAAAAAGTCGACCTCCAGAACGGGCTTTCTTGATTCTGGGTACAGATGCCAGGCTACAGCATGAAGAGCGTAATGTTCTCTTGGTGGTATAGGGAGTGATAAGGTTTTTTAAGATGGGTGGAGCCTTGCCATATAGAATTTTATGTGTCGTGCAAAGTGCCTTAAATTGTATTCTCTCCTTGATCGGCAGCCAGTGCAAGGCGTTCAAGGCAGGTTTGGCTGAACAGCGACGATGGGTTCCTGTGAGAAGACGGGCGGCGGTATTTTGTACTATCTGGAGTTTTGATAGAGGGCATTGCCGTAGTCAAGGCGGGACAGCACAAGGCCATGAATCAAATGTTTTTGTGACTGTGTTGGAAGTAATTCTGCATTTGAAGTGGGATTCATAGATATGGGATAATTCCAGTCTATCTCTAGTGGTGGCTTGAGTACCACTATTATCACATCATATAATCTCATGTACCTATATAAAGTGCACATTCACACCTGAGGGTATCTTGTTGCTTAATATCATATGTTTTTTTATCCAAATAAATAATACTCATTGTATAGACCTTGGAAGAAATAAAGGCTGAGTGGTAGCACCAGGATTCAAACATATGAGAGAGTGGTCAAACACATATCCCTCAAGTGGATTAATTCATTTAGTAAGCCACCAGACCAATACAATCTGTATGGGTTCTTCAACATACCTATCACTACACACATCACTGTGGAGACTTGAATATGACTGTAATCACATATTATCACTGTGGGGACTTAAACATCACTATAATCGCTCAATATTTCTGTGAGGACTTGTACATGACTATAATCACACACTAAAACTGTGTGCTATTCCTGTGCATCCCATTAATCACACAATATCTCTGTGGGGACCTGGGCATGTCTATAATCACACACTATCTCTGTGAGCACCTGGGCATGTCTGTAATCATCCACATTCTCTTTGGTAACTGTGGTAATACTATAGTCACACACCATCTCTGTGGGGACCTGGGCATGTCTATAATAACACACTATCTCTGTGGGGACCTCGACATCTCTGTGATCACACACTATCTCTGTGGGGACCTGGGAATGTCTATGATCACACACTATCTCTGTGGGGACCTAAACATTCCTATAATCACACACTATCTCTGTGGGGACCTGGGAATGTCTATGATCACACACTATCTCTGTGGGGACGTGGGCATGTCTATAATCACACACTATCTCTGTGGGGACCTGGACATGTCTATAATCACACACTATCTCTGTGTGACCTAAACATCTCTATAATCACACACTATCTCTGTGGGGACCTGAGTATGTCTATAATCACACACTATCTTTGTGGGGACCTGGGCATGTCTATAATCACACACATTTTCTTTGGCAACCGTGGCAATACTAGAGTTACACACCATCTCTGTGGGGACTTGAGCATTTCTGTAAATACACGCAGCTCTGGTTTGGCTTGAGCATCATCAGCTTTGCATTCTCTGTATGGAGCTTTGTGAATACTGATAAGTAGTAAAGTTAGACCTTTGGTCTAAGTTTACATTGTTGAAACTGAAAAGTAGAAAAGTTAGATTTTTTGTCTAAATTTACCATTGCGAATCGGGCCCTATTTTAATGAGGACTTAAACACAATCATCTTCATGTACTATCTCTGTGGGTACATAAACATCGCTATAACATACTATCTTTGTGGGGACTTGAACATCACTATAAAAACATATCATCTCTGTGGGGACTTGAGCATTCCTGTAATTAAACGCAAGCTCTGTTTTGACTTGAAGCACCAGGGGGATGAGGCACAGGGTTAAGACTGATTTGCATATAGCTCAGTCTGAACTGGAGTGGCAAAGTGAGCTAAAGAATGATGATGGATTCAACCCAGATCTGTGACTGGGAGTGAGTGACTGAAAAGTTTCAGCTCTTCGTCCATCATCTCCTTGTGTTTGCTTTGCTTGCCCTAAGTTGGCAGGGTATGTCCAGACGTGGGTCCCTTGCTCACTTTGCCACTAGATTCAAGATATCCTGGCTGATGAGGGCGTGTTACCCCGAAACCGGTCCCAGGATGATTGTTTTCGGTCCAGGGAAGACCTGGCTTGGCAGTTCGGGCCAGACTGTTCCCATGAGGCACAGGGTCAAGACTGATTTGCATATAGCTAGTCTGAACTGGGGTGGCGAAGCGAGCTAAGGAACGATGATGGATTGAACCCAGATATGTGACTGGGGGTGAGTGTCTGAAAAGTTTCAGTACTCCGTCCATCATCTCCTTGTGTTTGCTTCGACTTAAACATCATCAGCTTCACATTATCTGTATGGGGCTTTGTGATTATTGAAAAAGAGGTTAAGTTATAATTTTGGTCTAAATTTACCTTTGTGAATACTGAAAAAAGTAGTAAAGTTAGACTTTTTGCCTAAGTTTACCTTTGTGAATCAGGCCCTATTTTAATGAGGACTTAAACACAATCACCTTCATGCACTATCTCTGTGGGAACTTAAATATCGCTATAATAACACACTATCTCTGTGGGGACTTAAACATCGCTATAATAACACACCATCAATGTGGGGACTTGAACATCTCTATGATAACACACTATCTCTGTGGGGACTTAAACATCGCTATAATAACATGCCATCTCTGTGGGGACTTGAGCATTCCTATAATTACACACAACCTCCGTGTGGACTTGAACATCATTAGCTTCACATTCTTTGTAACAGGATTTAAGCTTTGAATGTACACACTATTTCTATGGAGACTTAAACACAGTGATCTTCACCCACTATCTCTTTGGGGACTTGAACACCTATTTTGGCAAAAATGTAAGCAGCTCATCAAGCTCTGGGTTCCACTTGACCTTATTCCTTGCTTACATATGTTAATGTCTTTATGTGTTAGTTCCCTTATCTCCTAAGATTTTAAGCACTAATAACTAGGTTAAATATAGCTTTAAGACTCTTTATTTAAGCATGATATGATATTTTCTGGGACATTAACATAATCTGTCTTTACTGTATACCCCTAGTATATATGCAGCAATTCATATATGAATAGATTATAATGTTGTTTGTGCATATTGTTGATAAAATAAACATTTAGCCATGTGCCTTCGACTGTATCCATTCACAAATAGTGTTACAGATTAGGTCCCCACAAGGATGGTAGCACGTGTTCAAGTCCCCACAAGGATGGTGCTGTGCTCATGATTAAATAACAGTATATTTGCAAATTTGAAGCAGGATCCTGTATTATGAATTTTTTCTTAACATTTTGATGTTATTAGTATGTTGTAAAAACATTGGGAAAGGTTAGTCCCCACAAGGCAGGTATTCACACATAGTCCCCACAAGGATGGTAACACGTGTATGTGTGTGTGTGTGTGTGTGTGTGTGTGTGTGTGTGTGTGTGTGTGTGGGTTTGTGTTACTATCCTTGTGGGGACTTGGGTGTGATAACACACTCACGCTGTGGGGACTTGATTGCACTGTGGGGACCTGAACCCAGGTCCCCACAAGGCAATGTCTTCTAAATCATAAAAAATGGCTTCAGGAACATCTGTGTAAATTTTTACAACTTTTAAAAAAATTGCCTTGTGGGGACCTGTGTTTCATCAAGTGTGTTTATATTTTTGCTCAGCTCTGCCCCCGGAGACAGTCAGTGGTACTGCAGGCTTAAACACACTTTGCATTTAAACACACTTTGTTCACCAGAATCTCATGTTAGCAGCAGAAAGGACAGACATTTCAAAGGGAAAGCTGCATAATACTGTATTTATACAAATATTTTCATGAAAATAACCTTTTCACTATTTATTAAAATAAAAGTTTTATTTACATGAAGCTATTTAATTTAGACTTTTTGTGTCTGAAAATTGTTTGTGGTTTTATAAATATTGCTAAAAGCAATTAGAGTCAGTCTCTAAACCCAGAATACTTCACTATTGCCTTTTTATCCTTATCACTGAGATAGGATATAATGCACTGCACTGAGATCGGATATAAACTGATTTGATTGTTTTTTGCAAATTACCTTGAGGCATCAATGCCTGTTATTGCATTTTAATGCTTGTATCAGGAATTTAGAGGTTTTTTTTGTTGCTTTGTTCCCATATTAATATGCACTATGAAATATATTCTTTTAGATAATGGCTAGATGAGCGAGTGACTAGCGCCTCATTGTGCTAAAGGCTATTACGGCCTTGCAATCAGTGCCCACAGCATGGGGACGTATAATTTTAGCAGAAGAGGGATGCTCTTATAAAATAAGGTAACTTCTTAGAAGATATATTGAAATATCATGATACTATTTCTTTTGACTGATTTAAAGAGCGGAATAAAATGCAGAGAAAAGAGTGTGCACCAAAAATCTTGATGAGGGATAGTTTGGGAGGTGTGATTTGCCACTGTGCCAAGTAGTTTGATACCTTTGCAGTAAGAAGGTCAGCAAACCCGAACATCTTTCTTTATGACTATAGAGTTAAAGAGAATCTTTGAATTTCTGCCTTAACATGTATATGTTAGGATTGTAAAAATTATGAGTTTCTTTTGTAGGAACTGTTTTGATTCCATGCAAAATAGGATTTGAAGATGTTAATTGGCTGAGTAACTAAGTTACTGGTTGTACAGTGACCGAAACTGGCACACAATCAGGCTGCCTACTGTCAAACACATGCTACCATAGTGCAAAGGTGCCTCTGTTATGTCTAGCATGGGTTTTTTACTGGAAGGCTACCCTTCCAGAACAAAATATTTTTCCTAGACAAACTTTAAAACTTTTCCTACTTTAGATGTGTGCTTCACTGTAAAGGTTTGGGGAGAAAAAAGCATTCTCCTTTTTTACACCTTCCTCGAAATTGCATTATTTTTTGGTGCAAAAACCTGTCTACTACTGTTAGCAGATAGGGTTTTACATTAAAATCCATGGGTGGTTGCATGTGAATGTTCATGTACTGCCCATGGCAAGCTCCCTTGATGCAAAGTGATGCAAAACACTGCTTTGCGTTACTTTTAGACAACGTTCCAGCGCAAATCATATTTTGAGCTAGATGGTAAATTAAAAATAAACATTTTGTACTGGGTTGCATCACTTTTGTGAAGCAAACCCATTGCAAAATGTTGGTACATCTGCCAATGTCTTTAAAAAGCAGCACAGTCCATTTATTTAATAAAAACCCTAACCAGACTTAATAAAATTAGAAGAAATAATAAGGACAAAATACCCCTTCAGTCGATATATTTTTCAAGTTGCAAATTATAGTCAAAAAGAGTAACTACCTAACCATGTCAGAATAAATGTAAATAGCAATGCTTTAGAAATCGAGTTTTTACAAGATTTTTATAAATTTTTCAGCCCCTTATGTTGTTGGCTTCTTACTCCTACACATGTATAGGTTACCTTTACAAATGCATTTATGTTTCATATCATTCAGAATAACCTAAAATATCAAAACAAAACAACATTTTAAAAAAATGCCGTCTTTGCAGTGCACTCCACCTGTCATTTAAAAGATGGTTAAACTGATCCCTGATTTCCCCCAACAGAAGAATGCTGTTCCCTACAAATTGCAATATTGTATTTATTCTTAGGCAATAAAGTACACAGGTAGTTTAGCACAAATGTTTGTACTGGGAAACAATCACTGCAAAACTCAAATGATTGCGGTAAGTAGTAGACTACTTTGAGAACATCTGTCCTTTCCTTTAGTCGATTTCACAAACCATTCATAGCTGCACATTCACCTTTTCTAGGAGGAGTTTGTTTAAATTAACATATAAAAAGACTTTCCTTCTTTGAGGGGGGTGAAGGGAAGGGATCAGGTTTTCTTGTACTAAACAGTGGTCAGATTCAACAGGTTATTTTAACATGATAGAATATGCTTGGATTTATAAGAAGCCATCCGAAACCTGCTAAGTTTTGCACTACTATTTATTTCTACATCACTTTTTAACTATTGCAAAACAAGGAACACATGAATTTTGCATTGATTTTGCAGTATGAATGTATGGGACAGAAGAAAACAAGATACTCAAAAATTACTTAACTGATTTTTAATAGGACAAACATAAAGAAAACAATACTTTGCTCCATGTGTTTATATGCACTGGAATGAGGCAAAAGCATTCTTTTTTTTGTAGCTTTCTTTATTGAAAGAAACATGAATGACAAGCTGTGAGCACGTAGTAACTGCATGCATAAGACCATAAAACACGACCGAAAATAACAAGGTAAAGCGAAACGTCACTATAAATTTGGGGAACCAAGGGGTCCAGGTGGGGGGGCAGAGGGGGCAGGGGAGTCCTGTGTCAATGTCAGGGTGGTCCTTTGGGATCCAGGAAGAAGATAGGAAAGGACTCGTCTGATCCTGGAACAATCAGAGTGGGGAAGTGGGCAGCAGGGGGAGGAGGAGGAAGGCTCCCCTGGGAATGGAACGGGAAGGGGGGAATAGGAGGAAGCAAGGTGGGGGTACCGAAAAGGTGGTCTGTCGGGACATCAAGAAAGAGGTGGGCAACAGGCGGCAGGTGGTTTTTAAATTCCAAATAAGGCTTAGTGTTGACCTGCATCGCCATGCTTGATGCATGGGCGACTCAAAGGCTTAGTACATCTAGGCCCTAAGGGAGCAATATGGTGACATTTAATATTACAGGTGCATATATCAAAGGATATTCTGCTTGCTCAATATTTGCACCTGGTTTCTTTTGATGCTAGGATGCTAAGCAAATCTAGACCATGCTACTAGGCGGCAGGCAAGGAGTGCTTCAAGAAGATAGAGTAAGTGAGACAAGTAATGGGTTGTTTTTCAGAACCCGTTTTTTTCCCCTAATTGTTTACCTTGACTATGTCGAAGATGGTTGGGACAAAATGTGTTCTTCAATGCTCGTTGTTTCTCCTAATTGTTTGTATTTAAACTTCACTGCATCCAAGATGGTTGTCCCCTACCCTACATGCAACTTCAAGGATACCGTCTGATGGGTTAAACAGTGCAGAAGCAGCAAGTCCAATTATTCAAAGTATGGCTAGTGTAATTCACCAAAACTCATAGGTTAATATTTCAAGTGTCCTGTCATCAGGTGTGGACCCTCTGTCTGGCCTGGCTATTAAAACAATAGTGCGCTGCATTCTGTGACTTGTAGTTTTAGTAAAAATCCCAGCATGCTAAGTTACGTTAGGAACAGGTAAAGCAATGTTTATTTTATAGTTGCCGTTTTGTTTCTCTTGTGTATTCTTTTTCTCACTAGTCTTGTTTGTTTATTGTACATGCAGAAGGTTGTTTTTTTGTAAGGCATTGATGAGATGTATCAGATTAACTTGTTTACGCATTTTAGGTTCTTGGTGGAATTAGGGCCTCTTTTCCCTCTGAAATTCTCGACTCCCCTAAATACACTCCGAGCATACCTCTCTTCCCCCTCACTCCTTATCCCCTGTTCGTGCTCTCCTTTCCATAGATAGCTGGTTAGCCCGATTGTTGTTCAATTTGATTCTGATCAGCCGACTTTCATCACCTTCCGCGAACGTTTAATCTGCCACACTGGTTTACAGCTGAACTCTCTACCCGACTACGCATCATGACTTACCCCATCTTTGTATGTCATACCTACCGCATATTGTTTGCTTCCTCCACAAAGGTACCTGAGGAATTCCTACCCTCAACCCATAGCTCCATTCAGAGGCGCAACTAGAGCCAAATTTCGGGGGGCCGGGGCTACTAAAAATATCGTGGGCGGGAGGGGGAGTGCAGAGTGGAGATGCAGGGTTCTAAGAAGAGTTGAAAAACAACAAAGCCTTGTTAACAAGTAAATGGTCTTTTAGAGACCTGTGAAGCACTCTGGTGCGGCTGCAGTAAGACGGACTCCAGACCAGCAGCTCAAAAATTGTCTGTGTGTGCCCAGGAAGCTGTCTCACCCGAGCTGACACACACGACGGGTGGGGAGGGCCTGGGCGGCTGAAGTCCTTTGAGCCCAATGGGCTTTGCGCGCCTGGCTCCATTCCCTTTGCCACTGTAGTGAACTGTCTATGCCGTAAGATTTAACCAGTGTTTATGCTGTCTTTGACTATTGTCCTTTGAAAAAAATATTTTTAATAAACATCCTTGAAATAGAGTTCCACTAACTTTTAACATTAGGTACATGGAATGTTACAGAGACTTTAATAAGTAAGTGAAAAGGGAACAAGCAGCTCTGACATAATTCTTGACTTAAGAAATTCACTCTTTGGAAGTAAAAACAAAGCATATTTTGAATACCTAATACAAAAACAAAATATGTTCAATTTGCTGTGAATCGAAGTCAAAAAGTGTCACCATATAGTTTCATAAATCTGTTAGCAATAAAGTTCTAAAAGTAATCAGTGTTTAAAGTGCCAGACATACTGTTTGTAATTACAAGGAGTAACCTTGATACTAGGTAGAATTTGCGAACCTGCTTCCTCCTCATGACTTTTTAAGTGATCATAATTATTACTTTGAAACCTAGCAAACTATATAGTGTGAAGATTTAATAGTGGTTCAGAATGGTTGTCCTCTAGAGAGACCAACTTGTCCCACCTACTACCTACCTAAATTAATTACAGGGGCCGGCCCAAAGATGTATTGTCTTTGCTTTGAGCCTATGTGGGATGCGCTTCCACATTGTGTATGATATCCTCAGAGGTTTGGCTGTCCTGTTATGGGACACAGAACTTAGCAGTGTGATGTGTGACGGATAGATGTGCACATTTATAATATGTGTTATGGTGGTATTTCTTATCAAAACTGCAGGTCTTATTGTTGGTAGTTTATCTCGTATGCTTTCAGTCAGATTTCCTATGATGGCTTTGGCATGATATAACATAACAATTTACATAATGCAATGACAGTGCAGACAACGTAGTGCTCAAACAGTGAACATCTATACAAAACCATACAACAAGACCCTGTATAAAGCCTATTGGTGAAAAATTATTCTGAACAGTTTTGGAATTAATTAGTATCCGTTTGTATGCAATATTTCCTAGTGAAATCGAAAGCGCTAAACAACCAAAGGCGGGATTGCCAACATTTCGACCCATGTCTACTTGTTTTGTCTCATCAGGACCTTTGTCATCTGAATAATGTACCACACTTAATCATTTTTCTTTCCAAGATTACAACAATAGTAATTTTTATTCCATAACGTATTTGCCTGGGCTGAGCTGACTACTTGTGATAAATAATACTGATTGAATAAACATTTGGATTCAAATTAAACGCGAGCCCCCAAGTGATTATTTGGATGAATAAGTAATGGAATATAAATTACTATTCTTGTAAAGAAAAATTATTGATTGATTGGGACACGCTCCTTTTCGTCAAAAGCTGGACTTTGTATTAACGTGGCCCAGGGGCAGTGGGGCCACTGAAAGTTGAGCGTGTAGGTGTGATAATAGAAGTTGTCTTGATAATACACCAGTGCACCCTTGTTTTGAGCCCTCACTGCCATTGTATTTTTTCTTGTAATGTACTACACTCTGCATGAGGCAATGGGCATTTAAAGCAGTCACCACCAGGATGCTTCACAACTGATCTAAATCATTTTTAGGTCTCGCCTGAGCCAGCGCTTATAGACCTGCTCTGGCGAGAGTTTTAGTAAGCGGGTTTTGGAAGTGCTAACCTAATGTCTTTTTTCAGGCCTCCAGCTTTCGTTCACGATGTCGTGCACGTGCACAGCTGCTATCCTGGTTTCTAGCATTCCTGGCATGGCCGGCTTTCCTCCCCCTCTCTCACCCGCTCCTCCCCCTCCCTTACTGCACGGAAGAGTTTCAGCCTTCTCCAGTCTGCTAATGAAACAGACCAGAGTGATAAGCTTCACAAAGCCTGAAAATACACAATGTAAACACATTTTCCAGGTCAGGTTTATGAAGTGGTTCTTTACCACAAACTAGCGCGCTTTATAAAATTCTTAAAATAAATACATACATAAGTGAATACATCGCTCTTGTCTTGTGGAGTACAGCTTTTTTTTTTTTTTTTAACATAACCCCCATAAAAAACAGTATTTTAGCTGTTCATGTTTAAAATGCCTATTCCTAAACAGCTTAATAAATTAATAATCACAGCGATATTACAGCATTAGGTACAGTGTCACGCAGGAATTCGGAAATTGGCCGTGCTGGCGTAGTTCACGTCAGGGACCTCTCCCTCGCGCCTCCGCGCTACACATCTCCACGGCGCAAAGCAGGAGCCAAAGCGCCTTTGCAATCATTTTTCGGGAGCTTATTCAGGCTTCTCCTGCCGGGAGTCTGAGGTCGGTGTGCGCTCTCCCAGAGTTCATGCTAATGAGGGGCAGCCTTTAGGGGAAAACATGAATCACTGCTCTGGACAAACCATTCGAGCAAGCATAACTGCTCCAATTCTTGTCAACCTCCCACTATGCCAAATCCGCGGAGGAATGGGCAGCCGCGCCAACAACACTGTTCAATTATGCGCCTCCCAAAAACTGCCACTTCCCCTATCGCCCCAATCATGGTCTCTCCGTATTGTCAAGGAAGGGATGTCTTGGAATTCGTGAAAAAACAGCTTTTAAAGCGGGAACGAGATGCTTTTGTGTGCCGACAATATGACTGACAACGTGATGTGCAAAAAAATAATACGCTTGAAGAAAATTGCTTAGATTAAAATATGCAGGGTTCATCAGTTTTACAGCCCAGGCATTCCCCACACTCTCTCTCTGGTCTCTCGCTCGGTCTCACTCTTTGTAGTCGCTCTCTAATCCACCCTCTTGCTCCATGCCTTCTTCTCTCTGTTTCTTCCTCCCTTACTCTTAATCTCTTTTCTCTTATTTCTCCTATGCTTCTCTTTAAACTTTTCTCTTCTTATCTCGCTCCCGTCTTCCTCTGCACACTCTTCTCTCTTTCTTCCTTTTCGGTCTGTTCTCATTTTTCAATCAATTGTTGCTATTTCTCACTCTCTTTTATTCTCACCTGCCCCTCTTTTTTTCTAATTCCCAGTCTGTCTCCTCTCATCCTCGCTCAACCATTCTTTGTCCTCTCCCCTTTTCTTCCCTCCCTTGCTCCATGCCTGCCTGCATCGCTCTCTTCTCTTTTCTCTCTTTAATTTATTTTGCTCTCTTTCTTGTCCCATTCATATTAAGTCACATACAGGCACCTAATTAGAAAGCCGGCGTTTCAAGGCAAGTGACATGTGTATGTCAAACTATTCTGTGTTTTCAGTCCATTTTCTAGTGATGTTTACTACTTTCTCTCAGTTTTTATATAGCCTGAACTCAACCAGAAGGATTTGGAGTGTTTTACAAGATCAACACTTATATTATACAAGGGCAAGTTAACTATGCTTTAGGCGCAGGGAGATTAAGTGACTTGCCCAGGATCACAGGGTGTTAAAACAACGTCGGGACTCCAGCCCAGATCCAAAAGTGGCAGCTGTAGCCCTTAAGCCATATCTCATCCCCACCCTTTTCCTGACAAGCTCTCAATTTGCACACTATTCTCCCCCTTTCACCTGCATGCTTTACCCATCCTAAAGCACTTAATCATCACTAACTAAACACTTATAAGGTCCCAAAGGCGAGACCTATTGGCTATGCCAATGCTTGTTATGCATGCTTTTATCACCATTATACCAGATTATAAATCTCTTGCCACACATGCACCGGAACACTAAATACTATAAGCCACTTTTATTTTTGGGGGGCTGGGGGCAGTACGAAATGACAAAAAATAGTCTGAATTTATGTAACAGATAACAAGAAAGAAAACTGTTAATGGGGATGATAAGACTTGCGCAAAACAAAAACATGCAGAGAAATTATTAAATACGAACAGACGGACCCCTTACAGCAGTTATGTGACTGTATCACAGTCATAAAAACAAACAATCTGATAACAAAAACAGATATATTTGGGGACAACCATCACTTTTACAATGCGAGATCCAGGTGTATGAAGGGTTAGGATAATTGCAGTACAAAGAACCACAGAGTACGAGGTTTGGCGCCAGTTTATTTAATTGCTTTTGTTGTGGTAATGTTGCTTCAGCCGTTTCCAAATCTGAACGCACCTCACTATTGCTGGACGTCAAGGTTTCAGTTTGTGGCCCACAGAAGACTTCAACCAAAACCCTTTTATTTTACTGAAAACATATTCTGTGTATTGCTGATAGGATTTGAGATTTGACATGAGGATGTCTGTATTAAATTTGAAGGGACTGTGACAACATAGTCATTACCCCCTTATTTTAAATATACTAGAACCTCTTAAACATTACGCTACAAGCATTACACTTTACATTATTCTCGGGTCTCTGCAATTCCTGAGCAAGTTTTGAAGTCGCAGCCCAAAACATGTTGCTGGGGGAAGGGCGGGGTGTTCCTTTCATTCAGACAGGGAAGGCCTCAGCTTTTGACTTTGACCTCCGTTTCCTGCCTCGGAAAGGAAACAAAGGCATTGGTTTACATACATTAGCACCTATTCAGGTGGTCGGCCAAAAAACATTGTTTTGCTAATACAGCGCTGCCTTCTCTCCTGTTCTGAAAAGGATAGAAGTTTACCTTTCTAAATGTTTAAAACCTCTGATTTGCAGGGCACTCTTTCCTCCCAATACAAAATGCAAACTCTTTAACATCTTTGTTGTGGGGAGCAGAGAAAATGCGAGCAGCTGTCTGTTTTCGGCGTGTGTTTTTTGATAGGAAGAGTGCGGGAAGAGCGCAAAGAATTACCAAGTATTAACCTTTCAAAAATAAAAACCTTACAGCAATAATTGGGAAAAGTGGGTGCTTTTAACTTTTATGCCCCTTTTTAAAATATACTTGCTTAATCCACGCAGAGGGGTACGAGTGCTAGGCCATAGTTATGGCCTTCGAGCCCTGGTGAGCCCTTTTTCAGCATGATGTACTTCTTATAACAGGTACACCCAGCTCCAAATCCGAGGTACACTGCAGAAGAACACTGTTTAGGGGACATGCATTTATTGTGTGGAATAGTAAAAATCGGAGTGTCTGGTTACTGGAGCAATGGTGCATGTAAGTATAAGTTATCAGTAACCTCGTAACAAAACCACCGTAAATATCCGCTGTCATTTTTGAGAATATTCTCTTGTGATCATACTTAAGCTCCTCGCATTTATATTACCATCAACCTTTAGTTGGAAGAGCATAGTGACACACATACATATCCAGGAAATATCTCTTAAGTCACCCTTATTCTAAAGATCTACCCAGCATTTCACACTAATTCTCTCCTTATGTTATATTTCTTCCTACTATTGACTTTGGGTAAGCTGTATTTTGTTCTTTATTGTATTTCTCAGAATGATGGACTACATACATGATCCATCGCCCTGCAGTGTTTTTGTTCTCTGTAACCGCATCATATTACAGAGCATTGCAGCAAGAAGGATAGCTACACTGCCTATGTGCCCTGTATGGCTATTTGATCTGAAGTTAAACCATGCTGTCCTAGGAAAAGGCTGGATTATTATGTTATGAATGAGGAATGCCTTGCAAGCCTGGAATCCAAGAGCTGTACCTGAAGGGATAGCTCTACTGTAATGCATCTGAATTAACCATCTTTGGGATCGTTCATCTGTAATGCACTAATATCAAGACGTGTATTTGTAAAGCGCACATGCATGCAGAGAGCATCTTGGCGCTGAATAACAGATGTTTATTGTTACCCTACTGAATGATATTCCCTTTATCAACCTCAGAAGGATAAAAGGCTGAGTTGACCCAGTGAGATTTGAACCTGTGTCCATGAGGTGAAACACAGGCTCCTACAGCAGGCACATTAGTCCACTAAGCCACCAGACCTAGCTACAATATTGTCAGCAGTACATTCGAGCACATGAATGTTAAACAACAAATCTTAAAGTTAACTCTTTCCTGTACCGGTCTTATGTGCAGGCTTTTAAGCAAGGGGATAATGTAACTGTCATAAGACTTTTTAGCACAGACATTATGACTTTTGACCTATTGAAAACCCTTCAGCTGGTAAGCTGGTGTGTTCCCTACCTCTGTATCAAAGTAATTGTTATAGTTTGGGATGTGTACACAAGAGAAAAGTGAGTGTTGAGACATTCATAAAGGATGACTGCGTATGGCTTTGTGGGCTGGCAGAATATCTGCCTGGTCTTCATTCCCTCCAACTAACCTCCTTGCTCTCGGCCCAATGGGCTGCAGGCCTACAGGGAGCACTCTGTGTTTCAGAGACCTTTAAGGGATGGGCTAAAGAGTCACTACCCAGGGCCTCCTCCTTCCAGGGGCACTGTGGTATGTGATTAGGACAGTCCCACAGTAGCAGTTTTCTATTTAATAGTTGTGTGATGTGTGGTTTTCAAACATTGTGGTTTAATAAAAAAGCAATTAAAACAAAATACTGTCACTGAGCCTCACAGCCTGAGGTATGCTTTGTTGCAAGGGTTAACAGATTTAAATTGGAATGGGCAGACACACTCTGCTTCTCTTAAGTGAGAAAGACGTGCCACTGCATTTCAGTCTGGAACTACAGGACAGGATAGAAGATAAATGTGCATGTGCAGGTACTGAATAAATCCTCAGTCTCTTCTGTGGCTTCAGGTAAATCACACACTTCTGATTATCCTGCCAAAACCCTGAGGTAGTTTAGGAAGCTGGCTCTGTGTACACTATACCAAAGTGAGGTATAGTGCGCACAGAGTTCAGTGGAACCCCAAAGGTAGGCAGAGATAAAGTTAGATAGCACCTCTCTCTATTTGTGGTAGTGTGGCAGCATCAGAGGACAGTGTTAAGCATTTGTTGTACACACTCAAAAAATGAACTTCAGACCAATTGTTTTTGTATAAAAATATATTTTTAGTTATTGTATTTCATAGAACCAAGCAAGCCTGGCACAGGTAAGGGATAAATACTTTGCAGTGAATATACAGTTGTAATACAGCTTGGAATGGTAATTGTATATGCACTTTGTTTTGACTTACAGTATTGTTTAAGAGAAATGCAATGCTTTGTAAATACAGTACATAGACTTGAATGGGCTTTTCAGTAAAATACCAGGTAAGTTACTTTTTAGATTACTTTTCTTTCTCGGAGTAGTATACCTGGATACTACCCTGGGACATTTCATGCAAACAAGTAAGTAAAATCGTTTTTGTAAAAAAGCACAATGTTAAAGAATTTATTTAGGTTTTCAAACTCCACACTTAGAAACTTTTCCAAGAAAAACAGTCAATGTTATCCTATGGAGTAAAATAGTGTTATCGGTTTAAAGGTAAGTACTTGGCAGTGGGAGTTGAGGTTCTACGGGTAGACTCAGGGGTCCCCCATGATCAGTGATGAACTCTTGTTACACCCTCAGCGGCACTAGGGCGGCCGGGTGCAGAGTGTTGAGGCCCAATGTTATCCAATGGGAGATATGGGGCCTCCGGTTGGTGGCTGCTGACTAGCAGGCCACTTGGTTGTGGGAGCCAAGCTCCTGGTGTTAGGCTCAGGGCAAAGGGGTATCCGGTTTAGCACACAAAGTGCACCTGCAGCGGCGCAGGGGCGGCTGGGTGAAGGGTGCTGTTTTGGCATTGGGTGCCGTGTTGTTATCAATAGGGATTTTCAGTTTTGTGTTTTTAGCTGCAGGCTCAGTCCAGGAAGCCTTCCCGGAGGAACCAACAGCTGGGCAGGTAAGTTGGAGGGCTCGGGGACATAGGTGCACCTTGGGTTCTTTTATCCAGGGCGCAGGGCGGCTAAAGGCAGGGGTGTCTTTTGAGGTCGGATTTCACCTTACTGGGCCACTCGCGGTTGGGGGGTCTCCGTGCAGAGGCTGCAGGCGACGTCGGGAAGTCCTGGAGGGGTCAACCCACAGTGGACTTGGACTCTGGAGTGCTGGGGGACCTCGCTGGGGCCAATGGGCCACTCCGAATCAGTCTGTGCGCATCGGGTGCAGTGATGGTTCCAGGCGTGTTTTTGTTTTTTCCTAATCAGGCTCATAGTCTGTTTTCTGAGTTTCTTTTGAACAGGGCTGCTGTTCACAGGAGATCTGATCTTTGTTGAAGGCAGTCAGTCCTCCCAGGGGTTCTGGAGGTCACTGGCTGCAGGCCAAGATGATTTTTGGCGCAGGATCTCCGGTAACTGCAGATGGGCCGGTAGGGCTGGGGCCAAATCAGTTGTTCTCTGCAGTCTTCTCTGCTGGGCGTCTTCTTTCGTCCTTTTTCTTCATAGGTTGCGGGAATCTGCTTTCTTGGATCAGGGCTGTCCCCTAAATACTGTATTTAGGGGGCGTTTAGGGGTCTCTGGGTCAGTAGCCAATGGGCTACTGACCTTAGGGTGACTACACCCTTGGAGTGCTCACCCCACGTGGGGGAGTGAGTAAAATCCCTAATCCTGATTGGGTAGTGCCTGCCTTCTGCAAGATGGCTGGCACTGAAGAGTGGGCTTCACCTCACCTCCCCCACCTGAGGGGCGGAGTTGGCAAAGGTGGGCACACCTTCTGGGTTGGTTAATTTTTGCCGTCTGTCTTCCCGCCGAAATGGAGGGGAGACAGGAAGGGGGCCTGCTCCCGATAGCAGGAAAGGCTGGAGTCACATTACAAAGGCTGCCAGGCCTTTGAAGCTCCCCTACCACAGATGGCTCTTCCTGGCCTGGGGAGGTGTGAACACCTCTGCCCCGGAAAAGCTTTGTTTCTGGTCTCAGGGAGCAAAGGCTCCCACACTAGGGGTCCAGAAATATGTCTTGTGGTAGGCTAAGGATCAGAGAATAAATGTAATGAATTTTAGCAATTTTAACAAGAAAAAAGGATGCAACATTATTACAAGGTACCTAGAAGGAAACTGGAGGAGGATGAGCTAGCTATAGACTAAGAAAAGATTTAAAATTGGTGACAACTTCTTTCGGGATATAGTGAACTCTGGAAATTATGCCTATGATCGTTTTATCAGCCTGTGTATTTTTTTTCATTTCTAGTCTGTAGACCTATTTGTCATCATTAGCATAGTTTGCTCTTCATTTTCTTTCTAGAACCTTATATTCACTAGTAGCATTTAATTTACAGGCCCTGGGCACATAAAGTGCACTTTTACAATTTAGAAGTAAATTAAATAGTTAATTAAATATGTCAATCTTGGACAACCCAATGGTATCATGTTTAGAGTACAGAGCATATGTACTTTAGCACTTGTTAGAAGTAGTAAAGTGCCCACAATCCTAAAGCTAGCAATAATAAGGTCAACAAAACAGGAGATCAGAAGGCAAAAAGTCAGGCGAAAACACACCAAGGATGTCAGGTCTAACACGAGGGATTAGCTGCACATACAAATATGGTAAGTGTCCACAAAATATAACAGCACTCTTCTTCACCTCACTACACGTATAAACAAAACTACAAGTTCATTACTACATGATTGGAGCACTTCAATATCAGTGAAATAATACCAAAGCTCATGCTACTCTGTCCGTATTATAAACAAACGTGCTGTCAATCAAGCACAGCAAATAGATTTGCTGCACATGCAGAGGCGGTATGTATGCACAAATGTAGATGTTTCTCTTTTCCCTTAATTTCTATCAATACATATGTGCAGCTCCATGATAGCCACAACATTATGGAAGAATCTCACTGGTGAGTACTCACTTGCTACATCATAACTACCAGCCAAGCACAATCAACAGTGTAGCATCTTACATATCCATTTTATCTTCATGTGCATCATTTCTCTTTTCTGTCTAGGAGAGCGTACACAGAAACAGCCAGATCATCTGTAACAATCACTATAGATTTTGCAGTTGGATGGTTTCACTCCTGCAAAACAATATCACTCTCTGTGCTTCCCTTCATTTGTCCTGCTCTACCTTCATACGTCCCTTTGAGATTGAAAAGACAAAATCCTTTTCACAATAAAAAGCCAAAACTATTAGCTTTGTTTATTAATGTTTATTTTTAGCATCGGAAACAGTACTAATGTATAGGCAGTATTATGTTATGTTGTAGTTGTCGTGCTTAGACTACACTTTGTATTTTTTTATTTCTTGCTGTTGTTTTAGTTGTTGAGAAATAGGTGAAGAGAAACACAGTTTGCAAGCATATAAACTTCATATTTTCGTGTAGAATGTAAATGTAAGGTATAAGTGACCTATGCTTGTACCTGCCTAGTACCTCGAAGACACATAGATGAAAAAAAATGTTAAAAAGAGAGCATGGTAGAAAATGTAACTGCAAAATGCTGATTAAGAAAACAACCTTTAAATGTTAGGGTCCTGCCATGTAGACTTAATGCCAAGGATGCAGATTGCCAAGGGGCTCGATAAAGATATTATAAAATTTGCTCAGACTAATTTGGTGAAGTTGCGAAGCCAGAAATGACCATAAATATGGATTTCCCAGCACAGCAAACAGTTTAACAATTCACCAATTTTCAGCCGTTTTACATAGTATAATTTCCTCTGCCTAGCACAAACACATGCTGGAAGATAACGTTAGAAAAAACCCTGATTGTTGTTCATTACCAGTGCTTGGAGTGACCAAACACAGGGTTCCCAGTGAGGATGCACAAGTGCAGGTCGGTGAATAGTAAAAGGTCAGTTAGCATGACAAGAGACCAGTGGGCTGAAAACACCTGAAGCTGATGTCAGATTGGGGATGGGCCGTGCTGCAGAAGGACACACCTTTGTAAAGCTGGCTAAAAGAGAAGCAGCCTGAAGTGTAAATGGCTTGTGACTGACAAAAAACAGGATGAGGCACAGACAATCTGATCCGAACCTCCAGAGCAGCGCGATTTTACATTTGTAAAACTATAAATACAAAGAAGGTGTAATTTTCAAATGTCACGCAGTATTTCTTGAATCCTACAAATAGATTAAAAAAACAGCATTGTTCCTGGTTTCTCTAAATTTTAACCATTATGAAGAGGAAACTGACAATGACATCGCAGCTGGTGATTTAGGAAGAGCTTCTCACTTTGTGAGAAATTGTTTATCAGCAAAACACAGTGTGAATACCTGCAATGCAATGTTCTATAAGTTAAATAACTACTTTACTTAATTTAAATAAAGGAAATCGTTTTTAACCTGGAAATGAGAAATGGTGAATTCTAGGCACAATGGCAAGTAGAATGGTGAAAACATTATTGCATAAGCTGCAGTCACCTTAAACGATCATTACAAAAAATAAACCGTTTAATTAAAAAATGATAAACTGAAGGTGAATAATGACGCATCGGACCTTGTAATCATTTTATGCCTTGCTTTAAAGGTTATGCAAACATGTTACGCATAAACTTCAGATCAGAGGAAAAGTGCAACCACATCCAGAACAGTTCAAAGTGTGTTTTCAGAAAAAAAAACTCTCACAATAAGGCAGGGGCAGAGCTGTTTGTTTTTAAAAAAGGAAACAAACATATTTGAAATAAGGCATCTTTTGTTTTGCTTGGGATGTACTGCGTAATTATTCTCCCCCAAAATGGCTTATAGTCGATTTTCCAGGTCACCTTTCAATATGCTAAAATGCGCTTTCTCACAGACTTAGACTTGAAGCTCTCTTTTCCTGTCCTACACCCCCGAGAACAATACAGCTCTAAATGGCAAAGCTGATCCCAACTCGGTCCTCTGTGACAGACCCTTCCCCCTCCTGCTGATGTGCAAGGTGTGCTCGGCCTTTGTAATTCCAGTGGCCGAGGAGGAAGAGGTGCGAATGCGCGCTGTCCCAGGCACCTCTGAATAACAAAGGGCTTAGACCTTGACACTGTTAACTCCCAGCGAGGCAGCCCAGTCGCCTTCAGCCCCTGGTCTGTAGGCTTCTTTCAACTGCAGTGACAGCTCAAAAGAGTCGACTCACATTACAACAGCACACATGCTTAAAGTATACTCGGCAGTGAAAAATAACAAAATTGAAAGCTGTAAAATAGTTACGCTCTTTAACTTAAGTTGAAAGGTTGCACCCCAAAGAGGCAAATACCCTATAAAACACATTTATATTGTAATTTGACGTGATAACTTTTTGAAGCAGAAGCAAAGCCAATATCTCTTAAATATGTATCTATGTACAAATGTGTTGGGGGCTGAGACAAGCACTGGGTGTGTCAGCAGTGGGGACAGCTACATCTTCTGTTATTGTACAAGGTACAGTCTGGTGTGGAGTTGTGTGGTTAGTAACAGTCTCACGCTACACTAATGTGGAGTGTGAGCCTCTCTACTGACACAATGGACTGGGTGGCACTTTCTGGACCGTAAAATTTTGAGGATAAGATGTGGACTCTGAAATTGTTGATCCAATAGGGGGTCTAGGAAAGTATTCAGGCATAATGTTAGCTAGATAAATAAAGTCTCCTTATTGTGGTCCAGAAAAGGTAGGGAGGGGCACAATGTTGGCTAGGTTAGTTTTGGGGCATGTTGTGTGATGTTCCGGGGTACAACGTGGGTCTGAAAAGCATTGGGGCTACTGTGGCAAGCTAGGAAAAGCTTGGGGCACAACGTAGGCTGGGAAAGTGTTGTGGGGCTCAGGTTCAGGTAGATCAGTCTAGAGCATGGGTACTCACAAACTTTCTGTCGGGGGCCAAAATTACAGTGTGGTTGGTGGAAAAGGGCGGCACCGAAAGGGGTGTGGTCATTAGGGGGGCGGGGCTAGAGTAAAGACAATCAAATCCGTTTCAAAACATTAGACAATGCGACAATGCTGTATTTCAAAAGCAGATAATACATTTCATTAGCAGACAACAGCAATCTTCAGAGGCATACACTTGACCCCAATTCCATCAGTCTCTCTCTCTCTGTCTCTCTCTCTCTGTCAGTCTCTCTCTGTCAGTCAGTCTCTCCCTCTCAGTCAGTCAGTGTCTCCCTCTCAGTCAGTCAGTGTCTCCCTCTCAGTCAGTCAGTGTCTCCCTCTCTGTCAGTCAGTCTCCCTCTCTCTCTCTCTCTCTGTCTCTGTCTCTGTCTCTCTGTGTCTCTCTCTCTGTCAGCCAGTCTCTCTTCCTGTCAGTCAGTCTCTCTCTGTCAGTCTCTCTCTGTCTATCATTCTCTCTCTGTCTGTCATTCTCTCTCTGTCAGTCATTCTCTCTCTGTCAGTCAGTCTCTCTCTGTCAGTCAGTCAGTAAGTCAGAGTCAGTCGGTCTCAGTCAGTCAGTCTCAGTCAGTCAATCTCTCAGTCAGTCAATCTCTCTGTCAGTCAGTCAATCAATCTCTGTCAGTTTGTCTCTCTCTGCCAGTCTCTCTCTCTCTGTCAGTTTCTCTCTCTCTGTCAGTCTCTCTCTCTCTGTCAGTCTCTCTCTCTCTGTCAGTCTCTATCTCTCTGAGTAAGTCTCTCTCTCTCTCTCTCTCTCTCTGTCAGTCTCTCTCTGTCTGTCAGTCTCTGTCAGTCTCTTTCAGTCAGTCTCTCTTTTAGTCAGTCTCTCTTTTAGTCAGTCTCTCTTTTAGTCAGTCTCTCTTTTAGTCAGTCTCTCTCTTAGTTAGTCTCTCTCTTAGTTAGTCTCTCTCTTAGTTAGTCAATCTCTCTCTCTCTCTCTCTCTCTCTGTCTCTCTCTCTGTCAGTCTCTCAGCCAGTCAGTCAATCTCTCTACTCTCTTTTCACTCGCTCTCTCTCTCTCCACTGTCTCTCTTTCTCGCCACTGTCTCTCTCTCTCTCTCCACTCTCACTCTCTCTCTCCACTCTCTCTCTCTCCACTCTCTCCCCCTCCCCCCTCTCTATCACCCTTTCTCTCTCTCTCTGGGGGGCCATGGGTACATTCCCTGAAGGGTCCGCAGGCCGTACTATGAGTACCACAGGTCTAGAGGGTATCTCAGAATTTAGGTATTCTTTGGGGGTGGACGCAGTTTGGCCTACAAATGATGTAGCAGGGACACAGTGTCTAGTAAGAAAGTCTTGAGGGCTGGCACAGTTTGAGCTAGAAAAGTCTTGAAGAGCCTATTTTTTACTTGGAATAGTTTGTGGGCAAACAGTGGAATTGCCAAAAGTGAGTCAGAACGTACAGTAGCCCTGTTGTTTTCCTCCTGGCCCCATCTGGTGCTCCATCAGGGGGACCGCGCCTTGCATTACAGCCTTAACCGTCACGCAGCAGTACCTACCTGGCTCCTAAGCTCTAGGGTAGAGTCCCCTTGACCTCTCCGCTCCATCGCTGTTAGTCTCCCCCGCCGCCTCTCGCTCCATCGAAGCCGCTGTAGGGGGGACTACAGCCCCCAGCATTCAACCTGTGACCCGCCCACTTCCGGCGGAAAGCGCGCCCGGAGGCGCTACATCACCCGAGGCTCCCCCCGCGTCGCGGGACGCGCCCGGGCGTCGCCGGGCTGAGCCCGGGCAGAGGGCAGGCCGTCTGTGGCCGTCCGGGGCTGGACGAGGCTGGGCTGGGCCACAGACCTGATGACATCGACTCGGACTACTTGTTATGTGAGTTAGTCCTACGCCGGGGTCTGTGTTTGACTTGGGGACGTATTATATTATATAATTCAGCTCTGTGCGGCCCCACTGAGTGACAGTTCGTTTAAAGTGGCTTTGCTTATCCTCTACTGGATTCTGTTGTTGGATTAATACCTTTTTTACTATGCCTAACGCTAAACTGGGCAAACTTGTAGATGGAACTGGCCTGATGGACAACTATTTAGTCAAAGTGGTCAATAAAATTAATAATGACCGTAGAGTTTCCCTTGGCAAGGGGGGCCTCCTTGCCCCTCCCGATGCCACCTCCAACTTTGTGGCTGACGATACAATTGAGGGCTCTAACAAGGCGAGCACTTGCCCAGGTTTATCGGACGAAGTAACCTCGGCTGAAGCACAGGTTTACACCGAGGGCCCGGTGGACCCCCAGGACTTGTCTACTATTGTTTTGGAGGAAGTTCCACCTAGCCCTAGACCTGTGAGAGCTTGTAGGAAACAACTTAATAAAAGAGGGGGGAAGCATATTAAAAAACGACTGGAAGCCCTACATTTAGCCCAAAATAGTACCGGTTCTGGAACTGCACCCCAGGAAGGTAACTGCCCAGCATGTACTACTCTAGCACCCGACCAATTTGCACTATTAGTAGCTACCCTTGAGGCTAAATTTGAAACTAAGTTAGCTGAGCATACTCAATCTCTAATGCTCCAATTAAATAATGCTAACGTGGAAGTGAAGAGGCTTGGTGATCTCGTAGCAAGTCTTTTGGCTGGTAGTGGAAATTCTAAGCCTCCTGTTGTTTGTACTGATGATGTTCCTGGTGATGTTCCTGATGGTACTCTAGGTAATCCTTCTCTGCGACCTTCCCAGTCCCTTGCTTTGCCGCAAACTGCCCCTTCTAACCCCTTTTTACCCAGTGATCCAGTTAAACATTCCTCTGCGGGACAAGGAGGTTCATCTTCCTCTAGATATGGAACAAATACCAGTTCCACTAATCTTCCCCCAGAGTGTGCGCCATATGTGATTGTTCTAACAAATGTGCCCACCCTTGAAAACCAGCAAGGACAGTCCCGTGAGGAATCACATGAGTCACTAAAAAATAAAACTACGTCCTGGCTTAACAGAAAATGCGGTTTTCCTTCAGTTTATGCAGATCACATTTTATCTACCAGAAGGACGAAGTGGGTTGGCCCATCCCGGAAAAGCTGTAGTGGGGACTGTATTATAATCAATTTTAGATATCCTCAACTCGTTAATACAGTCCTGATACGTGCAGCTTCTTTGACTTGTGACACTAATAGTGTGACGGCACGTCCGTTGGGCTATTTTTATATGCATCAAAGTAGATTTACGAACCATGTGAGACCTAGACCATTTATATCTAGGGAATCTCGGACGCCTGTAGCTCCTCATGGGTTTAATCCGGATATTTTTTATGGGTATGAACCCAACGTTACTACCTTCAATCGATTTGGGGCACTCTCGGGCCTGGAGGCCTGTGATTGACGTAAGGACTCTGAAACCCAGGGGAGTGCCAGTCCGGTTTCCCTGGATTCCGGAGATATTACTGAAGTCATAATGAACCATGAAAGTGTTAAACCCAATCCTGAAAATACTAAATCGGATAACGGGGAAACAGTAAAAATGTTGAGCTGGAACATTGCGGGCTTACGGTCCAAAAAGAGTGATAGTGGATGGCTTAATATTCTAAAACAATATGACATTATAGCCCTACAAGAGACGTGGGGCAAGAACTGTGATTTTTGGATGGATGGTTTTATCTCCTATTTTTTGCCAGCTCAGAGCTCTAGAGCCGGAAGAGATAGGGAAGGTCTCATGTACCTTATTTCAGTAAATATCATGGGTAGCGTTAAGAAGGTTGCATGTACCTCCCATAACTGCCTTATACTGGAGGTCAGTTTGCCAAATAATACAAAGTTTGTACTAATTAATTGTTATAATTCCCAGCAAGAGGAGTCCCCTAATGAGCATATTATCTGGCTGACAAAGTTTTTAGAATCCTATAAGGTCAATCAAACCACTTTTTCTTATTAAATATTGATGGGTGATTTTAATATTCATTTATGTAATCTTAATTGCCATTACAGAGACAATGATAGTCCACAATTCACAACCCCTCAACACTTTGAACACAGCTCGAAGGGGGAAGCCTTGGAGTCCCTTCTGTCCAACATTGATCTGTATGAAGTAGGGTTCCAGGATTAGAATACTCGTGTCCCCACCTATGCTGCTAGGGATAGTGAATCTATAATTGATTACATATTTTTATCTGCAGGGCTTTTAAGATATGTGTTCTTTTATAATGCCCTACGGTCTCGTTTTAGCGATCATAACCCGGTGGTCTTGTTTTTGGCTAATGTTTTCCCTCTTATGAACAAACGTGGTTTGACACCTGTGGTGGCTCCCGTGAACGCTAAAGATCAAGGGAGGAGACTAAATTGGAGTAAGGTAATTCCCGAAGACTTTTTTAATTTAATCACTACAAAGGCTGGCCCACACTTAAATATATGTATTGATCCGTCCTCCTATGACAGGGATGTAATATTGGCCTTTGAAACTATTTGCTCTCAAGTGGCTAAAGAACTTACCACGAAAGGCAGAACTGCTAAAAATAAACCTGCCTGTGGTTGGTTTAATCATAGTTGTACTTTAGCCCTAAACCAACTCAGAAAAGCCCTTAATGTTAAACCGAGAGACAAAGGACTAGTGACACAGTTAAGGAAAGAGTATTCACAAGTAATACTAGCACGGAAGAGGGAAATTAAACAAGAAGCATGTGTAGCTTTAACGGATAATGCCACCCTGAAAGATAGTTCCAAATTCTGGGAAATTATTAATTCCCCGTTGCTATCCGGTTCCCAGAACTCAGTGTTAGAAGTGAATATCTCCGAGGCGGATTGGTTAGGCCATTTTGAAAAAATATATGGGAGTAATCTTGAGATGGAAGCTTTTGTAACTCCAACCACCAGCTCTCCCCTCCCCCCTATTATTTTCACTATTGAAGAGGTCGAGAAAGCTATCGAGGGGACGGCCGGGCGTAAGGCAGCAGGCCCTGATGGGGTGCCCTCGGATATGTACAAGGTTAACTCTAAATACTGGGGTAAAGTTTTGTTAAATGTTTTTAACTCAGCGGCTACAGCAATTTCCCCGAAGTCTTGGTCCCAATCGATCATAATCCCTGTGTTTAAGAAGGGCCAAAGAGGTGACCCTAGTTTTTATAGGCCCATATCCCTGCTAGACTCCTCGTTTAAAATCCTAGGAAAGGTTATTCTGGCTAGGATAAGTAATTGGGCTTCTCAGAAAGGCATAATCTCTAATGCACAGTATGGATTTAGACCAGGGTGGGGTACAGAGGACCAATGCCTTAATTTACATTTAATTATTGCAAAGTATACGAAAGCCTCAGGGGGTTCGATTTTTTTAGGTTTTATGGATTTGTCCACGGCTTTCGACCTGGTTAACAGGTCTAAGCTTTGGTCAAAACTCCTGGAACTTGGCTTGGATAGGCCCCTAGTGTACTTTTTGGCTGAATTACACAAAGACCTGAAAGCATCAATAAGGATGTCGCAGGAGGGGAAATGCACTGCCAGTTTTAAATCTGGTAGAGGGGTGCGTCAGGGCTGTATTCTTGCCCCTATGTTATTTACGTTGTACATTAATTCCCTCGAAGATAGCTTGCTAGTTGCTTCTCCAGATATCCCTCGGATTGATGGTATTCCCATACCCGTACTTCTTTATGCGGACGATACGGTTTTGCTGGCCCGAACCCCGCTTGGTCTCCAAAGATTACTGAATACCTTTGGGACTTTTATGAAATCCATGGACCTTGTGGTCAACAACGGTAAATCTCATGTTATGGCATTGGGGAAGGGAAAAAACCATTTTAACTTATGTTACTGTAACGGAGCTGTTATCTCCAGAGTGAAAGTTTTCACCTATTTGGGGGTCGTTTTTTACGACAAGGGTACCTGGGCATCCCAAGTATCCACCAAGGTGAAAGCGGTACGTAGCTCCTCGGCTGCTATATTGGGTTTTGCAAAAAGGTTGGGAGGGAAACCCTGTGAGGCTATTCTAAAAATATACCAAGCAAAAACTGTCTCAATAGCTAGGTACGGGGCTGCTATATGGGGGTATACCAACTCGGAACCCATTCAAACAGAAGAGAATACATTTTTTCGTGCTCTCCTTGGCCTTCCTCAATCCACTGCGACACATTCGGTCCATCTTGAATTGGGGTCGGGATATATTTCGGACACTATAAAAATAGCCCCACTCCTGTTATGGATCAGAACCTGGTTGAACCCGGATCTTACATTGAACCATAAGATTTTAAAAGATTGCTGTAAACTAGATAACTGCAAGGGTATTCAGTGGCTGTCATATATCAAATCAATTACAAAGGAGTTAGGACGCCCTGAGCTTTTTACTAACCCCGAAGGTCTATGTAAAGCAGACATAATGTGGGTCAAGACATATTTTATTAAGCACTGCGAGGTTGAGCATGAATTCCATGAGTATGGTAAACCCTCAGTAAGGGCTCACCTCTTGCTTAATTCATCCATGGCTATGCACCCATATTTGTCAACTGTCTCAAATTTTTATCATAAATGGCTTTTGACAAAATTCCGTTTCAATCAGATCCATCTAGTATTAAGTGTCCCACAGGGTTGGTGTAGGCCGGAAGTTGGGGTCCCCTGCTGTTGTGATGATTTCTCTGCCCAAGATACGATGCACTTTATGGTTTTTTGTCCACTGTACCTTGACGTTAGGAAAAGGTTTATCCTGCCTATTATGAGAAAGAATGCTTTTGTCCAAGTTAAACCTGCTTTGATGTTTTTACAACTAATGGAATCACCTTCAACCATGTTTTATGTAGCTAGCTTTTTAGTAGCATCAATCAGACTAAGGAGGGATAGATTGGCTGCATTAGAGGAAATTAATTAGTTTTATTAACTGTACCAACGGGATAAGCTATTTATTTTTACACCTTTTTAATTATGTATAAAATGAAATGTTCTTAAATTATTGTTGAATGTATTGTACACTTTTATGATTTTAATTAATCGAATAAAGTGGTTTTTGAAGTTGAACTTGGTGCTCCATCACCCTGGCTACTAGAACATAACCTTCGTAATTGCCCATTACAGGTTGTCCCACTGGCTTATCTTTGGTCCCTTCTGTACCTTCTTAAAATAATTTCGATAGACTGTACTAGAAACACTCTGGGTGCTCAGAATCCCTCATTGTGGAGAGCACAATCAGGTTTAAGGGTGATGTAGGGTACACAATCTGTAGAAAGAATGCCTTTCAGGTCTGAGATAAATTATTGAGCCTGAATGTCTGGCATGCCCCATTTCCAAAGAGTTGCGCACTCCTAGGTTTCAGAAATTTTGCGAAACGGGATTTGTTGGTAACTCATGCATAACTCAAGAATTTGGCAATATAGAATAATGTGAAATTTTGAATAATTTTGCAAATTTTACATGATGCAAAATTTATGACTAAGGCGAATTTCACTGGTGTAATAAAAATTTCTCCTAGGCCACTCACATCACCAGGAATTTTTAAAGCATTTTCTCAACGTTTGTAGTGCAGGGTGAGCATGTAACCTGGACCGAATTTACATTTAGATTATGACATTAACATTGTCAGTGCCTAAAAACCCATCCAAAATGTTTCACAAGTTCGAAACCCCACTTTTGTGTCAAATCCGAGGTCTGAGTACACAGTAGAAAGGTCTGACTTGAGGCACAGGGGGAGATTGCCAAAAGACAATGAATAACCTAAACCTAGCTTCTATCTTGCTCCTCGAAAAGCCATATTTTTTCAGACTTTAGTGGTATCTAATTTCTTACCCAGCCCTCGGAATGCTTAAATTCAAGCCTCAGCCCCTTCCATCAGCTTCAGTTGGTTGTCAAGTTCTGACTGGTCCTTGGCATCTGGATGCCATCCATGAATATTAAAGCTATTATATAAATCTGACGTTATGGAACAGTGAGGTACCCTTAGCACTTAGCTGATGCGTACCTGCTCCTAAAAAAATGAAAAATGCCCCTTCCTTGCAGGGCTGCCAAAAATATTAGCTCCATAACAATAACAATATTCCCCAGCTTTGACTATGTGTGACAACTTCTCATTCATGCAGTGATACAGCAGTGCAGTGATTTTACCAGTCTAGTAGTCGATCCACTAGCTATCAGATACATTCTTTTAGCTACAAAATGCATGGAATTATGATACTTAGTGCAGTTCTTCCTCCTGCTGTAACTACCCCATGGTAGTATATACCTCAGTGGTATATCTATACCAACAGATTTATTGCTGACTGATTTGCAATCCTTCTAGCTGAAAATCCTAGCAGAATTGTAATATTAATGGAGCAGTAATTCTCATCCAGTGGGAAGTTTTATGGAATACAGTTTCCAAGTTCCATGCATGCACAATGGCAACATTGTAGAAGAGGAGACCACACAGATGCAGATATTGACAAGCATTGCCATAGCCAATTGGTCTCGCCTATGCAAGAGCTATTGGCCAAGCCAATATGTTTTAGTCATTTTGTACAACAGCGTGGCTGCTGTTCAGGATGACTAAAAGTAAGTGGGGTAATGGAGAGTAGTGTGGATTGTTGGAAAGTCAAGTAAAGTGGAGTGTTGTAGAGTTGAGTGGACTGCCATGGACTGTCATGGAGTGGCGTGGAGTGGTGTAGAGTGTTGTGGGAGTAGAGTGTCACTGAGTAAAATGGCCTAGAGTTGAGTAGAGTGTAAGAGTGAAGTGGCACAGAGTGGAGTGGCATAGAGGGTGTGTGTAGAATGTTGTAGAGTATAGTTGTATAGAGCGGAGTACATTGTCATGAAGTGGCATAGAGTGGAGTAGTGTAGAGAGTGGAATAGCACAGAGTGGAGAAAAGTGTTGTGGAGTTGAGTGGTCTGGAGTGGCATAGAGTGACATTGAGTGGAGTGGTATACATGGGAGCGGCATTGAGTGGCATAGCGTGGCATAGAAGGAGTTTTGTAGAGTGTTGTAGAGTGGAGTAGTGTTGCAGAGTAGAATGTTGTACAGTGGAGTGACATAGAGTTGGAGCAGAGAATCAGAGTGGAGCAGAGATTAATGGAGTTGAGCTTCATATCGTGGAGTATATTAGAGTGTAGTGTTTTAGAGAAGACTAGTGAGAAGTGGTGTAAAGTACAGCAATGCAACATGGATTGGCATAGAGTGCATTGGTTTTGAGTAAAGTGGCGTAGAGTGCATTGGCGTAGAGTTCAGTGGCATAGACTAGAGTGCAGTGGCGTAGAGTGCAGTGGCGTAGAGTGCAGTGGCGTAGAGTGCAGTGGCAAAGAGTTCATTGTAGTTGAGTACTCCAGACCCCATCAACTCAGTACACTTCTGGGCATGTGGATACTTTGCCAGGAGGAAGAACTGCTGTGCTGATGAAGGACTCCTACTCTTCTGGACTCCTGCTCTGCTGACCTGCGGCCTTCCTTACCTGGGTATGAATGACTGGAACTATACCACTTTTGAAGTCTTGAGAACATCAAAGACTTCCACCAACCCTGCTACAGCACATGTACTCTGCCACCTGTGAGTCCTGCCCTGCCAAGTGGTGCCAAACCAGTCCTGGGCCCCTAGAAGCAGGTAGAAAGTGCTGATCCAGCAGAAATCCATGCCTCTACACTGTTACACCGCTCGGAACTGGCATATCTCCATCAACACTGATGCATCGCCACTTTTGCAAGGACCAAAGACATCACATCGCTGACTGTGCGGCACATTGCCTCCAGTCCTTGACACATCCTAGACTTGTGGTGCTCGACGACGACGCATCCCCTACATCTTGGGGTTTGATGGCTACACATCTCTAACTTGCCTGCAGTGCAACCGACCCATCGCCTAGATTCGAAGAGATTGACTGACGCATTGCCTCCTCTGCTCCTTGGATCTCCTCTTTGACAAAACCGTGAAGCAAGTTCTGTTTCAGTGGGCTAAGGCTGGTCCCTGTATCTGACCTATGTTCCATCGCAGTCAGCCTGGACTTCTGAATTTGACCTGGTCTAACACGACCAGATGCTTTTAAGCACTGTATTTCAAGATGTTCTTTAAACATTCATATCTTCAGTTATACATATTGGATCTTTTATTTTTGTCTTGTTTTTTTGAATAAATTAAGCTCTATTTTGTAAGCAGATGTAAGGGTGTGTGAGTTCTTAGGATATTTTAGAAAAACACTTTGGCAACTAAAGTGAGTTTGGTGTCTTAATTCCATTATAGACATGCCCAGGGTCTGATAGATATAGTGTGTGAATATAGTGGGTTTTTAGGCACTGACAATGTCAATGTCATGTTTGACATGACGTAAAATGTTGATCATTCTTTCAAAATTGTTTAACTAAGAATAGTGGAATAACATGGAAAAACACTAAATTTTTAGGAAGTGTGGACCTTTCTGGATGAGCACAGTTTAAATCAGTTATTGCAACATTTGAAGTGGGACCATTAGATCAATGGGATAATCCCAGTCTCACAACTATGGTGACTTGAGTACCAATATTATCACATAACATGACATCACATCTGGCTGTCTCATGTGTATATATAAAGTGCTCAATCACCCCTGGAGATATATTTATGCTGAATTACAGAAATGTATTGTTATCCAAGTAAATGGTACTCATTGCATCTACCATGGAAGTATAAAAGGCTGAGTGAAAGAACCAGTATTCAAATGTGAGTGGGAGGTCAAACACATACCCCTCAAGTGGATACATTAGTTTATTAAGCCACCAGACTAATACAATCTGTTTGAGGAGACACTGTGTAGACTTGAATATGATTATAATCACACACTATCACTGTGGGGACTTTAACATCACTGTAAACACACAGTATCTCTATGGGCACCTGGGCATCATTTTCATCACACACTACCTCTGTAAGGACTTGGGCATAAATATAACCAACCTCACTATCTTTCAGGAAATTGAACATGATTATCAGCATACACTACCTCTTTGGAGACAGTGGTAATTGTAAATTCACACACCATCTCTGTGAGGACCTGGACATACCTATAATCACACATCATCTCTGTGGGGAGCAGGGCAATGATATAATCAATCACACATTATCTTTGCATAGAATTGAACATGAGTAGCCTCATACACTTTCTATGTGTGGGACCTAGGCATGTCTATAATCACACACTATCTCTATCAGGCCTTGGGCATGTCAATAATCACATATTATCTCTGTGAGGACCTGGGCATGCCTATAATCACACACTATCTCTGTGGGGATCTGGGCATGTCTATAATTAAACACTTTCTCTGTGGGGACACGGGCATGTCTATATTCATACACTATCTCTATCAGACCCTGGGCATGTCTATAATCACACACTATCTCTGTGGGGACCTGGCCATTGCGATAATCACACACTATCTCTGTAGGGACCTGGACATCAATATAACCAATCACACACCACCTTTGTGGGTTTTTAACATGAGTATCATCACACGCTATCTCCTTGGGGACCTAGCCATGCCTACAATCACACGCTATCTCTGTGGGGATCTGGGTATGTCTATAATAAAGTATTATCTTTGTGGGACCTGGCCATCAGAATAATCAATCACACACTACCTTTGGGGGGTATTAAACATGATTATTATCACACACTATCTCTGTGGGGACCTGGGCATTCCTATAATCACAAACTATCTCTGTTGGGACCTAGGCATTTCTATAATCACACACTATCTCTGTTGGGGTCTGGGCATTAATATAATCAATCACACACTACCTTTGCTGGAAATTGAACATGATTATCAGCATACACTACCTCTTTGGGGACAGTGGTAATACTATAATCACACACCATCTTGGTGAGGACCTGGACATACCTATAATCACACATTATCTCTGTGGGGACCTGGGTACAATATAATCAATTACACACTACCTTTGCCAGGTATTGAACATGAGTATAATCACACACTATCTTTGTGGAGACCTGGGCATGCCTATAATCACACACTATCTCTGTGGGGACCTGAGTATGTCTATAATCAAACCCTATCTCTGTGGGGATCTGGGCATGCTTATCATCACACCAGGACATCAATATAATCAGTCACACACTACCTTTGGTGGGTATTGGACATGAGTATCATCACACACTATCTCTGTGGGAGTGAATGACTCTAACCACTTTTATCAATTGGAAGTTGTTGAATGGAATCAAAGCAGTCACAATGAATGCCCTAAGGCTTGAGGGGATAGAGAACTTGGGGTGTTACACTACAAACATTGCACATAAAACCTGTTCTGAAAGGACACAGTGATATCAGGTTGTCTCTCATTCACTTCTAGGATTTCTACTGAGATAGACAGGTGTTCCAGTGTCAGGTGGTTCTTAATAAGGGTGCTGGGACGAGAAGGCCCCTTGAATCATGCACAGCTGATATCCCCTGCCCTGAGTGCGAATTTCCAGAAGAAACTGGTATCCTGACTTGTCTTCTTTTGCTGGTGTCACAGCAGAGGCTTAGGCCTGTCCCTGATAATGTGAGGAACATAATCTGCCCTCTGAAGAGGCTCACCAAGCATGGTCTCAAACAGCGGACTACTGTCCCTGTTATGGGTGCATCACATATAAACCAGTGGTGGCACATGCCATATTTTTTGACTATAGAGTAACCAGACCTTTTTTTGTTTCAGAGAGAGCGCCGTTTAGTCATCCCTATCATGTAAAATTCCACTGTAAAGTCCAGTACATGGTACTGGTGTTGAGTATGCATGCGGTTTTCAGTCAACAATAGGACTTTTTGAGTGAATGAGTCTGAATAAGGTGACAAGACTGAGTAGGTTGGTGCATGACTTCTAGAAATTTGAAGGTGGTGCATAAGTATAAATGTGAGTTATAACTGTGACTTATAGTAATTTGAAAGTGGTGCGCAAATTATAAATTGAAGTTATAACTCTAACTTAAGCATTTATAATGTTTGTGTTTTTTATGTTTGGTTTGTGTACAAAGAAGAAATAAAGTTTTCCTAACTATATATTATCCTTAACCTTAGTTTTTTTCATGGGAGTTCAATTGGTTTTAAAATTGTAATAAAATGTTTTTTTTAAAAATGCAGTTTACTGTTGTCAAGTGGAGTATCATTAAATGGAGTGTGGTAAAAAACAGTGGAGGATAGTGTTGTAATATATACTGTCATACAGTATAGTGTCATAGATTGGAGTTGAGTAGAGTGGAATGAGGTACACTTGAGTGGCGTAGAGCGGAGGGGCATAGAGCGGAGGGGCATAGAGCGGAGGGGCATAGAGTGGAGTGGCATAGAGCAGAGGGGCGTAGAGCGGAGTGGCAAACAGAGAACTGGGATAGAACAGAGTGGCATAGAGTGGAGTGGCATAGAGCGGAGTGGTTAACAGTGAAGTGGGATAGAGTAGAGTGGCGTACAGCAGAGTGGCATACAGTGGAGTGATGTACAAAGGAACAGCGTATAGTAGAGTGGCATACAGTGGAGTGGCGTACGGTGGAGTGGTATGGGGTGGGATATCATACAGTGGAGAATGGTACAGTGGAGTTGCATACAGTGGAATAGTGCAGAGTGGGTTTGCGTACAGTGTAGTGGCATACAGTGGGGTGCCATAGTTTGGAGTGCTGTACAGTGTAGTGGCATACATTGGAATAACGTAAACTGGAATACCATACAGTGCAGTAGCTTGCAGTGAAGTATGGTTGAGTAGACCGGCATGCAGTGCAGTGGCGTAGACCGGAATAGCATAGAGTAGAGTGGCATAGAGTGGCAAGGCATACAGTGGAGTAGTGTAGAGTGAACTTGCATAGAGTGGGGTGAGGTATGGTGTAGTGGCATAAAGTTGAGTATCAGAGAGTGGCGAGCAGAGGAATAGCATACACTATAGTTGAGTAGAGTGGAGTAGCATAGAGTGGAGTGCCGTACAGTGAAGTAGTGTTTAGTTTAGTGGCATTAAGTCCAGTGATGTACAGAGGAGTGGCTTATAGTGGATAAGCATAGAGTACAGGGTCATACAGTGGAATAGCTTAGACTGTAGAAGCATAGAGTGTAGTGACATATAGTGATGTGGCGTACAATGTAGTGTTGTAAAGTGTAGTAGCATACAGTGGATTGTGGCAGAGTGAAGTGGGGTATACTGCTGTTGAGTATAGTAGAGTGCCGTTGAGTGGAGTGGCATCTAGTGGAATAGTGTAGAGTGTAGTGATGTACCATGAAGTAGCACAGAGTGTGATGGCATAGAGTAGCATAGAGTGTAATGTCAGAGTGGAGTAGCATACAGGGGAATAGTGTACAGTAGGGAGTTGTACAGTGGAGGGGCATACAGTAAAGTGACATGGAGTGGAGTATAATAGAATAGAGTGGTGTATAGTATAATATCATAAAGTAGAGCAGTGTAACATGAGTGGCCTAGAGTGGAGTGAGGTGGAGTACAGAGGAGTGGAATATAGTGGATTAGCATCCAGTGCAGTGGTGTATAATGGACTGCCGTAAAGTGGAATGGTGGAGAGTGGAATAGCATACAGTGGAGTGATGTAAAGTGAGATGTCAGAGTGGAGTGTGTTAATTGAAACAGACATAGCGTGAAAGTGTGTGAATGAATATAAATGTCTTTAGACAGGAATATACATTATGATGTGTAAATGTTCATTTTTGGTTGTGGCCTAGAGTGGAGTGAGGTGGAGTACAGTGGAGTGGCGTAGAGTGGATTAGCGTACGGTGTAGTGGTGTAAAATGGACTGACGTAAAGTGGAAAAGTGTAGTATCTTTAAATAGTGTAAGTAGTGCTAAACTTATAACTTTAAAAAAATTTACTTATACATTGTGCCTCGTTGTACCGTGGTATGTTCATGGTATACAACAGTACATGGGGCTTTGAAGTGAATATGTGATTTGCTAATTGCTCTGCGTACTAAAGGTAAAAGGCAGTCATGTAGCTTTTTGCATTGTTTTGCTGGTTTCTCTAGTCTGTGTTTCACTACATTTTGGTTTAGGATGTTACTTATAGGTTAGTATCAGGTTTTATTGTTGTTCATTATCTATTACCACTTTATTTAAGGGGCAATAGGTGGAGATTTTTACAAAATTTCTATATATTTTATAGGGGTTTAGGGTGAACTGCACTTTTTTTTAAATAACAATAATTTGCATCTAAATTAATAATATTAACATTAATGAAAATAATTGTAGAAAATATATATTAAAAACATATAACACAATTGGGTAAATAAATACAAATAATATAAAAATATACATTTTATAATAAAAATAGATTTTTTTAAACAACAATAAACATAAAAAGATATATAATTTAAAACATATAACAGCAAGTAAAAGAAACAGCAAAAATAAACGAGCAAACTCTAATTAAATGAAAAGTATGAAAAGCGTTACACTTGAAAGGTGTTACATTTTCTATTCCTACTCAACATAAACAAACTCATTGAACATATTGGACTTCGGACTCCGATCGAAGCAACAGTACAGAAAGGTTTGGATTTTGGAGAGGTTAGATTTACTATTCCCACTCTTATTTAAGCAACCCAAGAAAATATTTTGGACTTCAGAGAGGCTACATTTACTATTCCACTCCAATCTAAGCAAAAGTACAGAAAGTATTGGACTTCAGAAGGGTTGGAATTACTATTCCCACTCTGATCTAAGCAACAGTATGGAAGGTTGTGGGTTTAGGAGGGATTAGAGTTACCATTTCCACTCCAGTCTAAGCAACAGTAACTAAAGTGTTGGACTATGGATAGATTACATTTGCTACTCTCACTCCAATCTAAGTAACAGTAGGGAAAGTGCTGGGCTTCGGAGGAGTTTAATTTCTATTTCCACTCCAGTCTAAGCAACAGTAGGGAAGGTGTTGAACTTCTGAGCAGTCAAATATACTGTTCCTTTTCTACCCTAAGCAAAAGCATGAAATCTGCTTTATTTTAAAGAGGTTAGATTTGCTATTCCCACTGCAATGTACGCTAAGCTTGGAAAGTATTGAACTTCAGAGGGATTAGATTTACTATTTCCACCCCAATATATGCAACAGTAGGGAAAGCCTTGGACTTTGAAAGGGTTAGATTTACTATCCCCACTCCAATTAAGCAACAATAAGGAATGCATTGGATTTGGATGAGCTAGATTTACTAGTCCCACTCCAATCTAAGCAACATGGGGGGGGGGTTGGACTACAGAAAGGTTCCTTATACCATTCTTACACAGCAATTCAAATATTTAAATATCTAAGAAGATAACATGATTAACCATATTTAAACTAAAAACTATATCTTGTATTAATTTAAATAGGATGCAAAATGTATTATAAATATAGAAAATAAATGTATAAATAAATGAAATATTGAAATAAACATACATAGAATTCATTTCACTCGGTACTACTGCACAAAAAACACCAACACCATAAAGATAAATTGAAATATAAATAAAACAGGAATAAAATTAAAATAAAGGAAACATAAAAATAATAAATGGTAATATATTTTGCACTTGTTTAGACATATTATCAATTATTTTATTTCTTTCACAGTCTATGTAAAACAATTGTACATATTAAATAATCAAGGAAATAATTATACAATTATTTATAAATTAAATATTTAAATAGCTTAAAACAAAGAAAACTATTTTAATACAAATGATATCTTACCCTATTCCCCTACAAACCGTACAACATGACACTAAATTATAGATGACTAATTATACTATACAAAATATAAATTAAAAATGCAAAATGAACCCTAAATAAATGAAAGAACAATTAAAACATTTACATAAGAAAAAATGTAATATTTAATTTACCTTATATCACTTAATATTAAAAAACTACTATTTAAAATGTATTTAACTTACCACCATATTCCCCTACAAACAAAATGACTGCTACTAAATTATAAATTACTAATTACATTTTAAAAATTAATTTACTCAATGAAAATTACAAACTATATTTAAAAAAAGACAATTATACTAATATTATTAGTATAGATATATTTAATTACAATCAATGTTTATTACAACTATATTGAAGTACAGCAATTTTCTTTATATAGACATTGTTTATTCGTATAATAAAACCTATATTCTTACTTTTGATATTCTGTTACACAATATTTTTGCGTAGGTAATATTTTTGTCAACATGCTTATGTCACATGATATTTTGGAATCAATATGTGTTTCATTGCCCATATTTAACAAGTGCCCAGTTTGAAAATGTCCCTTTTCACATGAAGTGTAGTTACACAACTATAAGTGAATTTCTCTACTCCGGCACAAAGGTACCTCAAACCTAATTGAAAAATTAGTGTTTACTCTATGTAGAAAAGGTCCACTGCTGAAAACATGTATTTCAACTTTGACATGGGCACATTTTAAGGATTCTTTTTGCACATAAACAGCTAGTGCATGACTATCAAATGATGTTTCTCTATTCCTGAACAAAGGATTCACCAGCCCCTTTTAGGAAGTCTAGTTGTCTACCCCACACATGCCGATGTACAACAATTAGCCCCACGCCTCAAAAATGTTTTTGTTAACATTGGAAAAGACTCCTATATTTACCTTGGGAGCATTCTGAGATTTTTATTCCCATGAAAAAGACAGCTGTACATCAGCCAAAGTACCTTTCTCTACTCTTATACAATTAGCATACCAGTTCAGTTCAGGAATACAATTGGTAAGACTCTTGTATATGATTTGGCCTTCAAATAAGACCTTACACACTGAGAAAGTCTTTTGTAGTTGACATTGGCACTTCTGAGAAGGTACCTTTTTCCATGAAGAAGGCTGTCGCACCACGTGGCTAAACTACCTTTTTCTACTCTTGTACAAAAAAAACACAAGCCTGGCTTAAGAATTTCTATCCTATACTTCAAACATAAAATAGTGGTTCTCAAATGGATGTTTCAACTTTGTGAAAGTTTCCCATGTTTCACCTGGGCACATTTTGAGAATGTGTCTTATCCCATAAAAAGGATGTAACACTGCCAACTTGACTTTTTCTACTCTTGCACAAAGGACAGCTAGCCCCATTCTGGAAACCCACTTACAGAATTTGTGCTTCCAAACACAAGAAATGTTTTAAGTTTGTTAAACAAGGTTTACGTACATATATACATATTTATTGAGTGTGAGCCTGGGTGGCTAGAAAGAGCCCCAGGTAGAAGAAATACTTTGAGAAAATAAGAGCTTTATGAGGCGAGGACAATTACATTCTCGAATTATAAGAGACAAAAATTATAATGATGTGCCAGTTCTTAAGTCTATTTCTATTAAGAATCCGAAGAATCAGCATGGGGAGTTTGTTGCAATTAGAAATACAGTTTTATCTTCCTGATGGAGACTAGATTTCATAAGACGGCGGCTATAAAAGAGAATGAGAACTCAGACACTTTTAAGGAAGTGTGCAACTTCCTGGAGGGACACAGTTTAAACCAGTTAATGCTGCATTTGGAGTGAGATTAATAGATATGGCATAATTCTGGTCTATCTCTGGTGGTGGATTAAGTACCACTATTATCATATCACATCACATAATCTCATGTGTGTATATAAAGTACACATTCACACCTAGGGGTGTCTTGGTGCTGACTTCCATATTTTTATTGTTATTCAAGTAAATGGTACTTATTGTATTGACCTCGAAAGGCTGAGTGGAAACACGAGGATTCAACATGTGAGAGAAAGGTGAAACACATATCCCTCAAGTGGATTAATTTGTTTAATAAGCCACCAGACTAATATGATCCGTATGGGCTCTTCAACATCCCTATAATCACACACATCGCTCTGGAGACTTGAGCATAACTAGAATCGCACACTATCTCTGTGCAACCTCCCTGTGCATACCTATAATTGCACACTATCTCTGTGGGGACCTGGGGATATCTATAATAACACTATCTCTATGGGGACATTGGCATGTCTATAATTGCACACTAGCTCTGTGAGGGATTGTACATCCCTATAATCACACACTATCTCTGTGGGAACCTGGGCATGTGTATAATCACACACTATCTCTGTGGGAATCTGGGCATTTCTATAATCACACACTATCTCTGTGGGGACCTATAATCACACACTATCTCTGTGAGGACCTGGGCATATCTTTAATCACACACTATCTCCGCTGGGACCTGGGCATGTCTTTAATCACACACTATCTATGTGGAGACCTGGGCATGTGAATAATCACACACTATCTCTGTGGGGACCAGGGCATGTCCATAATCACACACTATCTCTGTGGGGACCTATAATCACACACTATCTCTGTGAGGACCTGGGCATATCTTTAATCACACACTATCTATGTGGAAACCTTGGCATGTGTATAATCACACACTATCTCCGTGGGGACCAGAACATGTCTATAATCACACACTATCTCAGTGGGGACCTGGACATCCCTATTATCACACACTATCTCTGTGAGGACCTGAGTATGTATTTAATCACATACTATCTCCGTGGGGACTTGGGCATGTCTTTTTTCACACACAATCTCTCCGAGAACCTGGGCATGCCTATAATCACACACATTCTCTTTGACAACCATGGGAATACTATAGTCACACACCATCTCTGTGGGGACCTGGGCATGTGTATAATCACACACTATCTCTGTGAGGACCTGGATATATTTTTAATCATACACTATCTCCATGGGGACCTGGTCATGTCTTTAATCGCACACTGTCTCTCCTGGAACTTGGGCATGTCTATAATCACACACATTCTCTTTGATGACCATGGCAATACTATAGTAACACACCATCTCTGTGGGGACCTGGGCATGTGTATAATCACACACTATCTCTGTGGGGACCTGGGGTTATCTATAATCACACACTATCTCTGTGGGGACCTGGAAATCCCTATAATCACACACTATCTCTGTGAGGACCTGGGCATATCTTTAGTCATACACAATCTCCATGGGGACATGAGCATCTCTATAATCGTACACATTCTCTTTGGTGACCATGGTAAAAATATAGTCACACGCCATCAGCATGGGGAACTGGACATCTCTATATTCACACATTATCTGTGTGGGAACTTGGGCATGTCTATTATCACACAGTATAGTATCTCTGTGGGGACCTGAGCATGTCTATAATCACATACTATCTCTTTAGGGATAGTGGTAATGCTATAATCACACACTATCTCTGTGGGGACCTGGACATCAATATAATCCATCGCACACTATGTTTGTGGGGAATTAAACATGAGTGCTATCACACACTATCTCTGTGGGGACCTGTGGTTCACTATAATCCCACAATACCTCTGCAGGACTTGAGCTGACTATAATCACACACTACCTGTGACTCCACCCCAGCATCACTATATTTGCAGATCATTTTTGCAGTTATCTGAACATGACTAATATAATACACAATTTCTCCAGGAACCTGAATATTTTTATCATAATCCTCTTTATATAGCGAGTTGAACATGACTATCATAACACTTTTTATAGGGGGACTTGAATATGATTGTGACCACACACTCTCTCTGTGAGGACTTGAACATAACTACAATTTTACACCATCACTGAGGGGAACTTGATTATGAAGAAAATTACATCTGTCACTATGGGGACTTGAGACTGATTATAATTAAATGCTATATCTGTGGGGACCAGGGCACAATTGAAATGACATACTATTTATGCTTGAACATTAGCATATGTATCATCGTACACAATGGAGGAACTTGAACATGACTACCATAACACTCTCTATGCGGGGACTTGAACATGCCTGTAATCACACACTGTCTCTGTGGAGACCTGGTAATTACTGTAGTAACACATTGTTTCTGCATGAACAGCAGCATGACAATCATTGTACACTATCTCTAGGGGTACTTGAATATGACTATGACCAAACACTATATCTCTAGGGACCTGGGCATGACTATAATAATCAGACACTATCTTTTTGATGATTTGAGCATGACTATGATGACATGCTACCTGTGTGGCAACTTGGGCATCACTCTAATGATACACTATCTCATGTGGCTTCAACAGAACTGTCACCACACACTAGCTCTACAGAGAATTGAGTATTATTATAATCACTCACCATCTCTGCGGGGGCTTTAACATAAATATAATCACACTCTGTGTATGGGGACTTCAGAGTGACTATAATCAAACACTATATCTTTGGGAACCAGGGCATCAATGTAATCATGCACTATCTCTGTGGGGGCTTGAACATGACTATCACAGCACACTACCTCTGATAGCTCTAGAACATTTCATATGCCATATCTTGGGGACTATTATTGTACAGCCATGCCAAGACAATGGTGGAGTTGATGCAAAAAAAGGTAATCTCAACTTGGCTTTCCCATCTGACCACAATACATACTCTTTGGCATTTAAAGGGATTTAACTGTTCACTATTTCCTTATCCCTTAATGTTTGTAAGAAGTCAGCAATACACCGAATATCTGAAAATGCCTTTCCGTGGACTTTATATAGTATATTTTTCTACTGAGAACTGCATTCTCAAAATCCATCTGGTGGATGCTCCTAATACACAAAGAGATATTCATATATCTCTAAACTATCATGTAATATAGGTAAAGCAGAGAAAAAGAGGTTAGCCAATTGTTTGTGGATGTATTCAATCAGAAATGATAATTATTGAGTAAGTCCCCGCAAGGATAGTAAGACATGTTCAAGTCCCCACAAAGATGGTTCTGTGCGCGCGATTAAATAACAATATATTTGCTGATTTGAAGCAGGATCCTATATAATGAATTTTTTCTTAACATTTTTCTGTTATTGGTATGTTTTTAAAACATTGGGAAAGGTTAGTCCCCACAAGGCAGGTGTTCACACATAGTCCCCACAAGGATGGTAACACGTGTATGTGTGTGTGTGTGTGTGTGTGTGTGTGTGTGTGTGTGTGTGTGTGTGTGTGTGTGTGTGTGTGTGTGTGTGTGCATGCGCACGCACATATGTGCATTGTGAGTTCTTGGAATTTTAGTACGAATGAGATGCAAGAGAATGTTAAACTGATCTTTGGAGTATTGGGGTTTCAGCACTGACTGTGGCCTGTAGCTCTTCTTGGGGGAAACTAGTACTCTGGTTGCTGCTTATGTGTTACCAGTTACTTTGCATAAACTAGGGGGCCTCAATATTCAGATTATTTGAGTCTGCATTACTACGCATAATTTCAGAGAAATTATGCACAATTGCGCGTAATTATGCAAAATGCAAAAATGGTATTTAGTGCTATATTTTAGCATGAAACATGCCTGTGTCCATTTTGGTACTTGAAAACTAGCTCCAAAAACACAGGTGCCGCAACCAGTGCAAACAGATTGTTCCTGTGGTTTGCACTAAATATTTGCCACTAATAGCATGTAATAATAAAACATGATCTGGCAGTATAATTTTTTTTCTTTTGTGTAATGTCAGATAACCAAATTTATATTAGAATAAACAGGTTCCTGTTCAGAGGATATGTCCATGAATAACCTTTTTTGTTAAACAAAATAAGCCTATATGATTTTGCACTGGTTCTGCTACTTATGAAATGCAAATTGAACAAACCGAGTTTGCCTCAAGCACAGGCAACCTGTGCTTGGTGCAAGCAAATGTGAATAAAAAAAGTGTCTCTCAATTTATTACATAAAACAGAAAAAAGGTTTAAAAACTGCTTGGTTTGCATTTTGCCCTGGTTTAAAAATAATTTCGTCCAATCCTGATTTCACCAGCAGCAAAAATGGTGCAAGTGCATTTGCTCTGTGTTTGTTGGTATCTTTGAAAAACGTCTGTAACACGGCCTCACCGAAAGCCCGTGTATGTGTGCGTTTATACACATCTGCATTTTCATTATGAATGAACCTTCCATGACATCTAAAGCTATGTCTAGGTCAGGCCCAACGAGAACATAGATCGATGAATCGATGCTATAACATGGTTCTTTTTTGCTTATAAACCATTTACTATCACAGACATTGTATCGAAGAAATTAGAATCCATGAGAAACACTGCAAAGATAAATAAACCTTATTTTCCACAGTTTTTTCTGCTTAATGTGACATGAAATAGGGCAAACTGAAATTGCATCTCAGAGTGCTATCTTTTACATTACGTCTTTCTAAGGAAATTGCCCAAAAATAATGTGAAATCAGCATGTGTAATGTTTATCCTCGTGCATGCACAATTTGCTCTATTCCCAGTTTACAAGTAGCAGAATTGAGACAAATTGATTCGTCTTATTGTTTTACTTTTGGGCACTATGCAAAGTACCTATAATGTGGATTCTGGTGTATGGCTAATATTATTAAAAAATAGAATCAGCTAATTGTGGGCTATTCCTACTGTTTTTGGATAGAAACCCAAAGCAACTTGATTGTGCCTCAAGTTTTTCATTTTTTTTGCTTTGTTCTCTATTACATACACTCAAAAACTACAAATGTAGTTACCTCCATATTCTATCCTAGCGAAGAAAGTTAATTTTCAACTTGTTTTGCTGTGGGTGTACAGGTAATTGATTTGCTGTCAAAACACTGCTTCACAGTTTGGGATGTCATGTGCCATGCACAGAAATATTGCACTGGTCCAGAAGAAAAACCCATTTTGCTGCGTGTGTAATACAGAAAGGCGTTCACACAAATTGTTCCATCCCATGTTACAGAAACATTTTCTTCGGCAGGACAAAATGTATTCTGCAACTATTGCCACCGAAATATAACACATGTTCCCAACAATTCACAAACAGTCTAGTTCAAGAAACCCCCTTTTAAAATAGAGCAAACTATTATGCGTTCATTTTGCTACATATGTAATTAAAAAAAAAATATGGACAGACTGATTTTGCCTCACATTTGATAGGTAGTGAAAATACATGTACCTTCAGTCCTCTCAGTCACCAGGCGCAAGTGTCGTGGCCTCGCGAGAGCCTGGCACCTGCCAGGGCCCCGAGGCCATTGATTGGCGTGTGAAAGGCCGCGCGGCGGGCACGTTGCTGAGAGACGCTCTCGGCTCAGGGTGGGTATTAATAACCGCGCCACCGGGAGCCATGTTTGCTCGGCGTGCCCGGAGGAGGCGAGGACTTTGGTCTCGGCTTATCAGCAGGAGAACAGTTGAAGAGCCCCACTGAGGCAGGCGTAGGCAAATCTGCCTGTTCACACGACAGGTATTAATCACTAGTTCACACGACAGGTTTGATCCCTCCCGGCGGGCCTGCACATTTTTTCCAAATGAAAGCAAATCCATGTGGTTTAAAGATCTTTCCGTGGCAGTGGCACAAGTGGTGTCTCCAACCTAGGCCAGCTCCCCAAGAGGACAGCAGAACCCCAACAACTCTCTCTACAAAGATGGCTGCTAGAGTTAGTAAGCGCTATATAAATGCAGTTTAAAATGTTTCATGCAAGTAACTTTCCTGGCTAATGTATGCGTTTTGTGACCTTGCTGATAGGAAGAATGACTCATATTTTCCACCCTAATTATAAAACAGCTATAGAAACATGTTATTTATTGCAGCTAATTAAAATCGCCAGGCACTCTGCTTGTTTCTGTAGCTTTGGGACACCTGCAGCGCCCAGGTGCGAGACAATCTATGACGCTACCCCTTGTCACTGAGGGGAGGGCCTCAGGAACCATTGCTGAGCCTCCAGCTTGACTTCATCCACCTTTTCAGACACTATCCAGGAGGTTAATCTTCATTCGTGAAGCAGGTGCAGTGGAACCGGGGCCCAGGTGCCCACTGAACCCTGATTATTGCTGTATTTCAGAGTTCAAACAGCTCCAGGGGGCTATCGCCTTCCTTGAACTAGAACCGGTGAGACACAGCCCATTCCACTGGTACTATTGCTTCACTATGTCTCGTCTGGCTCTTTGAAAAATAATGTAGCGTATTTGTCTCCTCCCTCCCCGGACTATTTTCTGGGTCACAGGCAGTGGCGGCTGGTAATTTTAAGAGGGAGAGGGCGGACGGACGGGACACACATGCACGCATACACACTCACAGCTATACGTTCACACACGTGCGCACACACACAAACACATCCATTCCCAACACTCATTACCAAACATTCATACATACACGCACGCACCAAACATTAATTTAAAAAAACACACACACTTACCTGCAGGTCTGCCTCGGAGGTCCCAGGTTGCTTGGGACGGCTGCCTTCCCTAATTGACTGATCAGGTCACCCAATGAGGGAAGGCAGCAGTCCCAACGTCATCACAGAGTGAAATTGGGTCAGTGAGACTGCTGACCCCACCCCACTCTGTGGTGAAGTGTCACTGATTGGCACTTGACCATGGGCGCTTCAGGGCTAAAAACTGCAGCGCCCAGGTGCGAGGCAATCTGTGACGCTACACCTTGTCACTGAGGGGAGGGCCTCAGGAACCACTGCTGAGCTGAGGAGGTCACGCCCGCAGGAGCTGTGACTTCCTCAGCCCAGCGAATGTCTGCTCAGGCAGCCAGCAGCCCGCGCATTTAGCACATGTCTGGCCCCTGGCTGCCTGACCTAAAAATGAACAGTCACCTTTGTTCAGCCTGACAGACACTGTTTGTGAGGGGCAAAAGGTGGGGGGCATGGCCCCCAGCCCCAATGAACGGGCCGCAGCTGGTCACAGGACCAAAGGGGTTGAATTGCAAAGGGGAGTGCATCTAATTTGGAGCATCGGTCAGATTTTCAAGAGAGCACGTCATTATGTGCATGAATACCATATCGATTTATGGTATGTAAATGTGTTGCAAGTTGAAACCCTGTAAGTCCTGTGTAATGATATTGTGGGTGCTGGGTTTGGGGTATCAGGCAGGTAAATAGGATTTCCCACTCACGGCCCTCCCCTGATGGACCCGGCATGGCAAGGGGTGATCTGTGGCACGGACTGGGTAAGGAAGAGGGGTGGCAGTAAGTGTCCCAAGTCGAGCCAAGGCTGAACTGGCCATTCCGGGCATTGGGTGTTTCCCTGGGAAGCTGAAAGGGATGCTTTTGTTACTGGGGGCTGGTGTTGTAGCAGTGCAATAGGTTTAAAAGCACTGCACAGTTCCTTGTATATCTAACGCTTTTCAGGAAACAATAAAAGTGCACAGATAACTCTGGTGATTAATGTACCTGCTGGAGAGAGATCGGAGTTTTGTCTAGTGGCAATTTTGTCTCATCTAAGGCAGTGCAGCGGGTTAATATACCTGCTGCAAAGAGCGTGTGCTAGGCAGGTCACAGAACAGTATTTTATGTGCATAGCTCAGTGGGTTACTGCTTTTGTTACAGATATCATTTTGTTTCTGTGCAGTTAGTAAATTACAGTCATAATCTAGGCTAGAAAGTTATTTTTTTCTCACTTTTATTATCCTAATTTTTCTAAAAAGGGTTTGTATGGGTAAAAATTAATTCTTGTTAGTAAAGTCAACCCTAACCTCTGTGTTACAGTCTAAATTATGAGTGTGTTCCTCCCCAGACCAAGCACTCTTTAAAAATGGCTACAAGTATGTTTGAGATCTGAATACTACATCCTGTTAATCCCTCTGTCTTATATAACATTTTCTATACACTTATTTACATACTTATTAATTGTCTCTACACATGCATGTAATGTAAAATGCTCCAACACCCTACACTGATATGAGATGTGCTATAAAACAAATGAAATACATGTGAGAGGTGGGCTATGAAAATACGAGAGGCACTGTTGGAGGGTGATAATGAGGGAATCATTGAAGAGCCCCAGTAAAGACTGCCTTTCCTGGTGCACTGTAAGCATCATTTACGATGCTTGAAAAACTAATACTATTGAATATATCAAGAAAAATGTGCTTCAGATGAACATTATTTGCCATTTTCCCCACTTTTTCTTGGGGGTGAAACCCTCAAACCCTCCTTGTAGTGGTCAGGCTCGCTCCCTGCACTCGCTATGCACCCTATGGGGACTGGTCTCACAAAAATTGTGAGTGCTGCTTTGAGTTTCCAGTCCAGCCCTGAGTCGAACTCATGAAGGGTTCTCCTTTCTATTGTTGAATCTGGGGTCAGCGGGCCTTGCGCCAGGGATCCAGAGCTCAGAGTGGTAGTAAGGTGGAATACGGACCATGGATGGCGCATGCGGGTGAAAATTGTGATCAATATTGGCAAAACACTCTACCATATTCACTGTGTGCAGTGCGCCATAGAAACGCAGTGAACTAATAAATGTAAACAAAGAGATTTTTTATTCCCAGTGCATACGAAAAGAAAGGTTAGGGCAGACAAGGGCACATGAACTATCCAGTAGGCCTGGACGGTGAACTCCGCTCTGTTTGTGGAGTTTGCGGAGTTTTTCACAGTCCGCGCTCCGCGTAGTTCACGCAGATCTGAAAAAGTCATCCGCGGAGTGGAGTTTTTTTCTCGTTGGCGAGCGTGAGCGAAGAAAATCCAACGCTAGACCACTTCCCAGTGAGATTTCTCAACCCGGGCAATAGCAGATAGTTGCTACCGCTCGCGTTGAGAAACCTTCTATTCACATTGAGGAAGCTGCCACTCGAGTAGACCTTGTACTCTAGCGGCAGAAAGAAACTGCACCCTCTTGTGCTGCGCGTGATCCATTCGTGCTGATTTTACAGCGCAAGACAAACACCCGGCGCTAAAAATCAGTGCGAAAGGCACGAGGTAACGCACTCCGACGCTAGTGGAACTCCACATAGCTTGGTGAAGGTTTTTTGTCACTCGTACTCTGCCCAGGCCTGCTGTACAGACAGTTACATTAGGGACCGAGGAGCTCAATTCTACCTGCCCTACTGTCCTACCGTCCAGGCCGACAATGTGGCCCAGGTACAGGTTAGGGTGTCTACGGAGGTTGAACAAAGGTTGCCGGTCTAAAAGTCCCTGCCACTGCATTGAATCAGGAAGTTAAAGCCTCCACAGTGGTCTCCAGTGATAGTGAAACCAGGAGCATGGGCAGCTAAAGGCTAAGCAGTGGACAGGCTGGCAACCACAAGCTGGGTGAGTAAGACCGTAGGAAGGATTCCTGAAGCAGACAGGAACCTGGGGTTGAAAAAAAACGATGCAGCTGACTGAGAATGGAAATGAACATTTGGTAGTCTCTGCGTGCTGAAAATCCCTCACAAGGTGGATATGGTTTCTCCTCATTGGCGTGATGGACAAGGGGTTCCTCCTAGGCAATCCCTGGTAAAACAGAAGCAAAGCAGAATGCTATTACAGCCCCGATGATCTGTACTGAGTACAGGCTAGTCGTGCAGGGCAGCATGCACATGAGGAAAATAAAATATCATGAGGGCTATGTGTCCCCGTGTGTTCCCCCACACTCATGTGCACATACATGTCACCTATGTATTTCCCCTCCATGGCCTGTCTATCATGATGCTTATGCTATAACGTGGCCTACCATAATCCAGTCTCCCATGAGAGAAACGACAAATCTGCTCTGAGGCCTACACGTTTTGCATCATGTTTTCCCGCATTTCCATTATTGTGGCTCAGCCAGAGCCGAAAAGAGGTTTCAGGCCTCAGAACGCTCTGAAAGCTGTAGCTGCGTATCCTTGGCCTTGCACACTTGGGCCTCAGCCAAAGGGGCCCTGTCCGAGACAGTATTGAGCACGGTTATCTGCTTACTCCTACCGAAACCACATTCCTGCCTGGAGAAGGAGGGATAAACATGACTCGTCTGCAAAGGAGAAAGCCTAGCCTTCCTGTCTTTTCGTGCGATTACAAAGCTCACGTCAGTGAAAAGCCCATAGCCCCCGTGTACGACTTCAGCAGTAAACGAAGAAATAAATGCCACATTGGCCCTTGGTGATGGGCAACCTATGTCACGTATCAGTCCCTGCTCCAGACTTTAGATATCAGATAATACAAGATGTGCTAGTCGCCCTGACACTGAAGGCTTCATTTTCAGACTCCAGACTTCCCGGTTGCATAGCATCCTTTCACACGTCAGTTACACGTCATGCTCGAGTTGAGCACAAGTAAGGCAAAGTTCCAGTAAAGTTCCAGCTGATCACGCAACCCCCTTCAGGCATCCACCCACCTATGACACTTACCTATTATCATCAAATGGACGCCCACCTTCACGCCTACTTACACACCCACATGCTCTTATCTCATTCTCTCTTGCTCCGCCTGAAGCACTCCTGCTTACGTATATTATCACAAACATATATATACTGTACTCTGTGAATAAAGTTTGAGAATATCTTTTTGAGAATCCTGGTCCTGATCCCTTGTGGTGATGGAACTATTCTCCCTATAACTCGAGTTATTTGAATAAAGCCCTTTTGAACCTGACACCACGGACTCAGCCTCTTGCTTCATGCATGATCATATTGATATATAGAAATTCAGAACGCGTAATAATTTATTTACGACATTAATGGCGCCCGAACAGGGACAAATCTCCTTCCCCATGCGCCGGAGATGAAGGTCCAGTTTTGCCCCCTTCCACAGCCGTGACGGACTTCGAGTGTACACGTCGCGGGTTTTCCCGCCAACTCCCTCAGGCCAACGAAGGAGACGGACTGCGACCAGGCATCCATACGAGGCGGTGAGGATTGCGGATCGTCCCGACCCAGAGCCCACCCTGCGAGAGAGCTGTGTCCGAGGTTTCTAGAGATCCACCTAAGATACGCCATTCCCTGCGCAGCGTCAAGTGTCCGAGGCCTTCAAGTTCAAGTTCAAGTTCTGCTTCCCGGTGAGTTTCTCATGGGGGTTGCAATAATGACGGGTTCATTTAATGAACACGGTAAAGACGTGTCTCACTTGTGAGACCGGTATGTTCAAGAGCATGCATTCAAGGATTAATGTTTCAAGAATTAAAGTCCAAGTTTTCAGGTGCACCGATATAACTGTATGAATGTTATTGTCTTAGTAAGGTTCAGTTAGGTTTGAATGTGTCAGGTTTTTGTGTAAGTTTGTTTCATTGTGATTTTTTGTTTTTTTGTTCATTGTGATCTTTGTTTTCGGTTACATTCCAACATGCCGTTATTTTCAAAACTGCGTAAGATATGTACCAGGAAAGGTGTACTAGAGGAACCAGTTAACATTCCGTCTAGAGACACACCTGGACATTTTATGTACTGTAAGCATGGTTTAGATGCCGTGTTGTTTTTAGAACTATGGGTGGATTACACGAAGGATTTAGAGACAAAATATAAATGGCCCATTACGGGAACGTGGGATGCAGAATGCATTATGAAGGTAGAGGAAGAGATATGGAAGAGAAAATCTAGACCTGCTCAGAAGGATGCCATTGAGTTATGGCGCAAGGAATCACATAGAAGAACAGAGAAAGAGTTCCACAAAGCAGAGAGAAGTAGACAGGAGTCCGAAAAAGCCAAAGAAGAGAAATTACAGGAAGAAGGGGAGCGGGTAAAAAGAGAGCAGGCTGAAAGAGAAAGAAATACTGCCGTTGCTGGTATTTATCCCGTCCTTTCAGAGGAACTAGCAAAAGTGGCCCCAGTAGAAAGACCAGTTAGAGTGCCACCGCAAGTACCCGAAAAATAAAACAAACAGCATCCGAAACGTTCATTAACACCTACCTAGATGAATCCCCACCAGCATACGTGGACGGATTTTTCCCTGCACCCCCAACGCAAGAACAACTCCAGGAGCTCGAGGACGGCGGGGAGGGAGGATCCGGGGCAACATCAGGAGGGGGGCCGACAGTAAAGGTAGACATCTCCGAATGTATATATGACCCAGATCCAGGAAAGGGCAGAATGCTCGTGTTTTCACTAAGGCTTAGACGAGCAGTCGCAGATTTGGAAAAATTACCAGATATGGATAAACATCTAAAGAAAATGTACACATTCATAAGAACAGGGGAAGGCCCTGAGTGTATAGCAGAAGCTGTACAAAATAGAAAGGTAATTATTAAGAACTATATCCTTCGCTTCCTAATTAATTGTCTGATCAGGGAAAAAGACGAAGGTGATGGTGACGTAGACCGTTGTTATATTGGTTGGAGTGATCGCATAGATGCCGGTCAGCATGATAAATCAGGCCAGACAGACAACATGTTGACCAAAATCCGAAAGGCAATAATAGCGTCACACGAAGGAGGCCCGAACGAAACAGCTGAGTTATCATCTGATGACGAAGCAGGGGACAAAGACAGAATACATTATGTGGGCCGTGCCCGGCGATTCGAAAGGCCCAAGGGCCTCAATCACCGTAAACAGGGAACTGCCATAAAAGAAAGATATTCCCTTGAAAGTTTGTTCCAGATCACCGAAAAAGCGGTGAATAAATGGCTAGGTAACGATCAGCCCCTCACCCCGACCGAAAATGAATTAGCACGATCAGCCACCCTGTGGATATCCCAATATGATATATATAATAATGATATCGTAGCCCAAACGTTCTTGAGCCTCCCACCAAACGAACAGCGCATAGCTGGTGTTTACGTGGTCCAACATTTGATCACGTTATATGAGAGTCAATATTCTGGTCCTGGTCTATTGTATAAATTGCTGGACGACATAATACTAGACAGGTGGATGAACATGGGTACTGAACTGATTAATGTCATTCTGGATCAGCGACACAAGTATATAGTATACGTGACTAGATCCCTGCTTCCCGCTCCACCCCAGGTTAAGGAACAGTCATGCGACAAGCTGAACCCCCTACGAGAGGTTCATCCTGTAAAGGATGCAAATAATGAACTGCAACGGGTGTATGTCTACACCCCCTTGTCGAAATTAGAGATACTGGAAATGAAAAAAATGTTACCATCCCATGATAAAGACCCGGGGGGTTTTCACCGAGAACTAAAGGACATTCTTCGCTTAGGAGAATATACATATGCTGACATTCTAAAGTTATTAAAGGTACTATTGCCTGCTGGTATTTACGAGAAGCTGAAAGGACAGGACTGGGAGGTGGGAGAGAAAAGGCTCAGCTGGGATCTGTTGGAAAGAGAGGAAGTTGGAAGAGGCCCGGGGGTTGGTCTGGGTCCCTGAGCTAAAGACCTACCTGAACTCCTTGTACAAGTCTTGCCCAGATTACTAATTACCAAGAAAGAAGACTGGGATGCTATTTCAGCCTGTAAACAGAAACCAGACGAGGACACTAGCGATTTTTACTCGAGGTTTGAGAAATGTTTCACTATCAATAGTGGTCTTAAGCCCGGTAGTGATTCATATCCCCATCTTTTCGTGAGCAAACTAGTAGAGAATTCCCTACCAGAAGTGAAGTATAGGGTACTGAAGGTTGAGAGTACTTGGCAAGCAAACAGCCCTTCAAAAATGTTACAGATGTTACAATACCACCAGAACAGAATTAGAGAAGAACACGAACAGGACAAGAGACGCATGAGAGACACAAAGATGAAGATGCTGGTGGCCCAATCGACCACGGGAAACACAAATACGAACAAGAATAGCACGAAACAAAGTAATGGGACCTGTAATTATTGCAAGAAGCCAGGCCACTTCGTAAATGAATGTGCGGTCCTGAAACACAATATAGCGATAGGTAAAACTAAGCCACGTCCTTATCCTCCCAAAGAAAATAACACACATCAGACATCAGATACATTTCCACCGCTGCCGCCGCCTGTCCATGCACCTACACCAGCCCACGCCACAACACAAATGTATGAGCACGCTCAGACTAACTATCCAGAATACCAAGCATATTCGTGAAGAAGCCCAGAGAGGGAATTCGACTTGCCCCTTATTCCAGTTCCTGTGGACCAAGCGGGTCCCTATGTGCATGCACGTTTACTAGGAAAGAATAAAAAGTTTTTGATTGACACTGGGGCAAGTAGAACTACCATCAGTCATTCTGAGGTTCCAGGGGCACCCCTCTCGGGCTCAAAGAGTATATCCCTGGGCTTTTCAGGAAAGCCTATTATCAAAGAGGTTTCAGAACTAGTCTCTTTAGGAGTTGGTCCACTAATACATACAACAGACTTACTGCTTACTAAATCATGTCCAGAAAACTTACTCGGCATAAAAACCTTAAAGGAACTGGGGGCAATTATCTGTTGCTCGCCAGAAGGAGTGCGACTGTATTTACGTGATTTCAAGGGACATTTTGTTATGAAAGATATTGACATCAGGCTTCAAAATGTACCACAGCACCTATGGGCACAAGGCCCGACTGACGTAGGTTTCATGAACATTACACCATACCAGGTCACCCTCAAGGAAGGAGTGGTGCTGCCACGGATTAGACAATATAAAATTCCACCCGAAGCTGAAGTAGGGTTGCTGAAAATTATCGATGAACTCATCGCACAAGGGGTGGTGATGGAGACAGATTCAAACATATGCAATTCTCCGGTTCTTCCTATTCTTAAAAGAACTGATCCCAATGCATCACCTGTCTATAGATTAGTTGTGGACCTGCGAGAATTAAACAAATGTGTGGTGCCACAGTACCCTGTGGTCCCGGACATTTCTTCATTATTGACTGCCATTGATGCGAAGGCTACGTTCTTTACAGTTATCGATCTGAAGAACGCCTTTTTCAGTATCCCAATACATCAGGACAGCCAATATCTTTTTGGTTTCAGTTTAAAAGGCCGCAGCTTCAGATTCACAAGAGCACCACAGGGCTTCACGGAAAGTCCTAGCATCTACAGTCAGGCACTCAAAAGACAACTAGACAGTATTCATATGCCTACCACTACAGCACTGATACAGTATGTAGATGACATTCTCATTACTGCACGATCGGAAACTGACTGTGAAAATGCATCACTCACTGTTTTACATTTCCTGGCTGACAAGGGGCACAAAGTGTCCCCTTCGAAGTTACAATTCTGTGGACAACAAGTGGCGTACCTTGGGCACTTGCTATCCAAGGAGGGTAGGCGACTGACACCAGAACGTATTCAATTGATTTCTGGCCTTTCACAGCCCAAGACACAAAAGGAGGTACGTGCATTCATTGGCCTCACTTCATATTGCAGGCAGTGGATTCCCCAGTATGCTCACATAGCCAAGCCCCTAATACAGTTGACGACACAGGAGGTAGCTTCTACTAAAGTCCTCCCTTGGACACAAGAACACACTGTGGCATTTGAAGAATTAAAAAGAGCTTTATGTCAAGCACCAGTTTTAGCGATCCCTGATTACAACAAATCTTTTATGCTTTTTGTGACAGAACGGGATGGAACAGCAATATCTGTCCTAACACAAGATCATGCAGGAAAACACAAGCCCTGTGCTTATTTTTCTAGTACATTGGACCCAGTAGCACAGGCTTTGCCTGCGTGCCTAAAATCTGTTGCAGCAACAGCCTTAGCCATAAGACAAAGTGACTCGATAGTGCTGGGCCACCCCCTGACAGTACAAGTACCACACGCAGTAGAGGTTCTCTTGAACCGAACACAAACACAACACCTGACTGTAGCGAGACTGACAGGGTATGAGCTGACGTTATTTCAACCACACATAGAGATCAGACGATGCAACATACTGAATCCTGCTACTCTTTTGCCCTCCAGTACAGAAAACGTTTCCCCACATGACTGTGTTGAAGTAATACATACCGTGATTAAACCAAGACAAGACTTGACAGACGTTGCACTCCCAGACCCTGACCTAACACTCTATGTTGACGGTTCATGTATGAGGACAGGGGCGGGAGAATTAGTGGCAGCATATGCAGTGACCACTGCTACTGAAATCATAGAGACTAAAAGAATAGACATACTGTCAGCACAAGCAGCAGAGCTCATCGCTCTGACACAAGCGTGCATAAGAGCTAAGCACCTGAGAGTAAACATTTACACTGACTCACAATACGCATATGGGGTAGTTCATGACTTCGGCGTACTATGGAGGGAAAGAGGTTTCTTGACTTCTCACGGGGCCAAGATACAGCATGGCCCCCTTATTCAAGCCCTTCTAGATGCGATACATTTACCTACAGCCATAGCTATCCTGAAATGCAAAGCACATACTAAAGCCACAGATACCATTTCTCAAGGCAATGATCTGGCAGACCGAACAGCTAAACAGACAGCTCAGACCCCACTAGACATGACAAAATCACAGGTACCATCAATGACCAAAGCCATGACAGTCAGGGATCCTTTCAAGGATGTACAAGACATACAGACACATGCTACTCTAGACGAATTAAAGAAATGGTCGGAACAAGGAGGGGTACTGACTGATCAGGGTTGGATGACTAAGGGCAAAGAAACATGGTTTCTTCCTGATGCGATGGTACAAGTGATCATCAATACTGCACATAGTCCTGCACACTTAGGAGAGAGAGCAATGCTAGACAGCTTACAGAATATATGGTTCAACAAACACCTGCGTGCAGCAGCGAAACAAAAGGTCAGAACATGTATGATCTGTTGCCAATTCAATCCAGGTAAAGGCATTCCAATGGAACAAGGTGGATTCCATCCACCTGACCATCCTTTTGAAGTCCTCCAAATGGATTATATCCAAATAGACAGATGCAGAGGTTACAAATATGTCCTAGTAGTAGCATGTTCCCTATCAAGATGGACAGAGGCCTATCCAGTCCCTGATTATAATGCTGTAACTACCGCCAGACAATTGGTACGAGAGTTTTTCCCACGTTATGGATTACCGCGTGTCGTATATTCCGACAACGGTCAGCCTTTCTCCTCTGAACTCATGAAACAGGTGTCCCTTCTGTTAGGGTATACTTGGAAGTTCCATTGTGTATGACATCCTGAGGCAGCAGGCCTTGTAGAAAGACATAATCAGACCTTAAAGATAAAACTAGCAAAGATTTGCGCAGACAAAGGTGTAGATTGGATGGTAGCCCTGCCGGTTGCCCTCTTTTACATGCGAATGGTAGCCCATTCTAGAACAGGCTTATCTCCCTATGAAGTGGTCTTTGGCAGACCACCGAATATGTGGGGCACTCCAATGCCTAAAAAGATCACTGATGTTGATAGCAACATGCTGACAGATTACCTGGCTTCCTTGATGTCTGCACTACTCTCTTGTCGTTCGCAGGTTGCTGCCGCCTTCCCGGACAACACCCAGGTCAAGGAACATTCCCTCGTTCCTGGGGATTATGTAGTCATACGGAACTTTGATAGAACGAGTCCTCTTGAGCCGAGGTGGAAGACGCCCAAGTTGGTATTATTGACCACGAGGACCGCTGTTAAAGTCGAAGGACGGAAAGGATGGGTTCATCTTCATCATTGTAAACGCTACTTTGGAAATAACGATTCGTTTAAAAAGGACATACACTCTTCGGACTTTGAGCCCCCTTTACTAGAGGAGACTCCCCAGCAGGAGTACAAAGCTAAACTTAGATCTAAAAAGTCAGAACCCGTTTGATCAATTAAGTCCACTAGGTGGTGAAGCGGTTGAACATGTATTCTGGCTTGCATAAGATCTTGGATACTGCGGATGAGAAAAAGAGCAAGATGAAAAGCAAATACTGTAAAATATTACGTGGTAGATGTATAGTGACTTTGATTGTTTTATTTCTTCTGTGCATCACGATAATATGTATCAGCTTAATACTACATGCTATTTTTCCTCCTATTGCCTCACTCTTACACTCTACTAATGATACCATAAAGCACACATTTAGTGATCTGCCATCCCATGAGCTATCATATCGACTTGCCTTACGCAACAATACCTTTATTCAGATGCTGTACCATTCACATCAGACTAGCAATGCTACAGACTGCTGGGTCTGTGTCCGACTTCCCCCATATCAGAAGGTGAAGGGAGTGTTGCCTCTTTTCCCTTTTCCATTCTCCCATAATGGTTCTTGCGGAGCATGGTTTGCCTTAATGACATCCATCAACGGTGATGCCAAAGAATGTCAAGACAAGGAGTGTAGGGGCGACTGGGTATGGGGTAACTTGAATAAAGTCATGAATAAAGCATGTTTCCCAGATGAAGAAGGTCTTCCCCAAAGGAAAGGTACAGATCTAGAAAATGAAGAGTATCTGCAAGGAAATGCGACCCTCGACTTTATAGTGTTGAATGTCAAGCCCATACACAATTTAGGTCCATCTTCAATCACAGTCCTGCCAGTAAAAGGGAACTTGTGTGTCAGAAAAGAAGGCTCTGTACATTTGGGGCACAGCGAGTGTAACACTATACTGGTGTTTAAAGACAAAGGAAAGTCTTACTTCAGAGCATCACGACACACCTACTTTATCTGTGGCCCGACAGCCTATGTACAACTGCCCTTAGACTGGGGTGGGACGTGCTATATATCATTTCTTTTACTACCCGTTTTCTTGGCCCCATCGAACTATCATCAAAATCTCCAACTAGCACTTATCAGACACAGACGAGGGCTCGATGCCTCTGGCATTGACCAGACTGAAACAGCTTGGGAGCAATATACAGACTTCAACAAAGGATTCTTTTTCTTCATAGGTCCCGTCCAGAATAGTAAACTTATCCGCAGACTAACAAGGATTCTAGAAACAGTTGCTAATGAGACTGCATCAGCCCTGGGGAACTTGACCCAGGAACAGTCTGCTATGAGAATGGTCGTTCTTCAGAATCGTCTTGTTCTTGACGTCATCCTAGCGGATAGGGGCGGGGCCTGTAGGGTCATCGGTTCCAGCTGTTGCGTTTTCATACCTAATAACGCACCGTCTGTATACAAAGCAATAACAAGACTCCACAAGATTGCCCAAAGCATACACCAAGACCCAGGCACGTGGACTTGGTCCAGTTGGCTCTGGGATGTAATATCAGCATGGGGATGGAAAGTGTTGACAGTCTGTGGACTAATACTACTGATGATATTCAGTTGTTGCCTATGTCTGCAGTGTGGCCCGGCCATTTGCGGCCTGTGTGCTACTGCATGTGTTCCACATCCCCATTCACAAAGCATTGAAAATGGTAAAATAATGCTGCAAGAACAGATTGACTGTCTCATGAGAATAGATATGACATGAGGGTCCACTAGGGGACAAGGAGGGAATGAGGAAAATAAAATATCATGAGGCCTATGTGTCCCCGTGTGTTCCCCCACACTCATGTGCACATACATGTCACCTATGTATTTCCCCTCCATGGCCTGTCTATCATGATGCTTATGCTATAACGTGGCCTACCATAATCCAGTCTCCCATGAGAGAAACGACAAATCTGCTCTGAGGCCTACACGTTTTGCATCATGTTTTCCCGCATTTCCATTATTGTGGCTCAGCCAGAGCCGAAAAGAGGTTTCAGGCCTCAGAACGCTCTGAAAGCTGTAGCTGCGTATCCTTGGCCTTGCACACTTGGGCCTCAGCCAAAGGGGCCCTGTCCGAGACAGTATTGAGCACGGTTATCTGCTTACTCCTAACAAAACCACATTCCTGCCTGGAGAAGGAGGGATAAACATGACTCGTCTGCAAAGGAGAAAGCCTAGCCTTCCTGTCTTTTCGTGCGATTACAAAGCTCACGTCAGTGAAAAGCCCATAGCCCCCGTGTATGACTTCAGCAGTAAACGAAGAAATAAATGCCACATTGGCCCTTGGTGATGGGCAACCTATGTCACGTATCAGTCCCTGCTCCAGACTTTAGATATCAGATAATACAAGATGTGCTGGTCGCCCTGACACTGAAGGCCTCAGTTTCAGACTCCAGACTCCCCGGTTGCATAGCAACCTTTCACACGTCAGTTACACGTCATGCTCGAGTTGAGCACAAGTAAGGCAAAGTTCCAGTAAAGTTCCAGCTGATCACGCAACCCCCTTCAGGCATCCACCCACCTATGACACTTACCTATTATCATCAAATGGACGCCCACCTTCACGCCTACTTACACACCCACATGCTCTTATCTCATTCTCTCTTGCTCCGCCTGAAGCACTCCTGCTTACGTATATTATTACAAACATATATATACTGTACTCTGTGAATAAAGTTTGAGAATATCTTTTTGAGAATCCTGGTCCTGATCCCTTGTGGTGATGGAACTATTCTCCCTATAACTCGAGTTATTTGAATAAAGCCCTTTTGAACCTGACACCACGGACTCAGCCTCTTGCTTCATGCATGATCATATTGATATATAGAAATTCAGAACGCGTAATAATTTATTTACGACACACAGGAGCACATGATACATTAATCAGTGGACTTCAGCATACCAAGCTGAAGTATCTATATTGCAGTTTTCCTACTGCAGCCACAGGGAATCCAGTGCTCTCCTGGCACCCTTTAGGCTTCGACCCCAGTAACACAAAGTCAGAATATAGGGCTACATGGGAGCAGCTCAACAGCACACATTGCCCTCTCTCGATTCAATCTTTTTCCCCTCAGTCCATAGAATGAAAGTGAGGTCACCTACCTGCAGGGCTTCATAGAACATCATCTTCCTATTGTGTTTGCACATGATGACAGTTAGTCCCCAGAAAAGGAGAGCTTCTCCAACTATTGGTGTTGACGAATGCTTAAGGGAGGCCTCCTCATGGGTAAGGAAGTATTTTTTTTTATCATAAAGGTATAGAGCCACCTGACATCAGTAGGGATGATATTCCTATCTTCTTTCTCTATCCAGGAATTTCCTTCATTATGCTGAGCATTGAGCAGCATCTCTTCCCGAGACCAGGACACCAGGTAGTTGTTCTACCCAATTAAGGCCTTGTGGGTTACTGAGCCCCATCATCCATGGATAGCAAAAAGAGAAGCACAACAGGAGCAGCACACCAGCACAGGTAGCTCTTTTTAAATGTATCAGCTTTGCACCAAGTTCTTTGCTGTAGGTAGTATTGTATGAGGTCCTTATTAGCATCAGGTGCATTGTGACATCATGAGTTCTTGTGTAGAACTTGTCTGGCTAAGGTTCTAGCAGTGACAGTTATGTCAGTTGCTGCCTGGATCTTGGTGGGACAGGGTGAGGCCGTGGGAATTCTAATCTGGAAATAAAATCATACTTGCGCTACATTGGTAAACCTCATAATTTATTCAACAAATATTGGCGATGAGCAGAGTTTGAGTGCACACCAATGCAAGGACGAGCAGCTAGAGCCGTTCCCTGTTTCTTCTGGCCTTTTTCCTACTACACAGAAATTGCAGAACATGGAGAACTCGTTGAAAAGGAGATTTCGCAAAGAGTGACATTATCCGGTGCTAGTGAGGAACACCACAAAAGAAGGTGGTATTTGGGGATCTCTGCTGTCCTGTTTAGCCGGGGGAGTTGCCGGTTTCTGAAACCCTTGGAGAGTACCAGTTAGGAACTATTGATAAACAAACGGCGATTTGCACGCACTATTTTTAAGACCACCTTAAAGGCAATCTTCAATATCGCAAGGCATATAGCGCCCTCTGGTCAAGCATATAATTCTTCATCGACGACTGGTTGTATATCCGGGAGACCCTTACTTACTTTGCTCCAGGTGTACTGTGCCATTTATGACGCCATATGTTCAAGCTTCTAAACTTACTCTTGTCAATTGATTAGACACTCAAGAGCCCTGATGAAGTTCCCTTTTGGCACTACTGGGAACGAAACGTGTTGGCTGTGTGCCGGTTTTTAAGGAATGACTTAATAAAGGAAGTACTTTTGGAACTATTGCTCACGTGTTTACCTTTTGCTATGAGTGCACCTTCCACTTTCAACATAGACATGTAGAGGTGAACATTTCATATTGAGAACTCATGCGTAGCTTCACCCAATGCATTTCGAGCCATATTTTGCTCTTCATCAGGGGTTACTGAAACGATAACATCAGAAACAACTAAAACATCTGTTTGAGAATACATTTGACAACCCATGTACGTGCACTTGTTATTGACCTCCAATTAACCCACCAACAATCCCACCCCATCATTCTTCCAGACCCCATTTTAGCAAAGTTCTCCACACCAGCCCAGAAAGTGTAAACAAAAATCAACAAATGTAAAGAAAGCCACCCTGATTTCATCTGACGCGCCTAACTTAAATCAAAGCTCCATTTGTACTGCGCAAATCGACCTTAACCAATGCGAAAATTCAACCCACAATCCCCAATTCCTGCCCAAAATCTTGATATTCAACGTGCATTCACATGAACCAAAATGCAAGCTTATAAACAACTACCTTAAACGGCGCGAGCAGAAACGCTCTTCCTCACACTCTTGAACTGCCGTGAAAACGTGTAGGCTCATCTTCATGTGTAACCGCTAAACCCTCCCACCTGAAACCTGTCGTTTTTTATAACCACTGCAAGTATAAACAGAGTATTCGGCTCATATCATATCATATCATTTACTTTACGTCTGCCATGCTGCCATGACATGGTATGCCTGCCTTCTTTATTTTATTTTCTCCAAAGGAGCCCCTACTATGGTTGCAGCAGCAGCTTTATCGGGTAAAAGGCGACCGGCGACAAACTATTGGTTAGGTAGGCAGGCCGCAGCTGTGATAGTTAAGGCAGTGCCTCAGCCACCCCAGCTGTAAGGCAGACATCTTGCCAAAGTAGAAATTACCCCTTTCCGTTGAAGTCCTTTTGTAATCAGCTTCTAGTTAAGAGATTTTCTCTCTGAGATTTAAACCTTGAGCTTGACTAAGCTACCAAACAGTGAGCCAAGAGTATCTTAAGGGGGAGATGGGCTAGATAACATTTTTGGTGTGTTAATAACTATGGTCACGCGTTGCATAATCTTGGCAAAAAACACAAGAAAGTTTGATGCTCGGGGCGTGGCTGGCCAACACCCAACATGGCCAAAATTGAATAGAGCTCCGAGCTCTGCTCGACTAATCTCCCCCAACATCTGTTAAATGTATCTGCAGTGCCTGCTGCTTTCACCGTCCTGGTGCTCCTTGAATGCAGGAGTAACCCGGTCCTACAACGAAGAAATTCTGCTCGGCCCACCCAGAGATACTGGCGCCGCAACAGTTAGCCGGGAGAATTTGGGAGTTCCAGCCGCTGCATCACTCGGCAACCCACTACGTGATCTCGGCAGCTTAGAAGCAGGCCAGTGCGCCCTGGAGCACTGCCTTCGTGTGCCCCAGCATATCTCCGGATTACAGCTTGCCGAAGCCTTTGATGTGTCCCCGTCATTGCATTTGGGATCTCCCCGGTGATTCCCAGGCCACCGACGTGCGATGCGACATGCCCGGGTGGGCTCCGGTTCATGTAGCCATCTCCAGAGATTCCCCGGTGCAGTACCGGACTTAGTGGCTGGGGCGGAGGGTAGGGGTGATATCGGATTCCCCTCCCATCAGCACGATATCGAGTGCAGGACGCCGTGGAACCTGATCATTTCTTGCCCTGCAGAGCGACTCCTCATTGCGCCCCTCCCCCATGATTGACAACAGGCCGGAGTGAGGCCATATTCCTATATTTACATGGAGGGTGCACGCTGAGGGACATTAGACAGTACCCCCTGCTCTCACGGCTGTTGTTGGAGACCCCACCGCTTCGGAAGTGGACTGGGAGTCATACTCTGTGCTGCCACAGCCCCAATACTACGACAAGACCATAAAGTGGTGACACAGGTGAGGAGTTGTGGCCCGATTGATGTGGTACGCGAGTGTGGGGCTGCATTACTGAAGCTGGATTCAGATCCCTTGGGCCCCTGCTGGATTCGAGAACCGCGGGTGTGTGCTGGTGGAGCGCGCCGTGTTCGTACTCCCTCTGGGTGGTTGCTCACATTCATCCCTTATATCAGCGCCCCCACTACCTTTCATGTCAGTGTGCTTGACTTGACAGTTGGCTCAACGCCATGGCCAAAGCAAAGGGCTCCAGGCAGACCCATCAATTGAAGCTAGCAAAATTTGCTCACTCTAGGCCCGACGTTACGGACGAGAAACATGACGAGCTGGACCCGAAGCTACCAGTCGATAAAGAGGCCCCAACATTGGTAGACGTCATGGAGGCTATTCAAGGGGTTCGATCGGCGCTGGAACTAAAGATTGATACGGTAACGACAGAAGTCACCTTCATACTTGCTGACCTCTGCAACATGGGAGAAAGGGCCAAGGCAACCGAGGACTCAGTCACAAAGCTGCAGTCCTCCACGAAGACACTTGAAAGGACGGTCTAGAAGCTACAGGCTCAAACATCTGACCTTGAGGCAAAACTAGAGGATTTTGGAGGGCGCACATGCAGAAATAACGTGTACATTTTGGGGGTTCCCGAGAAAGTGGAGGGACAAGCCACAGATCTGTTCGTTGAGGACTTGATTCAGACCCACCTGCAAACGCGGTCCCTCTTACAATACTTCTCGGTGGAGCATGCGCATAGAGTGCCTGGAGGCCCCCCGAGGCCGAGCGCCCCTTCGCGTCCCATACTGGCAAGGATATTTAATTTCCACGACAGGGATGTCATCCTCCAAATGGCAAGGGCCACCCCGCCGCTCAAGTTCGAGAACTCCACAGTTACGTTCTTTCCTGACTTCACCTATAAGGTACAACAGAAACGCAGATCCTTTCTAGAAGTAAAACGGACTCTCCGACAGCACAACCTGAAATATGCGATGCTCTTTCCAGCCAAACTGCGGGTGCAGGCTGATGGGAAATTGTGGTTCTTCCAGACTCCGGAGGAATCCTGGGACTAGCTTGAAGATTGGCGATCCTCCGGTACAAAGTGACGTTTCTCTTCCTACTGAACACAGGGGCAAAGCGACCATCCTGAGAGGGTCTATAGAAGCAGTGAGATTGATCATCTGTGGCACTCCTCCCACAGCCGTGGGCCGACTGGCCCCTTCTGATCAAAGGGGTCCCTTGCTGTGTGGCAGTGACTATGAGTACCGACCGGCCCCAGGAGGGCAGGGGCGACTATGATTTGCGAAATATTGTTTGATGTTTGCATCTTTTCTACGTATATAACACTTGCATTTGATGGCCAGGCACGTACAGGTGCTAGACATACCGCTACTGCTCGCTGTATGGGGCGGGCCGTTGGTTGTGATTATTTGGACTCCGGGTTGGGGTGGATTTCAAACTCTTAACACCCTACAGTTTAGGCTCACATCTTGGTTATTATGGGGGATCAAGGCCATTCACCTGGGTAGTTTGGCTGTGTAGCGTTCCCCTCAACACAGTATATTTGTTTTGGGTATACAGGTGCTCTGCAAAATTGGGGGGTGGGCAGTTCTACGTCCACGTTGCAGAGAGGCAGGGTTGGGGTGGGTACCAGGGTGTTTCATCTGGGTTTATTGTAGTGTATACATGTATGTTCAGTGTGCAGTCCAGTAGATGGTGCCTCCTTCATCGCACCTTGTGTCGTCAGTAATATGATTAATGGTTTGCTGTATGCCAGAAGTGTATTATCTCAACCGCTACCACTCAAGGGGGGAGGCCTGATGGAGACTTGTCATTGTTGGTTTGTTGTCCTCCATGAGGGAGGGCCTCGTGTCCCACATGTTAATGAGCGTTGAACAGGAGACAGCTCTGCTATTGGGCCTCCTTAAGTTACTCTCTTGGAATGTAAATGGCTTGGGTGATCGAATTAAGCGAGGAATAGTATTGCAATATCTGAAGCGACATGCTCCGGACCTCATATTACTCCAGGAAACACAGGGAACCTCCTACTACGCACTTCATAGGTGGGGGTATAATTTGGTGGCCCACGCAGATTATGCTAAAGGGTCCAGAGGGGTTTGTATTCTGGCACGCAACTCCCTTCCCTTCCAGATACAAAAGGTTACTCGGAACCCACTTGGTAGGTTTGTCACGGCCTCCAAGCAGAGGGAGCGTAGGCCTCTTAATGTGACTTCCCTATACATACCCCCCGACTCCACTCCCCCACTCTGACTGATTTGGGTCCGCATATGCTGAGCCTACCCGAGGGTGACGTATTGGTGGGAGGTGATTGCAACGCTGCCCTTAATGGTGACTTAGATCAACTGTCACCCAAGCGAGGGGAATCACCCGGGAAATTGTTGGCAGACTTCCTTGGGGCCCTTGGCCTGATAGATATATGGAGAGTCTGTAACCCTATGACCAAACAATATACCTTCTACTCCGGAGTTCACGGGAGTATGTCCTGCATAGATTACCTCTTTTGTAAAGCCACCCAGCTCCCCATGTTTGGCAAAATCTCCTTCCTTCCTAGGGGCATCTCGGATCATTCCCCGATTATGGCACACTATGGAGGCGTTCCACCCCCCACTCGTCACAAAATGGTTCTAAACCCTTGGTACCTCAAGGTGCCAGCGATATGTGACAAACTGGCGGAAGCTACAAAAAATGATTTCGCTGAAAATTACGGTTCCGTTGGCTCGGACGGAACGTTATGGGAGGCTTACAAGACGGTGATCCGGGGTTGCGGGGTTACGGCAATAGCGGGTCACAGGAAACAAAAAAGAAAACAATTGGAGGAGATAGAGAAAGAGGTTGCCCTTCTTGAAGGTGGCTTGGTGAAATCAGGCACACCGGACACCACACTCTTTGGCCATAAAACAAAAGGAGTACAGGGACATTGCCGGAGATGCGGCTAGGGCCCAATAACGAGCCACTCAACATCGCGTTTATGATATAGGCGATAACTAAGGCCAGTAAACTGCTAGCAAGGCTTAACAGGAGTGAAGTGGCCAATAGGTGGGTGGCTCAGATTACAGACCGGGGAGGCGTGAAGCGATAGGACAGAGCTGGGATAGGGGGGGCATTTGCCGATCATTTTGATACACCACTACACAGACTTCCACCCAAGTGGAGGCGGCGAAGTTACTAGCCACTCTGCCTCTGCCCGTTTTGGATCCCCAAGATGTTGGGGAGTTGGATGCAGCCTTGACAGCTGAGGAAGTATCTAAGGCGATTGGCGCTTTGCAGTCTGGTAAGGCCATGGGCCCTAGTTACCTTCCAATCAAACTTTATAAAACCAACGCCCGCATGATTGCCCCATTCCTCATGCAAATGTATGAGGAGAGTGCGACTAGGGGAGTCTTGCCTGAAACGCAGAGACTTGCGAATATAGTGGTCATACATAAAAAAGGTAAGCCCCCTGAGCTATGTAGCTCGTACCGACCCATTTCCCTCTTGGACCAGGAGGTCAAGATTTTAGCAAAAATTCTGGCTCTTCGTCTCTCGCCCTATCTCCACAAACTGAAACATCCAGACCAATCCAGATTTATGCCTGCTAGGAACACCTCACTGAATCTCCGTTGCCTTTACGGTGTTCTGGGTAGGGCTTCCACTAAACAGGAGGATTCTGTTATCATGTCTCTCGATGCTAAAATGGCGTTTGACATGATTAAATGACCTTTCTTGTTTGCCTATCTTGAAAGATACGGGTTCGGAGGTCGGTTTTTGTTCTGGGTGCGTCTTCTTTATTCTAGGCCCCTGGCTCGGATAACGGTAAATGGTGGTAGATCGGTGACCTTTGCATTGGGGAAGGGTACAAGACAGGGCTGCCCCCTCTCTCCTCTGCTCTTTGCTTTGGTTCTCGAGCCTTTGGCTGTCTGGATAAGAGGGGACCCCCTCATTAGGGGTCTTAATTGGTCAGTAGACTGGATGGATACAATTTCCCTCTACGCTGACGATATTCTGCTCTTTTTAGCCAGACCCCGTTTCTCTATCCACCGAGTATTACATATCTTTACGCTCTTCCAAAAATATTCCGGTTATACTATTAATTGGGATAAATCACTGATTTATGTTTTGAGTGGAGACCGCCCGACTTTACCTGCTGGCTGCGAGGCCAAAATAGTTATGGATGGCTTTCAGTATTTAGGCATATATATTACGCTTGATTCCTCAGTTTTCCACGACAGCAACCTTGTACCCCCCTTGCACCGCCTTTGAGCCGATGTGCAACACTGGAAAATGTTGCCCCTTACGCTGTTGGGCAGGGCTGCCCTCTACAAGATGACAGCGCTCTCACGCTTTTTGTATATTCTACAGAATACGCCCCACTTGGTTCCACCACACTACTTTCAGTCTATTGACTCCGAGGTGCGAGCCTTGCTATGGAATCATGGTACCCCCCGCATTGCCCTCACTAAGCTCACAAAAAGCTGGTATGATGGTGGTATTGCCCTGCCCGACATTAGAGCCCACTATTGGGCCTAGCAGTTAGTGGTATTGAACCACTGGGTGCACCGACCCATTGCAGATCAAGCCTATAGGCTGGATAGGCAAAATATGAACCCTGGTAATTATTTAAGGGCGCTCTATGGTGGGGCGAAGCATGCGCCCAGGTACACCCCAACTTCCACCACGGTTGCCCAATGGCACAAGGCGACAGCCGCTCTCGGTTGGAAAGACAGAATCATGCAAGTAACCCCGTTACTTGAAGCTTGTCGACTAGGTATGCTGTCCAAGGAGCCAGGGTTCAATAAATGGGACCTGATCGGCCTCTCGAAAGTCCCCCGACTTTCGAGAGGCCGATCAGGTCCCATTGGTTAAAGGTGGGGTGATTCCATTTAGCGACCTACAAAGAGACTACCAACTACAAACGGGGGAAACCTTTTGCTACCTCCAGGCCCCTAACGCCTTATACAAAGCGATCCCAAAGGGAACAGACGTGCCGGTCTCCTCGCCCTTGAGGATAGACTATTGGACGATTACCTCCAGGAAAAAAACATTTCATTGACCTACAATAAATTCCTGAATAATGAGCCGGGCACCCAGGAAAAGATTCTTGCAAAATGGGTAGAGGACGTAGGGGACATGGACGATGACAACTGGCGGGAGGCCCTGGCTACTCCCTGTGAAGTGGCGATCCGTATCCGTTTCAAATTAATTCAACTTACACTTCTCCACCTGGCTTATTACACTAGCTCAGCACTTGTCAAAATGGGGTTACTCGACTCACCAGCCTGTCCCCGGGGATGTGGTCACACCGAAACCTACCTACACCAATGGTGGGAATGCCCGAACCTTCAAAGGTATTGGGGTAAAGTTATGTCTTCTATGTCCAGGTTCAGTAATGTACCCATAGATGTCTCCCCCCGGCTTTGTCTTCCAAATATCTGGGAAGCCACGGATCTGTCACGTACCGAGAAGTTGTGGATGTCTTTGGGCTGCATGGTGATGAAGCGCAATATAGCCAGAACTTGGAGGGGAGGGGTTCAGCCACAATACACTGATTGGGAGTCGGATATGGACTGGTGCATGCAGGCGGAGAGGGTTATTTATGAGATTAGAGGATGCCCGCATAAATGGACTTAAATCTGGGGCCCCTGGAACGAAAGCAGAGGTTTGATGTACCCCTTCAGTGATCCTCCCTCTTTGGCGATTGAAAATGAGGATATTTAATGACTTGCATATTTGGAGAACTATGGACCAGGTGATTGCACTGTAGACCCAGTGCTATGATATGTTTTTATTGTACTAAAATATTACGACTATCTACAATGGAATGACTGCACTGCACCGCATTTGTTTTGTTTGTTATGTATTTATGGTGACTTTTCAATAAATAAAAAGGTTTAAATAAAAAAAAAAAAAAGTTTGATGCTCATGAGGACAGCTATGAATTTAGGCCCATCTTTGTTCTAGTACACTGCACTAGGGACAAATGAAATGTCATTGTCAGGAGCAATTCCTGTCCAAACCACAAAACATCTGGGTCATTTGCTTTGGTGACTGGAAATGGTGTCTTCTTCCAAATTTGGGTGAAGTTTCAGGATTTTTAGGTGAATATGCAACAGGAGTATCCAAAGTCTGTGTATCCTCCTGACAATAAACATCACAAAAAATGGAGAACCATGCCACTGTGTAGTTATAGTGAGAACCTAGTTAGCATAGATAATGGATTTTTTGGTTTGCTAATAACTTTGGCGCTGTTTAATAAATCTTCATGAAACTTATCCACTTCAGCTCCTTCATATATATGTATATGTATATGTGTGGGAGTATAATAAAATACCATACCATCATTATATTTACTCTACCCACTCCAACGTAACAACAGAAAAGAAAGTGTTTGACATTGGAAAATTGAAAAGGTCAAATTTTCTATTCTCACTCCAACCTGAGCAACATTAGTGAAAGTGTTATGTTTTGAGGAGTGAGATTCATTATTCCCACTCCAAACTGACCAACAGTAGGGAAAGTGTTGCCCTTTTTAAGGATGATACTTAACTGATACCAATCCGACATGAACAGCTGTAAAAAAAAATTAAGAATTTAGAAAAATCACATTTGCTAGACCCAATCCATCTTAATAGAAACAAAAGAAATAAAATGATATGAAAACCAACTAAATAAAAGTAAAAACATTAAAAAAAATATTACCACAAAGATAATATTAAACCCAATTGTTTAAGAAATTAAAAATACAACGTAATTATTATTATTAATAATAATAATAATAATAATAATAATACTATAATTGTAGATTTAAATTCACAACCTAGAAGTCAATAAAATAAAAATACATATCAATAAAAAAAAAATATATAAAATGATAAATAACTACGCAAACCATAAACATAAGCAATAAATTGAAAATAACACTTAATTAAAAAAAATGACAAATTTTAACCAAAAATATTAATTTAAATGACTTACTTACTTAATAATCAAATTAACCAATTAAAAATAATTAATTCATTAAAAAATATAATTATATACATTTAAAACACTTTCTGCCCTGCCCTACAAATCCAACAACCAACCGAAAAATAAAGAAGTATTTATTGATTAACGACATTTAAAAACGCATAAATATTACGTTAAAAATACTAAAGTTAATTTATATTTAATAGTCCAATTAACCAATTTATATTTTATAAATGAAAATTAATTAGCAATTTATTAAACATTATAACATATAAATTGTAATAGGTGTGAAAAACTGGGTTGTTGGTTGTGTGGGGTATTAATCCTGCTGAAGCTACAGCCACAATACCTGTCAGGGTGAACAACTAAAGTTACTAAATTACCCTTTGCTTGACCCTCTGGTAGCTTGGCACAAAAGCAGTCAGGCTTAACTTAGAGGCAATGTGTATAGTATTTGTGCAGAACACAAACAAAAATAAAGTAAAACCACTAGACATGACAAATTCTACATTAATTTAGAAACATAGAGTACATTTTTTTAAAAATTTACATCAAAACGACAAAAAAAAAATCAGTAGTTCTGGAGTTATAAATATTTAAAGCAAAATCAAGCACCTAAAAGATCAAAGTACCAATCGCGGGCATCTAGTTGCACGAGACATGGTCAAAATATATGCTATAGAGCACTGTTCGGATTCAAGAAGTGGATTGGGCCCAGTTGGTGCTTACCTTCAAAATATTGAAGAAAATGTTCTGAGATCGTAAAGCTCAGTGGGGCAAGGCTGCAGCCGTTGTCTGAGAAGGAGGTAGCATCGTTGTGGAGCCGCTGGACAAAGTCACGGTAAATATTTCTACCTTCTGACTTAGTCCCTTTTTAGTAGACAAAAATCTACAGTGGCACGAAGCTGGAGGCTGTAGCCAAAGAGAGTTTGATGAGGCCAGATACCACTTTGGAGAAAGACTGCTGTACAGGATTTCCTGCTGCGGAGAAGATCGTAGAAAGAGCTATGACAAAGTCAGGCAGACCAGTGATGCACCATGGGCTGATAAACAAGCAGGTTGGTCCCAGTCTCCTCTGGGGTTCAAAGCAGTTTTTAGTCCCAAGTTTTGGGTTTTAGCTATCTGGATATCTTTAACTCCACCACTGTCAGGGACTTTCTCATGACAACCACCACCCTTGGGGTAATTCTGGTAGTCCTGGGTTCAAGAAGTGAAGCAGGGCTAAAGTAGCAGGGTAGCCCTATGAGGGTTCAAGGCAGACTCCAGGCAGCATACACAGTAGACCACAGCAGCAAGCAGTGCTCTGAACATCCTTCCATAGGTCCAGAAAGTGAACTGAAGAGTGGGTCTGAGGGTCCTATTTTTATACCTGGGGCCGTGAAGGTCCGAAAAGGCGGGATTTGGTCATACCCTCCACAAAGAATGGGGACAGTTGGGCAGGATGAAGGGGGCACCCCTCTGGAACCGACCGACCAACATCAGAATGAGGCCCATAGTGTACACTCAGGGGCCGATTCTGATCCGGGTCGGAAAGTACTCTGACTGAGTCAGATCCAGAGTGTTTTCCGACCCCTACAGTCCGACCGAGCGAGTACGATTCGCATGTATGCTGTCGGACTCGGTTCGGTCGGACTCCCATAGAAGTCAATGGGAGCCAGTTGTACGATGCGTACATGCGCTCCCATTGACTGAATGACTGAATGGGTACGTCTCGAACAAGTGCGCCCCCTACAGTGGGTATGCGTCAGTGTCATCCACGCCGTACATGCCTGTGTGGGGGAGACCCATGTGTGCGAGTCGTACGGCTGCGGGTGTTGGGGGTCCAACTCCGGGAGCTTTTGTGAGCTGGAGACTCCGACTCGCACAGGCTGTCCGACGCGTGCATCGTACTGTCTCGGTCGTGAATCGCATCCATTGCACGCCACGGTTAGCTTACGACCGAGACGTACGGAGCGGTTCGGACCCGGGAACGAATCGGTCGGTGAATTTCATGTAGCTCGCATCGTACTGGCTCGCTCGTACAGCTGTACAAGTCGGGCGGAAATCACGCGTACGGCTCGTAGTGTTTCCGGCCGGTACGCGTTCGGTGCCCTTCCGACCCGGATCGAAATCGGCCCCTCGGTTTGGCTTTTCTTTTTCCCAAAGCCCATTTACAACATTGCATTTATCTACGCATTATAAATAATGAAAACTGGTTTGCTCGGTTTTTCAGTTTTTTCTTAAGCTGTGTTAAATATGCACATTTAACACAGCATAATTTTCTATAAGTTATATAAAGGATAAAGTACCCCCTGCAGTACATTACAAGAATATTGTAAGTCACTGAGGAGTTTCTTGAACATATAGAGCATAGATCTGCAAACCTCTTTGCTCTGAGGCCCCCTAAGTAAAATAATTCGAAGTTGGGCTCCTCCAAAACCGTATGGTAGGACTGGGGGAGCAGAATGGGAAGGGTTGAGCACAAGGGGCAGTGCCTATGAGATCATTTCAGGGGTACTTTTTATGTAGCTCAAAATCATCATTAAATTTGAGACTTAACAAAGGGCAAATGCATAAAACAAAAACAGAAACTGATCAACAAACACCACTCCCCATATGTTAGGTGTTGTTAGCCCTTGCAAACCTGGGCCCCAATGGAGCTGCACCAGACTGTCTCTTTGCCTCTTTCACCCCTTCCCCACTATGCCTGGCAATCATTCCAATCTTGAAACAGGCTCTCTGTAAATTTCAGAAAATAAATTAGCTGCAAGGTTGTCCTCGGCTCTACTAGCAAGAAATATGAGCCCTGATGACCCCTACGTAAAGTAAGACATTAATAATTCTGATACAGAGAGATGAGAGAGAGAGATGTCACATTCGTCTGTAATAATGAGAATTAAAGACAGGATTTTATATGGCAATTGCAGACATTTATGTACTAAAACTGGATTACAAATATAGTAATCAGGAGGGCCAGCTTTAGGGCTGTGCGACTGGTGCAGCTACACCTCTTGTTGACCTAGCAGGAGGGGGGCTCTGTGTTTAAAAATAATTTATGGGTTAGAAAGCATGTGCTGCGGAGTTACTTTTATGTCCAGCAGTTTTCAGGCAACAGTAACAATTTCAAGATAACTCTGGTGAATAATGTTCCTGCTGGAGAGAGACCGGAGTTTTGTCTAGTGGCAGTTTTGACTCATCCTAAAATAGCACATAGGGTTAATGTGCCTGCTGCAAATAACGTTTACCACTCAGATCACAGAACTGAGTATGAGTGAACTATGAGTAGTGCTATAAAAAATGAAATCTATGTCAGAAAGGGGCCATGGAAATTTGTAGGGCTCTCTTGGAGGGTGATATTGAGGGAATTAGTTGAGAAGTAGGTCATTGGGGGCCCAAAAAATTGTTGCATCAGGAGCCACCAGCACTGAAGCCGGCCCAATTGTAATACTGCTCTAATACATAGGATAGCTGTGCCCCTGAGTACAAATAATAATCACAATGGGCTGACTCAGCACGGAGCTATCCTCTTTGATTTAAGCCCCTGCAGTGTGTAAAGTGAATTAATTTAATTCGTTATTTCTCAGAGTTAGTGATTTATTTTAGGCAGCACAGCTCAGAACAGAAAGACGCAACCCCTGCTCACTGCATTGGGTTAAATGAATTCACTTTACACACTGCAGGCACATAAAAACAGGAGCTGGGCACTGCGCTTAGCCAGCTCAGTCCATCATGATACAGCCCATGATGCTAATGTTGCACCTCTATATGTCGCATTGTATATGCCCAAACTTCTCATTTAAAGCTACATCAACGAAGATAATGGGAAATCCTTTGACAATGGCATCTGTTATTCCCCATTCATCCGTGCACAATACTGCTACAACTCACGGTAGCAAACATCTGCAACTTGGGCTTCCATTGTGTTCCTGTTCATGGGGCACATTAGAGCGCAGGACCTGATAATCGGCCCCATCGTGATCCGAACCTAAGAGGCAGATTTACAAGTTCCTTGCGCTGCCAGTACGTCACTTTTTGTGACGCACTGGCGGCGCATTTCTCTGCCCCATATTTACAAGGAGAGGAAAAGCCACCCTGCGTGGCTTTTCCTGTCCTTGTAAATACGGCCCTTTTACATGTAGCACTTGCGTGAAAGAGGCGTTCCATGGGTGTTGCTGTGGGTGTTCCCACGCAACACCCATAGAACCAGACATATTTCCAGATTTACGAGGAATCGTATACCTGGAAATGCGTCAGTATGCTGAGCGAGGCACAACGATTCATTTCTCCTCACTTTTTTGCTCTTTCAATGCATGCTGCATTCTACAACATGCATTCAAAGAGGAAAATGCCTGTAGTGATTGTTTTTGTGCAGGAATGTGCCCCTTCCTGCACAAAAACAATCTCCCCATGGCTCAGGCATCCTTGCACCATGGTGCAAGGGTGCCTGCGCCGGGGCATGGAGAGCACAGGAATGCAACATATCATTGTAAATATGTTGCATTCCTGTGCTCTGAAAGTGCCACAGCGTGGCGTAGCCAAAGGGCTTGCGGTGCCACGCTGCGGCACTTTCTTGTAAATCTGCCCCAAAGTATTTTTTGCTGGAAGATTTACCTTTGTCTATCTTTCCATGTTTAAATAACTTGCTGAACAGAAAAGGCAGGTGTGTGCTGCTAAATGGCGCATCTCGCTTATAAATTAGATGGACAGTGTCTAAAAACGTGCCTTTATTTTCCCCTCTATCTGGCAGGAACGTTTACCATATGAGCGCATGAGGCATGCATCCCCACTGTCAGGCTGCCGGCCTGGATAAGAGTCCTAGATGGTATCTCACCACGCAAGCTTCCTCTTGGTGGCATTGACTCATTAAAATAACACGAGGTGCTGGCACACAACCAGATAATAACACTGGCGCTTGATGACGAAAGGGCAGACCCAGTGTGTCTGAACCGGGGGAGGAGGTAGACTATTGTCGGCACTGCTTGATCTTACTGTCGGATTACTTTCCAGGGCTTGAAATGATAAAGAAAGTGAGATTTCTTTGAAAGAACAGACACCGACCTGCTGTGCTGGGGCTGTGTAGGATCTGTGCTGGGGCTGTGCAGGCTATGCTGGGGCTGTGCTAGGGCTGTGCCGGGGCTTTGCAGGGGCTGTGCAGGGGCTGTGCAGGGGCTGTGCCGGGGCTGTGCCGGGGCTTTGCAGGGGCTGTGCAAGGGCTGTGCTGGGGCTGTGCAGGGGCTGTGCTGGGGCTGTGCTGGGCCTGTGCAGGCTATGCTGGGGCTGTGCTAGGGCTGTGCCGGGACTGTGCCGGGGCTGTGCAGGGGCTGTGCCGGGGCTTTGCAGGGGCTGTGCAGGGGCTTTGCAGTGGCTGTGCAGGGGCTATGCTGGGGCTCTGCAGGGGCTGTGCTAGGGCTGTGCAGGCTGTGCTAGGGTTGTGCCGGGGATGTGCTAGGGTTGTGCCGGGGATGTGCTGGGACTGTGCCCGGGCTGTGCTGAGGCTGTGCAGGGGCTGTGCAAGGGGCTGTGCAAGGGGCTGTGCAAGGGGCTGTGCAGGGGCTGTGCTAGGGCTGTGCTGGGGCTGTGCTGGGGCTGTGCAGGGGCTGTGCTGTGACTGTGTAGGGTCTGTGATGGGACTGTGCTGAGGCTGTGCCGGGGCTGAACTAGGGCTGTGCAGGGGCTGTGCTGGGGCTGTGCAGGGGCTGTGCAGGTACTGTACTGGGGCTTTGCAGGGGCTGTGCTGGGGCTGTGCTAGGGCTGTGCTGGAGCTGTGCAGGGGCTGTGCAGGGTCTGTGCTGGGGGTGTGTAGGGTCTGTGCTGGGACTGTGCTGAGGCTGTGCAGGGGCTGTGCTGGGGCTGTGTAGGGCCTGTGTTGGGACTGTTCCGGGGCTGTGCTAGGGTTGTGCCGGGGCTGTGCAGGGGCTGTGCAGGGTCTGTGCAGGGGCTGTGCAGGGGCTTTGCAGGGGCTGTGCTGGGGCTGTGCTGGAGCTGTGCAGGCGCTGTGCTGGGGCTGTTTAGGGTCTGTGCTGGGACTGTGCTGGGGCTGTGTAGGGTCTGTGCTGGGGCTTTGCAGGGGCTGTGCAGGGACTGTGCTGGGGCTGTGCAGGGGCTGTGCCCAGGCTTTGCAGAGGCTGTGCAGGGGCTGTGCTGGAGCTGTGCCCGGGCTTTGCAGGGGATGTGCAGGGGCTGTGCCGGGGCTTTGCAGGGGCTGTGCCGGGGCTTTGCAGGGGTTGTGCAGGGGCTGTTCTGGGGCTGTGCTAGGGCTGTGCCGGGGCTGTGCTGGAACTGTGCCCGGGCTGTGCTGAGGCTGTGCCGGGGCTCTGCTAGAGCTGGGCAGGGGCTGTGCTGGGGCTGTGCAGGGGCAGTGCAGGGGGCTGTGCAGGGGCTGTGCTAGGGCTGTGGGGGAGGTTGATACAGGTACTGGTATTGAGTGTGCCATTGCTAGGAAGAGAAGGTAGCATAGTAAGTGTGGGGGCTGCGGGGGATTTATCACCCCTAGTTTATGGAGGTGGGGGACACAGGGGACAAGGGTGTGGGAGACGAGGGGGACAAACAACCCTGAAGTTTAATGAGTCTGCGATGCAGTCCCTGTTTAAACATCATCCTTTTTTTGGTGCATTAAAAGCATGGCGACTGAAAAACGAATGAAGTTAAAACAGGGGTTGCTGACTTAAACTCAGCATGGCACTTCTCAAGAATCCCGGCGCGCAGTGCTTATTGCGCCAAAGTGCTACAGACACCCGCCCATCTCCGGTGTATGCTGCTCTAGCATGGGCTGCAAAGGTAATTAAAGGCCTTTAAAAAGTAATGGAGACTTAGCTTTTTTATACCTTCTTATGCCCCCTGTGGTCTCACGCATTCGTCTGCCCACTTGCAAGATGGCAATTAAAGGCTTGGTGGAGACAGATACTCAGGGATGAATGGCTCCATTAGCATCCTCTCTCCCCATTGGCAAATACACTGCAGTGGTACCTTGCAACGCTCTTCACTACTACAAAGGAGAGCAGGTTTGCTTTAACATGTAACTGAAGGAGACAGTTATATTGTATTATATTGGCATTTCTACAGCGCTTTCCGAACACTTGCGAGCCCCAAGGAGCTGTTACATAAATATTTATGACACCAGAATATAAAAGTTGATGACTTTTTTTAAAAATTATTTTCTTAGCACTTTGAAACCATTTATAACATAAGGCACTAATTAAACAGAATTTTTAATGAAAAAAGGTTATACCCTGTCATCAAGTTCTAGAAATGATTGTATTCAATAGCTCAACCCTCTATGTCATCATCCGCTCTTCTCATTTCAGGGAACTGTCGCCTTTAGCAAAGTGTATTGTGGGTGCCGTAGGCCCTGTAAATTTGATACTTGTATAGCGCACTACTCACCTGCAAGGGTCTCAAGGCGCTTGTACGAATACCACTGTGGAACCCATCCTGGCTTTCCCTGTGAGGCGTCCACTCCTGGGCACCCCCAAGATGGAGGCCAGGCATCCTTAGCGTTGTGGGGGCCGTTGTGGAGATTAAGCAAGCTATTGCCCAGAGTTGCAGAGTGGGACTCCATGATTGGAATAGGCACCGAGGCGAGAATTATCAGGTCCGTGGAATTTTTTGAGCCCAAGACCCGCTGAGGCGGGGAATTGAACCCTGGTCCCAGGCTAGACCTCTGCATCAGGGTCTGCCGCTCTAATCATTGAGCCACACTTCTCCACTCATTGAGCCACACTTCTCCACACTATTGTGAAGTGCATGTGACATTTTCCTTCCAAGGAAGCTGCTTTGAGGTTGATTGGATGAACCTCTGGGCCTTTTAACTGCTTGAATCCCTGGGTTCTCACCTCTGATGGATGGCACACGTCATCTCATACCAAAAACTTCAAACATAGGCCACAAGGCACCCACAGATTTCTAGCCATAAATATATTACAGTCAGTCGAGAAGAACCTATCTCTCACTCCTTTTCACTTCAAATTCATACTTCAGAGCAGCGACACAACATGATAAGAGTACGACTCTGACCATCATATACATGTATGCAACCTTTGGAATTTAAACTGGTACTAATCAGGTGAAACCTTTGTGCTTTTTATTGCTGCATATTTTAGCCACTGCTGCCACGTAATTTGGTCCATCCCGCCACATAATCCCAGTGGCCCGACCACAGCAATAACTGCATGTAAAATGTAATTGCAGACGGCCTAAATTAAAAATAAATGCAAGAGAAACGAATCTGTGGGAAAGGCATTGTTCTGAGAGTGAAGCTCAGTTGGTAAGATTACTTCAGATAGCAGGGTGTGTATAACCGGTTGGTGCACCGGGGACTAGTGACCTGTGTGTTTATAGACCTAAGAAGTCCCAACCCGGGAGTAAAAGCACTGTGAATATGTAGATCAATGTTACGAAATGCATTACAGACTGTACACAGTATAACATAGTCTGCCAGAAAATGTGAAGAAAGACTCAGGGGAAATGTACTAACTTTTTTTCACCAGGTTTGCATACAAAAAGTGACACAAACCTAGAATAAAGTGTTGTGCTGGAATCTACTTTCCAATACAAATCCTGATTTATGTTGGAAAGTTGTCTATCATAGTGCAAATTAGAGCTACACGCTACTTTATGGCAAGAGAATGTTCTGTGTGTGGTACATGGGCATTAACATACAACCACATGTTGCACACACAAATTCTATCTGCATTTTGCGAGCATCTCACATAACTAGGCTTCCTGGATCTGTGTCTTCCAATTAGATTTTTCACATTTGTAAAGCATCTATCTCAAACACACACATTGGGCATCTCGTTGGGCGAACATCTCATACACACGGTTTATTGCATCTCATGTTTGCCTGTGTCTCCAGCATTTCAGTCTGTGAGCACTCTGCATTCATGTCATCCATCTGCAATATTTCTTCCTGCAGATTAGAGACCATATGTTTAAAGTTTTTTATTTTGTTTTATATTTCGGCCTGCATTCAGTGCATACAGTGTCTCAATCACCTTCCACCCACTGGAGAGCAAGTAATAGATATCAGCTCTCTGTGGCTGTACCCTCACCCACCATCCTATTCAATGTTAAAGCAAATAGAACAGTTTTATATGTTCAATATACGATTCCCTGTCAGCACACAGTTTGTCAAAAGGGAGGCTGGGAATAATAATGATTTTTCCTGGTTCCTTATTGCCCACAGCACTGCAGTTATGGTGGATAGGTTCTGATGAAAATGCCCAGGGAATTTTCCGTATGAACCAATGTCCCTGTAGGAAGTCCTGTGCAGATTTGAATGCAGTGCTTATTACAACATGCTTTTATTAAAACAGGAAAACCTGGGATTAGATGACAAGTTTTATAGTACTTTGGCTAAACCTTAAATACAGGACCAAATTTAGTGGCTGAGTGGTGGTGTCTGCTAATACCAGTGAATTGCCAGCTGGAAGCCCGGCCAAGGGTTTTTGAACAGCACTGTCTCTAAGTGCTTTCACTCTTTGACAGATAGCCTGTGAGGTATCTTCTAGAGGCCTGGGGTAGTAGGTTGTTACTGAATGATGGAAACTGTTTTTATTAAAGGTGTCCCATTGCCTAAGATACTCTTAAATTCCAATTCAATAAGCCTTTCTTCTACTAACTCTTTCAGGGCAGCAACATTGTGCGGTCACAGACGGGTTGCGTCTTCCTTACAGCATATACATTTATCACACCTAAGAAAATTCAATGTGTGATTGCAGCTTTATCTTTCGAAAAGACTGAAGGTTTATTGTAGAAAAGGGTGTTATAGATTGAAACCTCAAAAATGAGCTCAATACCCAGAAACTGACCCTTGCTACCCTCAGAACAGTCACCTATAATATCAAGCATGCTTAAGTGCACTTCAGGGCTGGAACTGGCAGACATACTCAGAAGAATACTTCCAACAGAGTTTTCTTTACATCGGTTCAGAAGCTACTGCAGATTTGCTTAGTTATTCCAGTATCTTTGAGGCTGAGAGAAGTTTCATTGGTGTCCGCTGACTAAAAAATTGGGTAAGGTCAACTATGTCCCAGAAAATAGACTAAATCATCTCGCCGTATGCAACGTACAGAAAGAGATGATGGAGTCAGTTGGCTTGCAGACAATAACAAAATAATTTGCTCTCAGCACTGAATGCAAGAATATATTTGGTTTTTAAAACTAAAGTTCAGGATTTTATTATAACTGCATGCAACAAGAAAGAATTTTGTTTACATAGTCCAGTTACATTTTGAGGTTTAAGAATGCCGCTAAGAAGATTTTGTTTATTTTTCCTTTTTCCCCCCTGCACCCTTGTTTGCCTAATTCTTGAAGATGCAGGGTTCATGTTTTTTTCGCATATTGTCTAATTATTTTGCAGAATGTAAGTTACAAAAAAGCAAACTTGCAGACTGTAACTACATGCCAGCTGTTATAAAGAACATACGCAGGTAAGTTTCTGAGTTCTTTATTTCTTCAATATTAAAAGCCACCAACTCAGCTGCTGCTCTGTTCACGCTCCTGCTAGCAACTGTCTCACCCGAGACGCTACCATGGAGATAGAACACCCATACAGTTGCAGCACTTTAAATGATTACAACACATCCCCCTTACAAAAGAAACAAAAGAGAGAGAGAGTAGAAAACATGAAAGGAATAAATAAAGAGGAAGAGTGGAAGAAAGAGAAAATGTAAAAGTCTTGCATGCATCATAACAGCTAAAAAACATTACAAGAGAAATTAATACATTTCATAGTCTTCAAAACGCTTAGGAGGACAACGAGACCTTGAAGAAAGACCTTGTGAATGAAAACTAAGAGATGGACCACCTTTGGATAAACTTGAATCAGACAAAACATCAGGGCATGAAGGAAACATGGATTTATCACCCCTGAATTTCACCAGACGAGACATACTCCACTTACCACCATTATGAACTGTAACAACATTCTTATGCACAGAAATAATAACAAAAGGGCCCATGAATTCAGTGACACCCTTCCTAAGCCACCGTGGTCTCTTTATAAGCTCCCACTCACCAACCTTCCATGTCATGGCTTTGGTCGATTTCTTAAAATCAAACCTCTCCTTGCACTTGTCTTGGTAGGACTTGATCTTAAGGCCCACCTCCTCCTTATCAAAAATAGGACCTTCAATGAGTGGTAACCAACCAGGGTTCAGTTTGGACTAGGCAACCCTCCCTCTCAATATCTGAAAAGGAGACCTTTGTAAGACCTTATTGAGGGCAGTGCGATGTGCCCACCAAGTATCCCTTAGGACACCTTTGAGAGAAACTTTCATCTCAAATGCCCTTTGTACACATGACTTGACAACTCTGTTCATACGCTCCGCAACACAATTGGCTTGGGGTGCATAGTGCGCAGTCCTCTGATGAATGATGCCATAATCACTTAAAAATCCTTGCATCTCCTGAGAGACAAACTGCACTCCATTATCTGTAATGAGGAACCTGGGAACACCAGCGACGAGGATGCCATCCTCGTCGCCAGTGTTATAAAGAACATATGCAGGTAAGTTTCTGAGTTCTTTATTTCTTCAATATTAAAAGCCACCAACTCAGCTGCTGCTCTGTTCACTGTCCTGCTAGCAACTGTCTCACCCGTGACGCTACCATGGAGATGGAACACCCATACAGTTGCAGCACTTTAAATGATTACAACACAAGCCTTTTTCACTATTTCGCTTCAGAACTACTGGATTGTATAATTAATCGATTGTATACATTTATCAAAGCCAGAGACTCTCAGACTTAGTAAAGAGTCAATGGAAAGTCCCCAAGGCTGTCCCTGATCCCCCCAGAAATTTAGTGACTCCTACACCCCTGGAAACTGGCTATCAAAGAGATTTGTGGAAAGAGTGCAAGAGACAGCAAGAGTACATAGAAGGAAATGGCAAGTGCAGTGGTAGGGGTGAACTCTGATAAAGCCAGGCATAGATACCTGCCAGCAATTTGACTGAAGAAGCAAAGGAGTTAGAGGTGTCAGACTACTCAGCTGAGTTTTTCTGCTTTTATAGATCTGCGAAAGGTGAAGAAATTTAGCAGTTCATTCAAAAGTCAAGCAAGTCGTACTTCCATGTGGGTGAGAGCTCCAATTATAACCCCAATTTAGAAAAACAAGGCCATAGGGTGCACTGTTTGTCAACCGAGGGGTACCAAAGGGGCTCTCTTGAAATAGTACAGTACTTTTGTGATATGTCACGCAAGCCTTACCCTCTCAAATGTGCTTTGAAAAAATGGCAAAGGAGTGAATTGTTCAATATAATTCTCTAAATGTAATTGCATTTATACAGCGCTTACTACCCAGCGTCGAAGCGCTTTTTCGGTGAGTAGCACGCTACTCCGGAATCCATAAAGGATTAGTGGTGAATTAGTATAGTGAAAATATGAAAGTCATTTGAGTGGTGGATATGTTAGTCAGTTATTTGGATTGAGAAGATAGTGGGGGATAGAAGAGGGAAAATGGTTTGCATTCATATAGCGCTTGCTACCCTTGATGGGGTGCTGAAGCACTTTTTTGGTGAGTAGCACGCTACTTTGGAACCCAGAAAGGATTAGTGGTGAATTAGTAAAGTGAAAATTTGAAAGTAATTTGAGTGGTGGATATGCTAGTCAGTTATTTGTATTGAGAAGGATAGTGGAGAGATAGAGAAGGGGAAAAGGTTGCATTTATATAGTGCTGGCTACCCCTGATGGGGGGGTTGAAGTGCTTTTTTCAGCGAGTAGCACGCCTCTCTGGAATACAGTGTTAGTGGTGAATTAGTATAGTGAAATATGAAAGTAATTTGAGTGGTGGATATGTTAGTCAGTAATTTGGATTGAGAAGGATAGCGAAAGGGTAGAAGAGGTAAAAAGGTTTGCATTTGTATACCGCTTGCTACCCCTGATGAGGTGTTGAAGTGCTTTTTTGGCGAGTAGCACGCTACTCTGGATCCCATAAAAGATTAAAAGTGAATTAGTATAGTGAATTATGAAACTAATTTGAATGGTGGACATGTTAGTCTGTTGTTTGGGTTGAAAAGGATAGTGGAGGGATAGAAGGGAATGATTTCGAATTTCCTTTTTCTTTGGTTTTTTGTTGTTTATTTTGGAGCTCATAGCAGTAAGAGGAGGCTTGGGATCAATAAAAGGGAGGTGGAGGAGGATGAGTAAAAGGGAGGTGGAGGGGGAAGAGTCAGAGGGAGGGTGTAGAAAGGTTTGTTTTGGGGGATTGGAATAGTAAAAAGAGGTATGAGATGATTCAAGGAGGGCTGGAGTAGGGAAGAGTCTCAAAAGGTTTTTTGGGGGATCATAGTAGTGGTATGGGGTTTGGGATAAATGAGAGATTGGAGGTACTGGATATATTGATAGAGGTATAGAGGTATAGGGTGAGAAATGGGCTTGTGTATTGGAAAGAGTAATAGAAAGAGGTTTGAGATGAGTCAGAGATTTGAGCTAGTGCATTGGATATGCTGAATTAGAAGAAAAGTATTAAATAAGTAAAAGTAATAAATATATAGATCCAAAAGTAAAAAAGATATAGGGCCGGATGTACGACGCTTTTTAGCGTGTGCAAATGGGACTTAGACCCGTTTGCGCACGCTAAAGAGCATGGGCCCATGTACAAATAGTATTTTGCGACTCGCAAATAAATTGCAACTTGCAAAATACTGTTTTGCGACTCGCTATTAGGAAAGGGCGTTCCCTTCTTAATAGCGACAGCAAAGCTATGTACCAATGTTTTGCGACTGCAATTGCGGTCACAAAACACTCGCAAATTACCACCTACTTCAAGTAGGTGGTAATGCATTCGCAAATGGGAAGGGGTCACCAGGGTGTGGAAATATGGATTTTTATGATCAGTTATGTCCCCTATCTTGGACCCCAACGGTTTCATGTATAAATCACAAGTACATGTATGTTTCCTCCAGTTCCAGTTATGAAGACGCAAACACATGTGCGTCCACCGTCAACATGTCCTCTTTCAGATCCGCCATGAATGGGCCGGATATTCTATTCCTAAGTGTGAAAGGCCACCGGCTTTATATGGTTCATTTATGCCATTTTACAGTCCAGGCGAGTAGGCCCTGATTCTGCCATTAAGCCTTTTCCTGCCTTCTGCCTCTGAAAGCTCCAGTCTGAGCTCGCATCTGTATCCATGAACTTTGTCCTACTCCCTGCGCGGCTAACGGTGCCTGACTCGACCTGTCTGCTTGCCAAAAACTGTATTTCACCTTCAAGATTATCTGCTCTGCTCCGCTCCCCATCCAATGCATTCCTGTCTAGTAGTTTAAGTAAACATTCTTCCAGCTACCGAGCAAAGGGCCCGGCTTCTCTGTCTTTATGCAAGTAATTCATAGCCCTGTTACTATGGAAGATTTCTGCCCTCGCATCTAGTGTAGACACTTAGACGCTTGTACACGCACTAACAGTCAGTATAGTCAGTATAGAATAAGATTCTATCCTAAGAGACCTCTCTTTTGGGATAACACAGTTCTTTAAACATAGGATGTAAGATATGATTTAGGATTAGGTTGACATAACCCCAGACTTCTGTCTCTACATGTAGAGCTAAATGTCAAGTCCCCTTCACCCCCTAGTTGCACGTCAATCACACGTCATGCTGCTGCGCGCGCATCTCTGCCAAGTATTTCTGCTGACATTGCGAAATTCTTTCATGGAACCACCCATTTGTAACATCATACCTAATGACGTTCTTTAGTTACGCCTAGTTACACCCATTTTAGTTACGCATGTATGTTTTTATCTCTGTTATCAACTGTTACGCCTCCTGCATCTGTTTCACTATAATGCCTCTTCTATAAATATGATTATCTGTCAATAAAGTATGGTCCTTCACTTCCTGAACCTTCGTGGTGATGGAATATGGAGTCCTCAATTCGAATTGATTTTGGAATAAAGCCCGTTCCGAACCTCTAATACCACGGATTCTGCCTCTTATTTTACTGAGCTATTATTATAGATTTTTCTGCATCAAATTAAGTTCCGGTAATTAAATTATTTACCACATATATGGCGCCCGAATAGGGACACTTTCTCATCTCACGCGCCGGAGGTGCGTTGCAGGCCCGGTCTCCTGTCACAGCTGGACGGACAACAACGCGTACCCACAGGATTTCCTGTATCTCCCTCCTGCCGAGCGGGGGTAACTGAGGCTGCGATCAACACACAGACGAGGCGGTGAGAAGTGCGAAGTATCCCGACCAGAGCCTAGCTGAGAGAGCAAGATCCGAGGTATACAGAGGCCCACCAGTTTCCGAAGTTCCGAAGTTTCGAGTCGAGTCCAGTCCGGTCCAAGTCCAGTTCAGTTCAGTTCCGAGGCCTTCCGTTCCGAGCTACCCGGTGAGTACCATTGTCGGGGAGGCGTTCTGACGTGCACATAGGTTGTGCCGGTCAAGACGGGTTTGGGTACACAAATCCGGTCTGCACTGTTTCAGCAGTGTATCTGTACTGTTTAGCAGTATATCAAGTATGTCTAGTATATAATTCAGAATTACCTAGTTAGTGCCGAGTATTATGCTTAGTGACTAGTTCCCTAAATGGCCATCATTGTTGTTTATTAAATGTTAAATGTTAAAATGTTTTAAATACGTTTTGCATATTGTGGTGTGAATGACTGTTCATTATTGTGTTTTGTTGTATTAAACGTGTTCAAAATTAGGTATCAGATCAGTTCTCAATATGCCGCTCTTTTCGAAATTAAGACAGATAAAAACCAGAAAAGGGGTACTCGAAGAAGCTGTTCCCATTCCTCCTAGGGACACTCCAGGGTACTTCATGTATCATAAACATGGCCTAGACGCCATATTATTTCTTGATTTATGGGTAGACTACACCAAGGAATTACCAGAAAGTCAGAGGTGGCCCGCAGCTGGGACCTGGGATGCAGATTGCATCATGAAAGTAGAGGAAGAATTATGGAAAAAGAAAGCTAGACAGTCACAGAAAGATGCCATTGAATTATGGCGTAAAGAATCATATAGACGTACAGAAAAAGCACTCAGACAGGAAGAGAAAAGTAAGGAGAATTCAAATAAAGTCCGAGAAAATCTATTAATTGAAGAAGGTACCCGAGCAAAATCAGAACAAGCAGACAGACAAAGAAATGCCCTTATGAATGGTATGTATCCTCTTCTGGCCGAAGGGTTACCTAAGGCTACTCCGGAGATACCAAAAGACTTGCCACCCCCATTGTTTCCGATAAAAGTTCATCCCAAAGGGCATCCCAGTACCGCAGAAGATGTTTTCCTTTCTTCTTATTTAGACGACGCAGCTCCCGAGTATGCTAATACTGCACCACATAGACCGCCTGCCGAGGGGGTTCAACGCCAAGACCCTCTGTCTGTACCTCCGCAACAACAAACTCCGACACAAGTTCCGGCAAGCACATCTGTTCCTACAGCTGTACCCACACCTATGGTTGCTATATCACGTTCAACGAATCCTTTCATACCCAGCACCCCAGGTGGTGCTACGGGAGGTACAGCAAACATTTTTTCCACGCCACCCAGAGTAAATAAACTTTCCTTTCAAGAATTAGCCCACCAACGTACGCCCAAACTAGTAACTCCCGACATGCTTAAGGAACTTCTAATAGATTGTAGATATGACCCTGTGCCCGGCAAAGAGGACGAAATGCTGCTGGCATCATTACGTATCCGACGAGCTGCAATATATTTAGGGAGGCTACCAGGAATGACTACACATTTAGAAAATATATATCACTTTGTCCAGTCAGGGCGAGATTCTGAGAGTATTAATAGAGCCATGGAATACCAGAAAGTGGAGATACAGGGGGAACTGTTACGTTTCCTCATAAATTGTGTGATCAGAAATCAAGACCGACCAGGGGTAAATCCGGAAGAAATGCAAATTCTTACCACATGGAGTCGGAATATATCAGAGGGGAGACATGATAAACGATTAAGTATAATAGCTATGTGCCAAAAAATCCGCAAAGAAGTAGAACGAATACACGAAGAAAGATTAGCAGTAGACCAGCCTGAACAAACCGAAGAGGAGGAAGAATTAGAACTGCCCACAGGACAGTTAGAAACAATGGCCTATGTAGGTAGAGGAAGATCTTGCAATAATACTAGATGCTTTACTGATCCGATACGTCCGATACGTCCAGATAATAACAGAAATTTCCAAACACCTATAATAAATATAAGGCCCCCCGAACATTCGTTCCAAGCCGCTGACAAATTACTCAGAGAACGAAGGGGTTATCATATACTCGATTCTATGGACGAACAAGAATTAGCCAGGTCAGCCGTTCACTGGGTTGATAGTCCCGGAAAATATAGTGATGATACACTAGCACATACGTTTTTGAACCTCACCCCAGATGAACAGCGTTTAGCTGGTATCTATATGATTCAACAACTCCTTATATTATATAAAAGCCAACACTCCGATCCTGGTCCCCTACCTGATATATTGACTGAATTACTCACGAATAAATGGAGAGGTTCAGGTATTGAGTTAATTAGAGAAATACTGGAATCCAGAAAACAGTACATTCTTTTTGTATGCCCCGAACATGTCTCACTGCCCATCAAGGAAAGAACGACGTATTACATGGATAGACAGAATCCCTTACGCGAAGTGCACCCGATAAAAGGGGATGACAATCAGTTTAAACGTGTGTTTGTATACACACCCATATCTAAAATAGAACTATTAGAAATGAAGAAAGTGGTACCCAGTCATGACAAAGACCCAGCGGGTTTCCACCGTGAGATTAAAGACATGTTGCTCATGGGAGAGTATACCTATCCCGACATTATGAAAATATTGAAGGTATTAATGCCTGCGGGCATTTACGAAAAACTCAAGGAAAAGGATTGGGAGGTGGGAGACCAAAAGATAGATTGGACAGCATTAGAAAACGAAGAAAAAGCTCGAGGTCCAGGTTCAGGGCTTGGGGATAAGACCAAAACACTACCAGGTTTACTAGTACAGGTACTGCCACGTTTATTAACTACGAAAAAGGAAGACTGGGGTGCAATCTCAGCCTGTAAACAAAAGCAAGATGAAGACACTAGTGATTTCTATGCCCGATTCGAAAAATGTTTTGGTATAAATAGTGGAATAAAAGCAAGTAGCGAATCGTATCCACATCTGTTTGTGACAAAATTAGTTGAAAATTCCTTGCCCCAAGTTAAGAATAGAGTATTGAAATTCGAGAGTACCTGGCAAGGTAACACTCCGTCACAAATGTTACAAATGCTACAGTACCATCACAATAGAATTAGAGAGGAACAAGAACATGAACAAAGACGCATGAAAGACACGAAAATGAAAATGCTAGTTTCCCAGACAGTTCCAGCTGACGGTCATAAAAAGGGTATGACACAGTCCAGTGTTTCAGCAGGTCCTGTAAAAGGGACATGCAACTATTGTAAACAGCCAGGTCATTATGTACACGATTGTCCAGTTTTAAAACATAATATCGCCATAGGTAATACAAAAGAAAGACCACGGCCACTTAGACAGGATCAGAACCAACAAGGAGCTCCGCAACATGCACAGTCCATGCCCGCTCCGCAACAGTCTATGTCAGCTCCACCACCGCAGCCTATTGCTGCCACACAAACAACGACACAACAGATGTACCAGACCGCACAGTATGACTATCCTGATTATCAACGATACTCATGAAACAGCCTAGAGAGGGAAGTTGGCTTACCCCTTATCGAGGTCCCTGTAGATCAAGAAGGACCTTATGTACACAGTGAACTATTAGGCCAAGATAGAAAATTTTTACTTGATACAGGGGCAAGCCGAACAACCATAAAACGTAGTGAAGTTCCAGGGGCACCCCTCTCAGGCTCACAGAATATTTCCCTTGGTTTTTCAGGAAAACCTATCATTAACGAAGTATCACAGCCTCTTCCACTTACGATTGGTCCCTTGACACGAACTACAGATTTATTGCTTACTAAATCATGTCCAGAAAACTTGTTAGGTATAAAAACATTGAAAGCTCTAGGAGCTATAATATGTTGTTCTCCGGAAGGAGTAAGATTGTTTTTACGTGATTTCAAAGGGCACTATGTGTCCCGAGACATGGATCACCGACTGCAGACTTTACCCATACATTTATGGGCACAAGGCCCTACAGATGTTGGTTGCATGAACATTACACCATATCGAGTCACACTAAAGACAGGAGTGGTACTACCACGAATGCGACAATACAAGTTACCCCCAGATGCTGTAGTGGCTTTACTGCAAATCATTGACGAGCTTATTACCCAAGGAGTGGTTGTGGAAACCGACTCCAATGTATGTAATTCCCCGATAATTCCGATTCTTAAACGAACTGATCCAAAAGCCCCGCCAGTATATCGATTGGTTATTGATCTGCGCGAATTAAATAAATGCATTGTACCACAATACCCCGTAGTCCCAGACATTTCTTCATTACTGGCAGCCATTGATTCCGAAGCGACATTCTTTACTGTAATTGATCTCAAGAATGCCTTTTTCAGCGTCCCAATAGATCCGGAAAGCCAATACTTGTTCGGATTTAGTTTAAATGGACGAAGCTTTAAATTCACACGCGCACCTCAAGGATTCACAGAAAGCCCCAGCATCTATAGCCAAGCACTGAAACGAGAACTTGACAGTATCCACATGCCAGTCAACACTGCCCTGCTTCAATATGTCGATGATCTGCTGATCACCGCTAGAAGCGAACATGAATGTGAAAAAGCCTCACTGACGGTTTTACAATTTTTGGCCGAAAAGGGGCACAAGGTGTCCCCTTCTAAGCTGCAATTCTGTGTCCAGCGAGTTGTTTACCTTGGGCACTCGCTGTCCAAGGAGGGAAGGCAGCTTACACCCGACCGCATCCAGTTAATTGCTAACATGCCAATACCCAAGACACAAAAGGAGGTGCGGGCTTTTATAGGCCTCACTTCATATTGTAGGCAGTGGATCCCTCAGTATGCATTTCTAGCAAAACCACTCATTCAGTTGACAACACAGGAGGCAGCCACATCGACTGTCCTCCCTTGGACTCAGGAACATACACAAGCTTTTGAAAGCCTAAAGAAAACTTTATGTCAAGCACCTGTTTTAGCAACACCATGTTACAATAAACATTTTACACTCTTTGTTACAGAACGCGAAGGTACTGCCTTGTCAGTACTCACTCAGGAACAAGCAGGATCACACAAACCATGTGCTTATTTCTCTAGTACATTAGATCCCGTAGCTCAGGCTCTGCCTGCGTGCCTGAAATCAGTGGCAGCGACAGCTTTAGCAATCCGACAAAGCGATGCCATAGTGTTAGGACATCCATTGACAGTACAAGTACCACATGCAGTAGAGGTTCTCTTGAACCGCACACAAACACAACACTTGACTATAGCAAGACTCACTGGTTACGAATTAACATTGTTTCAGCCACACATAGAAATCAGACGTTGTAGTACATTGAATCCTGCCACACTTTTGCCAGTAAACGGAACAGACCCACTAGCACATGATTGCATTGAAGTTATCACTATCACGACGAAACCCAGACAAGACTTGACAGACGTCCCATTGTCAGACCCAGACCTGACGTTGTATGTAGATGGTTCATGTATGAGAACAAGTACAGGAGAGTTAGTGGCCGCGTATGCAGTCACAACAGACACTGAAGTCATTGAAACAAATTGCATAAATATCTTGTCAGCTCAAGCAGCAGAGCTCATCGCTCTGACACAAGCCTGTATTCAAGCCAAAAATAAGAAAGTCAACATATACACTGATTCACGTTATGCATTCGGAGTTGTACATGACTTCGGCGTGCTGTGGCGAGAGAGAGGTTATTTAACTTCTCACGGTGCCCACATTCAGCACGGACCCCTCATTCATGCCTTATTAGATGCAATACATCTACCAACTGCAATATCAATTATGAAATGTAAAGCTCATACGAAAGTTACTGATATCATTTCCCAAGGCAATGATCTAGCTGACAGAACAGCTAAACAGACTGCTCAAACTCACACATCTGACATGACAAAGACAATAGTTCCGACACCAACACATTGCATGATGGTTAAGGATCCCGCTCTTGACGTAATTGACATACAGAAACATGCTACACCAGATGAAATAAAGAAATGGACTGAATTAGGAGGGATCCAAACGGATCAAGGATGGATGACGAAGGAAAAATCTGTGTGGTTCCTTCCTGATTCTATGGTTCAAGTTATCATTAATACAATACATAGTCCAGCACACTTAGGAGAAAAAGCTATGCTAGACAGCATTCAACACATTTGGTTCAACAAACATTTACGAGCAGCAGCTAAACTAAAAGTTCGTACCTGTATGATCTGTTGTCAGTTTAACCCAGGTAAAAGCATTCCCGTAGAACAGGGTGGATTTCAGCCTCCTGAGCACCCTTTTGAAGTCCTCCAGATGGATTATATCCAGATGGAACGATGTCGAGGATTCAAATATGTTCTTGTAGTTGTCTGTGCTCTTTCCCGTTGGACAGAGGCATACCCGGTTTCAGATTACACTGCCCCGACTACTGCCAAACAGTTGGTTCGAGAATTCTTCCCACGGTACGGTTTACCACGTGTTGTCTACTCAGATAACGGCCAGCCGTTCTCATCCGAACTAATGAAACACGTTTCACTTTTGTTAGACTATCAATGGAGATTTCACTGTGTCCGACACCCCGAGGCAGCAGGTCTCGTGGAACGACATAATCAAACTCTGAAAATTAGATTGTCCAAAATATGTAGGGAGAAAGGTGTCGATTGGGTAGTAGCCTTACCAGTCGCACTCTTTTACATGAGAATGGTAGCGCACTCTCGAACAGGGCTATCCCCTTATGAGGTGATCTTTGGCAGACCACCAAATATGTGGGGGACGCCTATACCACGCAAAATAACTGATGTTGACTGTAATATGCTGACAGATTACTTGGCTTCCTTGATGTCTGCACTACAATCTTGTCGTTCACAGGTAGCTGCAGCCTTTCCCGACAACACCGAGGTGAAACCCCATGACGTAGTTCCCGGGGACCTGGTGTTAGTGAGGAATTTTGACCGGAAGACTCAGCTGGATCCTAGGTGGAAATCGCCTCAACTCGTACTGCTCACCACAAGGACAGCCGTGAAGATCGAAGGTCGCAAAGGCTGGATACATTCAAGTCACATCAAGAAATTTCATGGACTACCGTCTGATGTAAACGATACACCTCGCGTGTCTTCACCGATTGACTCAAAGCTTCCTTTGGTTGAACCGAGTGATAAGGAACTATATAAACTAAAACTACGGTCTAACAAGTCAGACAATTTGATTGTTTAAGTCCTCTCCAAGGTGAATCGGTCGAATTTGTCTCTGACATGTATTCCCTAGACCTGAATAGAGAAAGAAACCGAAAGATGCAATTGAAACAACATGCGTACTGTAAATCACTGCGTAGTCATCGCACAGTGACGTTATTAATTTTGATTTTCTTAAGTCTTTTAATAATCGCTGCAAGTATATTGTTGCACATATATTATCCTATTTCTAAACATGTTTACAATGTTACTGCTGAACATTCTTTTAGTGAATTACCCCTGCATGAGTTGTCCTATAGATTTGCGCTGCGCAATAACACTTTTATTAGTATGTTACATCATTCCCATCAGACTAGCAATGCTACAAATTGTTGGATATGTGGCCGACTCCCTCCCTATCAGAACTATAAGGGAATTCTGCCTCTCTTTCCATATCCGTTCACACACAATGGCTCCTGTGGAGCATGGTTTAGTTTAATTAATTCCCTAGATTCGAATTCTGCAGTTTATCAAGATAACTGGGTATGGGGAAATCTGAACTTAGTTTTGCTTAAAGTCTGCTACCCTAACAAGGAGGGACTTCCCAGAAGAACAGGAACTGATCTAGAAAATGAAGTATACGGATTAGGTAATTTCACGCTTAATCTCATGATCCTGAATGTTGAATCCGAAGCAGCACCAATTTTGCCCGCTATGTCAGTATTTCCAGTTAAAGGTGAATTGTGTGTAAGAAAGAATGGTTCCATACATATGGGCCATAGTAAGTGCACCACTGTAATAGAATTCAGTGATCAAGGCAAGTCTACATTTAGAGCTTCTCGCCATTCCTACTTCGTATGTGGTCAGACTGCATATACACGTTTGCCTCTAGATTGGGATGGTACCTGCTACATCGGATTCCTTTTGCCACCTGTTTTCCTAGCTCCTCCTGATTATCACAGAAATACTCATTTAGTACACAATAGAGAACGGAGAGATCTCCCAATAGTCGATTACACTGAAACAGCATGGGAAAAATACACAGATTTCAATAAAGGTTTCTTCCCCTATATAGGTACAGTCACTAATAGTAAGCTGATACGTAGATTAACCAGAACCCTTGAAGCAGTAGTGAACGAAACTATTTCCGCCTTAGGCAATTTAACAGAAGAGCAGTCTGCTATGCGGATTGTTGTGCTTCAAAATCGTCTTGTCCTTGACGTCATCCTGGCCGATAGGGGCGGAGCTTGTAGGGTCATCGGATCAAGTTGTTGCATTTTCATACCAGAAAATTCGCCATCTGTATATAAAGCCATAACTCGCCTTCATAAGATTGTAAGCCAGATACACCAGAATCCAGGCACCTGGACTTGGTCCGGTTGGTTTTGGGGTGTATTGTCAGCCTGGGGATGGAGGGTCCTATCCTTCCTAGGTATTGGCTTTCTCATACTATTCAGTTGCTGCTTATGCCTACAATGTGGACCAGCGATTTGTGGTCTGTGTGCCACATCGTGTATTCCACCACCAAGATTTCATTCATCCCGGAAGAAGAAAGAAGAACAAATGATGTTATATGAACAGATCAACGGATTGATGAAGATTGATATCTCTTAAGGGCAAGTAGGGGACAAGGAGGGAATGTGGAAATATGGATTTTTATGATCAGTTATGTCCCCTATCTTGGACCCCAACGGTTTCATGTATAAATCACAAGTACATGTATGTTTCCTCCAGTTCCAGTTATGAAGACGCAAACACATGTGCGTCCACCGTCAACATGTCCTCTTTCAGATCCGCCATGAATGGGCCGGATATTCTATTCCTAAGTGTGAAAGGCCACCGGCTTTATATGGTTCATTTATGCCATTTTACAGTCCAGGCGAGTAGGCCCTGATTCTGCCATTAAGCCTTTTCCTGCCTTCTGCCTCTGAAAGCTCCAGTCTGAGCTCGCATCTGTATCCATGAACTTTGTCCTACTCCCTGCGCGGCTAACGGTGCCTGACTCGACCTGTCTGCTTGCCAAAAACTGTATTTCACCTTCAAGATTATCTGCTCTGCTCCGCTCCCCATCCAATGCATTCCTGTCTAGTAGTTTAAGTAAACATTCTTCCAGCTACCGAGCAAAGGGCCCGGCTTCTCTGTCTTTATGCAAGTAATTCATAGCCCTGTTACTATGGAAGATTTCTGCCCTCGCATCTAGTGTAGACACTTAGACGCTTGTACACGCACTAACAGTCAGTATAGTCAGTATAGAATAAGATTCTATCCTAAGAGACCTCTCTTTTGGGATAACACAGTTCTTTAAACATAGGATGTAAGATATGATTTAGGATTAGGTTGACATAACCCCAGACTTCTGTCTCTACATGTAGAGCTAAATGTCAAGTCCCCTTCACCCCCTAGTTGCACGTCAATCACACGTCATGCTGCTGCGCGCGCATCTCTGCCAAGTATTTCTGCTGACATTGCGAAATTCTTTCATGGAACCACCCATTTGTAACATCATACCTAATGACGTTCTTTAGTTACGCCTAGTTACACCCATTTTAGTTACGCATGTATGTTTTTATCTCTGTTATCAACTGTTACGCCTCCTGCATCTGTTTCACTATAATGCCTCTTCTATAAATATGATTATCTGTCAATAAAGTATGGTCCTTCACTTCCTGAACCTTCGTGGTGATGGAATATGGAGTCCTCAATTCGAATTGATTTTGGAATAAAGCCCGTTCCGAACCTCTAATACCACGGATTCTGCCTCTTATTTTACTGAGCTATTATTATAGATTTTTCCGCATCAAATTAAGTTCCGGTAATTAAATTATTTACCACAAGGGGGCCCCTTTCCCTTTGCAACTGCATGCAATATTATTTTTTAAGGGCAGGCAGGGGTAAAATGAAATGGAAACGTTTATTTTATTTTTTTTAAATGCATCCCATTTTCCTTTAAGGAATATGGGCTGCATTTAAAAAAAAGCTGCTTTATTTAAAAGCAGTCCCAGACATGGTGGTCTGCGAGCCCATTCCCAATGGGCTCGCAAATTTCGAGAGGCTCATTAATATTCATGAGCCTTGCAATTTGCAACCCCATTGGGAATTGCAAACAGTGTTAAACACACTGTTTGTTGTACATGCCAGATAGCGGATCGCAAATTGCGAGTCGCAAATGCGACGCAATTTGCGGGGCGCTATTTGGCAGGTCGTACATCTGGCCCATAGACCCATAAGTACATGTAAGAAACATTGATGCATAAATGAAGGAACTATATGTAGATTAAAGTTGCATTAAATAAACTCTGGCTTTCAAGTGTTGTTGTACTATTATATATATATATATATATATATATATATATATATATATATATTCAGAACAAAGCAGGCGCTCCTTCCGGGTTCCAGGAGACCCGTGGGAGGTGGCGCGAGAACTGGCGGAGCCACCGGTAAACGTAAATGAAAGCGGGCAGAAAGTGAAATCACGCTCTCAGGAAATACACGACAGGTGAGCAATACAAAGGATTTATTCCCTCATAAATCCAATCGTGACGCGTTTCGATCATCAAGCGACTTGCTCACACGGAAAGTAATAAAATACAGAGCGTCATAAATACTGGAAACAATTGTTAGACTGGTGTTGCCTCAGGAAGTTACAGAAATGAAAAAAGGACTGTCAATTTCAATGTATGAGTGCCACCTTTGAAAGGTGCTGGGAAAAGTGAAAACATTTAGCTCACAGAGGTATGTGAACGAAATAAGCAATTGCATGTTACATAGGTGCACATGTGAGGAGATAAATACAGCTCATAGTTTGCACGAAAGCCCAGCAGGGTATAAAAACCATATTGGCAACTTGATACACTATCATCGGCGAAGTGCCTTGATACGGTAATGACAAACAGTAATACGATAGAACAAAATTAATTCATGCATGTTCTTAAAAAGTACTTGCTTTCCCCAAGTGGGTAAAAGGCACAACATCAATAAGTCAAGGACGCTCAAAAAAGAAAGTGCTATGAACGAAAAGGAAATTAAGAAAAACTTGTGAAAATGCATAGTGAAATCCTTATCTGTGGCACAGTGGACAACGGGTGAACTTCTCCACCGAAGAAAAGGGTAGGGAACCCAGAAAGTCAGAGTAGGACGGAGGGCCCCTTCCTTTCCTCCTGTAAAATAAGGAGTAATGCTGTTAGAGACACAGGTGGCTGGCTGAGGTCAGGCAGTCAAAATCGGACAACAAAGTATATATTTTGTAGATCAATAGTGAAGCAATTGTAGATAAATAGTTATGATAAAAAGATTTACTTATTTATGCAGTCACTTATATACATGTTAAAAACATAGAATAATGTAACTATCAGTAATATGTACATTTGTTAAGCAGAACAAATGAATATCTATATATAATATTTTTTTTAAACATAAGTATTCTACACGTTTATACAAAGCATATATATATGCACATATATAGGTGCATATCTATAGTACAAATAAATACTTATATACAGAGAGATATGCTGTATATTTCTATCTGTTTGCGTATGGTGGTTATGTGGGGAAGAGCCAATTCTTGAGTAGTTTTCTGAAGATAAGGTGGTTATCCGTGGATCTTATGTTGGGGGTAAAGAGTTCCATAGTTTGGCTGCTTGAACAGAGAGTGATGTGCCTCCCATTGGGTTTTTTCTTGTATCATGGGATTTTGAGTTGAGGTGCAAGTCTAGAGCAGAGCTTCCTTTGTTGAATGTGTTTGGTGATTTTATTCCTGATGAAGTGCAGTCCCATTCCATGTATCACTTTGTGGGTGATACAAAGCAGCTTGAACGTGGATCTTTTGGCAACCGGTGACAATGCAGGGCTTTGAAGGCAGGGGAGATGTCGTCTTGCGGCAGCTGAGTTTTAAATCCATTGTAGTCTTTTCTTGGTCGGTAAAGGTGATCTATGGCAGAGGCTATTGGCGTAATCAACTTTAGACAAAACAAGGGAGATGGTGGACTGGACCTTGTATGGAAATCACAAATGGGGGAAGATTTGTCACAAAGTTTTTATAATAATAAAGCGTGATCATGCTTGTTTGTCCACTTGGGCATTCATCAATAGCTTGGAGTCCATGGTCATTCCGAGGTTACTTACTTCCTTCGATATTTTAGGCGGTGTTCCCAGATCATCAGGCCACATGGTGAGTGGGTCATAATGTTTCCAATTGCCACATGTGAGTATTTCCATTTTGGAAGCATTCAACTTGAGATGGCTCCACGTCATCCATTGATTCACAGCTCTGAGACGACTGAAAATTGGTGGGTTTCCAATGTCTCTGGGGCATTGCAGTTGAAGGAGTATCTGCATGTCATCTGCATAGTTATAGCATGTGAGGAGAAATTGATTGATCAGTGCCGATAATCACTTCATGTAGATGTTGAAAGCATGGGTGAGGTAATAGAGCCTTGAGGAACCCCTGCTTTTGTGAAGTATGGTTTGGATGAGAAGGGTGGGGTATAGATGACATTAGTTCTGTTGAAAAAGTAGGACGTGATCCAGTCTAGAGCAGTTCCCTCTATGCCGGCTTCATAGAGTCTTTGTTTCAGAGTGTCATGGTCAACCGTGTCAAAGGCAGCCGAAAGGTCCAAGAGAAGTAGTGCAGCAACCCTGTTGCAGTCAACTGTGTTCTTCAGGTCATCCCAGATTGCAAGGAGGGCAGATTCTGTGCCTCTTCCTGGACGGAATCCTGTTTGGAAGTCTTAAAGTATGGCATTCTCTTCAATGAATTGTGACATCTGGGAGAAAGCTGCTCTTTCTATCAGTTTACCGAGGTAAAGGTCTATTTGAAATTGGTCTGTAGTTGTCAGGGTTCAGCTGGTCCAAGTTTGTTTTTTGCAGTAATGGGCGTGCATGTATATGTAGTTAGGTATAGAAAGTCTAAACTTACCTGTTTACCAGCCACCTCAGAGCCGCCGCCGAGCCCCCAGGTTTCCCGCCGCTACCAACGAGACCCCGCCCCCCCGCCCGCCGATTGGGTCCCGCGCTCCCCGCCTCCCCGCAGACCCTCCCTCCCGGCTCCCCTCTTATGACGCCCCCAGAGCGAACGCGCAGCGGACGCGCGCAGCGGGAGCACCGATTGAGCGCCGAAGGTGCGCCAAAGGTAAGCCCGTCTGCGCCCGTCCGCGCCTGGACCGCGCCCATTACCAGAACCCCTGGCCCCCGCAGAGGCCACCCCACCCGCTGGACTTACAATGCTGCCACCCTCAACGCACTCAACACCGGCCGAACCCCCGGGTGCTACCGAGCCACTCCGAGACGCACCCACGGACCCTTCACATGCCAGTCCCTCAAGTTCTCCTGCATCCGGACCTGCACTGCTTCAGCACCCACCAAACGGAACACCAGCAGCAACCACCTCAAGTGCATCCTGCTCAACACCCGCTCCGTCCACAGACACGCCGTTCAACTCTGGAACCTCCTCGACACCACAGCTCCTGACGTTGCCTTCCTCACGGAAACCTGGATGAACGACTCCTCAGCGCCCGACATCGCCATCGCCATCCCAGAGGGCTACAAGATCATCCGGAGAGACCGCGACAACCAGACTGGAGGAGGCATCGCCATCATCCACAGGGACACCATCCGTATCTCGACCAACGCCGACGACACCCTGACAACCGCCGAACACCTGCACTTCCAGATCCACACCGACCCCAAGACCACCCTCAGAGGCACCCTGATCTACCGACCCCCGGGACCACGCACTCAATTCAGCGAAGACATCGCCGACTTCATCAGCCCGCACGCCCTCCCCTCCGCTGACTACATCCTCCTCGGGGACATCAACTTTCACCTGGAGAACAACAACGACCGCAACACCACCACCCTGCTTGACAACCTCGCCACCCTCGGACTCAAGCAGCTGGTGACCACCCCCACCCACCTCGCCGGACACACACACGACGCCGTCTTCTCGTCCAGCAAAGACATCTCCTTCAGCCACGCCACTGGACTCCACTGGACGGACCACAGCTGCATCCACTTCACCTTCAAAAGAACCACGGTCCACCACCACCAGCAACAGGCTGCACGAAGAAGCTGGAACAAGATCACAGCCGAACAACTCGCCGCATCCCTGAGCCAGCACCCTCCCGCCAGCTCACCGAACCCCAGCCAAGCCGCCGACAACCTCACGAAATGGATCTCCACCTGCGCGGACGAGCTCGCCCCTCTGAGGACCCCGCCCAGCAGACCCGGAAGCAAGAAGGCCCCGTGGTTCACCGACGAACTCAAGAGCTCCAAGAAGAACTGTCGTGCCCTCGAGAAAGCCTGGAGAAGAGACCCAACGCCGGACAACATGACTACCCTCAAGCTCGCCACCCGAATGCACCATCAACTGATCCACGCCACCAAGAAAACAGCATTCAAGGACCGGCTGGACAACAGCGCACACAACAGCAAGGAACTCTTCAACATCGTCAGAGAGCTCTCCAACCCCAACGCCGGAACCAACGACATCACCCCATCGCAAGACCTCTGCAACTCCCTCGCCTCCTACTTCCACAACAAGATCGCTGACATACACAACAGCTTCAGAACACAACCAACGCTCCCCACGACCGAACCAACGCCCCCCACCACCACCCTCAACGCCTGGACACCGATCAACCTCGAAGACACCATCAGCACGATGAACTCCATCCACTCAGGATCCCCAACCGACCCCTGCCCTCACCACATCTTCAACAAGGCCGACGCTGTCATCGCACCCCACCTGCGGGACATCATCAACACCTCCCTCGACACCGCCACCTTCCCTGAGAGCTGGAAGCACGCCGAACTCAGCGCTCTACTAAAGAAACCAACGACGGACCCCACCGAACTCAAGAACTACCGCCCCATCTTGCTCCTCCCGTTTCCAGCCAAAGTCATCGAGAAGACCGTCAACAAGCAACTGGCAGCCTTCCTCAAGACGACTGGTTCCCTCGACCCATCCCAGTCAGGCTTCCGGGCCAACCACAGCACCGAGACCGCCCTCATCGCTGCCACCGACGACATCCAAACCCTGCTGGACAACGGAGAAACAGCGGCCCTCATCCTCCTGGACCTCTCCGCGGCATTCGACACTGTCTGCCACCGCACCCTAGTGCAGCGCCTCAGCAACGTCGGGATCGAGGAGAAGGCACTGGAATGGATCATCTCCTTCCTCACCGGAAGGACACAGAGAGTCCGCCTGCCCCCGTTCAGATCAGAAGCCACGGAAGTCATCTGCGGCGTCCCTCAGGGCTCCTCGCTCAGCCCCACCCTCTTCAATGTCTACATGAGCCCCCTTGCAGCCATCGCACGCCAACACAACCTGAACATCATCTCCTACGCCGATGACACCCAGCTGATCCTCTCCCTGACCAACGACCCCGCCACCGCCAGAGCCAACCTACACGAAGGGATGAAAAACGTGGCCGAGTGGATGACGACCAGCCGCCTGAAACTGAACACAGACAAGACGGAAGTCCTCATCCTGGGCTCCTCACCCTCCGCCTGGGACGACTCCTGGTGGCCCCCCGTCCTGGGCAATGCACCCAAACAGACAGACCACGCACGCAACCTGGGCTTCATCCTGGACTCCTCCCTCTCCATGACCAGACAAGTCAACGCCGTCTCCTCGTCCTGTTTCAACATCCTGCGCATGCTACCTAAGATCTTCCGGTGGATCCCCACCGAGACCAGGAAGACGGTCACCCAGGCCCTCGTCACCAGTCGACTGGACTACGGCAACGCCCTCTACGCCGGTACCACCGCCAAGCTCCAGAAGAGACTCCAGCGGATCCAGAACGCCTCGGCGAGACTCATCCTCGACGTCCCCAGACGAAGTCACATCTCCAGACACCTGAGAGACCTGCACTGGCTCCCGATCAACAAAAGAATCACCTTCCGGCTCCTCACCCACGCGCACAAAGCCCTACACAACCAAGGCCCGACCTACCTCAACAGCCGCCTCAACTTCTACGCTCCCAAATGCCACCTCCGCTCGACCAGTCACGCCCTCGCCGCCGTCCCCCGCATCCACAGAGCGACAACAGGAGGAAGATCCTTCTCCCACCTGGCCGCCAAGACTTGGAACGCCCTCCCGACCGACCTACGCCTGACCCAAGACCACCTCTCCTTCAGGAAGAAGCTCAAGACCTGGTTGTTCGAGCAGTAGCGGACCCCCCCCCCCCCAAGCGCCTTGAGACCCTCCGGGTGAGTAGTGCGCGTTATAAATGCCTATGATTGATTGATTGATTGATTGATTGATTGATATATTTATTTTTTTTAAAACAAGTTTTTATTTTCAAATAGGCATCAAGATCAAAAAGGACATACAGCAAATTGAGCAATTTGGTAGCAGTCAGACCCGTCACATAGTAACTAAAAAACAGCAGCACAAGCATTCTCCCCCACCCCTCTCCCTCCGTTCCCGCCCCGCGCAAACCTCCCCCTAAACTAGGCCCCCGAGCCATTTCCCCCATACTTTACGGAACTTTTTGGGGCAACCCCTCGCAGCGTACAGTGTCCGTTCCTGCGCAGCGCACCAATCCACCCCTCTCCGCAATTTGTCTCCCTTGGGTGGGTCAACCTGCTTCCAGGCGGCCGCTATATCCCTCTTGGCCACCACCAGGGCCGTGGTCAGGAAATAATGCTCGTTACGGGAGCCATCAAGCCCATCCGTTATGCCCAGCAGCGCTAATCGAGGGTCATGGGGGACCTCCCATCCCAGAACGTCAGTTAAGTCAGTTTCAATCTCCCCCCAGAAGCTGTCCAGGCGAGGGCAAGACCAGACCATATGAAAGAAATCTGCCGGTTCCACCCCGCACCGCCCGCACGAGGCCCCCTGGCACAGGCCCGCGCGAAACAGACGCTCCGGAGTCAGGTATGCAGTGAGAAGGTAATAAACCTGGACAAGTCGCAATCGATCCGATGCGGTGATTGTCCTGGGCGCCATAAGGGCGTCCCTCCAATCGTTGTCGTCCAGAGGACCCACCCAGGCCTCCCATCGCTGCTTCAGCCCACTCCAGTCCATCGGGGTATTATTAACCAAGGAGCGATAAATACGGGAGATGCCCCCTTCCCAAGATAGCCCAGCATCACCTGGGCCTCAGGCGGGCTATGGTCAGGGAGTTTGGAGTCTAGGGGGACGTGAGATTGGAGCGCATGGCGCAACTGGAGATAACGATAAAACTGCGAGGGATGCAGAGAAAACCGACTCCGGAGCTCTTGAAAGGAGCACATGTGGCTTCCCCGCCAGACGTTGCCCAGGCAGGAGATCCCCAGGAGGTCCCAGCCGCGAAAGCCACCGAGTCCTGCCACCTCCCGCATCCAAGTGCCGTGCCATAGCGGTGTCACCCGGGTTAGCACCCTCGACCACCGGGTGTGCCGTAGAGCCACTCGCCACGCCAGAAAGGGGGCCCGCACGACCTCTGGAAGCGATCCATGGACCGTCGCGCCATAGAGCATATTCTGAATAGAGGAGAATCCGATGAGCCGCACCTCCAGTCTATAAGCCGGATCGTCCCACCCACCCGAAAACCGAAAGTCGTGGACCACCAGCAGCCGCGTAGCGAGATAGTACAGGTAAAGATTTGTCATGCTCAGGCCGCCGTCATAGGAAGGAACGCGACAGCGGTCCAAGGCCAACCGGGATCTACCTCCGCCCCAAAGAAATGTAGTCGCGGTCTTGTCCAGGTCCCGAAACCAGGAGCGGGGGAAGGAGCAGGGCGTGTTTTGGAGCATATCTAGAAACCGAGGGAGGATCATCATCTTATAAAGAGCAATCCTCCCCAATGGATTCAATGGGAGAGACTGCCACTTCACCATATCTGATCTGGCCTTGTTAACCACGGGGGCCACGTTAAGAGCCCAGCACAGTTCCGGGAGAAGGGTAACCCAAATCCCCAGATATTTAAAGGACAGCCGTCGGAGGGGAATGTCAGACTGCCAATCAAAACACTCCCGTGAAGGGTGTAGCGGAACCAGGACAGACTTCCCGGAGTTCAACCGGAGACCAGATTCCTGCCCAAATTGATGAAGAAGTCGGCGCACCCGAGGACCCGAGACACCCGGATCTGAGACATAAATAAGAACGTCGTCGGCATACAACGCAATTTTATCAGGGACCATTCCCGGCCAGTCCCAACCACGGAGAACAGGATCTGCCCAGTTGAGCACTGCCAGGGGCATCATCAAAAGGGCGAAGAGGAGGGGCGAGAGCGGGCAGCCCTGCAGCGTCCCCCGCCCTATGGAAAACGCGCGGGACAAGGTCCCATTGACCAGCACCCGAGCACGTGGGTCCGCGTAAAGAACCCGAACCATGGCGCGAAACTGGGGGCCGAAGCCCATTAGCTCTAAGGTGTCTCCAAGATATTCCCACCCCACCGAATCAAAGGCCTTCTCAAAGTCCACCAGTAGAAGGGCCAGATAAGGAGAAAGGAGCTTTCGGTGGGCCAGGGCAGGATGCAGGCGCCGCAGGCAGTGTCTGGTTCCTCGGTTTGGCATAAACCCGCATTGGTCCGGGTGAACCAGCGTGGCCAGAAACGGGCGCAGCCGTTGCACAAGGACGGTAGCGTAGACTTTGAGCTCGGTGTTGATAAGAGAGATCGGCCGGTAATCGGAGCAGGACTGTGATGGGGGTTGAGTCTTCGGGAGGACGACTATAGTGGTGGTATCTGTTTACCTGTTGATATTTTGAATTCTATATTTTGGCCTTGATATTCTGTGCCAATCGATATTCTGATTTCGATATTCATAGCGAGCATGGTGCTGAAGTATACTGTCTGAGATGTATGAATATGGCACTCCTGCGTTGAAAGTACCTGATGCAGACAAGGAAAAAGATAAAGAACAGTCTACCCTTATTCCCCATTATACTATGTCGTCATCCTCATGTGTCCTCATTTGCTGCATCCTTTCCATTGGTCAGAGGGTCCACAGCCAATGGATGAACCTTTCTTTATAGCACTTTAAACTAATCTCGGTACTGGTTACTCTTCCTGGTCTCTCTGGACAAGAGCGTACAAACTAGAATCTAGCCAAATATTTCTGCTTCCCTTTATTTCTAATGTGTAAAGGCACTGGTGTTAGACCTGTCAGCCTTAAGGTGGTCTCCCACCAAACATTTTGCCTTACTCCTCCATTTTTGCTGATCTCGTTTTTGATGGCCTTAGGACTCTGCACTTTAACACTGCTAACCAGTGCAAAAGGGCATGTGCTCACTCCTTAAAACATGGTAACATTGGCTTATCCCTAATTGTCATATTTATTTAACTTGGAAAGTCCCAATTAAAGTGGTCCTGCATGCATACAGGGCCTGTAAATTAAATGCTATAATTGGGCCTCAGACACCAACTCTTCAGTACACGCCTGTCCCTGTTGATACTCTGCCAAGAAGAAGGCCTGCTGTACTGCTGAAAGGACTACCACTCTGCCGGACTGCTGCTGTGAAGGGCTTCTGCTGGTGCTGACCTGCTGCCTTCTTCCCTCCTGCTTGGGTGAACAGGATGGACCGGCATCTGTTGAATCCAGGACCCCAAAACCCAGGACCTAAAGTCAGGCCACCTGACTAGAGCCTAAGGGAGAGAAGGCTCCAACAGCCTAGAACCCAGCACCTGGACTCTGCCATCCGTGAATCTACCTGCCATGTGGTGCCAAACCTGTCCTGGACCCTCGGAGGTGGGCATAAGGTGCTTTGCCAGCCTCTGGGGAATCAACTGAACCAATGCATCTCCTCTGGTGGGCAGCGCAACCACAAACAGAACTGACAGATCGCCACTGCTGCGTTTGATGGGTTCCATCCCAAAGAGCTGCATTGCAGCCTATCACCTCATCAGAACTGCCACTCTGGGACGCACCCTCGGAGCAGAACTGTGCATTCCTCGTCAACGACAGCCTCTATGATGACGATGGACTCTGCATTACAGCCTCGCAGCTCCTCAGAACCTACACATTGCCCCGTCTGCACGCTGCATCCTTGATGCCAGACTTTACAGCCCTCATCAATGGGATCCTCAACAATGACGCAGGACCTAGCAACGCAGGCTCACCGCATCTCGGAACAGGCGCATAGCTTTGCGACACATCTTTGACGCGGACCCGCGAGGCGCACTGCAAACCAGGATTTAAGGATCTTCATTCAGCAGGCCTAACAGGATCCATGAACTTGTGACTTTGGCCCAGTCTGGTGTGACCAGATATGCACAGTTGGTGTTTTTTGGCGCTATTTTTACGTCCTCATTTATTTTCATTTTGGTCTTGTTTCATATATTAAAAATAAATTACTCTATTTTTCTAAAGTGGTGCGGGATCCTTTTTTGTGGTTTGTTTTCACTGTGTTAATGTTTAAAGTGTTGCACAAATACTTTATACATTGCCTCTGAGTTATACCTGACTGCTCTGAGCCAAGCTACCTGAGGGTTAAACACATGTTAATTTAGGGCCTGCTTGTGACTGAACTCTGAGAAGAATTGTGGTTGCTGCTTGAGAAGGGTTTCAGCCCCTTAAATCAGTAACCCAGTTTCTTACAACTGCCATGTTTTGTGAATCCATTTAATGCCATGGTCATCCCTTGCTTTATGTACCTTTAAAGGGGAACACATGATTTCCAGGTCCCAGATTTCTGCAGCGGGTGTATTAGCACCCACCCCTGTTGTACAAACGTTGATGCGAGAGCATACAAAGCGCGGCTATGTTGTTTGACAGACCCTGCTTGAATCTAAAACAAGCACAGACTTGTCACAGGAGTTCAAAATGGACATCACCAGTCTTCTTGTTATTTGAAATTCCTTTTCCCTGCTCAAAATTCTGGAATGTTTTCACAAGACAGCTGATGATTTGGTGGCTATCAACAGAGATCTTCTGTAGACATGGGGCCTAACCCGCTTCCCCTAGAGAAGAGGAGGACAGAACAGCTTCAATCCCTACAGTGAATGGGGAAGGGCTTCCCACTGCCAGCATGTTTGTCTGTCTCTCACAGGGACGCATACTGCACCCACCCAAGTTTTCCGCTCGACTCTGAGCCTCAGGCAGGAGATCCGCCACGGTGGACGGTGCCTCAGTGTCTTGCTTACCCGTCTCACGCGATCTGGTGGGATGCGGAAGAGGCCAGGTCTGGAATGGGCTGGTCCAGGGTTCTTGATGGTGATGCTGCTAGCCCAACAGGTTTAGAACCTTAGGGGCAGTAAATGGAGTCAGTTGACAAATGAAGGGAAGGTGTAAAAAGCCTCTTAATTCACCACCTTCCCCAACAAAGATCAATCAAATAGACAAGTTGTAATAATGTATCAGATGCTTTTGTCTTACCAGCATGCCATACTGCACACACCAGGCTGGAAACAGGCACACATGATGGCGATTAGGGCGCTCAAGTGGCTGATGTTCAAATTATTGCACCTTAAAACCAGTCAATGAACTAGGAACTAATATAACGTCACTCTAATTTCAATGTCTCTGGAGCGGTCATGTGTATATCATAAACAGTGACACAAAACGTGGAATTTACTTGATCACAAAATGCCACCTACAATACAGATGTTTATCTGACATGAAAACACACTAGAGATGTTGTTGCAGGAACACAGCATCGTTCTTTTTCAGAGCAAGTTATTTTTTCCCACAAATCTCTATCGTTTTCCGATATAATCTTTTTTTCGTCCATGTGCTCGCCATCCCATAATATAGTCCCTTCCAACCTCCAGAAACTCTCGGGCAGATTTACAAGCCCCTTGTGCCACTTTTGCGTCACTTTTCCCATGTTAAAAGTGACGCAAAAGTGGCGCAAGGGGCTTGTAAATCTGCCCCTCTGTTTGTGAAGTTCCCCGTCAGCCCATGTTAGAGAGGCTGTCATTCCTTAAAATAATGTTTCCAGTGGAAGAGTTGCTGGCAATATTTCATGGTAGATAAGAGTGACCTATCAGGGCATGGATGGTGGTCAGTGTTCCGGAAGCAAAGCTTCTGTTTGTTTTAGCATCCAACTTCCGTGTCGTGGCCCTCCTCTTTTTTCCATGTCATTTTTTAAGCCTGGGTGACCTGTTGGTGCGTGTGGAGAACTGCTGCCCTGACTGCTGCTTTCCTTGCAGCGCCTCGTGGAACCCGCTTCGCGGGTCCCGCTTCGAGGGGTGTGCTGTCCTGGACCTTTGGACCCCTGGAGTTGTTTCCTTGCCAAAGCGGAGCCTGCAGTGGGTGTGAGTGCGCGTGGGCAGGGCTGCGAGCTGCGGGACCGGGACTACATCTCCCAGGAGTCCCCGCCAGCCCTAATTACAATCATCTGGGCCGCTCTCCCTGCCTGCCCCGCCCCCACCAACGAATTTAAAACCTTTGGGACTCCGTTATACTTTGGGACGCCTGGCTGACCTGTTGGTGCGTGTGGAGAACTGCTGCCCTGATTGCTGCTTTCCTTGCAGCGCCTCGCGGAACCCGCTTCGCGGGTCCCGCTTCGAGGGGTGTGCTGTCCTGGACCTTTGGACCCCTGGAGTTGTTTCCTTGCCAAAGCGGAGCCTGCAGTGGGTGTGAGTGCGCGTGGGCAGGGCTGCGAGCTGCGGGACCGGGACTACATCTCCCAGGAGTCCCCGCCAGCCCTAATTACAATCATCTGGGCCGCTCTCCCTGCCTGCCCCGCCCCCACTAACGAGAGTCTCTATTTTTTCAATCTGTTATTCCCGCTGCGCGGGAGCGTCCCGGGAGAAGCCCGGGACAAGGGCGGGACCGTCTGTGGCCGTCAGAGGCCGGAGTAGGCCGGGCTGGGCCTACTCTCTTGGATCGTCCATTCGACCCCTGGTCCTATTTTCTGTCACAGCCCCTTGCCGATTATAATCCATCACTCACATTATGCCGTCCCCGGCAAGGGAAGAGTACCCCATTGAAGCCGGGAGGAGTTAAAAATAGGACCCTAGAGAATTATTTCTCCCGGGCGGTGGGGGAGGGGGACAAAGAGTGCAACCTGTCCCGGTTAAGGGCAGAACGGAGACGCTCAATAGATAACTTGAAAAACACCCCCCTTGGAGAACAACCCACTACGCCCAGGGAGGAGTTGTCCCTAATAGATGATTTCCCACTCCTGTTGAGGGATTGTATAAACACTCCACCAGTTGCAGCCATGAGTATAGTCCCAGCTACCAGTCCAAGCCCTACAAGGGTGACCATTGATTTAGTCTCCCAACCCCCCCCAGCCTCTAAGGCTAGGAAAGCTAAACCCAAGCCAGTTACTACACAAGGAGCACCGGGGCCCCCTCCTAATAAACGTAGGAGGAAATCGAAGGGAGCCCAGGGAAAGAGTAAATCCAAGATCTCTCACTCGGACTTTGGGAAGTCTTCAAAACCCCCCGTATTAGCAGCGAAATTACCGGCTGAATCACACCCCAAACCTATTGCCCGGGAGGATCTAGCTCCCGCCCTGATAAAAGACATAGGAACTAGTACCGCTAATGTCCCCCTCTCTGTTGTCCCGCTTGGAAACCTGGAATTCTTGCTAAGGTCTCTATTACTACCGATTAGCGAGAGTATAAAAAAGATTGAGATCAGACTAACTATTCTGGAGGCCACACTAGGTAGTCTGAAAATCCCGGCTGGTCATCAGGGAAGGCATCTAGAATCTACCCCCGCCACAATAGCCCCTCAACAGCCTGTAAATAGTGCAGCAAACTTAGTCCCTCTACAAGCCGCAAACGCGGCTGCCCCGCAAAAACCCCTAAGGCCCAAGCCTGCACCAACTAAGCCCCTTAACTCTAACATGCCTACTCCTCCTTCAGGCCCTGTTCATCCGGCACAGCCGGTAGATAGTACCACACCGACTCCCCTAATGAAGCTTCCCTTGAGACCACGCAGACCTAACCTACCCCCAGAGACTAATGATCTCACTGTAGTCATGGCGGGTGTCCCCTCACTCGAAGAAGGTGAAACTGAGGATTTTTGTGCCCTGAAAAGTAGGGTAATTAAGTGGTTAAACATAAATAGACCCCTCCCGACACACCTTAATAACGAAATCATAATGGTAAGAAGGGTGCCATGGGTGGGGAGAACATACAAATATATTATAGGGGACTGCATATTGGTGAGTTTTAGGGACACAGGAACGGTGTCCTACATATGCCAAGGGAAGAATAGATCCAGAGAATCCACTATCCAAACCCTTCGTGTATCTTTCTTTTTCCCCATTATTCCAGTCCCATTGCAGCCGCCCCAAATTCATGACAACTGGGAGAGGGTTGGCAGGAGGGGGAGACACTGGGCCTTCAACCCTAGACCATTATTTGGCCGACCAGAACCACCCTTGCACACCTATAACCGGTTTACTTGCCTGAACGGTCTAGAGGGGGTGGATTGACAAACAGATAATGTCCCCCAGGGTCACATGGATAAGGGCGTTTTGGTAGAGGTGGTGGAGGAGCAAAACTCTCAGGCTCAGCAAACTCTACCGAGTGGTGTGGGGAATTCCATGTTTGCTGAACCTAACGCTACAGCCATAGAAGGTATAGGAGGGGGACATGGGCTGGCTACGCAAGGGTCATTACAGGAGATACCATCAAGGCCCCAGGGGGGTTCAAGACGGAGGGGAGAGGGAGTGAGATTCATCTCCTGGAATGTAGCAGGCATAGCGGGCAAATTTAATAACAAGGAATGGGTTGATTTTATTAGAAATTTTCAAGTTATATGTGTACAGGAGACATGGGCCTTGGTGAATAATTACCATCTACAGGGGTACAAGTGTTTTTTGTCCCCGCCCGAAAATCCAGATCAGGGAGAGCAATGGGCGGTTTGTCCATCTACGTAGATTTAGACCTCCCAGGTTCCTGGTCCTCCCCAATTGGATCTCACATGGGATTCAGGTAGTTCGGTTCCTCGGAAAGGGGTTAAGATTTTCTGTTCTTAACATCTATAACACTGAGATAGTAAACAACCATATCCCGCTACTAGCTGAACTAGACCATAGGCTGGGACAAGAAACAACATTCCAAAATAAGGGGCCGCCGCACGGGCTGCTTTTAGTGGGAGACTTTAATTGCCACCTCTGTCCGGCACTGGTCAAGGTAAACACAGACTGGTCACAATGTCCAATGGAGAAGGGTCCGCATTTTTCTCATACGCCTACTGGGTTGGCTCTTAGGTTGCTTCGGCTTAAGTACGACCTAGAGCATACCATTAATATGATAGACCCACAGTCGGATGGTTCACTCCCACCAACTTTCAAGGGCAGGGGTTGCTCATCTATTATAGATTATATTTTGGCCTCGAGATCCCTGATAAACAAAATAATCAGTGTAGGGATAGATTGGAGCAGTTTTAGTGACCACAATCCCCTTGTTTTGATGCTCTCGTATAGGCTGGGTGCTGGAACTAGAGTCCACCGCTCAATTGAGGAGAGGGTCACAGATCAAGGTAGGAGACTGAAATGGTCCAAAATAGATGGGGTAAAGTTTTATAAAACTTTGGGCGACAAGGGCCGACTAGCCATTAACGACTGTCTAGACCTAGAAGTCCAGGGACCAAGGGTACTGGAAGCATTTGACCAGATTGCTAACCTGGTCGATGGCCTACTTAGGACCAGTGCGCCCACATGTAATCTGGTAAATCCCCGGTGGTTTGATAAAGACTGCTCTAAGGCACTGAGGGAGTTGAAATGCTCCCTTAAGCTAAAACCAAGGGACCCTCAAAAAATCAAGGGGTGCAGAGAAAAATATAAAAAAGAGACCAAAAAGAGGAAACTTGCCCTGCAGGCAGAAGCTTGGGCAGACTTAAGAGAGGCAGGCGAAAGAAGGGATCTAGCGGGATTTTGGAGAATCATTAATAAACCGACCTTTCAAGAAAATGATTCCCCAGAGATAGGGGTTAACATCCTCCCGGAGCAGTGGGTCACACACTTTAGGGGTCTATATAACCATGAGCCTGGTATCCATGTAGAGTCACCCGTAACCACAAGTCAGGTTCCCTCGGTAGTATTCACTCTTAAGGAGATTACTGCAGGGATGGAGGGTCTGACTAAAAATAAAGCCCCGGGGCCGGATGGAATTCCCCCTGACCTGTTTCTTAGTAATATAGAACTATGGGCCCCGCTGATGACCAGGGTCATAAATACTGCGACCATTTGCGGCCTGCCACCATCCTGGTCTAAAGCGATCATCGTGCCAATCTTCAAAAAGGGCAATAGGGATGACCCCAAGTGCTACAGGCCCATTTCCCTGATTGACGTATCGGCTAAACTTTTGGGTAGGGCAATCCTCAACAGACTGTCCGAGTGGTCCGAAGAGAATAACACCTTCTCGGACACTCAATACGGGTTTAGGACAGGGAGGTCCACCAGTGACCAATGCCTGAACCTTTACATGCTGACTGCCAAATATACTCTGGCCAGTGATGAACCCATTTATATGGGATTCATGGATCTGGCAGCAGCATTCAATCACGTCAATAGAGGAAAGCTGTGGGATATGATGTTAAGCATGGGGATTGAGAGTGGTTTAATTACCATATTAAGGGAATTACACAGCGACACCACGGCCAAGGTTCGATTTAATAGGGAGGGAGGATTGTCTGACTCTTTTCCCTGTAAGAGTGGAGTCAGACAAGGTTGCATTCTTGCCCCTTTTTTGTTCTCCCTTTATATTAATAACCTGGAGCAGTTTCTCTTGGGGTTAAAGGCAGATTCCCCAAGGGTCGGGGCGCGGCATATTCCTGTTCTGCTTTACGCAGATGACGCGGTTCTGCTTGCACGCACACCTCGAAGCTTACAAATCCTGATAGACGGGTTTGTTAGGTTCATGAGTACACTGGATCTATCTGTCAACCTGGGCAAATCATATGTACTCCTGGCCGGCAAAAAACCTTCCTCTAAATTTACTTATACAATAGGCACCCATACTTTAGAGGAGGTCAAAACGTTCTCTTATCTTGGAGTAACCTTTGATGGTGCTTTGCAGTTTAACTCTTTAGTGGTGGAACGTTGTAGCAAAATGATTGCCTCTAATGGGGCTATAGCTGGATATGGCAGGAGGCTAGGTAGATGGAGCCCGGAACAGGTGATGAACTTGTATGGCTCCGTATCATGCTCCAAAGTAATCTATGGGGCAGAAGTATGGGGCTTTGTGAACACCACCAGAATTCAACAGGAAGAAAACAAATATCTGAAATCTATCCTGAGGGCACCACCAAGTACCGCTGGAATCATAGCTCATAGGGAGCTAGGGAGACCATACTTGGATGACCTGTTAAAACTTAGGCCAATTGTGGCCTGGCTAAAAATATGGGTTAATCCAGATGCGCATCTAAGCAGAGAAATTTTATTGGACTGCTTAGATAGGACCCATTGTATGCGCATCCCCTGGCTTAAATATGTAAGAAACACCCTTGAAGATTTAGGCTTTGGAAACCTCTTCACGAACCCCACATCAATTTCAGCCCAGCACAAGAAACAAGTAGGGGAAATTTTCCTAGAGCGGAAAACCCAATGTAGAGCTGAGGCTGAAGGTGTTAAAAAGACTGTGAGGGCTCATAATCTGGTAAAGAGTGTGGAGGGTATGGAGCCTTATCTGTATCTTGTGCATAATGCACAGGATAGATTTCTTATGTGCCGTTTTAGACTGAATTTACTTCCTTTTATGTTGGCTTCACCAGCAGGTTTCACCACGTCAATTGAGCAGAAGGGACCCTGCGGCTGCGACAACAGGTCTCCGCAGGATTCCCTTCATTTTGTTTTGCTCTGTCCCTATTTCTCTATGCCCAGGCGCAGATTTCTTGTAAATATTTTTAAAAAAGCCCAACAGGAACGTGCCAGGGACGCATTAGTCTTTTTGCAAAAAGCCTCTGATCCACTAACATTGTGCTGTATTATGAATTTTATTAAGGTTGCGGTCCGATTAAAGATGACTAGGGGAGAGGAATGAAAGACTTTGGATTTTCCTTTTTTATGATCCTGTATGTCGGTATCTCTATTTGCACTAATTTTGTATAAGGATCTTGATTAATGTTTAATGACTTTTTATCCATGTATATATATGTGCTTTTATGGTGTTTTTTAATCACCGAATAAAGATTATAAAAAAAAAAAAAAAAAGTCTGGGTGCTCAAACAGATCTATTTTTCCTAATATACTTACAGTGGCCTTTGGATCTACCTACTTCAACCACTGGTGTTTTTCATCCAGTCTCCTACGGTCATAGGTTTGAAAGTTTGTCAATCAAGTCTTAGCTCAGCCCAGCGCAGCATTTCTCTCTGAAAGTAATGCCATTGGACGTTCGGGTGTATTCTGCCGCCTCAGTTCGAGTGTTTGGATAGCAAAACATGAGAGATTAGTTCAGGAGCAGCTCCTCCATGTGGGCGGAGGAGCGTTGCCCCACTGTTTTCTAGCAGTGCGAGAAGCAGAATAATAAAATGGTATTATAAATACAATTTTATTCTTCTGCTTCTCGCACTGCGAGAAAGCAGAAGGGTTTGGTTGTGGGCGCAGCTCTAGGGCAGGGGAGGAGTGGCTTGCCCACTGCTAAGGGCGCTGACTGTTTGGTCGGCCCTCTTGGGCCGACCAAAACAGTCATGCGCACTCTGCCTTTTTTCCATGTCGGAGAAAATGGCCATCCCATAGACGCCTGGCTGGTCGACATCCCGACCAATCACATTGCAGCATTGTGATTGGCTTAGGGGAGGGGAGGAAGGCTGCCTGCTTCCTGTTCAGGAGAGAAGCAGAGAAGCACAGACAACGCGGTACCGGGCTAGCGAAGGTAAGTTAAAACATTTTTTAATCAACCGCCACTGGATTAGTTCTCATTTCAAAAGGAAACTCAGTAAATTGCACTCTTTGTTACACTGAGTTCTTTGAAAAACATTATATCATTGATCAAAATGAGTCTTTTTTAAATTATTTTTTAAGTGTAGGAGACTTGTTTTTTATTGTTCTGTAAGCACTTGAGATTGAGGCTGACCGTGTCTTGATCGCTCGCCCTGGTCGCTCTATTGATTTTTCTTTTTGATGTATCGGGGTACCTGGACCAAAATTGCAAGACTACCGTACCATTTCGGGTCAGGGATGTGTATAGGTTAGATTTTATTTTTGTACTGAATTCAGGACTCTCTTTTGCCATGGATGTATCAATCTGCTTTGTTGACTTACATGTAAATGACACTATTGTTCAGTAACAGCGTCCAAAGCTGACACTATGAAGTTGGAAAACGAAAAGATCTAAATACTGGAAAATGAAGGCGAGATTTCCAAGCAAGCAGTGCTTTAAATGGGCAGGTGGTGTCTGGTATTGACTACCTGAATTTATTTAAGTTGAAAGGTAGAGTGTCTGCACTTCTCACACTGCTGCAATACGTTTAATAGGAGCGTGCCAGCACTTATCAGAAGCAACCATGTACTGTGGATAGTGAGCACCAGCTCATATTTCCACTTAAATCACTGCAAGAAAGTGAGATGAGAAATGTGAAACAGGGGTGTGAATAGCTAATAACTCATACTCGAATCCGCTTCCTCAGCCTTCTTCAGACGCCTTTCATTTATGAACCCAAAACTTTCTCACTGTGTCTCTCTCGCCAGTGCTTAATTTGTGCCGGTGGATGCAGGTGGAGGGCTCCGGCACTCATTTTTGGGACATGGTATATTTTTCATCATCAGACTTTGACCCAGAGGAAAGGAAAGAAAAGAAGAAAAGGCAACTCAAAGGAAGAAGAGAAATATAGTAAAATAGTGACAAAGGGAGAAAGCAGGGGTAGTAAAGCAACCAGCCGGTGTGAGATAAAGAGCCAGGAGTGTATGTGTGGAAGAAAGAGGCATGAGGTGGCATAACAGCGAGGCAGCAGTGATATTCATCAATTTTGGATTTAGTTAGCTGAACGGCAGGTTTCCTAGAAAAACAGTCGGCCTTTACAGTCACCTGTTTTTTTTTTTTTTTTACAAATTAAGCACAAGTGTCCCCTGGGTATCAGAAGGGCAGTAGGTGCCCCACAAACAGGTAGCAGTGCTTTGTGGTACTTACTGTTGATTGTACACAACACATCTCCAACCCTACAGCTTGCATCATCTTATGCGGCACCAGAGATGGTGGAAGAGGCTAGCATTGGACCATTGTCTGACCAGAGTGATGATGACAGAAAACAGGTAGGGGCTCCTTTGATCCTGGTTCTTGGCGCCAGCCTCAGGACCGCTGTGGACCATCCTTATGAAGCCCACCCATCCAGTAACTGAAACTGCTCCAGGTGGCTCTTCAGCAGAATTCGGGGCCATAACTCACAGAAAGGATGACACGACAGGCCATATCAACCGCTTACTGTGCTTGCTTTCTAACTTGCACATAACTTTGCTAAATGGCTCACCATTTCATCTCATTCTGTAATGCTCTGAACCCTTTGGTGGGAGCCCATGGTAGGGTGGTCATGCATCCAGAGCGTGAGGCAAGCCACATATTTTACGATCTTGCCCTGTCTTAATAGGTTGAAACCAGTCTAGGGTTGCTTGAGGTCCCATGTGGAAGGGAACATGGCATAGCAGCATGGACTAGAATGTTTCTATTGGAGCAGGACCAAGACTTATTTGCATAAGGTGGGTCTGTGTCTACATTGCCATAGTAGTCGAAAATCAATAGTCTGGAATCTGTCTCTGAGCGAGCGCCAGTGGCTGAGATTAGTTCAGGCATTCTTTCCTTCACCTTATTGTCTTTTCCACTGACACCCAAGTGTGACGGGTAAGCCCAGGCATGGGTCCATGCTCACTGTGCCCCTGGACTCAAGCTCACATATGAGACCTAAGTAGGTTGCTTGTGGTCCCATCTAAGGGGGACCTGGCCTAGCAGTTCAGGCTTCACTGTTCCTACTGGTGAAGGGTCAAGACTGGGTTGAGTAGACCGGGCTCTGTTTAAAGTGGCACAGCAGGGGAAAATGATGGTCTCGAATGCAGCCCGAGCAATTGCCAGTGACCGATTAATTCAAGCATTTTTCAGTGTTTTTAATAATTTGAAAATAATATATATTTTGATGCATTTAGGGTAGCAATAGGCCGCAGATAGAAAATACCTAGGCTTCAAGATGGCACTCCGAGACCTCAGCCTGCGTGCTCAGACATCCATTTTAAAGTTGCTGATTCAATGAAATGGGAAAGAGCTTTTCTACGTGCATGGTGCCTCTTATGTGTTCTTCCATTTCAGAAAATAAGTGAAATAGAAGAATTTTCATGGACCTTTTTTTCTAGTTTTGAATAAAATGTGTGCAATTACTTTTTCTAGGGCTTAATAAAATGTATTTACTTGTATGCCTCCAGAGGCCATGTCAAGAAGAACTAGTACAGTTACAACTAAAGGGGCTAGATGCACGAAGGCTTTCTGCAGTCGTAAACAGCCCGATTCACAAAATCGGGCCATTTTCAAACGCAAAAAGGCCTTTTCTAATGTATCAAACCCAACTTGCAGTTCTGTAACACATTACCGAGTCGCAATTTGAGTTTGCAACCTAATAACAATTCGGTATTTGGCAGGATGCCAAATCGTAGTGGTATGTACTAATGTTTTGCAACCTCATTTCAGTATATATTTTTGAAGAGTCATGGACAAGTGCCTACTCTTAAAAAAAAAAAGAAACATTTCATTTTAAAATGAAAAAAATAAAAAATAAATATTGCTTTATTTATATATGGTCGTCTGCTGACCCCAGCAGGCCAACATCCCTGTGATGACAGCAAATCCTACTGGGTCACAAATTGTAACCTAACTCATTAATTTTTATGAGGTAGGTCGAATTGCAACCCACTACGAATCAGTAATTTGCTAAATCGCAAAGTACCACACAGGTCGCAAAAATACTAGGTGCAAATTGCAAGCAGTATTTTGCGACGGGTCTTTTGCATGAGCCTGCTTATTGGTCTAGTCAATTCAAGTGTCTCTTATTGTTTGGTGTAGCAAAGTTACTTCCTGATGACATAATGTTTAATTATGCATTCAAAGTAGGCGTTCCCAGTTGTTTCTTGTTTTATGTATCATGTTTACAGAAATGATGATTTGAGTCCTATGATCTCACTTCACACCATGTCAAGAGTATGCCTTTTACTGTATGAAAACCTACAAATGTGCCCGTTTTAGGATACGTGCCAGACTTTTCGCTTACTCTCTCAAAGACAGACTACATGCTAGTCTGTCTATTGACTTTGTACTAAGACTTTTTGGCTTTCTTTGAAAGCAGTCTTGATGTTAGACTATCTGTTCAATCTATACTTAGGACCAGATTACAAGTACAACAGGCCACAGGACCTCCGTACTCGCGGTGGCGGTCCGACCACTGCCACACTGTGAGCCCGCCCGCAGTATTACAAGTGTGGGTTTCGGACCGCAACAGGACCACTGAGTCCACCAGGGATCCAGGATCCTGTGGCAGTCGCGCAGTGGTCAGAGGCAGGAATATGCTGGCGGTGCTGCAGTGGCACTGCCAAGCATATTCCCAGTTGCCTTTCCACTGCCCTGTTCTTGGCTGTGAGTCCACTATGAAAAGGGTGGCGGAGAGGCAACTAAGGGGGCCCTGCCGCCTCTGGGCCTGGGGTGCATGTGGGGGGCACATGTTGTGCCCCCCTGGAATCGCACCCCCTCTCCTGCACGCCGAGAAGGAATGTGCAGTTGGCGCTCTCACGGTGGCGGTTTGCATGTTAGGCTCTCCTATAAGGCTACTAGATCACCTCCATGAGACGCTGCAGCACTGCCCGCCTGACCTGGATTACAATAGTAATCCGGCAGGCGCACCACAGCATTGGCGGTCCTCCAGCAGATGGCACGGTGGCAGCGCTGCTGGTGGAACGTCCAACTCATAATGAGGCCTTAGACTTTTTTGCCCTTAGAAATCAGTAGACTATTCAATAAAGTGGAGGTAGACCTTATGTTGATCCTCTCGCAGTTGCATTATTGATTGATTATGGATGCTGATTATGAATCTAACTAATTAACTATTTTGGTGTCTGTATTGATTCTTAATTTTTAATAAACGTTTATGGATTTGCATTTAAATCATGTCCAGCGAAGGTTTCTGTTTATCATTCGAAGGGAAACTGCTCAGTGGGACACACACTGCCCTAATCATGCGCATCAACCCTTCGAACGTTCTAGTCATAGCATGGCCACATTTCTCCCAGCACCTTGCTGCTGCTGTTGCTTGAAAAAGAGGGCAGCCCAAAGAATCAAACTGGCAGTCACTAATAAACATCAAGAAACAAGTGTCAGACAACCGAGATAAAGACTAGAGACCAGAAATGCGTGAGCTCACATTGAGTTCAGCTACCAGCACGGCCATATTGAAGAGTGAATTTAGAAAACCCAAAAGAGCCCTAGCTTGTAAAAGCGACGTTGCAATTGATTCCCCGCGTTTGGTCCGCAGCCTGCCAAGACAAGCAGGCGGAAATCGGTCTCTGGTACCGCCAGCCCCTTATACTTCACTTGTGAACCCGAATGCGAGAACAAGAAAGCAAACACAGATAGCAGCATTCATAAATTGACTTTCGCGAAACCAGCAGTGAGAAAAAACACAGAACGAGTTTACACTAACACGTGTAAATAATTAATCACAGCTGTACAGATAAGAGCGGCCGTTCAGCATTGACTATTGTAGATAATGGGGCTACTGACTGCAGGCCGGTCCTGTTCTCAAACTTTATTTTTTCAGTAAAAGCCGAGAGGTAAGTAAAGGGCAAATTCATGCCGTACTTGACATTAGTGGCAAATAATGGGAAATGATGTGTATTATTGAGTGGCAAGATTGATTTTAAGAGTTTTATTCAAATCGGGTGGCAACTTGAGCCGCCCTCTGCTTCCTGGAAACTCAATTCTCGCAGGTCAACAGAGCAGAAGTCCTTCCAAAGGGGCAATCTATATTTCAATTACTCAAACAATTCCCCACAGCCAAGCTAAATTGAGCTTATCAAACACTACACCTCTGACACACAATCATGGACCTGGATATTATTAACTGTCAGCCACTCTACATACCATGTCATGTGTCATGTGTATTATATTCCGGGAGGGAGAGGGGGGAGCAAGACAAAGGGGAAATAAAAAGAATTCTCTTCATACAGAGCAAAGCTGCTTGTTGCCTTTTCAAAATAGGGCTTTGGGAGGGCGGCCGACCAGAGGGAGGCTCGCCCTCCCGGGGGGTTTTGGGCTGGGGGGGGGGGGCATCCGGAGCACGGGGGTAGCCCTTCCGGGTCTTGGGCTCCATTGGGCTGGTTCGGCTCCTTGGGCTACTTTTCGGCTGGGGGTTATATAGCCGGCCATTCTGTGTGGCGACCCACCATTTGGTGGATCGCGACACAACGGCCGGCTGGGGGTGTTGGGGTTTGTTTTGTCCCGCCCACCCTCCCTTCGAGCTGGTGGGCCCCCACCCCTCTTTTAGGCGTTGGGGGGGGGGGGTGTCTTTCTGGTTGGAAGCCGGGGTGGTTTTCTTGGGGACAGGTGCGTCGGGGAAGGATGCTTTGTGGGGGATTTGTCGCTGGAACAGGTGCTGGTGTGGTGCGCTAGGAGTTGGGCGCTTTTCCTAGGTCATGGGGGACATCTACTGATTTGTGTTTACGGTGGGGTAGGACATAAGAAGTTACCTAGTTAGGTAGGGTAGGAAAGTTAGAAATTGTAAGTTGTGTTATGATTGTTGCAGGGGGGGAAACATTTTTAGGGGAGGGGGTGGGGGGCCAGATAGGAAGGCTATATTTAGTGAGGATTCGTTTTGTACGGCACAGGCCAAGGGATGTTCCTATGTAAGGTGCACCTGTTTCCAATAAAGCGGCCTTTTTCACACCAACAAGCTGGCCTGTGGTCTGTGTTGCCCCCCCCGTAGGGCCCAAACGTATGCTTGAAAAATACAATTAATTTGCAAACTCATAAGAAGAACTACACAGTCCCCATTTGGCAAGTGGAATTTCTCAAATGACTCCATGAAACGGACAGGAGATTGATGGTACAATCATGGCCATTTATTTCTCTTAGAGAAGAAGCTTTTTTTTAATTTAAATTAGGAGTTACTGCCCTCTGCTTATAGCATTCGTTGCTCTGACTCGCCCCTCTGCGCCATACGCCTGAGCCAAAGATCATATGCATAATGGAGGTGGTGGACTTTTAACATCCGATAACACAAAGCACTCACGGACAGATAATCTTTATGTAAAGCAGACATTCAGATATTTTTTTCTGAATCTCAGAAGTATGAAATGCGAATTAGGGAAAGTGACGATTACTACGCTTTTGTGTCATACTCTACGACCTGTGGATCCGCTCACTGTCTTGCAGAAAATTCACAGGTGTGAAATTTTACAATTCCTTTTTTTTCTTCACATAGAAAATACTTTTTTCCCCTGGATGCTTCCTTTGTCGCCCTAAAGCATAATGGGTGTTTCAAGCACCTACCAACATTTTTAGCACTACTCACGCCTGGGTCATCCAGGCATGTGTGTTAGGGTGACCAACCGTCCGTAAATTTCACGGACAGTCCGTAATTTCGGCCGTCTGTCCGTTGTCCGTGAAGGATTCTTTAACGGACGCCATTTATCCGTAATTTTAACCGGGCACCGATCGCACCACCCTAAGCCGGCACAGCTTCCACCCACCTCCCTGCGTGACTCCGATGCTGTTGAGGTCGGGTGTAACAGACTCCGATGCATCACCAAAGCTCAGATACCCAGCAGCATTGGAGAGGCACAGTGGGATGGCAACCCTCACACCTTCAGCCCTTGATGAGCTGTTAAGAGGTGCTTGAAGGTGACTGAGAGGGAGGGGCTTAAGCTTCAGGCACAGGGGCATCTATTCAGATGCAAACAGCCCTGAATGTGTCATGTCTCTGCAATTTAGAGGGGCCTAACACATTCCCTTTCTGCCCAGGGCCCCAAAAATCGTAGAACGGGCCCTGATTACACCGAGGCAGCAACTGGTTCTCTTCACAGGGCTTAATTACTGTTACTAAATTGTAAGCAAACCTCGGTTCTTCAAACATGCAGTCTATAATGTAATAAAATAAAGAAATGGCACAATCGCACCCACACTGATTAACAAAGTATGGAGAACAATCAGTTAAATCAGTTCTCTTGGAGTATCTCCTTTAAGTACTGTACATCACAGTGGGGGATGACAAAACTAACATTTTGGAAAGAGAGCCTGTCTTCTCTTTGTCCTGTCCAGGAGGGGGTGAGGAGTCCTACCCCACCCTGGAGGGTCCAAGATGATACTAGAATACTGCATGCCCACCCCTGTGCCCACCCTGGTGGATCCTGTTCTCCCTCCTGTGATGGCTCCTGACCCCCCCAGTGATGGCTCCTGTTCCCCCATGTGGTGGATCCTGTCTCCGCCCTGGGTGGCTTCTGCCCCAGTCCTGGAATGGCTCCTGCAGCGAGGGTGAAGTTCTTGATGGGCCTCTTCTCAAAAAGGCTCAGCTCAAAATTAATATGAAAAGGTGGGCGAGTGAGTAAGTGAAGGGATGGGTGGATGGCTGGATGAGTTATTGAAAGGGTGAATGGGTGAATGAAAGATTGAATAGATGGTGAATGAGAGAGGATGGATGGATGGATTGATGAGTGAGTGGAAGGATGGATGAGAGAAAAGGTAAATAGCTGGATGTATGGGTGGAAGGGTAGCTGGATGGGTATAAGGGTGGATGGATGAGTGAAAGGATGGATGAGTGAAGAGGTGGATGATGAGTGAGTGGGTGGATGGATGAGTGAAATGATGGATGGATTGATTAATTGATAAGTGCAAGAGTGAATGGATGGACGGATGATTGAAAGGGTGAATGTAAGGATGGATGAGTGAGTGAAAGGGAGGGTAGGTGGACAAAAGGATGAATAGATGAGTGAAGGAGTGAAAGGATAAATGGATGAGAGAAAGGATGGATGAGTGATAGGGTCAATGGATAAAGTCATGAGTGGATGAGTAGATGGGTGGGTGGATGGATGGAAGGAAGGATGGCTAAGTGAAAGGGTCGATGGAGAGAGAAAGGGAGGATGGATGGATGACTGAAAGGGTGGATGGGTGGAAGGATGAGTGACTGGGTGGATGGATGAGTAAATTAAAGGATGGCTGGATGGGTGAAAGGGTAAATGGCTGGATGGATAGGGTAAAAGGGTGGATGGATGGATAATGGATGGATGAGTGAAAGGATGGATGAAGGGATGGATGAGTGAAATGAAAGATGGAAGGATACATGATGGATAGGTTTGCAAATGGTTGAATATGTTTGGATATGGCTGGGCTTACTTATATACTATTGCGCGACCTCCTCTGATGTGTCTGTAAAACTTACCTATTGTCCTGAAGTTTTGTCCTGAATTTTGACCTCCTGTCCTGAATTTGTGTCCTGAATTTTGACCCTTTGTCCTGAATTTTTACACTCACCGTCCTGAATTTGCACCAATGCCAGTTGGTCACCCTAATGTGTGTAGAAGAGCGCGCGTGGAAGTGTGTGAAAGGTGAATAGCCTCACCTTATGGCACTGTGAATGTCCACATTCTTTGCATTGCCCACTTCACAGGGCCAATGCTCTCATGGAGACGCTGTCCTCCCCACAGTCAGGTGCCACTTATAACTGCAAAAATATATACATATATTTTTATATTTTTTATTTTCTGCATTTTCCACATCTGCTCATATAAAAATTCACAGACAATGAGGACCCCATTTACAATGCTTCTCTGTGAGTTGACGTGTCTTATACATGGCTTAGACTTTCACGGAAAACTCTCTGCTCATCAGAAATCTGAATTGGACCTGGAGGTGGGATGCCCAGATAACCAGCTCATGGTGTCTAATCCATCTAGGGCAATGCTTTGATTGTGGGTAGTCATAGCGTGGCGTTTGCCAAGACACTCCCAGAGAACGGAGGTAGGCGCTTCACCAGGGATGCCAAGATGAACATTGAAATCACAATCAAAGATTCGGTATTGTGTAAACTCTAAATAGTAATACATTCGGAATGTTTGGCCAAAATTAAGATCTCTGTGGCAAAAAGTAGTGACTATACATTTTCAATAGACCTGGAGACGTATTTATTTATTTTATTCATATTTCACGAACAAGTGGCACGTTTTGTAACTAGTGAATTATGTAAGTATTCTATCAACACAAAGCCATGAACACAAGTTATTTTATAAATCTATAGTAGAGCACCCTTGAAAGGAAGTGAATTCTTTTGTGAGTAAAACCTACTAGTGGATAGAAATCGAGTAGAAATCAAAAAAGGACAAGAGGAATACCCCTATGTGTGCTTTTTTCATGGTAGACAGATGCAGCGGTGCAGAAATGCCATAAAAAGCAACTTTTAGAGACAATTAATATATGGTTGCCACTCCATTGCCCCTAACCACTGAGCAACTGGTCTATTGGATCAGAAATCTAAATGGTACCACTTCATTGACGCATGAGAAGAGAGATTCTGGCCTCCCAAGTTGAAAGTCTGTAATGAGTTGATGGATATGCAGCACATAGCCTATTTCAGATCGAAAATTGACGATTCCACATATAATCCTATCAGAAATCAGAAGAAAGAGCTATCTTTGACCAGGATTCCAAGTACCGTCCTTATATTTTGACTTGGACTAAGCACACAGATGAACATGTGGCCCCTGCTAATACTGCAGTAATTGCCTGGGGTAGGCATAGGCATATAAGAATGATTGCACTTGGGATAAAGAAAACAGAAAAAGTGTAAGTAGTCTACAGGCTGATGGTCTTAGACCAATATATTGTTTGTCAGGTCTGTCACCAGATGGGTTAAGGTGCAAAGGATGCAAAGATGTTGTGCCATTGTCATGCTGTCTTCTGCATGCCTCCCCTTTTCTCCAACTGATGCTGCGGCACTCCACGGTGCACTTACAAGAGCCGGTAGGATTGTCTATGATGTCACCGAGTATATCCAATAAAGAGAACCAGAGATATACATTTTTTAAAGTTTTAAGTAGGAACAGCACAAAGGGGGATACAATGCCAATGGCAGTCAATGGTCACAGTAGACCAGGAGCTTGGTGCAACTGGATGCTGACCGCGGTAGAGCACGAGTCGGCCACAATAACTAGGTTCATCCTGGTCAAAGATTTTACCCTCTGACTTTAGTCTTTTTAGTCCCACTGTACCACAGAAATGCACTTCTAAAGCCCCCACGACCTGGAGGGAGGCACTTAAAGACTCACAGGGAGTCAAGCAGATGCCAAACATCAGAGTCTAGTTCAGGTCTAGTTGCCACTGGTCAGCTGGGTAGTTGCAGGAAAATGCCTCCTGTAGCTTTTTGTGTTCCTGTAGCTTTAACATGAGTTCATCCTTCTAGCCCTTGGAGAACTCTTCTTTGTCCAGGATACAAGAGAGGGCAGGTCCTACTTTCAGGGGTCTTCTTAGGTCACAGACAGCAGGTTCAGTTCTCTTCTGATCTTCCTCGGGTCCAGGATTGTTCTTAAGTGGGCAGCTAGAAATGCCACAATTATGCCTGTTATGAACTAGAGGGTGGGACTGACTCAAGGGCAACCCCTAACCAATGAGGTGAAAATTAACAGAGCCAACCCTATCCATTTTGGGCATTTTCAAGATGGTTAAAGTCTTCAACCTCACTAAACCACACTACACTTGGGTTCTGAGGGTTGGGTCTATGTGTTTGATTTGACCCTAGCTGCCAAGTTTGGGCTCACAAAAGTTCCCAAAGAAAACCCTGAGCCTATGCAAGCAGTAAATGGTTCAGAGTTGTCTTCTGGGCTAATTTGTTTTCAGACAGAGGCTCTAACCTTAGTGTGTGATAATGGGCATCTGAACAACTTGCTTTGATCTAATAGACACTCCCACCTTTGGGATCGTTTTGGGAGTACCTTGGCTAGAACACCATAATGCAAAAATTGATTGAGTACACTGCACCGTAACCTTGGACTCGCCATTAGCACTACTACCTGCTACCAAGAGGCTCGAGAGGGGCATACCTCTCCATTGTGCCTTGGTCCAAGGAACAGAAAACCTTAAACTACCCAAAGAATACCAGAACTTTCAAGATGTTTTTGACCCCGGGAAAGCCACCCAACTGCCTCCACACAGAGCCTTTGATTGCCGCATAGATTCTGGGCTGAAGTAGAGTATATATATTGACAGAACCTGAAACTCAATATCTATGCAAGTATCTGGAAGAACTATAAGAGAAAGATTTTATTCGCCACTCCACGTCGCATGTGCTCTCCCCACTCTTCTTTGTACCCAAGAAGAATCAGGAGTTGAGAGCTTGTGTGGATTAAATGGCGGTCAATACCATGACTATTAAGAATGGACATCCTCCCCTGTTAATTTTGGTACTACTTGATCAGGTCAGAAATTTCACCATTTACACAAAATCAGAATTACGGGAGCTTACCACTCAATCCGTGTACTAGAAGGCGATGAATGGAAAACCACTTTAGGACTAAGTTCAAGCCGTTTGAGTATACTGTTTTGCCCTTTGGGCTATGTAATGCTCCAGCAGCATTTCAATATTTTATTAACAAGGTTTTTAGGGAGTTTTGGGATATTTGTGCAATCGTCTACATAGACAACGTTCTGATTTTCTGAAACTCAGAACAAGAACATGTGCATGAATGCGCTATTGTGCAGCGCCTTAGGGAAAGCAATCTCTTTGCTAAATTTGACAAAGGTTCCTGCCATGTACAGTCAGTAGAATTTCTGGGATATCACTTATCTCCGACAGGCATCACTATGGACCCCAAAAAGGTAGAAGCAATTACCAATTGGCCAACTCCAATAAATGTCAAGTTTATTTCACAGATACTTGGCTTTGCCAATTTTTATAGTCGTTTCATCCTGCACTTTTCAGAGATAGTGGCGCCCATAACATAGCTGCTCAAAATGGGCAATCATTTGCATGTTCTCCAGAAGACAATCAGGTGTTGCAACAGTTAAAAACTAAATTCACCCATGCACCCATTCTTCAGCATCCCAATCCAGACCAGCACTGTTACGTTGAAGCCGATGCTTCGTAGGTAGCTGTAGGAGGAATTTTATCTCAAAAGAACCCTAGAACTGGCCACATGTATCCCATAGCCTTTTAATTCCAAACACTTCTACCAGAGGAGCAAAATAATTAGTGGTGGCTAAAAGAGAACTTCTGGCCATCAAACCGGTGTTTACTGAATGAAGGCATTACCTACAGGGGACTAAACATACAGTCACAATATTCTCAGATCATAAAAATGTACTATTCTTCAGCTCCGTTAGGGCTCTCAACCCCCATCAAATGCGATGGCTGCATTTCTTTAGTGGGTTCGATTTCGTCATTACCTATCGCCCAGGGACCAAGCAGTGACAGTCTGATATTCTTTCTAGACTGGAGTATGCTCACACTTTCCCCTTCCTCATCATACTCCCCTGCTATCATTCCACCGTAAAAGTTAGTCGCAGTCAGCAAGAGTGACACCTTTATGGCGGCCTTACATGAAGAATATAAAAAACTAAAGGTCAAAGAGTGGATCAAAACACCTAACCATACTGACACAGACAAGCTGTTCCTTCATGCTCAGAAACTGTCATCCTACTATAGAATTAAGATGTCAGGTGACACAGCATTAGCAGGGCACTCGAATATAATCAAAACCCTAAGGCATTGTCAAAACACCTTCTGGTAGATCAACATGCAGAAGGATATACAAGAATGCGTATCTGGTTGCCCAACTTGTGCATGAAACAAGAACACTCACACTGCACCTACAGGCTTATTACAGCCTCTGCCTATACACCCAGTACCTTGGCATACCATTAGTCTGGTTTTATTACTAACCTTCCAACAAGCAATACATTCACTACCATTTTAGAAGTTGTTGACATGTTATCCAAAATGGCACATTTCATCCCCCTCAATCAGGCCTACCCCCTAGCTGAATTCACTTATAACAACAGCACCCACTCAGCCATAAACTACACACCCTTCTTATTTATGTCAGGGCAACATCCTCGGGCCCTTCTCATTAATATATCAGGAGTTTCTACTACACTACCTGCAGTCCCAGAAAGATTAGAACAACTGCATAGGATTCAAAAACACGCTAGGACAAATTTAGCAAAAGCCAAATTGGTCACAAAGGCACACACTGACAAGCATAGAACCCCAGCATCTATATAAAAAGAAGGAGACAGGGTATGGTTATCAACATGACACATACATATAGAAGGCCCAAGGAAACTACAACTACAGTTATAGGTCCTCATGACATTATCAAGATAATTAATCCAGTCATCATCAAGCTACGGCTTCCCCTTAATACACTATCCATCCAGTGTTTCACGTTTCAGTAACCAAGTCATACCACCCTGCCACACGAAAAGATACCCCTCCCCCACCCGTTCTGATTAATGGCCAACAAGAGTACGCAGTTCACCGTATCCTGGACTCTAAATGACCTCAGGTAAAACAATATTACCTTATAGATTGGAAGGGTTATGAACCTTCAGAGCATTCATGGGAACCGGCCTCCTCGGTTCTTGCCCCCTGTGTGGTGAGACAATTTCATGCCCTCCATCCCACTAAACCACGACCTGTAAGACTGCCTTTTGAAGGGGCAACTGTCAGGATTCCCGCCATAGCTCACCTCTCTTGACTATCATTCCTCCCAACATTTATGAATGAACAAACGTCTTGTTCCTGACTATTGAACAGATAACATGCTGTTGGTAATAGCTAGCTGCAGCTGGTGTTCCTCGTTTTGTTTGACAAGGCTTAACTTTTCCAAATGTTTTACCATACTTATGCAAGGTCAGGTTTCAGGTGCCATGGAAACATCGAGAAAATCCACCAGAACAAGCATGAAGCAACTGGCATAGATGACCTCAACATGAACCTTCTGGAAAACAGCCCTCTTCAAATGAATCCCCTGCACCTGTTCCTTGCTATAAGCAATTAGAACGCGACCTTTGTGAGCATTCTTAAACACCTTCTAAAAGACAGGCTCATCAAATCAATCATCTGCACCTGTTTCTTGCTATGAGCAATTAGAATGAGACTTTTGTGAACATTCTAAATCACCTTCTAGAAGGCAGCCTCATTAACTTAATTATCTGTATCTGTTCCTTGCTACAAACAATTAGAATATGACCTTTATGAATGTTCTAAAGCAGTCTTACTTAATGACCTTCCACACTCTACCCCTTCGCTTAGCTTCTTCACCTACCACTTAACTGTTTCCCAGCTTCCAGGACTCTGTCTTGCCAGTTCCCTTGTTCCTTCCACTTCGACCTCACAGCAAAGGATATCCGTCTTGTACCTGTATGGGAAAGCAAGAAGAAAAGGGGAGACACATTAACAGACTTTATTTCGCTATGCGCTGAGCTCTGTCGCAACATCGTGCTTGCAGATAAGGTAACCAGTGTTTTTTTTAACTAGCACTTTCTGTTGGCAGGGCTCTGCCAGAAAGGACTTGGATAAAGCTAACCCCCTCCAAATTAGCTTGTGGGTTTGATGCTGGAATCATACTCAATACAGTTTCGAAACTTTGATGAAGGAACCTCTATGGACTATCTAAAAACAACTGACAACAAAACTGAAGGTCGTTTGAGATATAAAAAGCTTTTGTGAGGTGATACCGTAAACGATATAGCTAATACTAGACTAAAACCGTATTATTTATCTGTTTATAGATTACATCTGCTGGTACCATTATTCCGACTGGTGTGAATGCCTGCTGCAGTTTTGCAGTTGAGTAGACGAGCCACAGCATCTTTTGACTCCACATGCTCTCTCCATCCCAACTCCCTTCCCCCTGGGATTTGCTACTGGAGCAGTGTCACCTTCTGTACACCAAGGGCAAGTCTTGAGGGAATTTGGGAACTAGCATTGCTGCCCTATTGGAATCACCTGGGATCCAGGTAGATGGCTTATGACAGGCGCAGAGCAGCTCATTTATATTTAGTCCAGCTCAAATGAAGTGTCTCCTAACGAGCACAGAAAGAAAGGAAAACACTGGCATTGTGTTCTTCTTGTACGACCCAGGAAGTAACTGTACAAACTACCGGGCGTAAATGTCTATCAGATGCAAATACAGCACAGTCATGTGTTAGCAGAAAACTGTGGCAAAAGTCACCACGAAAAAGAGATATCCACTTAAAGAGTTGAATGTAAAATGGAGACTACACACGAGCCACGTTACAACACCAAAGACATCCTCAAGAAAATGTCTAAAGTTCCATGGGAAGAGGGGTTTTGGTTAGTTACTATGGATGTCAGGAGTCTATGTACAGCTTTCAAGCACCAAGATGGTTTAGCTGTTCTAAAATATTTTTTCTCTTGCAAGTCGACCAGTTATACTCAACATGTAAATATGCTGTGGGAGTTGACAGAAGTTGTACTGAGCCACGAATATTTTCTCTACCAGCAAAAAATCTATCATGAAAGGTGTGGAACAGAAATGGGTGTTGGGGTTTTCCCCCTAACTATGCCAACCTTTTCATGGGTTGTTATGAGAGGGAGCATGCCTGGAATAACAACATATATGAAGAGTGCAACCAGGTGATGATGTGCTCCGGTTTAATAATGATATATTTATGATATAGAATTGTTCCAAGGAATCCTTGACATCAATTCTTTAATTTCAATGATAGAAAAATGGATCTTACAACGGATTATCACAAGGAAAGCATAAGGTTCCAGGTTTAGAATCATCTGTAAAAGATGGTAAACTTTTAAGCTGTTCATACAGAAAAAATATAGCAAGTGACAGCATTCTACAGCACCAGTTAGAACATCCCTTAGTAAAGAAAAGTAACATTCTCTGTGGGGAATTACTGAGACATTAAAGTAATTGTAGTGAAATGGATGAATATAAAAAGGAAGAACAGAATGTGACTGAATGATTATCTGACAGTGGTTACCCAATGAAGATCCTACAGAAATCTGTTGGCAAGGTAGCAAAGATTTGTAGAGATGAGCTTTCCTAATAAAATAAGAAACCACAGAAAAATAAAAAGGGCAGAGTCAGTTAAGGTTTATAACTAAATGTTGTGCAGAAAGTAGAAATTCATCCAAGTTGATAAAAATCTACATAAAATCTAAACAATTGGTAACATATAGAAGAGCGGAAACATTGAGAACCATCCTTAGTCTGAGTGACACATTGAGATATCATATGACAGACCATATGAAGTGTATGAGCTCCAAGCCATATGCATGTTGTAAGTGTGGCAACTGTGCCTGCTAGAAATCTTTCAAAGATAAGACCAAATCATTTTGGAGTGAAGATGATCAAAAGAAATTCTCAGTTAAGCAATGTATTAATTGCAATACATCATATTGCATATATATAGGATTTTGTGTGTCTGTGGCAAACTATACATTGGTTCAACCAAACACTAGCTGAAGGAGAGGTGGAAGGAGCATGTTAATGATAGTAATAATAAGTAAATATCCAGTAGCATCACATTTGGCACATATCATAAATCTGAGGATATTGTGAAACTTCATTTTTTGGCCATCAAACAAGTTCAAAAGGTGTGATTGTGAACATAAACTGAGGTTTAGAGAAATCTGGTAGATACATCTGTTGAAAACAGTAAAAACGGGTCTAAATATTGATAATGAAATCCTCACAACTGTCAAGTAAAGAATACATACATATGATGTGTATGATATGGAGCTGCAGCATTAAATGTTGTTAGTTTTAAATACATATGAGATGGCTTTTGTTTTGATGTACAGGAGTGGTAATGAGTTTTGGTTGCTAGGATGATGATGGTGAAGTTGATTTGTTGGTTGAGTTAAATTTCTTCTGCATCAAAAATGTAGATTTCTATTTATGTGATTTTCCTAGAAGAAGGTTTATGACTTTTGAGTAGTGCAATTGATGGACGGAAATTAATATACTCAGTATACATATTGTGTTGAAGAGAGATATAGAATACAGCTGGATAGGCATGGGTTTGTATCTTAATTTTTTAGAATGAGGGATCAGAACTAGCCGCGCTACCACGCACTGTCTTTTTACAAATGATGTGATTTTGATGTTATAAGGGATGTTATGAACGCTATAATTTCAGATGTCATAAGTGAAAAAATATTAGCAGTGCATAAGTTATAGTTAAATTAGTGTGTCTAGGAGTTCACTAAACCGTGTATGGAGGTGCGCGAGTTATATTAATTTGAATGTAGTATGTAAATTATACATTTAAGGTATAAGTATAACTTTAGGATTTCTAATGTGCGTGCAGTTTAAGTTTGGTTTGGATAGAAAGAATAAATAAAGTTACAGTAAATTGATGGTGGTGCATACATAATAAATTTAATAAAATTATACATGTGTATACTAGTTTCCTAACTCTTATATGCCTTATTATACTTACCACACATCTGGTCTGCAAAATAATGCCAGAAAATTACTGAGAACAGAGGCTGTCATTTAGAGAATGGCAGTCGGTTGTCATTCCGCCAAGGCAGCAGAAGGATATATTTCCTGTTACCCTGTCAGAAGACCAACCAGTATACTTTGAGAACCCCACAAGGGAGACGGAGATCTCTGTGCCTTCAGCAGAGCTTTGGTAGAAGCAGATACTTTAAGGTTGCTGAGAGGGTGGGATGTTTAATTCTGCCACTTGCCATTGTTTTTTATTCTTCAAAAACAAAATCTCAAAACAGACGCTTGTTTCTGAAAACCATAAAATGAATGTCTCTGACACACTGGGAGTTATCTTCCAGTGTGCAGGGGTTATTTCTTTGGTTTCCTGCTGGGCACTGTCAGGGTTTCCCTGGTTGTCCCAAACAGTAAAAGGTCATTTCAGAACGTCACTCTAAGTAGCGTGGATGGCCTGAGGTACTTTAACTGACAGCTCAATATCCAATGGGCAGTCAGTCAAAGGTTTCCACCAGTGGAGCCAGCATTGGCGTCCCCATCAGAAACGTGGCTCCCTTCACTGCAAACAGGAAGAACTGTGTGTTCGGCAGACAAGCTATCTACCATGTTTATGACAGCTTATCCCATCTGTCAAAATTTGAATGAGGGCTAGAGCTGCAATCCAGTAATGGATGAACTCGGCCAGTCTTAAGAGTGAAGATTTTCAGAGCACGTTTGAAGGTAAGGTGATTATTGAAGGCAGAGCGAGTGAGTTCCACAAGATAACACTTAAGTATTGGAAAGCGTGGCCTCCTAAGCTGCTACATGCGACAGAAACATTCACATTTGCCCTAGATCAAGTGGAAAATGCAGTGCTGATTCTGCTGGATCTATAGGCTGCATTTGACACTGTCTCCCACAACATCTTGGGAGACCAGTTAGTTACTAGTGGCATATCACACCAGGCCTTGGCCTGGCTACAATCATTTCTTGAGAACAGGAAACAAATAGTAACCCTCAGCAACTACCAATTGATGGAGAAAAAGTTGCCCTCTGGTGGCCCTGAGCCCAACACTCTTCCGTATATATATGGTACCTCTGCTCAACCTGATTGTATCTTTTGACATCGAGTCTGTCTCGAATGCTGATGAAACTCAGCTAATCGTAACTCTAGATAAAGATTCCACCACGGTAGAGGAAAACTATCAGTGCTGCTTCTCCGCTGTCATCGACTGGATGAAATCTAACCATCTCAAATGCAATGGCCAAAAAACAGAGATCATGCTGCTTGGGAAATCTAACATCTTCATGCCCAAACAGTGGTGACCGTCTGACACTGTACCTCCTCCTAACACAATGGATACTGTAAGGAACTTGGGGATTGGATTTGATACTTCATTGTCCTTCCACCAGCAAGCTCTCTCGGTAGCCGGCACTTGATATAAACCTTTAAAAAAATGTTTGATCTACTTCCAGTTACAGCTAGAAGGACAGTCGCCTTAATCCTGTCTCGTCTGGTTTACTGTAACAGCCTTCACGCGGGAGCCAAGAAGGCAGTTCTGAAAAAACTACAGATAGTCCAAAACGCAGCAGACCGTCTAGTATTAAAACTGCCAAGGGGGTCTTCGGCATCAGTAGCACTCAAAACCCTCCACTGGCTGTCCATACACAAAAGGATTCTTTTTGAGATCCTAGTAATTACCTTTAGAACTTTCACGTCAATTGTAATTAAATAACTCAGGACGAGAATCAAACCTTATGTTACCCAATGGCTACTGAGATCATCCTCTGACATTTTTCTAGCACCTCTCAGCTTTCATCTGATGTCCAGAGGGGGAAAGTCAATGGCAGTCCTGGGAACAAAAGCTTGGAATAGTTTATCCACTCATCTCAGATTCTTACAGTCAGAACCCATGTTCAAGAAACTTTCGAAAACCTGGATTTTTGCTGCCCCAGATAATATAGTGTTTTCACTCATTTGATCATTTCCTGACTGTTCTTATGCCGTTCACACCAATGCCCCCGCATTAGTGCTAATTTGCTCCTCGGAGTGAAAGCTATGCTCTATAAATGACATCCTTCATTTAATCATTCTAAGCACCCCATATTCACTTGGATAGCCATAAGTAATAGGTAACGTACAGTTTGAAAACTGCTACTGTGGAGTTCAGAATGAGGGTGTGCTTAAGGACAGAACGTTTGTGTACATAGAAGATTCTGTGGACACAACATAGGGCCTTAAACTGCATGAGATGTCGCCGAAATATGTGGCGCCCAGAAGTGAACTGTTGTAAAGTAAATGACGCACGAAGAAGTTGTCTCACACAGTAGGATTTATTCAGGCAATACAGCATCACCAACAACTCCTCTCATGTTTAGCCTCTGGTCACCAACAGTGCACGTGAGACTTTCTATGCTGCCGGTCAGCTACCAACATTCTCTGTGCAAGTACGGGCATATGTACAAGCCGGGATCGCCACCACAGCATCACATTTTTGGACGTTGTGGTGGCGATAGGGGCTTGACCTTAACGTGGCTTAACGCTGCCTTGTAAATAAGGCATCCTTTCCGCTATACTTAGCTTGAAAGGGGAGGGCAGTGAGTGTTGATGTAGGCGTTTCGCCGCAACACCCATTGATTTTGATGCTGTCCCATATTTACAACGGTGGCATAATTATGGGGCAGCGCCAAAATTAAGACCAGTGAAAACCTGGTCTTACCATGGCGAAATGAGGAGAAATGTTTAATTTCTCCTCGTTTTTGCTGTTTTCAAGTGTGCTGGGTTGTGCGGCACACAGAGAAACAGCAAAATACCATTGATTTTTTATGCGCAGGAAGGTGTACCTCCAAGCACATAGACCACTCACACTTTACAAAGTTACACTTCGACATGAGCTACACAGACAGCAATGGAGATAAACCCACCAATCTCAGGATAACAGAGCCTTTGGGGTCCTAGCAGGTCTAAACAGAATAGATGTTACACTGGGTCACTTTAAACCGCAGGACAAAGGGACGCCTGCTGGGATATGGATAGAAACTTCTTCAGCCTTGCCGTGTACCACAAGGAGGCCAGTTGGAGCAGAGGCTCCATGGGGAGCCATCTTGGTATCCATCTGTAAAACAAACAGAATCCCCGAAACAAGGAGAAGAAATACTGCTTCGGACCCAATCCTGGAATGCCAATACATTCTGTATGAATGGATACCACACACGTGTGTGTGTGTGTGTGTGTGTGTGTGGTTGTGCGCGTGTGTGTGTGTGTGTTTGTGTGTGTGCGTGTGCGCACGTGCAGGGCGTTGTTGTCGGCATCTGTGTGCCACACAAAGGGCTAGGAAAGGTAAGATGTAGCAATCGAGTGGTTTTAGCTTCACTTGGATGAAGATATGGTGGCCTGCAGTGGACAAGAGCAGCATGATTCAGTATCATACATGAACTCAGATCGTTTCTACTTCAAATACAGATTTGTTTTCACACTGCTTTGTTTAGTAAATGTTACTTATATTTAAATGAAAGTGCAGCTCACATCATGCCTGCACGAGTTTCGTCAGTGGAAGCATAATGTTGAAATAAACATTTTGCCTGACATATTTAATATGCTCCTCTTCAATTAAATCGTGTTTTAAAATGTCGTGAGGACGTTTTGTTTCAATCTGGATTTAAAAAGTCGACTATTATATAAATATTTGTTCCAAAGTTCAAGGTAAAACACAAGGGTCAGGCAAATAGAACCATTTTAAAGCACTTCATTTTATGAAATCGTGTTTATTCAATATGTCTTGTGAGGGTTTTGCTCTACAAATTCTGTATAAATACTTTTTGGTCTGAACTATTTGTCCTTTTGCCAAACGTTGTAAGTGGAATCAACAAGGGAAGTGAAAGATGCACTTGTCTGGTGCAGTATGAAAGGGTCAAGAACTTAATTGCTTAAAGAGGCTGGTGGAGAAAACTCAGCTTGTACGAGGAGATTGGAGAGATAGCCAACTACAAAGATTAATTCAGGACTTCCTTGCCCAGAAGCAAGGAGACAATTGTTAAATATAAAACTAAAATGAGTCAGCACAGCTGATTCATGTCATGGGGTTTGCTGTCAAATCAGCTCATATTATAACTCCTAGTGCTCAAGATCCAGAGTAGGCGATGATTAAACATCTCAATAGCCCTTGTAAAGTGCAATCCAAATATTTTTTCCAATGCATCATTCTAGTGGTTTTCGCCTTCAAAAGTACCATTTTGCATAAGTCAGTATCCCACATTGTATAAGTGCTCCCATATGCAGAACACTTCAAGATTCCAAGTGATGGCACCCCCCCCATCACTCAAGTCCCCCCCTTCACGATTTCTTCCAGCATATGTCCACATGCATGCACACACAAGCGCACGCAGGACACTTGCTGTCATGCACAGATGCTGCGTGAACATCTGGAGAACAGCAAGTCTCTGTGGTCATTCGCACGCGGTGTGAGACCTCCATGCAATGGGAGTGCTCCACCTCCTGTGTCACAAACCATAGAATGGTGAGTGCCAGCAGCCAAGCCTCTTGCTTCCCGGGTCTCAAAAGCACCAATGTTCGAATGATATACAAGCACTGAGAAGAGAAGGGAGAAACACAGGGCTCGGATTTTAGTTTTCGGAACATTCCAATACCCCTCAGGGAGTACCACCATCTAGGTAGACAAAGACACTGTTAGTTAAATATACTTATGTAAGCTGAAAACAATCACATGTCAAGCACATAGATTCAAACGATAAAGGGGTTTAGTCACCCCTGTAGGATGAAAGGAGTGCTTGACCCACAGGGTGCGACTGTAGGATCTCCATGCTGATGGCCTACAAGAAGGAGAAGCAGAAAGGCAGCTAGCCAAGCCAGGAGATTGAAGGGTATGTAGTGAGCTAGAGGCATCAGGGCCCACAAAGAACTGAGAGGAAGTCAGGCCACAGAGGAAAATCAAGAGGGAGCAACAAACAAAACAACGGTCCACACATAGAGAGGCCTGGTGCCAACTAGGGCAAAGAGAGGAGCAAGCACACAGTTGCCAGGCACTGAGGCATCTGTTGAGCAGTCTTTAGAATCAGCACCACTGATTTTGATGTAGAAGTGCCTATCCAAAAAGCCGGGTGCACTCTACACGTAACTAGATGGAATTCCAGTTGATCACAGCGCCACCATCTGGGATGGAGAAAATGACTTGGTGATTCAGGAAGCAACAGCATGCCCTTGTAGATGTTGGAATCCTGTGGACATGGCATCTCCATTGTACCACGGAAGACCACAGACGCCATCCTTTATAACAACTCCAGAGTGTGCATGCTCGCTGACAAGTCATCCTGCTAGCACACCACTGGAGTCACAGATCTCCAGCTGACTGATGAGTATCTGCATGAGTTCTAACGCTCTATTCCTTGGCACTCATTAATCATGTTTGGCTATTTTGAGCTGTGCTGGCATAAGAATGCGAAGTAATACCTCTTAGAACCACGTTCTTGGCATTCCAGTACAACACTAACTCAAATAGGGTCTTATATTGCAGGTAGGCTGTTTTATATAGGTCCTGCATTCCATGTCAATTATTTCAAAGATTAAAAAAGTCAGAATGGTTTGCGCTTGCATCACCTATGCAGGAGCCTACACCTTCTAATTCATCTACAGATCTCTTTGAAAAGGGACAGAGTAAGAGATCACAGTTATGAGGCACCAACTAGTTCCTCACCCCCACCATCCTTCCTCCAAATTGTTATTGACTGATGCTTTTGGGTATTAGGAAAAGCACCAATAGCCTATTCCTTTGTAACCATAAAGATAGTATTGTCTGGCAACGCATACTTGCAATCTATTTGAAATGTTTCCATCCAGAGATTCCAATCCTGTGGAATCCCATGGGAGAGTTGGATAGTCCTGCTATGCTCCAGCAGACTGACTGGAAGAGATAGAGCTAAAGAAAGGAGGGGGCGCTCAGATGACCCTACTTTACCTGGGCAGGAAAACCTAAATATATAGACGAAAATTGGGAAATAATAGGGACAGATAATCGGTATACAATTCTATCCAATGAGGAAACAAATTAATCACTGCTCAGAAGTGTTACAAAATGAATTTATTATTATTAGCCTAGACAAGTAACGGCACTTGTACCTTTAGTACACTAACACATAGATCACAATACATTTTATTGTAAACAGAAACACTTATTTTCATTGTGTGTATGTGAGCAAGCAATATCATATATTACTATTAAACTTCAGTCTTCCACTTGTTTAAAGAATTGTGTGGCTGTATTTAGAAAAATCAAAGTACAGTTCACAATCAGGAGGTAGTCTTTTTCAGGTCAACTTTTGGTGAGGAGCTATGAGCCCTTCTGTTTTATTGTGTTGACGCAGTTTTCATTCATAGGTCATTTCAATTTTCAGACGACTCTTCCACTAGAGTTGTCAACATGTTTCGGCCCTTTCATATTTGGGCCTCATCAAGACAATGGAAAGACTAGAAGTGCTTACAGACACTGTGGGACAGTTGGCTCAGAGATATTTTTATCTTTAGCGCGAGAGAGTCAATCGGGGTACACGCTGAGACCCCTCTCACTGCGGTATGGACTAGTATCCTTAAAAGTCCTGGTTCAATCCTCTTGGCATTAAGATAAAAGCTGCGTTCCAGGGATACGAAGCTGTGTTACAGGCACTCATAAGATCCTTCTTGGAGCTCTCGTGTGTCTTTGCTGTATCTGCATGCGTTCGGCACTCGGGAACCTCATCCGGGTCAGCTAGATGACCCGGATAACAGTTTGGCAAGAAAAAGGAAGACCTTTCTCTAAACAGTCTTCTACATAGTGCAAGAACCAAGCATCACAGGAAGTCCAAATTGTTCACAATTGTTGCTTATTATGAGGATCTGGATAGACCTCCTGAATGTTCAGTCATGTTGGAATGGTGCAGTCAGATGCCATGCCAGAGAGATGTTGGGCCATCTGGGAGGGCCTCACACCTGCTTCTGTTAGGCAACATGACAGCTTACCACTCTTGAAACTACTAAAGTCCTTGTTATGAGTGGCCTTTTCTTTCTGATGAGGCCTGTAACAGGTTACCAGCCCCATTAGAATTATTAAAAAACTATGGAAATATATGTGTTAAAGTATGGTGGAAAATGAGAAATAACCAGGTGAACTTCTCAAAATTGATGATGTGCATGGGTAGGTGTTTCTTGACCACAAAAGAATGACCCCAAGGCGAAAGAAGGACAATAGTACACTTTGAAATATTTTACTGGACATCTTTCATAATCCTACCTTCATATGTTTTATGAGCAACAAGCTAGCCTGACGCATTCCACTGCTGTAGAACACTAACACTGTCGGTATAATGTGCCGGACCTACAGATTATTGAGTGGTACTGAGGTGAAATTTGAAAAGGGGCTTCCTACATCAGGGAATGGCTCTCCGTATAGCATTCAGAGATACTACAATTATCAAACCTAAATGTTTGGTTATGTAAAGCAGGAAGTAGCGGGAATCACTACTATGGTCATGAAGTGGATAAAATGTTTAATTTTAGGGCGATCACTAGTGGTTCATACTCTTCAAAGGCATGTGACATTGACTGTGGGATCAGGCAATGATTAATCCTCTCAACCTTTCTACTAAACATATAAGCGGCCACATGCCCAATTGTTCCACCAAGTAAGGGTGCATGTTTACGTATATATGCTGGGGATACTCAGTATCTTTAACCTAACTTGTGTGCAAAGGTTTCCCAATCCAGAGAGAAGTCGTTTAAGGGAGGCACCCATCAGACATGGATACCACCAACTTCTTCAAGATGCATCTCAGTCAAAACTGAGAGCTTAATTACCTCCTCTTCATAAGTTGCGGAATGGAACACAACCTTACAGCCAGATATAATTAGCACATTCCTAACCCCTATGACAGTGGTGTGGAATTTAGGAGTTCTTTTGGGCATTACCCTGTACCTGGAAGCCCAATCCTTGAACGTTGCTGTTGCGTTAGCATGTGGTTCTCGTGGTTCCCTGCGTGGAACCTGGAACGTGGGGGTGCGGGGATTCGCGGGTCGGCAGTTATGCCGTGGGACAAAAAGAATAATAAAGAACTTTACCTGTAGTCTAGACTCCGACGCATTTACTTCCTTTCAGTAGCGACGATATATGCAGGACAGTCGGAGACCCGATGCGTGCTGTCGCAGTCATCGGCATCCTCGTTAGTGGTTCCAGTCCCAGCCCAGCATCCTGGTGTTCGCGGCTGTGGTACAGAGATCGGCAATAACTCCAGTGACAGTTCCAGTCCCTCTCCTGCCAAAGTGATGGTAACGGCTGTCGTGGAGGGACCAAGAACCAAGGTACAGCTTGCAGTTGTTTTCGTTTTTCTGTCGGGGCATTGTGCATGCCGTTGAACAGCACTGCGCATGCCCGAGAACAAGCTCCATCTCCTTGAAGGAAAAAAGTTGAAGCCTCGCATGCTGAATGAAGCGGCCATCTTGGGTGAGTGAAATAACCCGGTTTCTTTCTTGCCTGCACTTTTTTTCGGTGACAGGCACACCTTTAAAGTATACAAAGAATTGTCATACCATAATCCTTATGCACCAACTTATTTTCAAGTAACATGGTATTATATTGGAACTTGCCTGTCATGGTGTACAATTTAGGCGCTGATGGTTGCAATGTTCTGAAGACTCTGCCACTAGGAGTTGTAAGTGTATTTACATCAGGTGGCGACAACTGCGATTCTTCAACAGCAATTGACGAGTATGCCTCCATCATTAGTACTCTTGACAAGCGTTTTAATCCTAAGAAAAACACAGTTCTCGTACGCCGCAAGTTCTTTCAACGCTCCCAGCTTCCTGGCGAATCTATTGATGACTTTGTTGCCAGCCTCAGAACACTGGCTCCCACGTGCAACTATAGGGAATTTAGAGATGAGATTATCAGGGACCAATTTATAGAAAGGACGAATAACAAGAAGATTCAGGAGAAACTTTTGTCAACTGATGACCCGGATTTAGAATCCGCGTTAAAGCTTGCAAGAAGTATTGAACATTCACAAGCCTGTATGAAGGAAATTAATGAAGGTACCAAATCTACGGAGGTTAGACACTTGAGCACCAAATCCTGGCCCAGACAGGTCATCAACGGAACCAATTTTAATTCTTCATGTAGTAGTGATGACCAATTACCCAAACCCAAGAGTGAGAAGCCAGAAATATGTGAGAACTCATATTTCCATTGTGGTACCAGGTCCCATTTAGGGAATGCCAGATTCTGCGCTGCATTATTTCAAACTTGCTTCAAGTGTGGGAGGAAAGGCCACTTTGCGCAAATGTGCAGAGCTAGTCTTAACCAGTGATCTGTTCCATCGCAGTCAGTCAAGAACATTGAGGAAGGTTCTGCGATTCTGACAGAGAAAACAATGAGATCCTGATGTTGTCATCATCTAATCTAGTGGAAAATGTGGTGGTAGAAATATCATCCATGGGCGGTTTACGCAAGAGGAAGCCTCCATCTTGCACAGTTTCAGTAAACAAGAGAAGCGTAGACATCTTGGTGGATTCTCCTTTCACTTTGTTGAATGAAAAGGACTTTAGTGAACTCAAGAACATTGTTGTGCATGAATCTCGTATTAAAATCTTCGCTTACGGGGGCAAGAGGGTAGAGGTCATGGGGAGATTCAATTCTAATTTGCGATTTGATGGCAAACATGCTGTGGGACCTGTGTACGTTGTGAAAGATGGTGCAAATTTGTTGGGGTGGAATGAACAGGGTGAGTTGGGAATAATATTAGACCCCAATTACCCTGACATGGTACTATCTAAACAAAATGTGGACTATGCATTGTGTGGCCAATCGTCAACTAATTTAGAGAATTCATGCATAATAACCACATGGGAATGGAAGAATAGGCCCAACACTACATCGAACTTTTTTCTGAAAGTTTGGGTAAACTCAAGGGATTTCAACACCACATAATTTTGAAACACATTGCGAAAGATGTAGCTCACAAGGTGTGCAAGGTACCACTACGTTTACGGGGTGAATTAAAAATGGAGTTTGACAAACTATGTTCTGCTGGAATCATAGAGCCCATTGAAGGTTCAGAATGGTTGGCACCCATTGTCCTGGCGCGGAAGGTAGACAAGTCAATGAGACTTTGTGTGGATCTCAGGGACCTTCACTCCAATATCTGGGTTGATTGGGAACCCTTGCCCAACATAAATGAGTTACTATCGACTTTAGGCAACGCCAGATACTTTACGTCTCTGGATGTATCTTCAGCGTACCATCAAGCCAAATTAAGTAGAGATTCCAGGCACCTGACATCATTTGTTATGCCTGAAGGGGCATTCCGGTACATCTGAATGCCATTTGGGTTGGCATCAGCATCCGCTGTATTCCAGTGGTTAATGAATAAACTTTTCAAGGGCGTTAAAGGTGCCATGTTCTTTCAGGACGATATTCTGATTTTTGGTGAATCCATGGGAGAGCATGACACCAGGGTAAGGACACCAGGGTAAGGACAGTTCTCAATATCATCAAGGGGAGTGGTTTAACTCTAAGAAAAGATAAATGTAAGTTTGCTCAGGAGGGCGTTGCTTATTTAGGTCATCACGTGTCTGGGAGGGGAGTCGAGCCCAAGGTAAAAATACTTGATGCCATACAGCATGCACCTAAACCCACAAATAAGGACCAGCTCCGTTCATTTCTCGGTCTGGTGGAATATTATTCTAAATTTGTCAAGAACTTTTCTGACAAAATTTGTAGGTTACGTTGTCTCCTAAAAAAAAAAATGTATGAGTAGGATGATGATTGCAACAAGGAATTTGAGTCCATCAAGATGGAAATTGTTAATGCTGGTCCACTCAAAATGTTTGATATTAATGATGCATGTGTTTTAACCACTGACGCTAGCAATGTGGGTCTGGGTGCAGTACTTATGCAGGTGAGAGCTGATGGAAAGGAAGAGATAGTTGCTTTTGCTTCCAGGACGTTGCGAGGTGCAGAATCATCTTACTCCACGATAGAGAAAGAATCACTGGCCATGTGGTGGGGGGTACAAACATTTTGTGTGGGGAAAAGAATTTACCTTGAGAACATACCACAAACCCTTGTTGGTTCTGTTTACCACTAAAGGCGGTAGCAGAGCAACTCCGCGCATTGCCAAATGGCAGTATAGACTCCAGGGTTATCAATACAAATTGGAATATGTGCCTGAAGTTAAAAACTATGTTGCCGATTGTCTCTCGAGGTTGCCCTTGGATGACAATGATATAGATCTGGACGATGCTGAGGAGCTAGAAATTGTATGTGCAGTGTGCTCGATCAGTGACTCTACGAATGGCGCGTTGTCTGAGCAAGAATGGTTGGATGCTGTATCTTGTGATGAAACTGTTCAGGAAGTGATGAAGTGTATGGCGAATGGTGGGCCTCCAGTTAGGAATATCCCTGAAGCGTTAGTTCCTTTCTGCAGAGTTGGAACAGAGTTGCCTATTGTAGGGTGCATACTACGCAGGAGTGGGCAATTAGTTGTCCCGAGTGTCTTCGTGAGAGAGTTCTAGTGTTAGCTGATGAAGGGCATCCTGGTATTCGGGCCATGAAAAGAAGGATAAGGGAGGATTTCTAGTGGTCTGGTGTCGACAGTGCGATCGAACATTATGTGAGAAACTGTTGTATGTGTGTTCTTAGTCAATCTCCCGTCAACCCCATTGTGGTAAAAAACACACCCTGGTGTAAGGTGGCGTTTGATGTTGCTGGTCCTTTCGGGGTTGGTGGTAGTACACCCAAGTATGCATTAGTCTTGATTGATTATATGTCAAAATGGCCAGAAGTAAGATTTATTGACAGTGTGAACTCACATGCCATCATTACATTTTTCAAAGAGACATTTTAAAGGGAAGGTTTTCTGAGGAGCTGATAACCGACAATGGAACTCAATTAACATCCAGGGCAATACAGAATTGCTTTGTCAATTCTGGCATTAAGGACATTTTAACTTCTCTTTACCACCAACGTAGCAACGGTCTTGTTGAAAGGTTAAACCGTTGCATCAAGGACCAGTTGCAACTCGCACTCATTAATGCCCTACATTGGAAAGAAGCAATAGATGATATGCTGTGGGCCATGAGAACTACCTCCAATATAAGTACTGGAATGTCCCCGCTTACCCTGTTAAGGGAAAGGATTGCTAGTTCCAAACTCAATAAGGAATGGATGGGAAGGAAAACTGTTGATGCTGCATTGTTGGTTAAAATGGCGGATGTGTGAGCTGCAGTGCAGGAGAAGTATGATTCCATGGATGGTTGTCACCGTGTTTTGTCGGTTCAAGTGGGTGATATGGTGAGAGTTAAAAGACCGGGTTTTGTTCGCAAGGGTTAGTTGCGTTTTTCTGCACCCATTCGGTGCAAGAAGGTGGGGAGGCATGTCGTGTTACTTGAGAATGGGAAAACTTGGAACAAGTGTTTCATTTCTGTTGTACCCAAATCCAAGGTGAATATTTAGGGAGGGGGATGGGTGTGCATGTTGACTCACACACACACCCTTCACATTCTTCAAGACCCACTCTTTCCAGCGGAAGCTCGATTTCGGTTACCCCTGTTAGAGCATCCGTGAGAACCAGGTCACGTCCTGCAAAGTTTAGCAACTACAAAATGTTCTGATCCAAGTTTAACGATTACAAAATGTTTTGATCCCATGTCCTCACCTCATGCATTTGTTATGTAATTTTTGTGTTTATTTTTCTGTATATATTTTGTCTGTAGGAAGGGTATGTGTTGGGTTAGCGTGTGGTTCTCGTGGTTCCCTGCGTGGAACCTGGAACATAGGGGTGCGGGGATTCGCGGGTCGGCAGTTATGCAGTGGGAAGGAAAGAAGAATAAAGGACTTTACCTGTAGTCCCGACTCCGCTGCATTTACTTCCTTTCAGCACCTCATTTGCCCACCTTTGCCTTCTAGTAAACATGCATATCCACAAATGTAACTCTGTAGTGCAATTTGCACTTTGAAACTTGTTTTCCTTTTCTGTCCATATGGAAATTTCAGTCGTGTCCTGTAGCGTTGGTAATGATTTACTTCTGCCCTTGTCGAGAGTACATATCAAAAAATGCTAGTTTTTAGGTGTTCAGTGACCTCTTGAAACACCTCCCCCCAATCCTTGGGTGAAGATTTAGAGTATGGCAGCCGGTCCATATATGCCCTCCATACATAAGAGATCCCGGTTGCTTGCAAGAAGATTTGGTGAAAGGGCTTTCTCATGCATGAGCACCTTTGTCAAATCTGAAATATGTCATGACAGCTGGTTGGCACTTTCTTCTATTTCAGAAACATGACTGGGAGTTTGGTTCTGTAATAGTCAAAGGCCCTGACTTGCAAGGAGTTTTCTTCTGGCACACCTGTGCCATTGAATTTATTTCCAGCCTGGTCTGCTATGCCCTGCATGGCAGTCTCTTTAAGAAAAAATATTCCTTAGAATGTCAACCAATTTACAGTGGGACACCCACTCTGGCAGACTTTAAAAGAGTATCTAAATCAAGCAAAAACGATGTGTGAGTAAACTCTTTCATGAGTATGAATCCATGTTTTTAGACTTCCAAATGTGTTTGTACACTCAGAACTCAAGCCTTTAGCACACCATAGTTGAACAAATGTATGCAATTTGCGTTATGAATTCGGGCATTTATCATCTGTGGGGCAGATTTACAAGAACTGATGCATCTCTGCATTTCAGCAGGCAGAGATGCGTCAGTTCAATAGCATCACGCTACAAAACCCTTGCGCCACCATGGATGCATCGCATTTACAATGCGGCACACCGTGGCACAAGAATTGACAGATGAGTCAAGCATCTGTTGGCGTAAAGGTAACGCATTGCTGGAGTCGTGTCGCAAGTGCGACGGAAGTCCAGCAATGCTCAGGAATGCCTATTCCTATTGTGCTGCGTCACTCCATACGCCTGCTTCAAGCATTGCCCTGTTGTTTCCCACTAATTGAAGTATGGAGATGTCATTAAAATAGCAAGACGGACTAAAGACACATGTCAACTCAGTCATCCAATTTAGCAAATTTGAGGAAGGCCAGAATGGTGATAACTGCAATTGTCCAGATAAAATTACTGGAGGTTGTGGTCACTTATCATACTGCCTGATCTAGGAATGCTTATGAGTAGGGTATATGGTTGTCATTTAAACAGACTATAACAGATAAAACACCAGCAAAGGAAATATTTGTTTTTCAATAGAAACCAGAAAGCACCAGATTTGGCTGCACTTATCCTGCTTAGGCACTCTGGTGTCAAACAGCGTAAATGCAATCCCTATCTCCAATCCTTCTTCTGTGATAGATGCTCTCACTATGACTCACTTGGGCCATGCAAAGGCACTTAATATGCACTTGTGGCCACCTGAAAGGTTACTGGACCACTCAGCTTAATTTCCACACCCATTTTGGGAGCGCGGGTCACATCATATGGCTTCGGCTCAAGATTCACTGCATGTGGCTGCATAGTGGCCAGCAGGGTCTCAGTTAAGCTCTGTGCAATGTCTCTGCATAGGGCAATCAGCACCTCCATGGTTCTATTGGCACTGAGAGCTGGACAAAGTTTTGCCATATGAAAGATCACGTATCAGTATTTTGACAACAAATATCACTGTCCATATGATGCCTCCAGAATAAATGTCCACCCATTGTGGACATTATACCCATGAACCAATATATGTCTGTATTATAGAATCATTTGTCTTTGTGACCATTTTTCACTTTGTATATTCTTGGTGCACTTATTTCTTTTTTGACTATTCACTTGCACTGCACCTTCACTAGGACTGCCAGACTTGCATGTTGGTTTATACTGTTTTGTCTATAACATATGTCTGTGTAACTTCAAAATGTATAGTTTGTTTATTGAAAAGGGGGAGGCTTGCAATTGCACATATTGAGGCTCCCCAAGATGCTTATGTTTTTGAATGAATGTGAAGGAACACACATTATTTTGAAATTCACATTGACTAGAAGTTTGCCCCTTGTTCCTTATTTAGACACATTCTTAAAACACTAGGGGGCATATGTATCAAACGATTTTGTATTCGCAAACGCTGCGAATCGCAAAAAAACAACGTTTGCGAATACAAAATCGCAAAATGAGATGTATGAGGCATTTCAGCATCGCATTCTTAAGGAATCGCTAATTTTGCGATTTCTTAAGTTTGCGTAAGCATTTAAGAAATCGCAAATTGCGATTCCTTAAATGCTATGTAACGCGCACCCAAGTTGTGCGATTTCTCCTTAAGAAATCGCAAATTGCCACCAACTTCAAGTTGGTGGTAATTTGCGATTTCTTTGAAAAATGCACTTTTTGGCATTTTTCAAAGTGCCATGTGGCGCACATACATGCCCTTAGGGCATGTATGTGCGCCATATGCGCACACATGCTGATTTCAGAGGTGCATCAGGGTGTCATCATGACACCCTTGCACCTTTGAAAATATTCTCAATTTGCGATTAGCAAATTGCGATTCGCAAATTGAGAAAGACTTCCCATTCATTGCTATGGGCCTCCTGGCCCATAGGAATGAATGGGAAGGTATTCCTTAATTGCGATTTCGCAATTTGCTAATCGCAATTAAGGAATTTTAAGAATTCGCAAAATTTGTGCGAATTTTTAGATACATCCCGTTTTGCAATTCTCAAATAGCGATTCTCAAAAAATCGCTATTTGAGAATCCCAAATGGAGATTTTGATACATATGCCCCTAGGACACCTTCTTAACTACTTCCCACACTGTATGTGTTCTGTTTGGAGAAATTAACACATTTCTCCTTGTTAGTGCATGCTTCAAGGAGGAGCAACTTTTTTGAGACAAAGCCCGTTCTATTTATCTTAGTAGATTAGACTTTGTGTCCGAAACTATGGCGGCTTGCACTGATCTGCCCATGCTACACCCATGTAATGCCCTCTTGATATAAAGTGGTGCAAAGCTATTTGCTCGGGGAAAAGGCCACCTTTCCAGGGCAAAATAGATTTTGCCCTGGAAAGTAAATGCTCTCATTGTGTCACTTTGCCACAGAGCAAACCCATAGTAAATCTGGTATTGTGACAACATTTAATGGGAACATATTGAGCTGTGCTTTTTTTTTCCACTAAGCATGGAAAATGTACTATAACGGTGCACACTGCACAGAATACAACGGTAACATACCTTGTGCAATTGTCACAAAAGCCCAAAAGGAACACAATCCTAGCAGTGCCTTCAGAAAATGACATATTGACATGCTAGGAAAAAAATCTATGTTTAGAGGTCCTTGTGGTGGCTTTCAAATAAATCAAAATTCCACAGACAAAGCTCAACAATGAAAAAAACTTGAACTGCATATGCAGATGACCTAAGACATCTTGCATGTGATGAAGCGGCTTTACAACTTAGCTGCTTATTCATACAGTAGCACAGTTTGCTGCCCCCAAAGTCCCTATAGCTAACAATATGCATATTAATTTCTTACCAAACATCTCCTATATAAATATATATATATATATATATATATAATATATATATATTATCTACTGGCGGTCGCCAGTAGATAGTTATAGTTAGGACCGAGTTCCCATAGGAAATCTGAAAAATCTATTTTGAGTAACTTTGGCGCCGGTTGACTTATCTTTGTGAAATTTTCAAAACTAATGGGGCGCTCTGCTCAGCTCCTACCCTGAAAGTCTCGGGGTGATTCGTCAAGCGGGGGCTGAGAAAAAAGGGGGGCCCCAAAATGCGTTTTCCCCATGCATTTTCCCATAGGACCTTTAGTTGAAGGTACAGCCCAAACGGCTGAACAGAATTACTTGAAATTTGGCAACGAGGTAGTCCTCAGGTCAGGCATGTGCCTTTTGCATATATGGTGTCAATCTGTTCTGTAGTTCCTGAGAAAATTGCAGCTAAAAGTACATAAATATCTATATGCGTGCACCGTGCGTGCACGGTGCTCGCACGGTGCGCGCACCAAATGTGCGCGAGCGTAAATCTGATTGGTGGTTAGATGTCAGTCAACATTCGAATCGGTCGAAATCAGGAAGTATCGGACGCCATTTTGTGTGTGGCAGTGAAAAAGAAAGGTGGAGAACGTGAAAAGGGGGCAGGGTAGAGAGTTCCTGACCCCCTAGCCTTTGTCAGGGGGTCCCTGAAGGACCCCGAAGGGTGAAAAACCCTTAAAAAAAAAATACATTTTAAACTGTTTATAAGTTTATAGAAGATATTAACTATGCTGTTCAACCTTATCCAAATTCAAAAAAAAAGAGCTGAGCCATTCCATATTACAGGATACAGTCAATCTATAACTAAATACATAGGTAGTTCATTGTAAAATAAATATATAAAAAATATAATAATACATACATAAATTAGCATTTAAAAAACCTTACAAATTAACTAAAAAAAACATAGGTTTCACACACGTTATAGTTAGAAATGAGCATTTAAAAAACCTTGCAAATTCACTTAAAAAACCATAGGTTTCACACACGTTATAGTTAGGAATTAGCATTTAAAAAACCTTGCAAATTCACTGAAAAAACCATAGGTTTCACACATGTTATAGTTAGCTGGACGTTTCACTCGTAAAAAACCATTGAAATTCCCCCGTTAAAGTTAGTTCAGCTAACTATAACTCGCGCAACCGCAATCCACTGCTGATGACGTCACATATTACATCACTCATGACATGGTCAGTGACATTACTCATGACATCACTGATGACATCTCAAATGACATCACTGATGACATCACTGATGATATCATCCAGTGAATATGTGTCTTTCTGAAAAATAAATATTTTTTATATATGTATATCTAAAGGTTAATGGAAGAATAAATGGGTAAATAAGTGTCTAAATGGATGGTTTTTTTGTAAAATTAATTGTATAACTGACTTATTAACAGTATCTTAGTGAATACAGGGATGTAATATGTGACGTCATCAGCAGTGGATTACGGTCGCGCGAGTTATAGTTAGCTGAACTAACTATAACGGGGGAATTTCAATAGTTTTTACGAGTGAAACGTCCAGCTAACTATAACATGTGTGAAACCTATGGTTTTTTCAGTGAATATATATATATATATATATATACACATATGCATATATACATATATGTGTGTGTGTGTGTGTATATATATACATACATACATGTATATATATATATATTCAGTGAAAAAACCATAGGTTTCACACACGTTATAGTTAGGAATTAGCATTTAAAAAAACTTAGAAATTCAGTGAAAAAACCATAGGTTTCACACATGTTATAGTTAGCTGGACATTTTACTCGTAAAAAACCAATGAAATTGCCCCGTTATAGTTAGTTCAGCTAACTATAACTCGCGCGCCCGCAATGCACTGCTGATGACGTCACATATTACATCACTCATGACATGGTCAGTGACATCACTCATGACATCACTGATGACATCTCAAATGACATCACTGATGACATCACTGATGACATCATCCAGTGAATGTGGGTTTTTCTGAAAATTAAATATGTTTTATATATGTATATCTCAAGGTCAATGGAAGAATAAATGGGTATATAAGTGTCTAAATGGATGATTTGTTTTTGAAAAATTGATTGTTTAACTGACTGATTAAGTGTATCATAGTGAATACATGTTTTAGTGAGTAATGTTTAAATATGTATATATCTGTATCAGTCTCTCACTTTGTGTATAAGTGGCTGCATGGGTTGGTGAGTAGATACATGGGTGTCTATATAGGTTATTAGTTGGTTTTTTGAGTATCAGTCTGAGTGTCTGCATGGTTCGGTGGGGGGTATTACGTAGTGCATAGGTGTATGAATGAGTGACTCACTGTTTGTATGTGTTGAACACAGCATGTGTGCAGGACTGTATGGGTGGATGAGTGTGTGCATGGATGTGTTATTGAGTGAATGACTGTCTCAATAGTGTCTTTATGAGTAACTACATATGTTTTAAACTAGTATATGTGACTATTGGTGTATATATGTGAGTATATGTGAGAGTGAGAGATTGAAAGAGTTCTTATATGAATAAGTATGTGTTTCTATAAGTGATTGTTTAAAAGACTAAGTATGTGTAAGTTTCCGTAGAAGTAAGTGTGGTGGTGTGTGTATAACTGTATATGCAAGTAAATGTATGTTTGATTCTTTGTTAGCATGAGTGACTATGGGTGTGAGTAACTCTATGGATGAGTGGCATTGTGTAACAGGATGTATAGGTGTATGAGTACATATGATGAGTGAGTACATGTATGAGTGACTGAATTGGACTGTTGGTGAATGAGTGGATGTGTATGTGGATCTTAGAATTACTGAAAAGGTTGTTTTATCTGGTATTGGTATGTCCATTGTTTTGAACATTGTAGTTTCTATTTTTGAATGTGTGTGTCAAAGGTTATATTAGGGGAAGAGGAGGTCTGCCACTCTATCACAAGAATGATGTCATCAGTGATGTCATCAGTGATGTCATTTGAGATGTCATCAGTGATGTCATGAGTGATGTCACTGACCATGTCATGAGTGATGTAATATGTGACGTCATCAGCAGTGCATTGCGGGCGCGCGAGTTATAGTTAGCTGAACTAACTATAACGGGGCAATTTCATTGGTTTTTTACGAGTAAAATGTCCAGCTAACTATAACATGTGTGAAACCTATGGTTTTTTCACTGAATTTCTAAGGTTTTTTAAATGCTAATTCCTAACTATAACGTGTGTGAAACCTATGGTTTTTTCACTGAATTTCAAAGGTTTTTTAAATGCTAATTCCTAACTATAACGTGTGTGAAACCCATGGTTTTTTCAGTGAATTTGCAAGGTTTTTTAAATGCTAATTTTTTTTTTAATCTTCAATTTTTTCTAACATATTTTTAATTTAATTTACTTACCTTTTATAAAGACTATGCTTTAATTTTTAAAATCCTTAAATATTTTTTTTTAATATATTTTTTAAAATAAACATGTAAAATTTATTTCCAGTTCTTTTTTTTTTTTTTTTTTTTTTTTTTGGTACGCGTACCGTAAGCTCACGGTAAGCGTACGGTTTACGCAACGTCCGTAATCTATCTACGCTGCTTGCGTATAGTTACGCACTTTGCGTAGCCGCGCGTACTGCGCGTGGGACGCGTGCGCGCTTACGCCACACGCGCACGTTACGCGGAAGTGCCGGGAAATGACTGTTATGCGCATGCGCGCAAGCGCGTGTCTTTTTTACGCGCACACGTACTTTTTGCCGTAAGCGTACCGTAAGCGTACCGTAAGCGTACGGTAGGTCATGTGATCTTGAAACACAACTTTTGATTGGTTGAAACTACTTTCAGTTCTAGAACTCTCCTACACCACACCCATTCCCCTCATTTCTGCTTGTGATCCCTTGGGAGAAGGAGCTGGTTTGTCTTTGGGATACGATGGCAGAACAGCAGAGCTCTTCTGAGAGTGAGGCTAGCACTAGCAGCACTGTCTTGAGGCAGAGATCGAGGAAACAAAAGCCTTCTTATGTTTGGGATTATTTTACTTTTCCAGAAGGCCAGCAAAAGGTGAATGCACCCTTAGTTACTTGCAAGCTGTGTCAGCGTGTACTTTCTAGAGGTAATCCTAACAGGAAGTATTCCTTTGGGAATCACACCATGAAGAGACACCTCCAGGATGTACACAGAAGGACACATGGTCATCTTTTTGGAGGTAACTCTTCAGAAAGACGAGCCAGTACATCCACAGCAGCTCAGCCTGGACCATCACCTGCAGGGCTTACTCCTTCTTCTGCAGGTCAGGTGAGCCCTTCATCTGTGGGGGGAGAATCTCCTTTTGCTGGCCCTCTGGAAATGAACCCTCGATTTCGGAAGGTTGATATTCATTGCACATTTTGTAAAGATCTAATTTGCCATAGGGAGACCAGTGTTTCCCTAGTGAACAACAAAATAGATCAGCACATTTGTCGCTTTGAATAATTTTCCCATGCTTCCTTTCCTCTGTCCCTGCATGAACACAACGGTTCTTTTAAGAGCCAACCTTATCTTTCATCTTTTTTTTACATATGTTTTTTAAAACTTTTTTTTATTTTTTTTTACCGTACGCGTACGGTGCGCGTACTTTTTTTTTATTTTTAAAAAAAAACACTAAAAATCATTTATCACATTACATTGTCCTTGAGAGACTACAATTATTATTATTGACTTACCATACTCACTGAAAAAATATTTATTCATTTCTTTTTTTAAGAAATAGTTTTAAAAATGTTTGTAGTTTTCGAAAATTTTCTATATCTATCTGGAAAAAAAGAAAAAAGTATTAATATTTTTTAAACATTTTATAATACAGTACACATATTTACATTTTTTACCCAAAAATCTTTTTGCCTTATTTTTGCTGTTTTCAGAATATATTGCATTTCACTATAAATTGTGAAAGCAATTGCATTCATCACTTTACAGCGGGCAAAAAAAAATACCAATCACAAAGATTGTATTAAAAAAGCCCTGATTCTTTTTTTAATTAAACTTAACATTATAGAAATGCATAATATTGTAAAAAAATATCATCTAATACCAATACTTATTTCTTTAAAATACCGTCTGATATGTTTGTTTCAGAACTATAATCACAATATTATATCTCAAATAACTCCAAAATACATCTGATTTCATTTCCTTTAGGCCAAATAGTAATTTTTTTTTTTTTTTGGAATAAATTTCCAACAGAATTCCAATAAAATTCTAAAGTTTAATTTGTCCAGATCTCACCGATTCTCTGTAACATTTTGGTTCACGAAAATTTTTTGAATAATTTATTTAGTCCACAATAGAATTGGTTACTTTTCCACATGGCCAAATAGTAATTTTTTAAATCATTTTTGAAAAAATTTCCAATGGCAGTCCAATAACATTCCAAAATTTAAAATGTGCAGAAGTTACCGATAATCTCTAAATTATTGGTTTTTCAAAATTGCATTAAAAATTAAAAAAGTCCACATTACAATTGGTTATCTTTCCATTAGGCCAAATGATAATTTTAAAAATCTTTTTTTTACAAAATTGCAATGGTAATCCAGTAAAATGGTAAAATTATTTTGTCCAGATCTTGCCAAGTCTCTCTAAAATTTAGGTTTCAGGAAGATTAGATAGGAATTTGCTAAATCAAAAGGCAAACGTTGTTTGAAAATCAATTGGGAATCATTACACAGTGTCCAGCCTTTTTCACATTTTAGATAAACTGTGTAATGTCCAGAAGTAACAGTAGGTCCATCATGGAAAATTATTGCAACAGTTACAAAAGTTTTTCCTGAAATTGATAATTGCTGTCCTGTAAACTTCTTTATTAAAGTATCCAATTTTGAACCATCAGCTCTACATCGTTGCATCATTCAAATTACATACTGTCCGTATTCCTTTAAAATTAATGTTGAAAACATGTCAGAATTACACTCACCACATTTCATGCTATGATTAGCATCTTTAACTAATTTTGCAAAAGTGACTGTTTTACTCTCTGGCAATGTCAAATAAATAAACCTTTCATTATCAACAATAGAGCCACATATATTATAACAATTATCACAACTATGTTCCCATTTATAAGAGAGACCAAAAAAAATGTCAATGGGAACTCCTTCTTCTTCCACTACCTGAAGAAAATACATCAAAAATTCATGTGCATCTTGCTGTTCATTTTGAGAAAACTGTGTTCGTCCTGAACATACATCTAAAAGTTTTCTAATGTCAGTAGCACTTTCTATTTGAGTTTTATCTTTACTCAACTTTTGAAAAAGGAGACTCAGCTCTGAACAGAATCTTTTTCCCTGATTTACTATTATCTGCTCTTGCAAACTTTCCAGATAAAATGCAACATTCAGCACTACATTTGCGTAGCAGTTGACACCAGAGCTATTTTCAAAATGACATCCTACAACCTGTTCTTCATTTTCCTTTTTCTTTTTGCTTGCAATTACATCACTCCTCTTTTTTTTCCTCTTCTCTACATCTTCACTACAGATATTCTCATTTTTTCTTTTACGAGAAACTACACGTTTCTCCAACACAGGATACTGACCTAAATGAGGAGCATAGCTTCTTCTTAATCTATTATACTCCTTTACACAATTTGTATCAGCACTAACTTTTGATTCTTCAAAGTCTATCATGAATAAACCTGATAATGTTTTGACTCGTGACAAAGCAACATATGCCATATCTTCTTTGAACACAGTTGAACCAATGTTCACAAATGCACAATCTACAGTCAATCCTTGAGACTTGTGAATAGTTACAGCATATGCTAGAGAAAACGGAAACTGCTTCCTACGTACATATAAGTCTTTCACAAGCATAAAACGAACTGTACAACGACAAATATCTTTAACTTCATCTATCTGATCAAATTTTATTTTTAAACATTCAATTCCTTCTTTTTTCTGATAATTAATAAAACCCACAACTCTTCCCATCGCTCCATTAACTAAACCTTTCTCAACATCCAAATTTCTCCTTAAAAACACTCTACAGTTCATGCAAACATATAGATTTTCTTCTAATCCAGCTGTTTTGGAGATGTTCTTCTCTAGTGAGTCCAATTTATTTTTCAGTTTGCCTGTTACTGTGACAGTAATTCTTCCATCCTCAATTTTGTCCACTGCTTCCAATTTCCTGATCTCTTCCTTTTCCAATTTCAAAAGCTCCTCATTGAATATTGAGCATTCACGTAGAGTAGGCATTAAGCAGATGACACTTTTGTTTTCTGCAATGTTCTTGTATATCTTCTCTGCAACTATTTCTTCCTTTGGAAATAAATTATGTAGCAGCCGAGTCTGTAATGCTTTTTTGCCAGCCTCTGTGAGTAGTCCAATCCTGATATCTTTCAGAATAGTTCCATATTCTTCATCGTTTGCTTGCCTCATATTAGTTGTAAGTTCCTTGTACTCAAAGAAGGACCAAATATTTGTATTACCGATACTTCCCAATGACTTCTTCGTGTCTTCATGTGTCACAGTATTAAACACTGGTTGTCCTTTAACTGGAGTAAGTTGCAAAAGATCTCCAAAAACTATGACGTGTTTTCCACCAAATAACACGTCATAGTCTGTCTTCAAAATTTGCTGCATTCTTAAATGCACAAAGGCAAGCATTAAGTTTGATACCATGCTCACCTCATCAATAATGAGAACTTGCATCTTCTTCAATACTCGTGAAACTTCCAAGGATGCTTCTCCAGTTAGCTTGTTGAATTGTATTTTGTTCTCATGCTCCACTGGTAACATTAGCAAACGATGTAAGGTGATTCCTTTTATGTTATATGCTGCTAACCCAGTTGGAGCAGTAACCACACAAGACAAAGTAGAATCCGTTTTTTGCTTTAGGTAGCTTCTGATGACTTTAATTAGGAAACTTTTTCCAGTGCCAGCTTGTCCGCTTACATACATCCTGATTGGATGAAATGATGTGCATGAGCACTCTTTTTTTTTCATGTAGAAATCCGTGATCAATTTTGTTTTTGATCTCTTCATAAATTTGTTGCTGCTCTTGATTCAGTTGTCTTTCCAAATTTTCTAAGTCTATAAATTCTTCTTGAGCTTGATTCATAGCTGTTTCCACTTCATTCATGGCTATTGATGCTTCATTTTCAACGATTGGTTGTCCTAGGGGATCTTGACTGTGTGTTCCTGAACTTTGGCTGTCCTGAGAACTGTCTCTAGCTATTTCTGCTGCAATTGTAGTTTCCTGTTCAATTTCTTCATTTAACATTTGCAGATAAGTTGTGAATGTATTGCATTGTATGCTGTCTTTGCAAGCATTAAATGAATCCTCATAGCTTTGAAATTCTCCCAGTAGTTCATCCTCTGTACGCCATGGTTTAAACAACTGTAAAAGAGCCAAGTAGTAAAATTCTTTCTTGTCGGTAGTGTCGCAACTCAGCTTCCGGTGATTTATCAAACTTCCTTTGGTTTGCTTCACCAAACATCCTTCTTCACCAACAACTTTATATTTTCCATTATTAATGTCTTCTGCAGCTTTCCGTGAATAAATGTAGTTCTGCAACACTTCATAGAGACACATGTTCTCCAGATGATGACTTCTCTTGGGATAATATGTGTCCAACATGTTTGTTTTCAATATATCTGTACTTTCTGGGTCATTCTCGGCCAAATATTCTATTTCTCCAACAGATTTCAGTACCCGATTTCTCATTGCTGCAAGGCCTAAACTTGCCCAAATTATTCTTCTTGACTTCGAGTAGAGACTTGCAGAAGATAACCTATCTGAACATTCGTAGGATCCAATTTCTCGATGCGATAACATCTTCAAACTGAAACTGTACAGCTTCTTACTGACAGTCTTCTCGTGAGAAATCTCTTCCCACATTTCCTTCAATTCTGTTTTTTCTGATTTCGTAATGTAAGACGTTACATATCGTGCAACAGCAATGGAATTGTCAGCTACATACTGTATATCCATGTTAGCGTTCCACATGGATAAAATGACTGGGTTGTAGTCATTTATATTTTTTGATTCTTCTTTTCTTTTAAGGTTGTAGGTATTCTTAGGTGATTTTCTTGTGATAGTATGTCTCACAGCTGACATAAAACTGTTTACTCTTCCATTTGAAAGAACAGGTCTAGGAAATCCAAATCGACATTTAGTGTAGTATTTTTCTTTGCTCTTGTATTTCCGTCGACAGTATTTTCCACACCGATGACTTTGGAAACGTAAAACTTGCTCCTTTAACTTGTTCTCTTCTGTGCTTTTTGGTATACCACATGTTGCATATTCTTCAATGTAAGATAACACTGCTTCATCAGTATCTGTTCCAAACTTTGGGGCATCCTTGATCCACAACAGCATATGAATATGAGGAGCACCTCTTGCCTGGTACTCTTTTCTCCAAAAGAAATCCACTACTTCTCCAAGGGGTGGATTTTTTTTATTGCAGATGAAGGACATCATAGCCTCAAATCTATGATTGAAATATCTGCAAACATTAACCGGATCCAATGAGCACAGTTCTCCTGCTGTCTTGTATTCGATGTTTTTAATGTTTGAATTGGCCTCTCGTAGAAAATCCAGTAAATCATCCCAAGCGTACTCGGCACAGCTTAGGGTAAGGAACCATGTTGGTGTTCCTAAATTGCGTAACATGCATTTTAGTTCACCATGGCGTCGGTACCAATATTCATTTGTCCCACGCTGACAAGCCATCAGATTGATCAGTTGTGTTTCCAAATGATCATCTCGGTGCTGCACTTTCTCCATAAAATCCTTAGCAGACACATTTTGTAAATGTACTCCACTTTTTAAAATGTGATTTACTGCATAAGACAGTGCAGACAAGTCGCTTTCAAATAAAAGATGAAACAAATAAGGAATACTTTGTCTAAATCTGGGATCTTCAGCATATAGTCTTGTAGTCCGATACTCTGAAGCTGGAATCTGTTCTGGACGTTCATCGTATCGTCCTCCTTTTCCCGTAGGAAACAGCTGGGGAAAACATCGAGCTTCCAAGCTCTCCTCCCATACACTCACGGGAGTTCCTTTTGCTTTCTTCATCTGAAAGAGATCAATATTGTCTCCCATAACTTCTTTCGAATGAAGAGGATGTATGCTAAAATGTTCATAAATTTCTTCTTCCTTTGTCTTGTCCACTTTTTCAATTTGTCCAGTTGGTGTTTCTGTGTCTTCTTGAAAATCTTCGTCTTCTTCTTCTTCTTCTATATAAATTGATTCATACCATTTGTTATTTTTTTTCAAATACAAATTTGCTCTTTGTACTTTCCGCACATCTACCAGCTCCTGCCAAATCTTCTTATTCTTTGTAGGTACACCATTAACCAGAATAATTAATGGTTCAGTTTCCAAAGTATCCGCATCAATAGTTTCCATATTTTTTTTCAAATCCAAGGGCAAATACACCACTCTACCTTTTAAACCTCTCAGTAAATCTGAAGGAGGTAATTTACCAGTTTTGGGCTCCATACGTACTATGGTCTGGAACGGATGAACACATTGAATGAGTATAGACTCATATGTATTTAATTCAGAAAGTTCAGCAGGAATAGCATCCAATTCTAAATTATTATGTACAGCTCTGGTCGGCATTCTATTTTCCTCTAACTTGTTGTAACAGTATTTACAAATACGCTGATCTTCACCCAATTCAAAACAATTTTCAAGAAATATATATGTGGCAAAATCCATCCACTTATAATTATCTTCATTTTCACTCTTTCTGTAGAGATCAACATTCCTAGTTTGTTTTCTATAATGAGTTCTGCGGCAACAAATACAAGTAACATTTGGTCTTTCATTAGAGACTATTGCAAATTTTGTTATGTGATCATTAAATGTCTTACTTACAGAAGGTTCTACATTCTCTTCCACTTCTTCCTCATTTACTGTGTCCTTCTCTGCACTGTTTTGTTCAGGACCAAAGTAACAAAACTGAATTTCATCAACAACCTTCTCTACATCTGATACCGTTCCTCGGAACAGAGCCCTATTCAATTCATTTAACTTTATTGCTGGACTTTTGGCAAAATACAACCGTCTCACAAACTTTCTCATTTCAGTATGATGAACAGCCAGCATCCTAAAATGATGGAAAACACTATTGCACACTTTTCTAGATAGACAAGCCAGAGAATGACCCTGCAAACCAGTATTCTCTCTCACTCTGCATGGATCCAGACTTTGAAGCACCTTAATCTTCTGTTTTACACTTTTTTTTACTATATTCTCTTAGAAACTCTCGAAATCTGTCAATAGATTCCTGACGCACAGTGCAAATACTACTACAATTCCTAGTGTACACTGGGGCTTTAGGACGTCTCCCCATTGCCTCATCTGCCATCACTTGTACCTCATCTCTTGGAACCATTATCTCCTTCTCCATTATGCAACCATTTTTTACTTCGTATGAACGACCTCTGGTGTCAACTGCATGCAGCAAACTATTACTTTGAAAATAGCTCTCTTCATTAAAAAAAGGTTCACTACTTGAACTATGCATCCACTTTCCTAAAAACACTTTACAAAAGTTTGTTCTGTTCACTACTCTTTTGCTTTTGCTTTGTGATTTCAGTACATTAACCATTTTATCTAATGTACGCATCCTATTCAAAATTAATATGAATAGTTTCCTTTTTAATTCTAATGCTTTTGCTGCAATGGCTTCAATTTCTTTTTTTCTCTTGTAATATTTTGCCTTTTGCTTATATTTCTTCACATCCTTTATCAAATTGGACATAACTCTTCTCTGAAACATTTTTCTACGTATCTCTTTAAACGCTGTTTTTCTGTTTATGTAAAACTTTTCAGTTGCAGAAGGTATATTTGCATTAACTAAATTCTCAATTTTTTGCTGTTCTCTTCGTTTTGTTACATTCTTCCCTGGACAGACATTTTGTACATTTTTCTTTGTTTTGAATATTTTTTTAAGAAATTCTTTTTTCTGCTTACCAGAAGATTTTTTCTTTTTCCCAACATGAGCATCTTCTACTAACTTTGGTCCTCCAGTTGTCTTCAAATATAGTTTTTTTTTAGCGTTTTTTGAACTCGAGATTTTGTAGGCATCTTAAATTTTGTTCACTGTTCTTCAGCAATACCTGAAAAAAACTAAAAAAAATCCTTTATTGTATTTAAATATATTACTACATTTCTTTTCACAATAGTCACAAAACAAAATTTCTTTGCCAATTTGAATGCACACAAACTGCTCTTTTTTTTGGGCAAGTGAAAATCTCTTTTACAAACTGTCACATTATGAAACCACTTTTCAGATTTTTTAAAAAGCCCATGTCCAGAGTGCTACACTCCAGCAAGGGCAACCAGCCTTAGTGAAGCTCAATGTATTTGCATTACAGACTGAAACCTGAAAACCCCACTCGCTTCTAAATACTGTGCATGACTATACACGGCAAGCACATGGGTGTGTGCTAAGACTCTGCTTCTTCCCCCAAAAATTCACTCCCCCTTTCCATCTAATGCAACTGTGAAATCACCAGAGCAAGACGCAATAAATCTCTGCCTATAATTCCTCTATGCACACAGAGTCATTTTTTCACATTAGTCCCAAAACGAAATTTCTTTGCCATTTTTAAAGCACACTTACTGCTCTTTTTTTTTTCGGGGCAAGTGAAAATCACTTTTTACAATTGGAAATCACTTTTACAGACTGACACATTATGAAACCACTTTTTTTGATTTATTTAAATGCACATGTCCAAGCTGTTTTTTCAGACCACCACCATGTGTATTCTCTGTGACTGCCTACACTCCAGCAAGGGCAACCAGCCTTAGTGATGCTGAATGTATTTGCATTACAGACTGAAACCTGAAAACCCCACTCGCTTCTAAATACTGTGCATGACTATACATGGCAAGCACATGGGTGTGTGCTAAGACTCTGCTTCTTCCCCCAAAAATTCGCTCCCCCTTTCCATCTAATGCAACTGTGAAATCACCAGAGCAAGACGCAATAAATCTCTGCCTATAATTCCTCTATGCACACAGAGTCATTTTTTCACATTAGTCCCAAAACGAAATTTCTTTGCCATTTTTAAAGCACACTTACTGCTCTTTTTTTTTTCGGGGCAAGTGAAAATCACTTTTTACAATTGGAAATCACTTTTACAGACTGACACATTATGAAACCACTTTTTTTGATTTATTTAAATGCACATGTCCAAGCTGTTTTTTCAGACCACCACCATGTGTATTCTCTGTGACTGCCTACACTCCAGCAAGGGCAACCAGCCTTAGTGATGCTGAATGTATTTGCATTACAGACTTAAACCTGAAAACCCCACTCGCTTCTAAATACTGTGCATGACTATACATGGCAAGCACATGGGTGTGTGCTAAGACTCTGCTTCTTCCCCCAAAAATTCGCTCCCCCTTTCCATCTAATGCAACTGTGAAATCACCAGAGCAAGACGCAATAAATCTCTGCCTATAATTCCTCTATGCACACAGAGTCATTTTTTCACATTAGTCCCAAAACGAAATTTCTTTGCCATTTTTAAAGCACACTTACTGCTCTTTTTTTTTTCGGGGCAAGTGAAAATCACTTTTTACAATTGGAAATCACTTTTACAGACTGACACATTATGAAACCACTTTTTTTGATTTATTTAAATGCACATGTCCAAGCTGTTTTTTCAGACCACCACCATGTGTATTCTCTGTGACTGCCTACACTCCAGCAAGGGCAACCAGCCTTAGTGATGCTGAATGTATTTGCATTACAGACTTAAACCTTAAAACCCCACTCGCTTCTAAATACTGTGCATGACTATACATGGCAAGCACATGGGTGTGTGCTAAGACTCTGCTTCTTCCCCCAAAAATTCGCTCCCCCTTTCCATCTAATGCAACTGTGAAATCACCAGAGCAAGACGCAATAAATGTCTGCCTATAATTCCTCTATGCACACAGAGTCATGTTTTCACATTAGTCCCAAAACGAAATTTCTTTGCCATTTTTAAAGCACACTTACTGCTCTTTTTTTTTTCGGGGCAAGTGAAAATCACTTTTACAGACTGACACATTATGAAACCTTTTTTTTTTAATTTATTTAATTGCACTTGTCCAAGCTGTTTTTTTCAGACCACCACCATGTGTATTCGCGGTGACTGCCTACACTCCAGCAAGGGCAACCAGCCTTAGTGATGCTGAATGTATTTGCATTACAGACTTAAACCTAAAAACCCCACTCGCTTGTAAATACTGTGCATGACTATACATGGCAAGCACATGGGTGTGTGCTAAGACTCTGCTTCTTCCCCCAAAAATTCGCTCCCCCTTTCCATCTAATGCAACTGTGAAATCACCAGAGCAAGACGCAATAAATCTCTGCCTATAATTCCTCTCTGCACACAGAGTCATGTTTTCACATTAGTCCCAAAACGAAATTTCTTTGCCAATTTGAAAGCACACTTACTGCTCTTTTTTTTTTCGGGGCAAGTGAAAATCACTTTTACAGACTGACACATTATGAAACCACTTTTTTTGATTTATTTAAATGCACATGTCCAAACTGTTTTTTCAGACCACCACCATGTGTATTCTCGGTGACTGCCTACACTCCAGCAAGGGCAACCAGCCTTAGTGATGCTGAATGTATTTGCATTACAGACTGTAACCTGAAAACCCCACTCGCTTGTAAATACTGTGCATGATTATACATGGCAAGCACATGGGTGTGTGCCAAGAGTCTGCTTCTTCCCCCAAAAATTTGCTCCCCCTTTCCATCTAATGCAACTGTGAAATCACCAGAGCAATATGCAATAAATCTCTGCCTATAAATCCTCTCTGCACACAGAGTCATGTTTTCACATTAGTCCCAAAACGAAATTTCTTTGCCAATTTGAAAGCACACTTACTGCTCTTTTTTTTTTCGGGGCAAGTGTAAATCACTTTTACAGACTGACACATTATGAAACCACCATGTGTAACTACAACAAAAACAATTCCCATTTCTATTATTCATTTCTTAAGTTACCACATACATCCCCTCTCAAACTGTAAACTCACCTTTAAAATTAGTTAGTTGTGAAAGAAATGTGACACTCAAACAGCAGATTATCAGAGCCAGGATCTCTGTTCTGTTCACCTCTCTCCTCTCAGCAGAACCAGATAATGGCAAACTTTCCCTCTATTTTTCCACACATATACATGTAAGTTTCAAATCTCAGTCCTTCCCCCTTTTTTTCAAATGTAATCACACATTTCTATTGGTTGAAAACCAACCCTTTTCCAAAAGTACCCTTCCCCCAACTTGACTTCTGCCTAGTACCCTTCCCCCAACTTGACTTCTGCCTGCTACCATAGCAACAGCTCATGGAACACTGCTGTGTAGAGTTAGGTCAGAAGTTCGACACACAATGTTTCAATTCCACAGAGCAAGAGTGCTTGACTTTTCAAACCTTACAGCAAATCCATAGTACTGTTCTTTGGTTACACATTTTTCTGTACCAATACAAAACATGCTTCTATTAATTTACACATACAGCCTAGTTTTTATTCTAGAATGGTATGAAACAGCCAATCAGTTCTTTTTGTTTTGAAAAAAATATGTATGCCTCCATTTCCAAACTGTCTTTCTTTTCATATTGCCATTCTACTGAAAGACACCTCCTGAGTGCATCCAGTTCTCCTTTGAAGATGTTCACAGTGTGGATTGTAGGGCACAGCTATGTCTTCTGGAGTGAAAAGTTTGCAGAGAAAACAGGTATGGTGAGAGACCTTGCTTTGCCAAATGTAGACATTAAATGGATTGGTCAGAGAGGGTTAAAGTGGCACCAATTGATGCCATTGGTGAAATCCTTCATTCAAATCCAACACCCTGACCTCATAATAGTGCACTGTGGTGGCAATGACCTAGGCACTTTGACTGGGGTAGGTCTGGAAATGCTTATGAAGGACACCTTTGCACAACTGTGTACACTTTTCCCTAAAACTGCCTTTGTGTTTTCCAACATATGCCAAAGGCAAAAATGGAACTGGTCCAATCATTTCTGTCCGCAGATTGACAAAGCAAGAAAGCACGTCAACAAATCTGTTTCTGCTTTCCTCCGTGACTATGGTATGGGTGCCATTTACCACAACAACTTGCGTTATGACATGCAAGACATTTATAGAGGAGATGGTGTGCACTTCAATGATGAAGGGAACAGAGTCTTCCTCTTGAACCTTAGACTCTGCATCGGTACTTACTTGTAGGTACCACTAAAAAAATGACTTCATAAACACAACAGCTCTTTTTAGAGCTCCCTAATTTCTAAACTCTTAAATCTGCTTTTCATTTATTTATTTTTATTTTTTTTACCGTACGCTTACTGTAAGCTTACGGTACGCGTACCCCGTGATTTTTTTTAAAATCAATAAATGTTTTTTTTGTACTTTTCTGTCCTTCTTTGACCCCCTTACAAATGTTAGGGGGTCTGTAACTCTCCTCATTGCCCCCTTTCCTTGTTTTCTCTGTTTTTTTTTCTGAGTGAAACACACAAAATGGCGGCCGCCGCTTCCTGGTTTCGGACGATTCGAATGTTTACTAAGATCTATGGGCCAATCAGAATCTCCTTCGCGCACGCCATGTTTCTTCCGTACGCTTACCGTAAGCTTACCGTACGCGTACCCCGTGATTTTTTAAAAAAATCAATAAATGTTTGTTTTGTACTTTACAGTCCTTCTTTGACCCCCTCACAAATGTAAGGGGGTCTGTAACTCTCCTCATTGCCCCCTTTTCTTGTTTTCACTCTTTTTTTTTCAGAGTAAAACACAGAAAATGGCGGCCGCCGCTTCCTGGTTTCGGCCGATTCGAATGTTTACTAAGATCTAAGAGCCAATCAGAATCGCGCTCGCGCACGCCACCGTACGCTTACCGTAAGCGTACGGTAAGCGTACCGTAAGCGGGCTCAGATATATATATTGATTTAAAGGCTATTTTCTCAGAATCTACTGAACAGATTTACACCAAACCTACAAAAGGCACTTCCTTGACCTAGGGACTACCTCTCTGCCAAATTTTGAGTAATTCTGTTCAGCCGTTCGGGCTGTAGCTCGTTCTAAAGGTCCTATGGAAAAATGCATGGGAAAAACGAGTTTTGGGACCCCCTTTTATCTCAGCCCCCGCTTGACGGATCCCCCCGAGACTTTCAGGGTAGGAGCGGAGCGTAGCGCCCCACCTATTTTGAGAAATTCGCGAGGATTCGTCGACCGGCGCCAAAGTTATTCAAAATAGAATGTTGAGGTTTTCCTATGGAAACGTGGTCCTAACTATAACTACCTACTGGCGACCGCCAGTAGGTAATATATATATATATATATATATATTTATCACTCTGCTTTTACCATCAATACAGAGCACTCGCGGGCGGGTGCCAGCAACACGGTGGAGGTCCGTGTCAACATAAACGCTCCAATGCTCCTATTACCAGAACACAAGCCAGCACTCACAGGGCCAATTCCAAAGAAGGCTTTATTTTCTTTTTAGCAACAACAAACGTGTTTCGGCATGCGCCTTTGTCGTTGTTACTGACGCGGCAGTGGCGCCCATTTTTAAACATTTCCTTGGTTACAATGAACATGAAAAAAGGACTGTTGCTCATTTTTCTTTTTGAGTGCCATCTTTAAATGTCCATAACATAACTGAACCGTTTCAAGCAGTATTGGAATAAGGCTGGTTAACATTATAACACCGTGTATCGGCCAAACATTTTCAAAAGTACATTGCAATCATCCATATCACTTTAATAATTAATTTGTCATCGGGAGGCAAGTGCAGACACCAATACAAACCCGCTGTCAATAAACAATCACGCCGTTTATCGGCCAAGTGCCCATTTATAGGGCTTCATCTTGTTAAATTTATAACAAATTGCCTATCAATAACTTGGTGAAACCAAATGAATGAGTATTTCATAAAGAACCAACCAGAATAATAATGCCGTGTATCTGCAGCTAATAGCCAAATAATATCTGCAAGTAGAACAATTAAATAATAGTTCTCTTATATCATGTCATCTAGACATCTTAAACACATACAAAGACAGCAAACCCATAGATAGCAACTAATTGCCTAGATGTTCTACCAATTATTTCCCGCTTTTGAGCCCTTTCGGGGTTTTGGTGTGCAAGTTAATGATAAAACGAGACTCTAGTCTCTGTAGTCTTTGAATTCTGTCTCCACCTCTGATATTAGCAGAGACATGGTCAAGGCCAAAGAACGTCAACAGATCCCTGTTACTTTGATGCATGCTGGCAAAATGCCTCGCCACGGGATAGGCCTGATCTTGCTTGGAGATGGCGCGTAGATGCTCCAGAATGCAGACCTTTACTGGGTGAATCGTACTCCCCAAGTATCTTAGTCCGCATGGGCATACTAAACAGTACACAGCATAAGCAGTATTGCAGGTTATAAACTTGCTTATAATCCTTTTGACTGTGGTTTCCGGAATGCTATATCACAGAACCCTTTTGCTGTGCTTACAAGCTTTACACTTGCCGCACAGGAAAAACCCTGCATCTCTTTTAAAGTCCCTGCTACAGGCATATCCTTGGCTTGATGACTATGGACCAGCATGTCATTAATAGCTCTGGCTTTTTTGAAAGTTGCCAATGGTACATTAGGTATATCTGCACTGATAATCATATCAGTTTTCAAGATGTGCCAGTTTCTCTTAAGAATCCTCTTAAGAGTTGTGGCTCCCTCAGAGAAAGTGGTAATTAAACTGAGGACTACCTCTTTGCCAAATTTGGTGTAATTCCGTTCAGCGGTTCGGGCTGTAGCTGCGACAACAGATCCTATGGGAAATTGCATGGGGAAAACGCATTTTGGGACCCCCCTTTTTTCTCGGCCCCTGCTTGACGAATCACCACGAAACTTTCAGGATAGGAGCGGAACGGAGCTGGCCAAAAGTTTGGAAAATTTCGCGAAGATTCGTCAACCGGTGCCAGACTTATTGGGAATAGAATGTTGCGGATTTCCTATGGAAAATAGGTCCTAACTATAACTATCTACTGGCGACTGCCAGTAGATGATAGATAGATAGATAGATAGATAGATAGATAGATAGATAGATAGATAGATAGATAGATAGATAGATAGATAGATAGATAGATAGATAGATAGATAAATTCAGCTCTCAGGGACTAAATAATTTCTAAAGACAAGACCCAATTTCCATTACCCAACAGGCCCCTTCACGCTGGGTTAGTTGTAATTCCAAAACTAAACCAAACTTACCATTTCCCTAAATAGGTCTCTTCTAATTTACCAAATATGGCGATGTGAGCTTTTAAATGTCGGTCAGGATAGATAAATTCATAATCATAAGAAACAAATACTGCAATAAAGACAGACTCATTTGTAAGTTTATAATATTTATCTAAATAATGTGAATGAATGCTCTTAAAACATCAAATACAGCACCAATCATGGACTGTCACTAAGCAAACGACATCAGAAGAGAAACAAGCATTGGAAATGCAATAGGTCTCGCATTTGCTTGAGTTACAAGCTATTGGCATTGTAAATGACAATGTTTTTTACCCATGTGTTTTGGAGTGTATGCATGTGGTGTGTAGTGTAAATATGTGGGTTGTATTGGAATTGTTAGTTGTGGAATTGGGTGGTGTGTAGTGGAATTATTTGGTATTGTGTGCAGTGGAAGTATGTGAATAGTAACAATGCAATTATGCAAATGGAGCGAGAAATAGGTATATTCAGAAGAAATGCCTTTAAGCCGAACATAAAATGGTTGCCTATGCTGGAGGAAGATGTTTGTTTGGAGAGATTTTATTCACCTGTGCTTGTGTTCTCACAAAAAGATGCATTGTATTATGTTCTGCTTGATGCTTTCATGTTAAAAATGTGCTTTAATTAAAAGGTAGAAACAATTAACAGGTTGGTGTGTTTGCACATATTTTATTCAAAGACTGGGTAAAAATGCATTTTCTCCTTTTGGTGTTGTTACCTTGATTACTACTTTGCCAACTGTAACCAGCAACACGAGGGAGGGGGAAGGAATGTTGGTCGGAATTAAAGCTGGACGGGATGGGCTGGGAAAGCAAGCGGAAACAGCTGGGTTGAGGCCAGGGGAAACCAATATAAACACCAGAGCAGCAAAGGCAGGGTTAATTAGGGATTGCAGAGACATGTTAAAGGTAAATAGCATGAACAAGCCTCGTGAAAGAGGCATAATTTTAAATGGTTTTGGCGTCTGGAAAGCCTTATTAACCATTTCCTATGGGATGTAAATGGTCATGGAGCCCACAGTAGTGAAAGGGTAGGAGCAGGGGGGTGGGGTGTGTCCTGGAAACTGCATCAGCCTAAGCTGAGACACACGGGGGGCTGCTAATGCCTGTCGTGGGGACATATCATACTCCCCAAATGACATTTAGACGACAAACTGCCGGAGACAGGAGCAGTGGCTCTTAGCATGTGAAAATATTAGTGCTACAGTACACTCAGATTGATATAGAAGTTTCTTTAAGCACCACTAGCGAATCTAGTCATTTTATTAACTTTAATGTTATTGGCTGACAGCAGTGAGAATCAAAATACAACCAATTTTCAGATTTTCTCATGCTTTTAAGAGTTTAATAGCTTGCATTTTATGTTACAACATATCAAAAAGCCTCCTTGTTGTAGTGCAGGGAGGAAAGTAAATGCTTTGTGGTTCACAAAGTGCTACAAGTGAGTAGGGGGTACTTCTGGTATATTAATTAGCAACCTTCTGGCACAGGTCATATTAACTGAAGCAAATGGGAGAGGAGGAGGAGGAGCGGTGTCCTGGAAACTGCATCAGCCTGGAGTGAGACATACGCGGGGGCTGCTAACGCCTGCTGTGGGGAGATATCATGCTCTCCAAATGGAAGCACAAGGACAACCTGCCAGCCACAGGAGCAGTGGCTCTGAGCTCAAATTCCATCCCCAAGGGTCATGCTAACCGAACCAATTGAGGAGGGGCTATCTGAAAATCCAAAATCTGGGACAGATTTAAAGTGATTTATTTATTTATTTTATTTTATTTTATTTATATAACACCAGAATCGACTCCCGAAGGATTATCTCTGCGCTTCAGACTGGGAACACAGATAGAATGCAATTGCAGCCAGAATCAGCAAGAGAAAAGAGTAGTGATTACTTGTGTGAGCAGCTATTTAATGAAATTGCAAAGATGCAAGAGTTTGTGATAAAAAAAATAGGTACAGATCTTGATGAAGCTTATAGCACGAAGAATCAATAAACAACCTGACGTGTTTCCTCTGTTACAGCAGCTGCGTTTTCTGAGGAAACAAGGCTGTTTTATTTTTTAGGTTAGCCTAAATGGTTTCTATTGTCCTTTTTAGGTCTCGCCTGCGAATGCAGCGCGAAGCGCTGCAATCGCAAGCGAGATCTATTGTTGCTGACTTGCCTCGGAAGTGGGATAGGAGATGTGCACGCGCAGGCTTTCGGCGGATTTGAGTTGGTGTACGTGCCTACAGCCACGCGGCGTGCACATCTCCTGTCCCCCTTCCCTCGCAAGCCAGCATGCAGTTTCACTTTCGTCAACACGCACGTCCTAGGCAGCCTCATGCTATTTAATATTTTTTTTTTAATTCGGACGCGCTGAGCAACAATAGCCCACACGGAGCCCCCCCAGCCCTTCTTCACTCACCGGGCTGCTCTTCAGGGGGGTCTCCTCCTCGCGGCTGCAGCACTTCCGTTGCGGGGCTTCCCTGCACTCCTGGGAGCCCAGCGCTGCTGTGGTCATCCTCGGCCGCCGCATTCTTCACCCGGGCCCCCTCCTGGGACCCGGGGCTTCTCTTCACTCCGGCCGCCACCGCGGGGCTCTCCCTTCAGCATGGGAGCCCCGCGTTAGCACGGCACGCCGGTTTCTGTTTTTGCCGGAGCAGGCCCCGCCCATGTCCCGGGCAAGGGCGCCTGACTTCCGGCTTGCAGACTAGTTGGCTCGAGCTGCTGCCATATTGCCGGGTGCGCGCTGTGGAAGGCTATGTAGGGCTTCAAGTCTCAGCTCTGGCAAGGCGGACGCAGTCGAGTCCAGACCAGTCTGTTTTCGGGTCGGCTCAAGGCTGGTCCTGCGTAGGTACGACTCTAGGTATTTGTATGCCCCCCTCGAGAGTCTGATCCTCCGTTGCTGTCAGTGCGTGCTATGCTGCAGGGCCGGCTACTGTACTTCCTTTGGCTCAGTGGGAGGTCTGAAATACACCTGGCAGGTTGCGTAGCCGCAGGGTCCCCCCAGGACCTCCGAAGTGTGTTATAACTGTGGCCGGTATGTAGTTCCTATTTCGCTGCAGACCAGAGGCGTAACGTAGAGGCCTACCCCAGGCAATTCCTTGGGACCAGAGCACTGTGCCCGTTTACTGGGAGAGTGCCCAGTCGCGCCAGCGGTGAGGCCCAGTTCCCCTCTGTCGGGCTACTCATTCGCGGATAGCTCCTACTACGGGCCGAATCAGTGGAGTCCCTTATGCAATGTCCGGGCATTTACACACTCTCAATCCACACCCCCCAGGTGCTGGTGGCCGTCCACTGGTGCTGTGAATGGGCCTGCTTCCAGGAGCCAGGCCGGGCTCTTTAGTGCTCTCCGCCCCCAGTTGCGTCTACCTTGCAGCCTATGCTAGTCATTCGTGGGCCTCTCCTCCCCCGCCGCCTGTCCCATGCACCTGCTCCACCTATTGCATAGGCCCCTCTTTCTCTGGTGGCGGTGGCAGACGGGTGTTCGCATCTTCTACCTCGGGGTCAGCGCAGCACGCCCCCTCAGTGCAGGCACACGCTTTTGCTTTAAGATATCTCCTTGTGGGCCGCCAGGCCACAGCGATCTCTCCAGGCCCGGCCCGATCAGTGAATCCGATCTCTCGCTGTTCCAGCGGGAGGGAGAACCAAGGGTGCTCTCAATAGGCGGAGGGAGTCACTCGGCCGCCCGGGACTCCAGGTGCTGACCGTGGGTCACCGCTGCAGGTCGGATCTCGCCTCTGATGCGTCACACGTCCTGAGGCCGGGTTGGACACCGCAGCTCAAAGTACTCCAGCACCGGCACTCCACCTCCGGTCGATCCACGGAGGGGCTCGGTTTCACAGGTTCGGCGGTGCTCAGCTGCTCCCTTCTACGCCCCGTTGAGGTGTGTATTGGGTCCCCAGGAGTCTCCACTGGTACAATGCGGTGGGGAGGCAGCTAGAGTACAGGCTTATGTCGGCAGAGTCGGAGAGACACAGAAATAAGTCTCATCCGACCGCCATCTTAGCCATGCATATAAAAGTGGGGGGAGATTCAATGTGGTATATCAGAGGCTGGAATCTGGACTAACTATTTACAACATACATTTTGCCTCTGACACCATTGATCACAACTTTTGTTTTATCAGCTAGTCTGTTTAATGACTGCGATCTGCAAAGCAATTTTTTCCTTATCAACTTTTCGGTTCGATGAACACTACTCGTTAGACATACACTTATTGTATACAAAAGACAGTGACATATATATTTACATTTGTACAGTGACTTCAAAATGTGTCAAAAATACCATAAAAGCTATCAAATAGATCTATTTTACATAACCATAGTCAATTGTCCGAAACTTTTTGATTTGTGGAACTTGAGCGATTGGCTCCTATAGTTATAGCTATTATTGCGGTCCTGAGCAGAGTCGAGTACTTGTGGCTATAAATGGTTTAAACAAGAATGCAATTTGTGGTCTTTCTGTGCATTTGCTTGTGTAGAGGAGCTGATTCTCGCTTTGTCTTCTACAAAGGTGTTCCGTGTAATGCCGGACCAAAACACGCACAATTAAAAAGAAAGAAACCAACGAGATACATATAAAGCAAGTCATTTCTCAACAGCTGGCATTACACGGAACAAGGCATGACATAGAAGATAAGCCACCTTATCTCGGAGTGAGCGAACAGAAGTCCGATTCCATCTTTACATCCGCCCTGAAGACGACCTTATAAACACCACATAGGTCCCCATCTACACAGGTCGAAACGCGTTGGCGTACAAGCAGAGATCGCGAACACCTTTGTAGAAGACAAAGCGAGAATCAGCTCCTCTAGCTTTTATGGTATTTTTGACACATTTTGAAGTCACTGTACAAATGTAAATATATATGTCACTGTCTTTTGTATACAATAAGTGTATGTCTAACGAGTAGTGTTCATCGAACCGAAAAGTTGATAAGGAAAAAATTGCTTTGCAGATCGCAGTCATTAAACAGACTAGCTGATAAAACAAAAGTTGTGATCAATGGTGTCAGAGGCAAAATGTATGTTGTAAATCTTAGCCATGCACTCATTTTAGAAAAGGTAAGTGGCAGAATTAAAAAATAAAATAGTCGGGAGAATGTTAGGGTGACCAACTGGCATGGGTGCAAATTCAGGACGATCAGTGTACAAATTCAGGACAAAGGGTCAAAATTCAGGACAGGAGGTCAAAATTCAGGACAAAACTTCGGGACAAAAGGTACGTTTTACAGACACATCAGAGGAGGTCGCGCAATAGTTTATGATTAAGCCCATCTATATGCAAACATATTCAACCATTTGCAAACCTATCTATCATGTATCCTTCCATTCATCATTTCACTCATCCATCCATTATCTATCCATCAGTACACTCATCCATTCACTCTTCCACCCGTCCATTCACTCATCCATCCGTTTTTTTAGCCTTTCAACCATTCAGCCATCCGTTTATTTACTCTTCTATCCACCAAGTCCCTCATCCTTCCACCCATTCACCCTTTCAGTCATCCATCCATCTTCCCTTTCTCTCTCAATCGACCCTTTCACTTACCCAGCCTTCCACCCATCCATCTGCACATCCGCTCATGAATCCATACATTGATCCTATCACTCATCCTTTCACTCCTTCACTAATCTATCCATCCTTTTGTCCATCTACCCCCCTTTCACTCACTCATCCATCCTTACATCCACCCTTTCACTCTTCCGTGCATCCACTCACCCTTTCACTTATCCATTCATCAATCCATCCATCATTTCACTCATCCATCCACTAATTCAGTCACCCATCCATCCACTCATCCAGCCAGCCAAAAACAAAAATTACATGACACATTAACCCTAAAAAATATATAATAATTCTTACTAGTGTCCCCCTTACAGTTCTGGGCGAACCACTTAGAGGCAGTCAAGATGACACACAAAAGGCTAGTGGACCAGTTGACCTAGTTCTAGTGTGACACCCTACAATTCCACAGATTACTATAATTTCCAGGACTCCTCGTGTTGCCTTACTTCTAATTTCTCAAAAGATACAAATGAATAAAAACAGAAACAGACTGTACTGTCTGGAAATGGATACATTTCACCAAGATAAGGAGCCTCTGAAAGACTTGGTTGAGCTGTGAAAGGCTCCACTGTGCCTCCCCAGCATTGTTCGCCTTTCTGTCGCACCACTTTTTAGGTTGCATTTTTTAAAGTTTAATAATCTCTTTCGATTTTGTAGGAAGCGGCACTGCTGGGTTCTTCTCTTTCTTGCCTTTAGAAATTAGGTATTTTATTAAAAGCATAACGGCCTGACATGCACATATTTCACATAATTTACTGAATATGAAAAAAAGAGCTTAGTCAATAAAGGACATGATAATTCACACCGCATGTCTGGCAGGCTATGGTCTCTGGTTGCCACAATGGAGTAGTTCAAAAATGCCTACTGCGAAAGAACAAGAAGTTCTCATGGGGTTTGCCATTTGCAATCGAACTGAAATGAACCTTTAAAAAGAAGCATCTGCAATGCAATAGGTCTCGCATTTGTGAGAGTTTGAGCTATTGACATTGTAAATGACAATGCCTTTTATTTATGTGTTCTGAAAACCTGCAAGCAGTGCGTAAACACGCACTTTGTACTTCTAGTCCTTGCTTACGAGAAGCAAGGCTGGCCGTAAAAGAGGTGGTTACTGCCAGCCTTGCTTCTCGTAAGCAAGGACTAGAAGTACAAAGTGCGTGTTTACGCACTGCTTGCAGGTTTTCAGAACACATAAATAAAAGGCATTGTCATTTACAATGTCAATAGCTCAAACTCTCACAAATGCGAGACCTATTGCATTGCAAATGCTTGTTCTTTTTGCAAGAGCCTATGTGTGGAAGGGTAAATCGAAGAGTGCTGCGATGAAACAACTCCTTGGCTTCTGAAGGGGGAAGGCGGAGAGAAAACAAGAATAGCCTGCTGAATTTTGGAAATAACAATTTAAGCGCAGCATCGGTGAAGTGTGTGCTGCAGAGATTTGAAAGTGAAAGCGCTGCATCCACATGAAAGGCTCTGCAAGGGAGAGAGGTGGGACAAACAGTTGACCCTCCTGTGGCAAGAGGGCATCTGCTCACTGCAGCAGGTTGCCCCCTCCTCCCCCACAACAGTTTGTAGGAAAGCAGCATGGTTGAGGGGCGGGGGAGTTCAAGTTAAACACCTCCACGACGCTTCTCATCAAAGCCTGCTTCCAAGTTCTAATAAACACCACCCCATTGAGAGCCAGGGCTCCTAATGCAACAGCACTCTGCAAAAGTACAAAATTATTATTCTTTAGCGAGGGTTAGGAAGACAGATTTTGCCATTGGTGTGAGTGTCTGAGAACAGGAAACGCCTGTGCCGGGGGTGGGGGGCTGAAGCGAGGACAGGCACCGGTCCCGAGGGGCTATTAGGAGTCTGCTAATAACAAAAGAGGCGACTAAGCACCAGCGGGACCTGTTGAGGCGGGTGCCCATGAGTTTAGCACTTACAAAGTGCAAGGTGTACATTTGTGCCATATTAAGCCAGGAGACCTCCAGGAGTTATGTCGGCGGTTAAACAGAGAAGCGAATGCTGCAAGGTGTGTGTTGTGGGGCTTTATTTTAAGCTAATAATATTTTTTTGTACAAGAAGTCATGGCTGCTGGATTATAGATGAATGACCTGCAAAACTAAACGCCATCACTTGTTTACCGAAAGACGACATATGGTTGTTATTTTAGATTAAGACGGGCGCACAGCGGCCGCAGCACCCTCCAGCCACTCTTTAATTGAAGTTTAAAAATGGACTGTGCGCCCGTGTTGTTAATCTAAAAGGGCGATTTTCCGGAAGTCTGCAGGCAACTTAAATGAGAACAACAAGAGAAAGGTGCATGGTTAAAGAAAAAACATTTCTTTACTTACACTCTGCAAACAGCAAGCAGTGCATTTAAACAAAGAGTTCTCCCAATCAGCACAATAGCAATTCACGGGTAAGTATACTGCACTTGGCCGGTGCGCCCGACCAAAACCCCGGAAGTGAGGTATTGGCTTATGAACCAATTAAAAAGCAGCAAAGTAGACCAACAATGGACTCGGCCTATGGGAAGCAGCAGGCGTTATTAAACGCCGTAAAGCAACTACAAGAGGTCTTGCAGACAGCGGATGCGCGCTGATGCTCGACCTAAAAAATGACAAACTCACAGTCAATGACAGAACATTGAGGAGTGGATAGGAGAAGAGACAAAAGTTTCAGAGAGAAATACATTTGCAAATAATTATGTAAATTGGATATCAGGCTAATACTAACCCAATAAGGAAACAGTATCACCTGGCCAGAGTACCAGCAAGAGGCCCTTCAAGAAGATTTGAAGAGGCAAAGACTAAGATTCAGGATACACAGGAGAAACAGCAAAACTGACGACGTGCGACAATCTCACCCCAACAGTCAGCAAAGATGTCTGTCTGAAACCCCTCCCTCCGGCAACTCAATTATACCCTAAACCCAAAAGACCATCCCATAGAAGTATCAAACTCTGGCTCTAATAGTGATTTGATTCGCTGGGAAAGTAGGTGTATGATCACTCCACAGTCTACACATACGAAATTCTCTAAAGGGCTATTGTTTGAGAATAGGCTATGACATCAACCACGTAACCCAGGAAATAATTTTCATTTCACTATCCACATTTCCACTAGTTTGATAACAGGTTAAAACGTTGTGTAACAATTTCCCACTGAGCGCCTCTCTGTAGAGGAAGTTTCTCTCAGTTCACAGCAATGTCCTTTTGTTCAGATTTTTGGCACATTGGTGACTCTTTGGAGGACACATTCAGGCTCTTTCTCTTCTCCTGCTCGCACTTCATAGTTTAAAATCATTTTCCCATTTTCTTCACTGCTTAACCCGACATGCAGAACGAAACCCCATGCTTTGTTTTCTATAGAGAATGAAACACAAACATGTATTACTTTCATGAAAATGTTTTTCTCTATGCACCAACCCAAATGCTGTATCCATCCCTGCGCATCCCACATTAGTAATATATTTTATTTTCAGCCAATATTAGTAAAGTGCACTTGAAGCAGCATTAGTCCTTTTACTTACATTAGTTATGAGGCAAGTTTTGCGGCCTACATGTCAGTTTAATTTCGCGCTTGTGCAAAAGCATTTAACTCATGTTAAGCCCTTTTCATTAGTTTTTCCACCACACAAGTTTAGTAAATGTTAATGAGGGTTCAATCCGAGCAGGTTTTATTTTACTCGAAAACCCTGCTCCATCAGAGAAAATTCAATTTAAGGGTACAAAGAAGGGGGTTATCAGAAGGAACAAATGTAGGAATACTTGATAAAAGGAATGGATGAAGTAGGTATGTAAATGAAAGCAAATTTGTTTATAAGCCGTGGAAAAGCACCATGACCTGTGATTATGTATGGAGCCAAAACGAATAAGCACAGATAACCACTGGTTTGTACAGTTTTTGAAAACATTGGTAAACACTGAAAAACTCCACTGGAATTCACAACAAATAGAAACTGAAAACAGGAAAGCCTACTTCTGAGAAATCGGCAGTGGGCTTCTGACCATCTTTGGACTGAACATTAGAAACTATGGGCTCAATACGATGGCGGAGGGACCGCCACTGCCGGGCCGGCGGTGGCGATCCCTCTGCCATCTGGCTTCCATTTCCCCCGCCACATTAGGATGGCGGGGAGAATCGCTTAGTGACCGCGGCGGTCACAACGACCGCCCTCCGCGCTTCCGCCACGGCAATCGTCACGATTGCCTGGCGGAGCGGTCAGCATGTGTGAAATGGCAGAGGTGCCTAGCAGGCACCGCCCGCCAGATTACAATGCTGGCTGTCAAAACCCCCCTCAACCAGCTCAGTCACCAGACACTGCAGGAGCAAAGCGTATTCCAAATCCTCTACCCATGCATCCAACTCTCCTGGCCTTAATGGTTCACAGACAGGAGAGAAAAGATACCGCGAGAGAGGGGTGAAAAAAAGGGGAAAACAAAGACCCACAGCACAGGACCTCCAAACCGATGCAACAAGGGGATGTTCCCAATAATTATGAACACTGCAGAAAAGAGAGAAAAAGAATCATAAAGAAAGAGTTAATAACAAGGAAACAGAACAAGTCCCCTCCCGTCCCTTCCAAGCACTAGCTTACCCCCACTAGGTTAAGCTGTCCTTTTAGGCATATATTCTCTCCATTAGGTTCATAGGCAAAATGTATTGTGGGTACGATGATCAAAAAATAAACGTAACCATTCCTGCTCCAGCTTCCCGGGAAAAACCCAAAAGTGGGAAAAAACCTGTGTCAGGAATGAATAACCAGGCAAGGGATCCCTTCCGATTAAACGAGACACAAAAATTGCAGAAAGGGAATAGAAAACAATAAATTGCCTCCAGTAACAAAATGTCACTGTTCATAATTGTTAACCCGACAAGCGAGGCACGAAGCGAAAATCCAGGAAAGGGACGGATCCCACGATGTCCTCGAAAATCCAGCAAGGAAGTAACTCCAAACTCCAGTTTCGTAGTAGCGCTTCCAACGCGCTTGCAAAACCCACGGTGAAATGTCAGCATACCAACACAGCTGATGGCAAAGTCCTTCCGGGGGCCAAAGGAGCGGAAACAATATCAAGCACTGAAGCACTAACGCGCTTGGTTTAAACGTGGAACAAGCCACCAAGAAACTGCAACCTGGCCGCCCACAGCCCCGTAGGGCAGCCCCGAAGATAGCATAGAAAGAGGACAGGGAGAAAAGGAAATACAATAAAGACGTCACTATGCTGCTGCCTCCGAGACATGACAGTACCCCCTCCCAAACGACCTCCCCTCGGTCTGGGCTTAGAAGGGTGACGAGCATGGAAAAGGCGTACCAAACGGGGAGCATGTACCCCACTAGCTGGCTTCCATGTACAGTCCTCGGGGGATACCCCTTCCAATCCACCAGATAAAACAGTTGACCCTGACGTCTACGAGAATTCAGGATGGCATGAACCTCGAATTCCTACTCCCCATCAATCAACACTGGAGGAGGGGGGGCAGCTCCTGGGAAGTAACAACATAGGGCTTTAGAAGAGAGGTGTGAAAAACAGGGTGTATGCGATAGTCAGGGGGCAAAACCAGTTTCATGGCCAAAGGATTAACCACCCGCTCAATCTTGAACGGTCCAACATACCGGGGCTGCACCTTCCTATGCCCTCCCATTCTCAAGTTCTTAGATGCCAACCACACCATATCCCCTGGGGCATATAAGGGAGCTGGGCAACGATGACTCTCAGCCTTTGCCTTCATACTGAGTTTAGCGGCAGCTAGATGTTCCTGCGCTGTCTTCCAAACATCTAGCAAGACCTTACTCAAGGCATCCATCACCGGTACATAACCTGTGGGTTGAATCGGAATGGCCTTAGGATGAAACCCCATAGAACAGAAAAAAGGGGACATACCAATAGCTGAATGTACACTGTTGTTATATGCAAACTCAGCTATGGGAAGCACCTTCAACCAACTACTCGTCAAAGATGTCAACAAACAACGTATGTATTGTTCCGTCGTCTGATTAGTGCGTTCTGTCTGCCCATCCAACTGAGGATGGTATGCAGAGGACAGACGTAACTCCATCATTAACATGGCACACAGTTCCCTACAAAAATGTGAAACAAACTGTGCCCCCTATCTGACACTATAGCAGTAGGAGTATCATGCAGCGGCAACACCTGGACTATGAAAACATCAGCCAATTCCCTAGCAGAGGGCTCCTTGGGCAATGGTATAAAATGCACCATCTTAGTAAATAGATCAACCACTACCAAGATAGTGTTATAACCCTCTTCCATAGGGAGATCAGTTACAAAATCCATACTTATGGTGTGCCAGGAAAAGGGAGGGACCGGCAAAGCAAGTAATAACCCTGCAGGCATAGTATGGGATGCTTTGTTAACTGCACACACAGGACATGAAGCCACAAACACCTGTATATCTTGCCCTATTTTAACCTATCGAAACCAACGTAAACATATCTCTTTGGTCTTGGACACTCCAGGATGGCCCTCTAAGGAAAGAGAATGACACCAAGTAAGTACCTTTTTTCTCATCTCAGAAGAAATAAACAACTGTTCTCCATGATACAACAACCTGTCTCGTAATTGACAAGCGGCCTCAGTTAACCATGGAGTCAAGTCCACCACTAACAACTGATCCTGGACCATATCAAGAAATTCCTCACTCGAATTACATCCTATGATGCTATCACTGGCAATCACAGGTATGTCTTCTGAAACTGCAGCCTCTTCCAGGGGAGCTACATGGATTTGTGAAATAGCATCAGACTTCACCTGCTGATTAGCTGGTCTTTAAGTAATTGTGAAGTCATACTCGTTGAAGAATAACACCCACCTCATTTGTCCTGGAGTTAACGCTCTTGCAGAACGAAAATACTCTAAATTCTTATGATCTGTGTAGATGGTAATGGTATGCCTCACCCCCCACAGGTAATACCTCCGTTCCTGAAAGGATAGTTTTATTGCTAAAAGCTCCCTCTCAGCCACCGTGTAATTCCGCTCCGCTGGCAGTAACGTTTTAGAGAAGTAGGCAATGGGATGCATCAGTCCTGTCTCGGTATCCCTCTGCGACAACACCCCTCCCACCGCATATTGGTAAGCGTCTGCCTCCACATAGAAAGGAAGGGTGGGATCTGGATGTCTCAATATAGAAGCGGTCATGAACTTGCCCACCAAGATCTCCAAGGCTCTCTGTGCGGCAGGAGACCAAACAAAAGGTACTCCCTTCCGCAATAACGCCGTCATAGGTTTAATGACATCCGAGAAATGGGAGATAAAACACCGATAGAAATTGGCAAATCCCAACTGGACTTGTACCTCTCTCACACTGGTAGGCACCGGTCAGGTGGTAATAGCCTGCATCTTTTTGGGATCCATCTTTATACCATCAGCTGAAATGATAAACCCCAAAAACTCCACACAAGGAACCCCAAAATGGTATTTCTCTAGCTTCACATACAGACTATGCTCCCGCAAATTCTGCAACACATGTATGACATGAGCTTTATGCGCCCCAGCAGTCTTAGAGAAGATCAAGATACCATCTATGTAAACAACAATTCTCACATCCAGGTACTCTCTCATCACCTTGTTTATAAAGAACTGGAAAGCCACTGGGGCGTTGCAGAGCCCGAACGGCATGACACAGTACTCAAACAAACCGAACTTCGTTCAAAAAGCCGTTTTCCATTCATCCCCAGACCGGACACGAATGAGATGGTATGCACTCTGCAGATCGAGTTTGCTGAATACTGTGGCATGCCGCACCTGATCCAACAACACCGGAATCAAAGACAACTGATATTTGTTTTTGATAGTCACCTTATTTAATGCCCGATAGTCCACACAGGAGCGAAGATTGCCCTCCTTCTTCGGTATAAAAAAGCTAGGAGAAGAGGATTGCCTAATAAAACCAGATGCCAACATATCATCCAAATCTGCCCTCAAATGCCGTCAGGTTCAGACAACGCATAAACCCTACTACAGGGCAAAGGAGCCCCAGGGACCAGATCTATTCTACAATCGAAATCTCGATGGGGAGGCATCAACCCTGCTGTGACCTCATCAAATACCTAAAAAAACTGCTCTTAAGCAACGGGAAGGCAACCCCCTTCCGTAGCAACGCCATTACTACTCGTGGCACAAAGCACAATGAAACCCAATCCGTTGCCTCGCGATAACACTTCCGCAAGCAATGCTCCGAATCCAAAGTTACTGTACGCCGCGCTCTGTCGATCCTAGGGTTGTGAGTTTGTAGCCATGGCACTCTAAGTATCACCCCAAAAGCAGTGACATCAATTAAATCAAAACAAACAGACTCTGAATGCCTAATGTCATAAAGTAAGAAAAGAGGTTCAGTTTGTTTAGCAATCAACCGATATGTTAAATCAGTACCATTGATGGCCCTCACTGGTTCTGGTTGTTTTTTACACACACACGGTACCTCCAATCAAGCTGCCAACTGAATGTCCATGAAATTCCCGGTAGCACCGGAATCCAACAAAACAGAGATGGCAGACCTTCTACTATTGGTTAACACCAAGGTTGCTATTATGGTGAAATGTCGAGGTACCCTCTGGACAGACCCCGCTATATCATAGGGGTTTACCAAACAACAATCGTCTCCCCCACTGGATACGGCTTCTTGTTCCACCAAAGCCACAGCTTTCTTGGGCCCCATACTGGAGGGCTTTACCGTACAATCACGTGCATAATGGCCAATCTTAGCACAATACAAACACAAATCGTGTATCAGTCTCCTATCCTTCTCTTCTCTGGACAAGGGAACCCGAACACCCCCAATCTGCATGGGTTCTGGCAAGGGCTGAGACTCTGTTTCTACCTTCATCTCCCCCCGCATCCCCGAGGAAAACGGCGTAGGAAAACGTCTTCTGTTGCCCTTCCGACAACGGATGATATAATTTCACGACCAAATCAATAAAGTCTGAGCAATCCTCAGGGGGACACACCACCTGGGATACTACATACTTAAGCTCATCACAAAGTCCCTGATAAAACAAGGACGTAAATTTTTCCATAGGCCAGTGTGTCTCCGCAACCAGACGATTAAAGGTGGAAACATACTCCAACAACTCCCGCCTGCCCTGTCGCAGCTTCAGTAACTCCGTATCACTGGCCTGCATAAAAGCGTGTTTCGCGAACAACCATCGCATCTGCTCTTTAAAGGCCGGGAAATCATATATTGAGTGATCATTATTGTCCATAAACGGTACCGACCACTGAGCCGCGGTACCCGCCAAGTAGGAAATCACAAAAGCTACTCTTGCCGTATCGTCCGGGAACGCCAGAGGTCGACACATGAAATGCAGATGGCATTGATTCATGAAGATGCCAAATGTATTGCAGTCCCCAGAAAAATGCTCAGGAACAGCCAAGTGTACCTGTACAGGGGTCTGAACTAGGAATAGCTCCTAATCCTTTTCCCCATGGGTTCTCTCGAGCCTTATAAGTGGTCAGCTCCTGACTCAACCTCAGGTTTTCTTGCCTCAAGGTCCTTACTTCTACCTGAAGCACCGAAAGGGCAGTCATCAATTCCTGCACAGAAAGTTCACTACCCCTCTCTTCTAGGGACGTAGGACTAGTGTCATCAATATTCATCTTCGGTCGGGCAGTGTTTTTTTTTCTGTCCCAACTCCCCCTCAATCAGCTCAGTTACCAGACACTGCAGGAGCGAAGCGTATTCCAAATCCTCTACCCATGCATCCAACTCTCCTGGCCTTAATGGATCACAGACAGGAGAGAAAAGATACCTCGGGAGAGCGGCGAAAAAAAGGGGAAAACAAAGACCCACAGCACAGGACCTCCAAACCGATGCAACAAGGCGATGTTCCCAATAACTATGAACTATGGGGAGAGGAGTTGGCCTAATGGCTAGGGCGGTTGACCTCGAATCTGTGGAACTGGGTTCGAGTATCAGCAATGACGCTGAACATCCTGTGATTCTGGGTAAATCACTTAATCTCCCCGTGCCTAACAAAAAAAATCAATGTGTCCTCATGTAACGCAACTGGTGCTATGTAAAGCGCTCTGATACCCGATACCGGGTCAAGTTCGCGCTATATAAAACTCCGTAAAAAAAAAAAATTAAATAGAAACACTGCAGCAAAGAGAGAAAAAGAAGCATAAAGAAATAGTTAATAACACGGATACAGAACGAGTCCCCTCCCGTCCCTTCCAAGCACTAGCTTACCCCCACTAGGTTAAGCTGTCCTCTTATGCGTATATTCTATCCATTAGGTCAATAGGCAGAATGTATTGTGGGTACGATGATCAAAAAATAAACATAATCATTCCTGCTCCAGCTTCCCGGTAAAAACCAAAAAATGGGAAAAAAAACTGTCAGGAATGAATAACCAGGAAAAAGATCCCTTCTGATTAAACGAGACACAAAAATTGCAGAAAGGGAAAAGAAAACAATAAATTGCCTCCGGTAACAAAATGTCACTGTTCGTAATTGTTACCCGACAAGCGAGGCACGAAGCGAAAATCCAGGAAGGGGACAGATCACACGATGTTCTCGAAAATCCAACAAGGAAGTAACTCCAAAATCCAATCGCGTAGTAGCGCTTCCAACGCGCTTGCAAAACCCAAGGAGATATGTCAGCATACCAACACAGCTGACGGCAAAGTCCTTCCGGGGGCCAAAGGACGGGAAACAATACCAAGCACTGAAGCACTAATGCGTTTGGTTTAAATGCGGACCAAGCCGCCAAGAAACTGCAACCTGCCCACCCACAGCCCCATAGGGCAGACCCGAAGACAGCATAGAAAGACGACAGGGAGAAAAGGAAATACAACAAAGACTTCACTACGCTACCGCTTCCGATACATGAAACTGGCATCAGCCAGCCTTTCCATGGTGGTTCCACCGCCTTGGAAAGGCTGGCGGAGGCTGGGTTCTGGGACCTATTGTGGGCCCCCTCTGTGTGGTGGGAGGGTCTCTGTGCACAGGGAGGGTACCCGTGGTACCCCCCCTACATTTCCATGCACAAGGTGGCAGGCACGGCATGCTGCCTGCCACGTTGTGCATGGAAACGCACTACGTGGGATTTGTGCATTGCGTACGGTGCTGCAGACAGCAGCACCATCTGAATGATCAGGGGCCTGGATGCGCCCCCCATAGTGGCGAGCACATCCTAATACACTCAGCGGGACCGCTGCCTTACCGGCAGGTGGTCCCAGCTCCGCAGCGGGCGCACCACAGCTACACAATTCACTTACTTGAACGAGTCAATCAACTAAGAGAAATGCATATACTTTGCAAAGAGAAACATTTTAAGTCATTTTTAAAACATACTTACTGCATATTTGCTATGCCGTGGGTTTTAGAACAAGCTGCGCACGGTTCACCGTGCAGCAGAGCCTCTCTTCCTCCTGCAGAGTACATCTTCTTGCCCGTGCTGTGACCTGGGAAATGTCTGGGAGTCCCAAGAGATTGTCACCTACAAGAAACTGGTCGGGCCAGGAGATGTAGGGGACACGTTTGTACTCAGCAAGGAATGTTTGAGTACTTAAATCTCAGATTTTTTTAAATTAAATCCCTGATGTTTATTTTCCAGTGTAAAAAGACAATTAAGCCACTCTTTTAAACAAATGGATAAACCTTTCCTCTTGAAGCAATATCGTGATCGGAACAAGAGGAAAATACTCCCGGGGCACACAATTGAAAATGTCTGAAATCAGTTCTTAAGTGTGTTGGATTGCTGAATTTTACATAGCCCACATGTATGGAAATAGAGAATTTTCATATTCTGCAGCGTACATTGAAATGATGGTTCTGAGATGGACAGTTTGATTGTCTTGAAAATAAATTGCTGCAAAGTCATTTTCTTTGGAGCTCTGCTGCCCTCTGGTGCGCTCTGTCGGCACTGACATTAGCGCGGTGAATAAGGTAAAGCCGGAGAGCATATATTTTCTTTCGCCTAATTGCTGAACCGCGGATATTGTCTCATCTACAGGGTAGGTTATATAATGTCGTGACCCTAAAGCACTGTGTGAAACAGATTAGAGTAATGCCAACAAGCATTGGCAATGCAATAGGACTCGCATTTATGCGAGACCTATTGCATTGCAAATAGCAAAGCGTTTGAGCGACTGCAACGCTAGGCGAGACCTAAGAAGAAGAAAGTAGTCTGTGCTGTGAAGGGGCCAGTAGCTGTGGAAGGAAACAAATGACTGACATGGCTGTTATGGGGAGGGACTAAAAAGCTTAAAACCAATTGGAAGGCAGCATTTAGAACCTAAGCCAATGAAGAAGATGGTCCGGAGAGTGGGCGGAGCTTCCACAAAGCTTCCACACTATAGTGTATACTGCATACCTCGCAATGCATGGACAACCATCCTTCATTTAAGCCATCTGGAGGGTCTACTCCCGGGTGCATATGATGCTTTCAAGTGGATGACAATCCCTGCACTTAAGGGTGCGCAACTAATCAATGTCAAATTGACCCTATATTAGAAATACAATGGCAATGTCAGAAGGTTTGGGTCACAATAAACATTAAAGAACAATGTTTGAAGTAGTTTTTCAGTGACATAAAATATCCATAGTTTTCAGCGTTGCAGTGAAAGTGTGGTGCAGTGTGTTACAAACTATTAATGCACTCCATTAACATGACAGCCACTTCAATATGAATATCTGAGTATCCAAGGAAGAAATCAACAATCCAGTATATTTTGAGATCCAGAAGGAGTCCCCAGTATTGTGAGGACAGTAGTATTGTGGGGCAGCATAGTTTTACTGGCATGATGAGTGAGTACCAAACCTTCATCAACAGTTGATAAAACCACAATGTTTTACTTTCTTTGCCACGTGGCAATCACTTTAAAGTGATCTGTGATATGAATGCCCCTACCAAAGTGCATACTTGAATGAAGTCACCACCTATGTGTTAACATTGTCTTTTAGGCCAATGAGCACCTTCTGTCCATCCTCTCAACCATGATGAGCAGGAGGAGACATTTTGTTGCAAACTATTACCCCAGACCTAGGTCAGGTGTTCACAGAAATCCGTTTTCTGTAAAAGGTTACGTGGTGTCTTCCGGGGTAGTCGCAGGCCCGTCGCGGCCATTGTGGTCGAACATGCTGCTGATAACCTACCCTTTCACATAATTTGCATGACGTGGCAAGGGCCTGGAAAGACAGATAAGGAGAGCATGATTTTTGTTGTGCCAGACCTGGTCTGTGATTAGAGGACAAAGTAAAATGGCGCCAACACACACCTTTGTGATGTGTGTGATTAGTTGATTCCCTTGATAATGTAAAGTGTAAGTCAATAGGGCTCTGTTGTAGTTGGGTGTTACCTGGTTCAGCTACTCAGTCTTTATCATAAAATCACTACACAAACTCTATCTGGCTTATCATGACCCAAGTGTGAACTGATTATCCAGGTAGTTCTTTCAGACAAGTGCAGTTACTGTAAAACATTTCGATTCAAAGTGATTATATAGCTGTTCTAACTGAGATGTTCTCAGAGAACATGTTGTATTCCAACAAGATATTAGAAGTATAAACACAAATTAATTTAAATTGTAGTTAGCAGATCATTCAAATGTCGAGTTTCTTAGCACATTCACTTACATCCAAGATAACTTCTTATTGGCTTGAAGATCTGAGTTCTGGCTGCCAGTTAAAGAGAGAATGAGAACAGTGAGAATATTAAATTGCTCTCATCTGTGCACCATGTTGAGAAATTTTAAATCCCATAAATTAGACATGCTGTGGCATTTGCATGATGATATTGGAGAAAATGTCTCCACAGGGAACTGTAAAGCACTGGGAGTCATTTTATTTACGCTAGAGTAATCAGAGAAATTTCGGTAATTCCGTGTTACTCTTTGATGCAGGATTACTGATCATTATGACCGCTATCGTAATGAAGAGGAACTTGAGGGAATAATCCTACGGTGAGGGCACACTTAGTAAACAAGAGCAGCTGCTCGCTCCGCTGTTTATGTTCTGTTGTATTTAGCACATTTTTCTTGACGCAAAATACATACTCCCATCCATTTTGGACCTGAGAGGGCAATTTCGCGCTAAGAAAAATAGCACTAAACGCAGAATTGCTCTGTCATATCATTCCGTCACATCCCACATAATTTTCAGGTAATGCTTTATGATGTTACATGGAATTAGGTGAGTTACGCCCACCCCTATTGTAAAGACCCCAAACTGCGATGTCCACTCTTGTGATACAGTTTGGGGTTGATTCACAAAAAGCATTTAGGAGTAGTATTAGTACTGCAGGGGTACTCTTTTTAATTTTTAAATTGATTTTACTGCAGTGTTTCATCATTGTATACAGCAGACATTGCACAAAAGAATACAACACAAATTGCATAGTTCATACAAGTGGCCACATTGAATTCCCTTCTAAGATTTAAGGACTGAGTCCGTAAAGCAACAGCTCACAATAATCATAACTAAGTGCTTAATATTTATCAATTGACATACCACTCACATGGCAACACAGTTTCCAATTTTAAGTCTTAAAGTGCAGATGCTTATTGTACAAACCAGGAGCCGTACTATTCCATAACCAAGAAGGCAGACAGTGAAGTGCAAGTGCATGCTTCCAATGCTGTAGAGAAGTTACATCCTGACAGGATCAAAGCCTAAATCCAGTCTGCCTATACCCGTCACATTCGGTATTCACCGTGTCCGGGAGACCCTGTTGAAATCACGCAACATGAAGGAGGGAGAAGACTCTCGGAGCCCAGAGATTAACTTTGCTGGGCTACATGTAGCGGCACTGTGCTGCAGAGGTCCCCTTGCTCTAATAGGAGAGCCTGCACCACAAGCTGATTAACAAGTTAAGGTGGCCACTCCCAAAGCCCCCGAGCCTTCAGAGGAGCAGCCAATGGGCACCAGCGAGGCCAAAAAGACATGGTTAGCGGATGAGAGGTACCCGCATACAGATAAAGGACCTGTACAAAGTAGAGGCAGATTTTTATCTGCTATTGCAAGAAGACCAGACAGGAGTCGGTCTCGGCAACACTTATATTTTACATAAGTATGGTTTTCATTGTTCACATTTTTGCAGAGTGACAAGCTCAATGGTCCTGATGAATGCCTGGAACTTTTGGTCCCCTGGGTAGAAACATGTCGACCTAGTTAGATAGTAAATATCTTTACTCCTATCGTCACACTGGTTTTAACTTCATCCATTGGGGATAGTTATTAAAGTTCTTTTTCAGTTGATGAGATGGTTTTAATGAACATTTGATATTATTTTTGCACTCTGCCCCTCATTCACCTCTAACATTGGAGTGAAAAACACCTCACGCTCCTCTCCAGAGGGAGAGTTGTAGCCCACTCAGTGCACCTTGCGGGCACTGTGTGCAAGAGGGAACCCAATGATGAAGCATGTCACCCAAGTGTTGAGTGAGGGTTCTCGTCTTTAAAAAGCTAATGCTTATTTTGGTATTTTTGCACTTTGTGATTCACATAGTAGTTTAGTTTCCATTAGGATACTTGTTGTGAGTAGTATACTCGTCAATACCCACGAGATTGCAGAGTGCATGATAACGTCCTGTGTGCTTATAGGATCGCAGCATATCTGTAATCATTACTATAAAGTGCAGATGCATAACCGCAATATGATATTCATAATACAGCAGCACACCTGAAATCAAAATTAGTGGAGATAGCAGACTTAAAAGTCAAAAACAGTTATAAAGTGCCAGTGCCAGCTAACAATGCTATGAGGCATACAACCACTGCAGTCCTATGGATATTTTAATAGCGTATAGTTGCGTAATCCCACCCGAATTATCATACATTTTACAACAGGCCAGTACACATTATCCATCTAAAAATGACATCAGACCCATAAAACCCTAAGGAGCCCAGAGGAGCCAGGTCTGCCGCATAATTAGCTACTTCTGTTGCCTCCCTCCTTAATTCAGTCACTGTCCAGTCAGCCCTTCCATCCAGTTGGTAACTGAAGACCAGATTCTGCCCCCCACAGCTGTTTATTGCGTCCTTTGCATTTATACAGATTCGTTTCCATAATATGGAGCGCTAAAAGTCTAGACCTACACATTACAAATATTGGGGGCCACTCTGATGCAATGCAAAAGCAGGCCACCGCTATAGCAATAAATATTATATATCCCTTTTTCCTTAATATATCCTTTTTTCTGAGCCATCTATCACTCCCAGAATAATCAGCATGGGGGGTGATCTGGACCTGCCCACCAATTATTGATCCGCTACAGTGTATTGGAATAATATACACTATAGTTGTACCATAGGACTGAGGTCAGTATGCCTCTATCGAGTACATTAAACTTAATTACTTTGTGTGCCAGCTAACTGAGAGGCCACTAGAAACTCCTTGAATAAACAAGAAGGGAGTAGTTTCTGGCAACCGCATAAACATGACAACTTTGTTTCCCTTAGAATTGGAACATGTCTCAGAATCGTGGAAACAACGGATAACAGTTTCACTCAGTCAATCGTGCATGCTTAGTTTCTTCAGAGTTACACAGAAATGGATAGACGGGCATTTCAATAAAAGGATTTATTGAATAGTCTTGTTTCTCGTGTAAGAGATATGAGCTGTTACAATCGCAAGACAGTATGCGAAATATAATATGTACAGCGTAAGCAGTAAGAAGAAATAATACTGCAACAGCATGTCTTCTAGCTATGACATATATTCATATATACACAGAAATAAATAACATAGGCTAAAAAGTGGATACTCGTTTGATGCTTCTAAATAGTTCTACCCCAGTGTACCTAACCTAAGTGTAGTACAAGGTAAGAAGTAGGTGCCGTATTCTATAGTATGGTAAGCTATAGTTTTACATATGCCAAGAGTCCCTCTAGGTTCTAGTCAGCTCCATATCTTAGAATGAGAGAGGTGTAAATCTCCTTCCGGGTCCCAAACTCTAACACCCCGTGAAGGGAGTCAGAACACTGGAAGCTGGATTCTCTGCGAGCAGGGATGACAGCGTCTAGTCAGTGCGTCAGGCGGGGACTCGAATTCTTCCGAACTTGCCGTGGCGAGCCGTATCGAGCTGTGCAGCTGAGCCGTGCTTTGCTATGGTAAGGGAAGGTATATTTATACCTGGGACGGTGCTTAGGAATGTTGGCATTGACGTAAAGTCGGGCAGAAGAAGACGTCATGAATGAATCCGTAAGGAATAGTAGTTCATGCATAATAGATGAGTTCTTGGAGAAATCAATAATCCTACCTAGGGAAAGTCCCAATGGCTTAAGGGTCTGGTGTCTAAGAACTCGTTGTGACGTGGGGATGGACGGATGTAGGTGACCATGCCTGTATTTGGATAGCATGGCTAATGCCTAAATAAGGACTGGTATTCTATGCCTAAATAAGGGCAATGCGAATTGTGCCTATATAAGGACATGATTTAGGAAAACCTATGTACAGACATCTAAATCGAAACACTACACCCACTCCACTTTCGAATGAACGATAATACTAAATGCTAAACATGAAATGCTAAACATTTAAAACTGAGTACCGCATGTTGCTAAAAACATTTGTAAAAGCATACTAAAATAAGTTTATAGTAAAAAAAGTTTGCTAGACATGAAATACAAAGGTGCTGTACATATTAAAGCAATGTTTCATTCTAAGCATATGTTTACAGTGAATGCTAAGTGAATGAACAGAAATATATACCCATATGATGAAATGGGTCACGATTACAGAAGGAAAGGTCAAAGCCATTTTATGTCATGGTACATAAATGAAATTGTGGTGAATAAAGGTGACAATGTGCCCCTGGAAGTGTTCAAAGAAGTCTGTTCTCTATGAATAGTTCTACTTTAAGCATATTACTTCGCCATAAAAAGAAAAATTCAATTTCAGAGAGAAGAGAAAAAAAAAATTGTATGAAAAAGTTCCAAGGTTTTGTCTTTGTTTTGAAAAATGAAGGCCAAATTCGTAGCTTTCCCGGTACACTGTGAGCCGAGTCAAAAGTCAGTGTAAGGAGCTGGTGAAAACATGAAATCTTCTATTCCCGTAGACAAAAGATTGTCTACCGATGTCAGTGATAGTTGGAATACCTTGTTTAGAAGATTAACTGCACATAAATGTGAAGCATTGCCAGTAGCAATGTTTGTTTCCGATGTTACCTGTGTGCCGGTTAATCCATCTCGTACCTTAGCAGTAGCATGTTGCGTCTGTGAGATCTCAACGAATGCGGTCTTCAGGATTGGTAGCCTCTGGGGACAACACAGAGCATGGGCCGTAATCGGGTCCAGCAGAGTATCGATATCCGTTGGCATGACTGATGGGAGTGTTAGACAGATGTCTAGCACGCATTCTTCACCGCAAAGCAGGCAACGTAGAACAGGTACGATGCAATCTTGCCAGATTGGTCTGAATGACAGAAACCATGTGGTATTTAATTCTCGTAGACAAGGTAAGCCCAAAAGTTGTACTATGCACTCACAACACTTCCTTTCCAGGAGAGCATTCTCCAAGGTGCTGGGAGTGACGCTGGTGGATTGACTTGCCATAGCATAGTAGTAGGAATAAAAACAGGATTCCTGCAACGAGTGCTAGAATTAGCGGCAGACCACCAAACACCGAGTGCACGAAGTTTGGAATGATTCCGAGGACTGCTTGAAAAGGTGTTAACAGTCCTGAACCTATGGTCTTAAATACATGCACAATACCGCTCGTATCAGACATGTTTAAGATACGTCCCAACATTTCTGTGAAATGTGTAGGGCAGTTTGAACGTAACAGAGCCTGTATCTCAGCCGAAGTCTTTGCAATTTGTAGATCATAGGTTTCTTTGGCCGAGGTCAAAGGCACGGTTTGTTGTAAAAGAATGGCTTTCATTCTGCTTAAAGTATCAATTCGTATAGAAGAGATGTTCAGTGAAGGCCATAAAGGCGACTCTCTGACTGTGTCTATTTGGGGGGAAAAAACTTGCAAACAGCAAGTGACCCTGGAGCCAACCGTTACCAGATATGGGATGCCTGGCAACATGCCACAACAGCTCTGATCATTCAACATGAGGTAACTCCCATTTGAAAGTTGGCCAAACGTTGGATTAATCACAGCGGCTGGTGAACCTTGCAGGTGGCAGGAGAAATTTGCAGTAGAACCGCTACAGGCCCCAAGTAAACTAATATCCCCCCATATGAGTGAACCGCTCAGTGCATTTTCAGTGTGTACTGCTAAGAAACACTTAACGCCCCCCACTCCAACATCTGTGTGTGTAAGGTAAATCCCAGGATGTCTTGATGTATTCTTTACCCAACCTTTCATATTTGCCTGCTTGCATTTGTTTGAGGCAATACTGAAAATGGAAAGTTGTAACAGGCAGAGTTATTTTGCCATGAATGATCCATTCTGTAGCTGGTTTTTCTGCTACTGTAAATGGCAATTTTTCCAGTTTTTCAATGGTCAGCACTCTATACTTTGCTCCCCTTCGTGCCAGTTCGATCTGTTTATCAGTGAGATTGTATTCTGAAAACAGAGACGACGTGTTGATGAAACGCCAAGGCACATAGCCTGCACGCAAGTTTTGTAGCGTCCAGCCTAATAACAGAATAGAACGTAATTGAGACTGGCCTTGTCGCAGCAGGACCAAATCTTGTTCCACAATGTCTATAACAGAGGATACAATGTTGCCCAGTGAATATATCCTGGATGACAAAGTCGTTAACCCATTGTCGACCACAGTGAGAGATTTCTCTAAATTAATACGATCAATTTCTCGTATTCTTTCTGCGGCGTCTACTTGGGTAACTTTCCATATTTCATTATAAACAGCATAGATGCCGGCATATATGAAACATTTTTGACGCGGTTTTCTTGGACCTAGCAAGGAATCCCTAAGGTCTGCGCCTTCTTTAGGTAAAGATAAGTGTTGTTTCACATCCTCTAGTGTAGATTTCTGTAGCCAATCAAGGCATAATTTTCCTACACTGTATGTTGTTACTACCCCTGGAAGCTGTCTTTGAACATAACGTGGGTCTGGCCTATTGATTTTAAAACCCTGTATTCTGTTCAGGAATCTTTCTAGACAGATGTTTGTGTCTGTTGGCCAGAGCAACCATCTTTCCCATTCAGGATCTGATCTATTGTTTTGTAAAATTGTATGTATGTCGACCTCCCCCTGTGTAGTGCTATTACTTGCAGGTGGAGGTATGGACGGTGTGTTCACGTCTTTGATCTTGGCTAACCCAAGGCAAGACGTTTGTTGGGCAGTGTCATTCAAAAACATTATTTGCTGCGGGATGATGCAGGCTCTAAACAAAGCTTCTATCCCCTGCACTTGCCAATCTTGTGTACCCCAGAAGATTTTATGTCAATTGTGTCTTTCCAAAAGTCGAAACCCTGTCTAGACAGTTGGGCAATAAAGGCTGCAGAATAAATCTGTTCTGTATTGGTTAACATATTTTTCGCTCCTGTTTTGTTCACATTCTTAAAGTAAAACGTTTCCAGATTGGATGTATTGTACCCTGAAAAATATGGAAACTTCATTGCAAACGTTTTTGAGCTACCCCTTGGTGGTGTAGGACAATGTTCCCATTGGTTATACATAAATTCATTTCTAGGTGTTGCAGATCTATGCAAGAAAGGATGACCATAGTGGTTGTAACAATAAAGCTGTTCATAGTCTGTTGAACCCTCTACGTATTCAAGGTTAGAGAATGCAGCAGACCTTTCTAGATCAGACATCATGTTATTAATAGTCTCAAAGTCCCAATCATCAGAATGGGTACTGGAGGTAATAAAGTCACTTAATGAAATCTTAAATAAGTGTGGAATCTTCAAACGTTCAGACGGCCGAATATATCATAATCCGTTTTGTCCCAAACTATACCATCTTGTATAGGAAAGGCTGCGATGTTCACTGCTGACAAGCCTCTTGCTTCACGATGGAATGATTTGTGTGGTTTCAGAAGTAAGTTCACATTTTTACTTTCTGTATCCAAGTGAATATATCTTCCATTTATCAGCATGCTCAGAGTCATTACTAAAGCTAGCCACAGCAGAAAGAAAAGTATTGCAGAAATAATCCATCGTTCAATCCATGGTGAAACCAGATAAGTCTTTTCCTGGAGATGAAAAAAGTCTTGTGCTTGTTTTTTTAAAGTTCTTTTGGCTGGCATCGTTTCCGGTTCGCTTGGGTCCTCAGAATACGTATCAAAGTTAATGAAATAGCCAGAGGCAGTTCTGTCAATGGTTGAAATTGCATCAGGATTCGTTGAAATCGCTGGCACCAGTTGCTCTCGTGTTACGTTGGTGTAGACAGGTGTATCAGGACGAACTGTTATTTGGGTTTCAAGAGGAATGAGTTCCATAGCATTGTTGCTTAGTCCTTCATTTCTTACTGCTGACTCCTCGATTGTGATGAGTCTTTCAGTTTGAACCTCTCGAATAGTAGCTAGAGGAGTGCGTCTGCTACTTGGTCGGAGTCCACAAGGCCTACTGCTTAGTATTGGCCACATAGGGGCCGATTCCGATCTCGGTCGGAAGGGCACCGAATCGGGTTCGGCTGGAAAAACTACGAGCCGTACGTGTGTTTTCCGGCCGACTCGTACAGTTGTACGAGCGAGCAAGTACGATGCGAGCTACATGAAATTCACCGACCGAGTCATTTCCGGGTCCGAACCGCTCCGTACGTCCTGGTCGGAAGCTAACCGTGGCGTGCAATGGATGCGATTTACAACCGAGCCAGTACGATGCACGCGTCAGACAGCCTGTGCGAGCCGGAGAGTCCGGCTCGCAAATGCTCCCGGAGTCGGACTTTGGGGGTCCGCGTCGGACACCCTGACACCCGCAGCCCTACGACTCGGACACAGGGAGAGACCTATGGGTCTCCCCAACACAGGCATGTACGGTGCGGGTGGCACCGACGCGTACCCACTGTAGGGGGCGCACTTGTTCGAGACATACCCATTCAGTCAATGGGAGCCCATGTACGCATCGTATGACCTGCTCCCATTGACTTCTATGGGAGTCCGACCGAACCGAATCCGACAGCACACGTGCGCATTGTACTCGCTCAGTCGGACTGTAGGGGTCCGGCTCGGTTGGAAAACACTCCGGATTCGACTCAATCGGAGTGCTTTCCGACCCGGATCAGAATCGGCCCCATAGTGTGGTTTGATGAGGTCGATTGACACAAATCTTTTCTCCTTTTTTCCAGCAAGGGGCGGCAGAAGTACTGTTTTTGTTCCGTGGATGGCTAGGACAGGTACTGGTTGTCTGTAAGAAGGCCCAAATTCCGTCTTGTCCACGATCTTCTCTCTGACTAGATACCCAAGCTTTGGGATCCAGACAGGCCTTGCTGGGACGGCTGAAATTTCCCCAGTGGTAGTTGGCTTCAGGAACACGTTGCTTTGTTTCGATCTTAGTTCATTTAAGTTCTGTAAAACAGCCAAACGATCTTTGATATCAAATGGGTTATTTTACACCACTGTGCCTTTACATTCGAGATCTGGAAGCCTCATTCTTGTCCCAAATAGGACTCATATGGAGTGACCCCCCCCCCAGAGAACTTCTTGGCAAATTGTTTAATGAGCGTTGGGCCCCATAAAGATGTTTGACCCACCCAGCACCCGAACCTAATACCCCAGCTGTTATAGACTGCTTTATGTCCCGGTTTTTCTTTTCCACAAAAGAATTTCCCTCAGGATGAGAGGAGTATCGCAATGCAACGCCCAAACTGGCCATGGCTTCTTTGTAAGCTCGAGAGCTAGATGCAGGGCCCTGGTCAGAATGTAGTGTGCCAATTGCGTATGTGCCGATAAAGACTTGCAAATATTTTATAACAGTTCGAGCGTCAGCCGAGCGCTGAGGCCACATCCATAGGAACCTTGAACACTAATCCACTGCAACCATGATATATTTAAAGTTACCATCCCTTTGCACGGGACCGCAGTGATCCAGGTAAACACAAGCTAATGGTTTATCTGAAATTAACAGGGGTGTCTGCACAGGACGTTTCACTGTAGAGACTTTCATCTGTTGGCATATTTCACATTTCAAAACATAGTTTTTGGTCTGTTTCCTAATGCCGGGCCACCAATATCTCTGTTTTAATAACGACACTGTGGCAGAAACACCTGCATTGGCAGAGGCCATCCCTTCATGTGCTGCTAGGGTTAGTCCTAATCTACGTTCCATGTTTGGAATTACCCTATCCCCCACTCCAGGGATTCGAGCAAACGGAACGTTGTTCGCATCAATTATATACGAGTATTTGAATGGAAATTTTTTAGGTAACGCTGCACCACTGCCTTTGCTTGAAGCATTGACAGCCAATCATATCTCACTGTCTATTCTCGTTTTTGAACGAGTGATCAGAGCTACGGAAGCCGTTTGCACAGCCCCCTTCCCAGCTTCATCAGCCAATGAATTCCCTGCAACGTGAACGCCATCACGTTGATGACTCAGAGTGTGTATCACGTGCGTGTTTTGTAGTCCGTCTCGCAACTGAACTACTTGTTCCCAAAGCGTTTTATGCTTGATTGTGCCATTTTTGAAACCATTTTGAAGCCAATTCTGTAAATATTCTTTATATGATTGAACACAGTAAAAGGAATCGCATACTATAAGTGTGGGGAATTTGCGATCCGTATTTTCAAGTGCCAATCTGAATGCTTGTAGTTTAGCTCACTGAGCTGTACAATCTCCTAGAGATTGTGTTTTAGTGACCATTGGTCGGAATTTACCATCGCGCATGCAACCTTTAATGATTGCGCACGCTGCACTCTAAGCTCACTTACTTTTCGTATCGGGTTGTGCTGATCCGTCAGTATAAATTATAAATGCGTACTGATCAAGAGGGAGAATCTCAATAGGCAGAGGACATTCATGTTCATATTGCAGGAATGCTTGTGTTTTTAAATAAGGATCAGAAACATATTCAACATCCGTTGCAGCAAGATAATTAACCCATTGTATCCAACTTGGATGTAAAGCTTTTGCATTTTGAATGCTTGCTTTTGTAACTGCCTCTAAGGCTGGTACCAGAGTCACTAAAATAATGCGTTTCCCCTGAGCTAGAGCTCTTTATTTTGCTACTGTGGTTTGAACTGCTGTCAGAATTTTTTCTCTCGAAGTGAAGCGCATTTCCGCTTGTGTATACAAATGTGATTTGTATGCAATTGATACTTTTTCACCTTCATTATAAGTTAAGTAGGTGAATCCGCATTGATCCGAAATTATTCGGATCACTAAATTTCGTGTATTTACGCGTGTTTGTAAGTGATTTGTTGCTAAGATATCAGCTTGAAGTGAACGCAGGATATCTGTGTGTTCCTGTGTCTAATTTTGGATTTTGGAATCAGCTTGATTAATTCGTAGAGAGGTTTAACCCTTTCTGCGTAATTTAGAATGTAAGTTCTTCCAAAATTCAAGAAACCTAGAATCGACTGTAAGTTTTTCAGCGCTTTTGGAGGTTGGAGCAGCGCACCCTTTTCAAAAAAGTTAGCTGCCAGGCTTTTGCCTTCACTTGAAAGCTCATATCCTAAGAAAAGGACATTGAGATGGGCAATTCTGGATTTTTTTAAATTGAATTTGCAGCCCTCAGAGGCGAAGCCCAGTATAATGGTATTCACCCTGTTCCAGTGCCTATCCAGGTCATCGTCTGTCAGATAGATATCATCGAAATATGACAAACCCTCTTCATCATAAATTTGTAGTAACTCTGTTACTCTTGCTGAGAATAACCCCGAGCTGTTCTTGAACCCTTGAGGGAGTCGACAAAAGTGACGCTGAGTCCCCATTATTGAGAAAACTGTCAAGTACCTACTTTCAGGTGCTATGTTTTGACAAAAGAACCGATTTGAAATGTCTAATGTGGTTTTATATTTTTTACACACAATGTTATTCATTAATGTTGTATTGTGTGCATTTTGCACTGCAATTGTCTTAGAACAAGTGTTCAGGTGTCTGTAATCCAAAACCAGACGATATGTATTGTCTGGTTTGGAGACAGGATGCAAAGGATTGTTCATTGATGAGGTGCATGTTTCAATCATCCCTTGGTATTCAAGTTGATCTAAGATCTCCCTGACCTGTTTTTTAGCTTCTTGCTTAATTGGGTACTGCCTTTGTGCAGTAGGTTGATTTTTTAACTGTCTCTTGTGGTGAGGTGAGTCCTCATCTCATCCTACATGATTTTTGTATAATGCTGAGGCCTGAGCAACTGCCCATTTCCTGGCATATGTATATTTTAGGTGTATTGGAACATGGTTGGAGAAGGCTGGCATAATGATGTCTTCGCCATGTGGGTACTACCTGACAAATTCTAGTGGCCATTCCTGTTCTGCTAGAAGTATATCATAACCCCTTGAAAGTTTCTCCCAAAAGAGTGCTCTCACTTTTCTTGGTATGTCTCCCTCCATCCGGAGTGTTATTTCATATAACCTTTGTGGAGTACTAACCCTGGTGTCTACAGTCTCAACTGTGATGTACTCATTCAAGTCCACTATCTCCAGACGTTCCTTCAGGTTCTGGCGAGCTATTGTTACTTCTGCTGCACTGTCCAGCATTGTCTGAGCCCATTTTCCGTTCTTGAGTTGTGTTCTCAGAATTCTCGGCATGTCTGATCTTCAGACCTGCTACCTTCTTCTTAGTGAATTGAGATTTTGGTTTGTTTTTCTGAACATGTTGTTCGTCTTTGTGTTCTGACCGTCCTCTTCTATCTGATGTCTGTGACGATATCTGAAAGGTACGAGGAACGTGTATCAGTATCTTAATACCTGGCAGGTTGTCTTAATGTATCCCTATTCCTGAGGTTATACCTCCTTTCAGAGGGCTCCTTTTGAGGAGACTTACCTCAGGATTGAGAATGTTTCTCTTTTGAATGTTGTTTATTTTCACACTTCTTTTTAGAAGATGTAGGATTGTGTTTAATAGAGTCCGTCTCAGGACCTTCAGACAGTTGTGGTTTAACTGGTTTCCCACCCAAACTATCTCTACCTAATTCTTCTAATATTCTGGGTAGTTCTTGTTGATGTTCTGTTACATCAAATTCCCTTAAGCGTTGGCGGATCGCCACTGATGCTGCCTCCCCTTTAATATTAGATAATATTATTGTTGAGACCTGGTAGAAGTTTTTCAGTAATTTCATACCTAAATTCAGAGCAGGCTCTGCCCCGTATTCATTTTGAATTTGTTTCAGGACATCGGGTATTACCGCAATAGACGGAACGCCATGTGTTTTAGTATAGATGGCAGCAAAGACTGTGCCCCAAGTGGTGCAGTCTTCCAGATGTGGTGTGATCCTCATTGGTAAACAGATTGTTAGGATTCTGTGTTTCTCAGAAGGGCTAGTATTAGGAAATACTGCTTCGATTTGAGTAATTGTTTGAGCTATCCAGAATGGAATTTGTTCAGGTTTTGTGGGCATTTTACCCATGACTGCGTGTAAAGTCTGTGGAGTAATTTTTAGTGTATTCCCCTGGTGAGGGGTTTGATTTGGAATGGTTAGTGGAGGTTGGACTGTGAAAGTCCTCTTGACATATTGGACTAACTGTCTGTACATTTTTATTAACACTTTAAGTTGAGTGAGTAATTCATTGTCTAACATCTCTTCGATGTCAGGATGAAGTGTGTAGCCGGCTAAAATCGGCCATGTTGCTCCTGGTCTACCTAGTGGACCGAGCCTGGTAATGTGATTGTAATGTTTTAGGGCACCTTTAAACCAGAGATAATGTTCCTGGTATGTGAGTGGAATTTCAACATCCTCAAAGGGAACATATTCCTCAGGTGGTTCATCTTATTTATAGAAGTGAAACACTTTTGTTACTGGATTTGATTCTGGGAATACTATCCATGAATAGAATACCTCTGTCTGAAAAGATTCATGTGCCTCTATCACGAAAACTGCTCTACCACCTCTTGGTGTTAGGCCATGTTTTATAAGTTTTAGAGTGATGGCTCTCCTTAAATTTGGATGGATGTTTATAACACCCTCATCAGTTTCATTTAAACCTGTAAGATTAAAAACTGTTACGACTTGGTCAGTCGTAACATCACCGGTCACGGTATTATTATCGCCGTTTTGAGACATTGTTTTTGAAAAATTTAGAACAAGTTTCAAGGAAACAAAGCTAAGGTGCAAAATATTTTGGAACACTGTATACTTCAATGTTGAACAAACCAAACAGCTAATACATAGGATTTTCGTCCTACTCAGCTAAGGCGGATATTAACCCTACCCACTCCAGATGTCTTATGGAGTATTATGAGTAGGGGTCTCTGAGAAAAGCATGACTGAGTTACTTCAGTATCTAGCGTTAAATTAGTGCCTTACAAAACACGTTGGGCGCCATGTAGTGTAGTTCCTATTTCCCTTATAGGCTTTGCGCATTGGAATAATAAACAATATAGCTGTGGCATAGGACTGAGGTCAGTATGCCTCTATCGAGTACATTAAACTTAATTACTTTGTATGCCAGCTAACTCAGAGGCCACTAGAAACTCCTTGAATAAACAAGAAAGGAGTAGTTTCTGGCAACCGTATAAACATGACAACTTTGTTTCCCTTAGAATCGGAACATGTCTCAGAATTGAGGAAACAACAGATAACAGTTTCACTCAGTCAATCGTGCATGCTTAGTTTCTTCAGAGTTACACAGAAATAGATAGACGGGTATTTCAATAAAAGGATTTATTGAACAGTCTTGTTTCTCGTGTAAGAGATATGAGCTGTTACAATCGCAAGACAGCATGCGAAATATAATACGTACAGCGTAAGCAGTAAGGAGAGATAATACTGCAACAGCATTGTCTGCTAGCTATGACATATATTCATATACACATACATAATTAACATAGGCTAAAAAGGGGATACTCGTTTGATGCTTCTAAATAGTTCTACCCCAGTGTACCTAACCTAAGTGTAGTACAAGGTAAGAAGTAGGTGCTGTATTCTATAGTATGGTAAGCTATAGTTTTGCATATGCCAAGAGTCCCTCTAGGTTCCAGTCAGCTCCATACCTTAGAATGAGAGAGGTGGGAATCTCTTTCTGGGTCTCAAACTCTAACACCCCGCAAAGGGAGTCAGAACACAGAAAGCTGGATTCTCTGCGAGCAGGGATGACAGCGTCTGGTCAGTGCGTCAGGCGGGGACTCAAATTCTTCCGAACTTGCCGTGGCGAGCCGTATCGAGCTGCGCAGCCGAGCCGTGGTTTGCCATGGTAAGGGAAGGTATATTTATACCTGGAAGGTGCTTAGGAACTCGTTGTGACGTGGGGATGGACGGATGTAGGTGACCATGCCTGTGTTTGGATAGCATGGCTAATGCCTAAATAAGGACTGGGATTCTATGCCTAAATAAGGGCAATGCGAATTGTGCCTATATAAGTACATGATTTAGGAAAACCTATGTACGGACATATAAATCGAAACACAACAACAGTAGTACTCTTTTGGGTATTCTTATATGCCTTTGCCATGTGGCCCAGAAAGGTCCAACTCCCTAATAGTAGAAGTGCAAAGAGGGCAAAGTCCTTTGTATTAGTACTAACTAGAAATATTCCTATTTTATTCCCATTTTAGATGTTTTTGGGCTTAGTTCCAAAGATATGCAAGAGTCAGTGATTAATTTGAGACAGCGTTTGCAGTTGGGCCCACGGCAATTATTTTTGGGGACCGGCACTCATTTTTTCTCATCAGACTTTGATTCAGAGCAAAAGAGTGAAAAACACGCATGTGGTAAAGAAGCAAGAAGATAAATAGGGAAAGCAATGAAAAGGTAAGTAAGTAGGGATGAGAAAGTACCTGCAAGAGTAGAACAAATGAGCAGGGAGTGCCTTGTAGTGGATGAAAGAGGCATAAGTATGGTGGCCCCGCCCCTCCCTCGGTTCTGCTTCTTCGGTAAAAGCATTAGTGTATTTTTCTTCAACAATCTAGACATAATAGGTTCACAGATATATCATAAAAAGGAATAGTTGCTTGGAGAAGCCGGAACCTGGCGGGGCGGGGGATCAGAAGGGAGGGGCCGTCTAGACTAGAACTTGCGAGCTGCTGTTGGTAGTTGTTTTAGTTGCTAGGCTGTTGAGAAAACGGCCACCCAGTTACTGAACGGGGAGTTTAGCACTGTTTGTATACCTGTTTGGGGATGCACCGGGATTAGCACATACCTGATCCAGGAGAGGGTGAGCAGATGCTCTCCACTAGATCTGCGGCCCTGGCATCACGCGTGGTGATAACTTGCTTCAGAGCCTTGCTGGCTGTAAAAGAGGGCACTGTCACTCCCTTTCCTGATAATGTACTGTGGCTAGAATGTATATGCTATGCACAGAAACTCAGCTCATAGTTATATATCATGATGCTCACTGATTTATTATGATGTAATGTGTGCTTTTGCCTGCAAACTCAATAAACAGATTTATAAATAAATAAAAAGGAATAGTTGCATGTGGTGGTGTGCAATCATGAAACATAAGGTTGGTGCTGAAACATGCAAACATTTATTGCACTAATAAATTACACAGGACTCTGTGTGCTCCAGGCATACATCTTTCTTCATTGAGGTCTTAGAAGTGAAATCCCTTGTTCCTGCCACAAGCTCTTCCTCTTCCTACTGGTGTCCACCTCTCAAATAAAGGCTGGACTGGGCATGTGGTGCACAGGGAAAATCCCAGTAGACTTAGGACCAGGATTTTCCTTTAGGGGTGGATGAATGGAGGGACCATTAGCTAACCAGCCTGGTAAATGGACTTGAAGGAACACAGTTTTTTATAGACACGTATATGGTTTCCCCCAAATCCTCTGGGAGATGATGGGAGTCGAGTGGCGGCTCCTCGGCTAAGGCTGAGGAGCATCGCCGCACTGCTTTTTAGCAGTGTGAAAAAGGAAACATAAAATGGTAATAACTCGTTGTTATTATCAATTTATGTTTCCATGCTGCAGCAGCTCTGTGGGGGTGGGCTGCTCTGCTTTCACTGCAGCTCAGGGCAGGGTAGGAGTGGTTTGCTCTCTCCAAGTGCGCATGAATGCTGGGCCGGCCGTCCCAGACCAGCCAAACATTCATGTGCACTTTACATGTTGTCCACCCAGGCTGCATTACAGCCTGTTTTGAGATGCTCAGGCCTTGGCTGAGCGCCGAACCACTGTGCTCAAACCAATCACAACGTTGCATTGCAGCGTTGTTATTGGCTATGAGGAGCCTGGGAACCAGGTGCTTCCTGCTACCCTGTTCCGGCCTGAAGAGACGACAGAGGAGAGACGTGGAGGGACGCGGCAATCAGGTACGTTTTTGTCTTCTTTCTAAACCCCCTCACCCACCTGCCTCAAATCCATGGCGGCCGCCACTGTGGGATTCACTTACTACACTCGCTCTGGGCACAATTTAGGGCTGTATGAGCCAATTTTCAAGGGCTCCTTTTAGCTTTAAGTCAACCACTATCTCTGATCATGTTCTTCTATGAGAAAATAGCACAAAATCACAAATACTTGAGCAATTAGAATAGAACCACACCATCTCTCATTATCATTACATGATAATTTGAAACTGCTTTTTCTACTTACCTCTTCCTATCTGTATTGTTCTTTGTGGCTGCCACACCTTTTTTTTACCAAACTTCTGTCTCTCCATCTCACGTCTTTCTTCTTTGGTTCAACCTTCCTTCTCCCTCTACTTTACAGATCTCACTATACCGTTACCTTTACCTCTGGGTCCCTTTCATATATCTCGCCTGCTCTCACGTCTCTTACTGAGCATAGCCAGAGGGGACTGTCCAGCCAGAGAAGTCCACACATAGAAGGAGGAAAGAAAATGCAGGATGAGAGAATAAAGGAATAAAATATCAGATTTCACCCGCTGAATGGTGAAAATCCTCAGAGCAGTGCCTTGATGTTCACTATTCACCAGTTGTGAAAGGATTTATTTGCGATTATCAATATCTGGCACCTAAATCTACAATTTCAAGCGCTATGTGTTTATGATTATTGTTTTATAGTATACACCAGTCCACTAAACATCCACCATGACTTTCTTACCTGGTCTTTTCTACAATAGTAAAAAAACAGTCTGCTTAGACCCTGAATTCCACATAAAATATTGTTGCAAGACAAAAAAACTCTAGATCTAAACCCAAAATGAAATAAATTTAACAATGGTTCCAGGTTTCCTTTGGTACTATTTGTCTGTTGGATGAAATACATTTTGAGAATTTGGCTTTTTATATGTGGCCTGAGTACTGACAATTTAATGTATGATTCAATTTTGTTTCACATCATGAAGGCTAAATTATTTACAGATATTCCAACCAGTGAGGTCGCAAAATCAGCCTTGGACGTGGCCCCAAAAACCCTTAAGAGGGCACAGACTGCTCACTCTGCCAGCTGCAGACCCTAGAGAAAGTGCCTTAAAAAGGCCCAACAATAGTGAGGCTGTAGAGAAAGTGAAAGGACAGAAGCACAGGCCTGAACATTAGTGCTGTGACCTATTAGGAGATGATCTCCACAGTAAATATACAGTTGGCATTAGAATGGTGCTGTAACATCTGGGAGGCTGGCATGGCAGGGTGATATTGGAATGCTCACTAGCCTATGTGATTGAATAAAATGTGAGTTCTCTGATTTGGGGTGTGCGGTTGTTCTTTCAGGAGAAGAAGCAGATGATAAACAGATAATCATTAATAGAGAGGCAGCTGCACATATCAGCATACCTAACTATAACCTCTCTTGAACCTCTGTTTTTTTTCAGTGATTTAAAAAAAAATCATATTGGCTGCCCCTGCTCCTCCTGTCTGCCCTCCACTGTCAGTGTGCTGCCCCCACTTCTCCTGTCTGTTCTTCATTGTCCATTGTGCTGCCTCCGCCCCTCCCACGTGCCCTCTGTGATCGACATGCTGCTTATGATTCTCTCTCCTATCCTCCTTTGCCCCTCTCTTCCGTCTTTTGTGGTCTGCTGTGCTGCCTCTACCACTCCCACCAGCCCTCCATGGTCAGCTTGCTGCTCCTGCTCCTCATGGTCCATTGTGATGCACCTTCCAACTTCCCTCAATGTTCAACTTGCTGCCCCTGCCCCCTAGCTTGCCCTCTTACCCACCGTGGTATGTTGAGCTGTCCCTCCTGCCTGCCTTCTATGGTTAGTATGCTGCCCCTCCAGCCTGCCCTCTGTTATCCTCTGTCCTACCCCTCCTGCCTACCCCCCATTGTCCGTGTGCTGCACCTTCCTTTCCTGCAATCCTTCCATGGTCAGTTTGATGCCCCAGCTTCTCCTGCCTACCCTCTATGGTCAGCATGCTGCCCCTCCAACCTGCCCTCAATTGTCCGTGTGCTGCCTACGCCCCCTATCGCCTGCCTTCTGATGTGAGCTTCCTGCCCAAGCTGCGCCTGCCTACCCTCCATGGTCAGCCTGCTGCCCCTGCTTCCAATCTGCTCTTCATTGTCTCTGTGCTACCACTAACCCTCCTGCCTGCCCACCACTGCCTGTGGCTGCAATTGACCCTCCTGTTGCCCTCCGTTAGAAGCTTGCTGCATCTGCCACTCCCACCGACCCACTGTTGTTCGTGTGCGGCCCTTCCCTTCCCACCTACCCTCCATGGTCAGCTTGCAGCCTCTGTCCTTCCCACCTGCCCTCCTTTATCCTCTGTCCTGCCCCTCCTGCCTGCCCTCCGTTGTCTGTGTGCTGCACCTTCCTTTCCTGCATGCCCTCCCTGCTCGGTTTGTAGCCACAGCTCCTCCTGCCTGCCCTCTGTGGTCAGCTTACTGCCCCTCATACCTGCTTACCGTGTTGTCTGTGTGCTGCCCCTCTCACCTGCCCTCTGTGGTCAGCTTGCTGATCTTGTTTCCCCCACCTGCCCTCTGTTCTCCATGTGCTGCCCTGCCCCTCCTGTACTATCATCTGTGGTCTTTGTGCTCTCCTCCTCTGTGCCCTCTTTGGTCATCTTGTTGCCCCTGCCTCTCCCGCTTTCCCTCCCTTCTCTATGTCCAGTTACTCCCTCAGGACCTCCCACCCACCCCTGTTGTCTCCTTCCTGGTCCTTCACTGAGCCAGTTACATTTGTTTTAAAGCTTTGCACTATCTGAGCCACCAGTGGTACCACTAAGAGTGTCCACGCTGGGCACCGCAGTACCAGCTGTTTGGTATCGCAGTGCCTGCCACTAGAAATAGTTTTTTGTTATTTTTAACAGACAGAAGGAATCCCACACTGCCCTGGGGGTCAGGGACTGCCCACTCTACCTCTTTATTGGTTTTTGAAAAACAAAATCAGGATTTAAAGTGCCCCAGAGGCCGGTAATGGTGGCTGCAGTATCTTGTTTCTAGCTGCGGCCAGACAATTACATTTCCAAGCATTGTGGGGCAGATCCCAGTCCTGTTGTATCGAAAAGGGCGAAGGGAGAAAAAGATCCCTGGGCCAATCAGAAGGTCCCATATTTAAAAATACAGTCCTACTTGACTTCCACAGGACCAACCGTGCAGATATACCTATTTTTAACCCTTTCAAGCCCACCCTGGGCACTTTTTAAATGCAAATTTCTCAAAAATGGATTAACGGATTTATACCAAATAACAAAAAAGCATACTTTCCCAATAGAGTTCTAAATCCTTGCTTAATTTGGTTAATCTCCATTCACCAGTATTATCTGCAGTCGCAACAGAATATTTCAATGAGAATTACCATAAGAAATCAACATTTTGAGACCCCCTTTTTCCTTGGCCGACACTTGATGGATCAACCCATAACCTTCCAGGAAAGAGCTGAGGTGTATCAATTTTATGGGGAGGGGAACAGTTGTGAATAGTTAACAACAAAACATTAAAATAGGGGGTCCAAGGGAAACATATTTATAGACCCAATGGTTTCAAATCCCTTAACATCCACTTATAAGTAACACCACAGAAACCAAGGGTCTAAACAAAATAAGCACTATGAAGAAAAGCAGAGCCAATTAGTAACGTTAGAGAAAGTCTCAAAACTTAAAGAAAAATCCCATCAGCCACCAAAGTAGCATATATCGTCATTTGGGATCCATTTACAATTGTGAAGCCCTACAACAACTCAGGGCGACACACTTAGTGAGTGAACAGCTCACAGATCCTGCAGGAATGTAATCTATGCAAGGGTATTTGTTTAGTAACATGAATCCTTCTAGTGTGATAGTGCAAATAAATTTGGTGGTGATGGATGCAGTGCAAGTGAAAAATGTGCAGATGCGAAAATTATCTACCGGGGCAGTGACACCGTTTTTAATAAACACTGTCCGGGTGACAAGATTAAAAAGCCAGTGCAAATGCAGTTTGAAATAATAACTGCTAAAGTCCAAAATATAAGGTCTACTTGTTTCAGCCTATTGATCAACCTTGATCCAGGCTTTCGTCAGGACCTAGAAAACTTATGCTACTGCAATCTGTGTGTAAGTGAAAAATCTAAAATATATAGCAAAGATGGTTATTGTTATACCACCTACATTACCCTGGGATTTTCAGAGACTCCTGGAAACATTTTCAGGAGTATCGGTCCAAGTCCTATAAAGAAGAAAAATATAATAACTATATATGACCTGCTCAGCTATTCAAAAAGGTGCTCAATGTATACTAAACCAAATGTTATTAGTATAGGATACTATTTCGTCATCTAATGTACCACAATACATGTACAAATTAATTAAGTATAAGCTTACCCGTTTGAGTACGGGAGCTCTCCTCACCTCACCTGGCATCCGCTCAGGAAAATGAGGCCCCGCTCTGTATAAAGGCAAATGGATATGACACGTAATCTTACATTCAACCTGACTACCTTTATATCTAATAATAACATAAACTTCTGTATCCACATGCTGAAATATAGGTGGTTGTCCTGTTATAAATTGTTTGTGTTTTTAGCTCCATCTCTCTATGTACATAAGCATTGGTTTACAATATACCAAAGCTAGCATTCTGAGACAACGTCCATAAATGTCCTTATTGTACTACGCACAAACTAAACTGCGTGTACATTCTCCGAGTCTCAATCACACATAAAAGAAGTAAAAAAATGCCACTAAGTGATGGAATCTGTGGCGGAAACAGCCGTATTTCTGTAAAAAGAAACGGTACTGCAAACAATATGTTTATTCGGCCTTCCGGACACACTCGTTTTTATAAAGTCTTTGAGTAGCGGATGAGTATTCGATAATAAACATGCCGGTACACACAACAGTTAAGATACACTGCCACTTCTTTAACAATTTGCTCGTGGAGCTACTTTACATTACATCGTAAGCTCTTCGGGTTCCAGTTAATGTGATACAAAAGACGGAAGTTTACTTCTGCAATCTTCTTGTTAAAACCAACGCTCGTAGCAATGTAATGCAAAACCAAACACGCTCTTAAGTTTCTTACTTGATAGTCAATGTCGCATGCATCCCTTGGTTATAGTCTGCCTTCCTGTCTGTCGGTACCTCATCTCATTAACAGCTGGATGGGAAGGCACTTGCGCGGATTCGCATAATGCTTTTAAGTAAGCCAAACGGAAACAAGCCCCTGGCCCGGCACTATACCATTGACGTAATTGGTGCGTGCCCGGGCTTCATGGGGTGTGTAGTTTATTTTACACTCGTAGTTTAGTATGCTCGAATCCTTTTCATACGCGCTGTTGCTGATAATTAAAAAGGAGCAATCAAAGTGTGATACACAGCTCTCGTGGGCCGCGAGGCTCCCACCCTGCCATAGCAAACTACAGTGTCCCGGGGGTGGACACTCTGGGACACTGCAGGAGACGGCCCTGGGGGGTGGTGGTCCCCAGGGCCCTCGAGGGCTCCAGGAGGGGGGCTACGTGGCCCCCCTCCCACCTTCTTCAAAGCCCCGGGGGGTGGTGGTCCCCGGGGCTGGGGGGGTCCATCACAGACCCCCCAATTTACATATATAGAGCCCAAGGGAGGTGGCGGTCCCCGGGGCGTGTGGGGGGTTCAAGCCCCCCACACAGGTTTTTTTTTTTATTTACAAAAAAATAAGTCCCGGGGGGTGGCGGTCCCCGGGGCTGTGGGGGGGCATTGTGCCCCCCCCCCGCAATGTTGCCACAAAACAAAAGGAACCAAAGGTGAAGGTTTGAAGTTTACATACAGCGCCTTCGGATAAGCCCCCAGTGCACGGGCTGCATAGCGCTCCCCAGTAACAATGATGATTGCGCTCCTGCGCTGATGCCACAAAACAAAAGGAACCAAAGGTGAAGGTTCTCCAGCGTGGACGCCAGGGACTCACAAGCTGAGCGCTCCTGCGCGGACGCCAAGAACAGGGAAACCACAGGGGATGGCGCTCCAGCGCGGACGCCACAGATCAAAGGAACCAAGTACGAAATCAACAGCTTCCGAGTAACGGCGGAACTCCGGAACTTCCTTCGCTGCAAGCCTCGATAGAAGAATTTGAAGCACCGAGCCGGCGGGGAACGCGAGGTATAAGCGTTTCCCCCGGAAGTGCTTCATTGACCTGCAGTGACCGGGAGAACTAGACCGGGGCTCTACTTCCGCCCGGAAGTGAGTATCCCGGCGCATTGTGTGTGTCCTAGCGGAATGTCGGGGAACGGCAATCGCCGCGAACCCGACAGAACCCCCCCCCAAAATAAGTCCCCCCCCTCCGCAACCCCGAACCTCAGAAAGGGCAAGCAGGGCGAGGGCTCAGGGGGTGTCGCAGATGAAAGGCATGGACCAGCGCGGGGGCATGGCGGACGTGGGACAAAGGCTCCCAAGAACGCTCGTCAGGGCCGTAACCCTTCCAGTCCACCAGGTAGAAGAGCTTACCTCGGACCCGGCGGGACCCCAAGATGGCCCTGACCTCATACTCAACATGGCCCTCCACCACCACCGGCGCAGGAGGAGAGGCGATGGAAGCATCAGGGCAGACCGCCCGTAGAAGGGAGACATGGAAGACAGGGTGGATCCGCATCCGCGGAGGGAGCGTGAGTCTCATGGCCACAGGGTTGACCACCTTCTCGATGACAAAAGGACCCACAAAACGAGGCAAGAGTTTCTTGGGACCATGCACGTTGAGGTGCCGAATGGAGAGCCACACCCTGTCGCCCAAGCGGTATTCCGGCTCCTTCTGTCTATGAGCGTCGGCATGCGCCTTGTAGGTGTCCTTAGCCTTGGCCAACTCGAACCGCGCCTGCTGCCAGAGTCGGTGTAGGGACTCATGATAAGCACGCACCGTAGGCAACTGACTGTCCCGGGGCACCTCCCAGGCAGAGGTGCGAGGATGACGACCGTGGAGACAAAAGAAGGGAGACATGCCAATGGCCGAATGCTTGCTGTTGTTGTATGCGTATTCCGCCAACCATATCACCTCAGACCATTCCTTCTCCACCATCAGTAGCAGACAACGGAGATATTGTTCCATGGTGTGGTTCGTCCTCTCGGCCTGACCGTCGGTCCGTGGATGGTACGCAGAGGACAAGCGCGCATCAATCTCAAGGAGTCTGCATACTTCCTTCCAGAAACGGGACACGAATTGAGATCCCCGGTCCGTAATGACCACCGATGGAATGCCATGGAGGCGAACCACCTCGTGCACGAAAACCAAGGCCAGATCTGCTGCCGTGGGTAACTTCAACAAGGGTACGAAGTGCGCCATCTTGGACAGGTGATCGACTATGGTGAGAACCGTGGTATGCCCGTTCTTGGTGATGGGGAGATCAACCACGAAATCCATCGAGATAGTGTGCCAGGGAAAGGGCGGAACTGGTATGGAACGCAGTAAACCAACAGACGGTTCAGACCTGTTCTTACCTAAGAGACAAACGGTGCAGTTCTGCACATGGGTTCTTGTGTCGGACACCAGAGTTGGCCACCAGAATTGTCTTTGTAAGAGCTCGAGAGTTTTATGGTAACCAGGGTGGCCAGAGAGGACGTGGTCATGGCACATGCGGACTGCACTTTGTTGGCTAGGTGCTCCAGGTAAGTACAACCGGTCTCCTTTAAACAGCAAGCCGTCCACATGGGTCGTCCCTTCGTGGTCTTGAGCCAGGATCACCGGATCGGACCTTTCCGTATCACGTTTTACCAGAGACAAGAAGTCCGAAGATGTAATAGCTCCCTGGAAGTGGTCTTCTGCGATTATGGGACCCGGCTCGGGGGTCTCGGTCTTCCCGTCCTGGTCTTCTAACCGCGAAAGGGCGTCTGCTTTGGCGTTGTCCTTTCCGGGTCGGAACGTGATCAAGAAGTTATATTCATTGAAGAACAGTGTCCATCTCAACTGTCTAGCAGTGAGAGCACGGGCTGAGCGGAGAAACTGAAGGTTCCGGTGGTCGGTGTAGATGGTCACTGTATGTTTGGCATCCTTCAGGAAGTGGCGCCATTCTTCAAACGCCGTTTTTATGGCCAATAGCTCTCGGTCAGACACCGTGTAGTTGCGTTCCGCGGGTTGCAGCTTCTTAGAATAAAAAGCCACCGGATGCAAATGTCCTGTGCGGGTGCTTCTTTGGGATAACACACCCCCTATAGCTTCCTTAGAGGCATCTGCTTCCACGATGAAGGGCTGCTCAGTATCAGGGTGCGCCAGCACGGGGGCTATAGTGAATCGTCTTTTTAATTCCTGGAAGGCGCTATTTGCGCTCAGATCCCACTCGAATGGCACCCCTTTTCGTAGTAAGCGTGTGATAGGAGCTACCAGCGCGGAGAAGCCTGTGATGAACCTACGGTAGTAGTTGGCAAAACCTACGAACCGCTGGACCCCTTTCACAGATTCCGGAGAAGGCCAAGTCAGAATGGCTTCCACTTTCTTGTTGTCCATGTGGATGCCAGCTGGAGTGATGACGTGCCCCAGGAACTCAACGGAGGTGACGTGGAAAACACTCTTCTCCAGTTTGACGTACAACCGATGTTTCCCTAGCTGTTGGAGGACGGAACGCACGTGATACACGTGGTCGGTGAGGTTTCGAGAATATATCAGGATATCGTCTATATAGACAATGCAGAAGACGTCGATATAGTCCCTCAATACTTCGTCGATGAAGTACTGGAACGCTGCGGGGGCGTTGCAGAGTCCGAAAGGCATGACCTGGTATTCGAAGAGGCCAAACTTCGTCCGGAAGGCGGTCTTCCATTCGTCCCCCTTCCGGACTCTGACTAGATGGTAGGCACCCCGCAGGTCGAGCTTCGTATATACGGAGGCGTCTTTTACTTGGTCCAAGAGGTTGTAGATCAAAGGTAGGGGGTACCGTTTTTTTACGGTGATTGCATTCATCGCCCGAAAGTCTATACAAGTCCTCAGGTCACCCTCCTTCTTGGAAACGAAGAAAAGAGGAGAAGACACCGGAGATCTGGAATGGCGAATAAAACCGTTGTCCAAATACTCATCCAAATAGGAACGAAGGTGGATGTTTTCTTTCTCAGTGAGAGAGTATATTCGGCTGCATGGTAACGTGGAGCCAGGGATTAGATCAATGCGGCAGTCGAACGACCGGTGAGGAGGCAGAGTGTTGGCCCCCTTCTTATCGAACACTTCAGCTAGGTCTTGATACTCCTCTGGTATGGTTGCTTGGGAAACCAACCCCATGCCATCTACCGGTAGGGATCGAGCCTGTATGGAGCGAGCACCCATGGGATTGTCCGTCGTATAACAGGTGGTACAGCAGTATTCCGATTCCAGGTGTATTATTCTGGCTACCCAATCGATTCGGGGATTGTGCTTCACTAACCATGGCAACCCCAGTATAACCTTGAATTGAGGAGCGTCGATGACGTCGAAACTCAGAGCCTCAGCGTGCTGGTTGGCAAAGGACACGGTCATGATCTCGGTTTGATGCCTGATAGGGCCGGAAGTCAAGTCCGTTCCATCCACAGCCTTGACCGTTTCGGGTTGCTCCTTTGACACTGTGGCTATGCCCAAGGTACGTAAAAAACCGGTGTCAATAAAACTGCCTGTCGCACCGGAATCCAGCATGGCGGTTACCAACCAGGTTCTGCCTGCCTGATTTCGTAAGGTGACTTCCATTCCTACGTGATGACTGCCGTCCATCACTGCAGGGATCGCTGAAACATTATACGAAGAACCCAGAGGACGGATCCCCTTGTCTACTGGGTTGTCTCGTTTCCCATCGGTTCGCTTTTGGTGATGGGTAACGCAAACGGCCTCCTGCCTCTGGTTTTGGAGGGCTTCACCGGACATTCCCTGACGAAGTGTCCGCTCTTCCCACAATACAAACACTGGTTCTGGTTCCTCCTTTTTTCTCTTTCTTGACTGGTCAACGGCCCTCGTATGCCCCCGATCTGCATGGGTTCGGGTACGTCGCCTGGAGGAGTGGCTTCGTCTTTGGCTTTGTCGGCGCCCTTGTCTCCAATAGACAAGAAACGGTTGTCACTGTTTCTCCCTTTATCGGTCCTTCGTTCCTGTAGTCGGAAATTCATCTTTACCACTAGATCGATGAAAGGACCTATTTCCTCAGGTGGGTTGGGCAGCTGGGAGATGAGATCCTTCAGATCATCACGCAGGCCTCTGTAGAATACTGACACTTTTTTATCCTCTGGCCAATGGGCTTCGATGACAAGCCGGCTGAAGCGGGTGATGTAATGCAGGAGGTCTTGGCTGCCTTGCTTGAGGTTAAGCAGCTCGTTGTCTGCGGCCTGCACAAAGGTGTGGCGAGCGAACATACGCCGCATGGCTTCCTTAAATGTCGGCAAGTGATGGAGCATGGGATCGTCGTTTTCCACAAAAGAAATGGACCACTGAGCGGCGTCTCCTCCCATGTAAGATAAAATGTATGCGACTTTTGATGCATCATCGGGAAAGGCCGCGTGTCTGGCCATGAAGTGGAGGTGACATTGATGGATGAAGATCCCATACTTGGTGCTGTTGCCGTAAAAACGTTCCGGTGGTGCCAGTTGTACCGGATGGGGTGCGATGACTTGGATGGCAGGGCTCTGATCGGTGGCAGCGGAGGGCCCCCCAAATGTGAAGGTCGGCGGTCGCAACAACCCTTCTTGCATGACTCTGGGACTAGGGGTGGTTCCCCAGGGACCGGTGACCCGGGATGCCATTTGATCCTGTAGGGTCGTGATATCATGGCGTAAACTGCGGTTCTCGGCTTGCATGGTTGCCAGCATAACAGCTATGTCCTGCAAGGTAACCTCCGGGTCGCCCATGTCGTCTGGGTGGAATGTAGAACGTGGGCTTCAAATTCTGTCGGGTGCCCCACAAGACTTACCTTTGCTTGTGAAGCAATTCCGCAGAGACGACAGGAGCACCCACCCTTGTACGCACCTGACCCCCTAGGACTAAACCCCAACAGGGATGAGATGGGTGCAGGGTTAGCAGCCAGAAGAGGGCGTAGAGTTGTGGTCTGAAGCGTGCAGGAGATCACGAGGACCACTGGGGAAACAAACGAGAACCCGATTGGAAACAACCCCCACGGATGCCCTATCTCTATTCCCTAAAACACACACAAATGCCAGGACTCACCAGTGTTTCTGCTGTGCTCAGGTTGAATCAGGGATTCTGGAGAAATCAGGAATCTTCTCCTGCGAGGGCGTTGAGAATGAAGGTTTGAAGTTACATACAGCGCCTTCGGATAAGCCCCCAGTGCACAGGCTGCATAGCGCTCCCCAGTAACAATGATGATTGCGCTCCTGCGCTGATGCCACAAAACAAAAGGAACCAAAGGTGAAGGTTTGAAGTTTACATACAGCGCCTTCGGATAAGCACCCAGTGCACGGGCTGCATAGCGCTCCCCAGTAACAATGATGATTGCGCTCCTGCGCTGATGCCACAAAACAAAAGGAACCAAAGGTGAAGGTTCTCCAGCGTGGACGCCAGAGACTCACAAGCTGAGCGCTCCTGCGCGGCCGCCAAGAACAGGGAAAGCACAGAGGATGACGCTCCAGCGCGGACGCCACAGATCAAAGGAACCAAGTACGAAATCAACAGCTTCTGAGTAACGGCGGAACTCCGGAACTTCCTTCGCTGCAAGCCTCGATAGAAGAATTGGAAGCACCGAGCCGACGGGGAACGCGAGGTATAAGCGTTTCCCCCGGAAGTGCTTCATTGACCTGCAGTGACCGGGAGAACTAGACCGGGGCTCTACTTCCGCCCGGAAGTAAGTATCCCGGCGCATTGTGTGTGTCCTAGCGGAATGTCGGGGAACGGCAATCGCCGCGAACCCGACATGCCCAGACCACAGCAAATGCCTCACGCTCTATCGCACTCCACCTTTGTTCCCTGGGAAGTAAACTCCGGCTGATGAAGGCTACAGGTAAGTCTCGGCCCTCCTCATTCATCTGTGCTAGAACAGCCCCCACACCATGCTCTGAAGCGTCTGTCTGGACAATGATTTCTTTTGAAAAGTCGGGTGCCTGGAGGACCGGTGCTGTACACATTGCAGTTTTCAGGGTGTCAAAGGCGTTCTGACAGGCGTCAGTCCAGATCACAAGTCTCGGCTGCTTCCTGGAAGTCAGCGAGGTCAAGGGGTGCACAATGTTGCCATACCCCTTGACAAACCTCCTGTAGTAACCCGTGAGACCCAAGAAGGCTCTCACCTGAGTCTGGGTTTTGGGCGGTTCCCAAGCCAGGATGGTATCTATCTTGGGTTGCAGGGGGGCCACCTTGCCGCTCCCTACTTGGTGCCCCAAGTACACCACTGAACCCTGCCCAATCTGACACTTACTGGCCTTGATTGTGAGGCCTGCTCTGCGCAGGGCCAACAACACTTCCTGGAGGTGGCGCAAGTGTTCCTCCCAGCTGGCGCTGAACACTGCTATATCGTCCAGGTAGGCGGCGCTGAAATCTTCCAGCCCAGCCAATACCTGGTTAACCAACCTCTGGAATGTGGCAGGGGCATTCTTCATCCCAAAGGGCATCACACGGAACTGGTAGTGCCCATCTGGTGTGGAGAATGCAGACCTCTCTTTTGCCCCATCAGTCAAGGCGATCTGCCAGTACCCAGACGTTAGATCAAACGTACTAAGGTACCGGGCAGCCCCCAACCGATCGATGAGCTCATCAGCTCTGGGGATGGGGTGCGCGTCAGTCTTGGTGACCGAATTGAGTCCTCGGTAATCCACACAGAACCGAAGTTCTGGTGAAGCACCAGGCGCTGCAGCCTTTGGGACCAAGACCACTGGGCTGGCCCAAGGACTGCTAGAGGACTCAACCACCCCTAAGGCAAACATCTTGGAGACCTCCTCCTTGATATATGCTCTGACCCTGTAGGCCTTGTGCCTCACAGGAGTGCTGTCCCCAGTGTCCACATCATGGACACACCACTGAGTGACACCAGGGATTAAGGAGAACAGATCAGGGAATTGTACCAACAGATGGCGACAATCTTGCTGCTGCTCAGGGGTCAGTGTGTCAGAGAGGACAACACCATCCACTGACCCATCTTTTTCTTTTGCACACAGGAGGTCAGGAAGAGGCTCACTCTCCTCCTCCATCCCAGCATCTGTGGCAAGGAGCATGCCCACTTCGGACCTTTCTAAGTGGGGCTTTAACCGGTTGACATGCAGGACCCTTAAGGGGTTCCTGGGAGACTTCAAGTCCACCAAGTAGGTGACATCGCTCTTTTTCTCCACAACCTCAAATGGTCCAGTCCACCTGTCCTTGAGCGCACAAGGTTCCACAGGGGCCATGACCCAAACTTTCTGACCAGGTTGAAGCTCAACCAGAGTGGCATTCTAATCGTACCACCGCTTCATCTCTTCCTGGCTGGCCTCCAGATTTGCCTGAGCAAGATCTCTGAAGTGCCGAGTCTGGTTCCTAAAGGCCAGCATGTAGCTATATACATCCTGGGGAGGTTTCCTGGGAGATTGCTCCCAGCCTTCTTTAACCAGACTCAAAGGTCCTCTTACCGGGTGACCATACAAAAGCTCAAATGGGCTGAACCCTAGAGACTTCTGTGGCACCTCACGGTAAGCAAACAGCAGGCATGGCAAGAGGACGTCCCATTTACGCCTCATCGGTTCTTCAAGACCCATGATCATGCCTTTGAGGGTCCGGTTGAATCTCTCAACCAGCCCATTACCTTGAGGGTGGTAAGGAGTGGTAAACTTGTAGGTTACCCCACACTCCTTCCACAGAGACTTCATATAATTAGAAATGAAGTTAGTGCCCCGGTCTGACACCACCTCTCTGGGGAACCCCATGCGGGAGAAAACACCCATCAGTGCCCGTCCCACCACAGGGGCCGTCACTGTGCGGAGAGGGATGGCTTCCGGGTACCGGGTGGCATGGTCCACCAAGACCAGGATAAACCTGTTGCCCATGGCTGTCTTGGGGTCCAGTGGCACCACAATGTCAATCCCCACTCGCTCAAAGGGGGTACTGACGACAGGAAACGGTTGGAGGGGAGCCTTCTGCTTCCGCCCACTTTTCCCACTTGCCTGGCAAGTTTGACAGGTCCTACAATGGATATCTGAATCCCTTCTCATCTGGGGCCAATAAAAATGGGTGACAAGCCTGTCATAGGTCTTGTCCTGCCCCAGATGTCCAGCTAACAGAACGTCATGAGCCAACCCCAGTAGGAAGGCTCTGAAGCGCTGGGGTACCACCAGCACACAGGCTGACCCATGTTCAGCAGCCTTAGGCTCGCTATACAGAAGGTCGTTCTCCCAGTAGACCCAATGTGATCCTGACTGATCACCTGTCGTTTGGGCTGAGGCCTGCTACCTCATACCCACAAGAGAAGGGCACACTTTCTGTTCAGCACAAAATTCTTCCCTGGAGGGACCACCATCCTGCTGCCAATGGGTCAGCTCGGGCAGGTCTCCCAGTTCGGCCACTTGTTCTCCTGTTGGTTCCAGGGCATCCCCCTCAGGGTCTGCTCCCTCCTGGACCGCGGGAACGATGGGGGACGGTTTCCCGCGCCCCCTGCCTCTTCTCTTCACGGTTGGGACCTGGGCCATACTTTCAGGCTCCAGGGCCCCATCAACACCCTTACTGACTGACATGGACCGGGTGGTCGCACACACCCACTCAGGCAGACCCAACATTTCCAGATGCGATTTTCTCTCCACCTTAGCCCAAGGGGAGTCCTCCAAATCATTGCCCAGGAGACAATCAACAGGCATGGCGGGCCTCACAGCAACCTGAAGAGTACCTGAGACCCCCCCACTCAAAAGGAACTTGAGCTACCTCACACTGACTCTGTGAGTTGTCAGCAGCTACAACGGGGTAGAATGCATGAGGGACCACCTGCTCTCTGGACAACAAGTGACACTTGACAGCTGTCACACTTGCTCCGGTGTCTCTGAGAGCTTCCACCCTATGGCCATTAATGGTCACCCACTGCCTATATTTCTTAGTGTTACTAGGCAGAGGGGTTGGAGGGACCATTTCCACGTCTCCTAAAGAGACTAGGGACATTTCTGCAGGACCCCACCCACCGGGGGCACCCATCTCATTCCCTCCCAGGGCTACACTCGCTACCTGGCGGGGGTGCACGCGGCGGTGCATTGGAATCCTTCATGGGACACTGGGGATCATAATAACGGTGCCCCACCTGCTTACAAACATAGCAGGTCATGGGGCCCCTTGGGACAGGTTTACCTGTCGGGGCCTCTGGCTTCATTCCAGGGGGAGGCTGGGAACCCTTCCCTTGGTTCCCTTGGGGATTACTTTGGGGCCCTTTCTGGAACTCCCTCTGTTTACCTCTGTCTCCCCCACTCTTCTGCTGGGGACCCTGCCCACCCTTGGCTGAGTCTCCCACTGGACCCTTGTGGACCATGGTACTGACCCTGCGGTCCGCCTCCTCAGCAAGTTTTCTAGGGTTAGATATCTTGCTATCAACAAGGTGCTGGCGTAGCTCTGGAAAACAGTTATTAGACAAGTGCTCCCAAGCAAACAAATCATAAAGAGCATCATAACTATCAACCTTGCTACCCTTTACCCAACCATCCATGGCTCTGCAAAAAAAAGACACATATTCAACCCACGTAGTACCAGGCAACTTCTTACATTCTCTAAAGGTTTGTCTGTACTTTTCTGGGGTTAAGCCATATCTCAGCATTAAAGCATTTTTCATATGAGTTTAAGACGCCCTTTCCTCTTCAGGCATGCTCAACAAGGTATCTCTCCCTTCATTTGTAAAGCGGCTCCACAACCCCGTTCCCCAATCTTTCTCAGGGACCCGGTGGGCCAACAATGCTAACTCATACGCTTTAAACCATTGGCTAATATCTTCATTCTTACTGTAATCTTTAATCACATCTTTAGGAAAATAAAACCTACTTTCTGCAGGCATAGATGGAGCGCTGCCACCAGAGGGATTCAACTCTAAACTCTTTTCTTTAAGTTCCATCTCCCTCAACATCTTCTCACGTTCAAATGCTAACTTCTCTCTCTCAAAATCTAATCTTTTGCTCTCCATTTCAGCTTCTCTCAGGCTCTTGGCTTTTTCTAATTCCAACTGCCCTCCTAATTTAAGCTTTGCCATTTCTAACTTGTACCCCCTCTCCTTCTCCCTGTCTTCTAATTCTTCAGGGGAAAGGCTCCTAGAGGACGCACTACTGCCTGGAGATGACACTGGCCCACCTGTGGGCTCTTCCTCTTCTTCTTCCTCTTCCGGTACCACCACCGGATCAGAGGGATTTCTGGCCTCTAACCAGGCCTTCAGCGCTTTGAGGAAACCGTCTTTCTTTGTGACACCTGTGGTAGGAACTTTAAACTGCTTACAAAATCCTTTTAGATCTTTTAGCGTGTAGGAATCTATCTTCTCCTTATCAAATTCCCCCACAACAATCTCCACAGGTGTAGCAGCTCCGGCATTCTCCATGGTCAAAACTGGCAGTGTTTAAAAAAATAAGCTCCAGGAAAGCGGTGAACAAAAATAGAATATCCTACCAAAACAGATTGTGGCTGCGTTATGGTCTGCTTTCACTATGTAGCGTACACTAATCACTGCACATGAGTCATAAATGCAAAGTTCAATCCTCACCGCTGACCACCAATGTTAGAACCGGCGGTCTCTAGTTGGCAGAGGTATACACTTCTGACAAATAGGGACCAACCAACTCTAGTCAGGGAAAGGGGATTACACACTCAGATAACCCCTGCTACCCCCTTGGTAGCTTGGCAGAGCAGACAGGCTTATCTCAGAGGCAGTGTGTTAAGCATTTATGACCACATACAGTAATAAAGTGAATACACTACAGATGGACACGACACAGAAGTTATTATAAAAATAGTATTTTTATATAAGGCTTAGCACAAGACCAAATAACGACAAAAATATACCACAGTCTTAATAAATACTCTTTGGAAGGAAAAATGATAGTTCAGGTAAGGTTTCTTCTTGGCAAATAGTTCTTTAGCAATAGAATTAATTATTCTCCTGAAACACAGTTCTTTGGCAACAATGTGACCCCCACAGGAGTCACACGACGTCGAGTCTACAGGATTCCCAAGGTTCGGCATCGACCGCGAGGAGCGCTACGTCTAGCCTGGAGTTGCAACAGACCCCACGAGTACAGTACCTTGAGAAATGAAGAAAACGGTGATCCACGGCGTCGAGATGTCGGCGTCGAGGTCGGCGTCGATTGTGCCTCGGAGTCGGGTCGATCTGCAGCGGCGTCGAGGGATGTCGGGCCGGAGCAGCGCTCACGGCGCCGAGAAGGGCGTCGAGTCGATGCGATCAGCAGCGGCGTCGGGACGGGGTCGCTTGGAGGTGGAGCCGATACTCACTCCTCACTGGCGTCGATACCGGCGTCGAGACGGGGTCACTTGGAACCGGGGCCGATACCCACTGCTCACTGGCGTTGCTGCTGGCGTTGATCGGGCCCGGCGGCCGGCGTTGAAGGCTCGGGACACTGGAGCCGTTACTCACGATGTCGAGCTGGATTCGGCGGCAGCGGCGGCGTCGGCGGCGTCGAGACTGCAGATTTTCCCTTTGTGTACTGGAAACAACACTTTCCAGCAATTCAGCAATTCAGTAGATGGTGAAGTCCTTTGGCCCTGTGACTTCAGCAGGAGACTGGCACTCTTCCAGCCCTTGGAGATTTCCTAGCAAATGTTCAGAGAGTACACACCAAGTTCCTCTCTCCTTGTTCCTTGGCAAAAATAAAGAAGCAGCTTTCAGGTTCCTCCACAGCAAAACAGCACTTTGGCAGAAAGGGGAGGCAAGTCCTTAGATCAGCAGGCTTCTTGTCCTTGGTACAGGTTTCCTTGTCAGAAGTGATCTGAGTTCTTGGTTCAGGGGTCCTTCTCTTATACCCCTTTTCTCCTTTGTTCCCTTTGTCCAAGCAGGGAAATTCCCCCCATCTCAGGTTCGTTGTGGGTGTTGCCAGGCAGAGGCACCTGGCCTATTCACTGAGCAGGGCAGAGTCCTCAGCCGCCCAGCAGGAGGCGGAGCCAGTATTGTCACTGGCAGGAGCAGGGCTATCAGTCGCCCAGCAGGAGGTGGAGCCAGTATTGTGTCAGGCAGGGCAGGCTACTCTTCCATCACTCTATGTGTAACTGCGTCATTCACCCCACACTGACTCATTCAGACCTCTGGAGCCACCCAGCCCCTGACACACACACCAAACCAGCAGAGACCGGTGGATAGTTGGACAAGAAAATAGCCACTTTCTAAAAGGGCTATTTTCAAACACAGAATTTAAAAACCATCCATCCTAAAGGGTGTGTTATTAAATTCTGAGTTCAGGGATACTAAACTCGACCTGCTACCATGCTCCCTGAGTCAGATAGATTATAATGGAGTTAATAATCAGTCTGCCCAGTCTGGCCTATTGGAGGCAGGTAGCCCTTCAATAGTGAAAAACGAAAATGGCTGTAATTCACTATTAGGTCATGCCACACACATCAGGGCATGACCTACCTTTTACCAACAATGCACCCTGCCCTAGGGCCTACCATAGAGGTGTCTGAAATGTGGCAAAGTGAAGGTTTAGAGACTGGCAAGTAGGTTTCCTTGCCAAGTCGACATGGCAGTCAGGGACTGCACGCAGGCGCTGCAGTGGCAGGCCTGAGACACATTTTACAAGCTGCTTCTGTGGGTGGCACAACCAGTGCTGCAAGCCCACCAGCAGCAGTCAACTTACATGCCCTTGGCACACGCAGTGCACTAGACTAGGGTCTGAACAGTAAGTCAACCAAGCCAATCATGGTAACACCAATCAATGTAACAATTTAACATAGGGAGCACTTGCACTGTGGTACTGATCAGCAGTGGCACAGTGCCCAAAGCAATAATCCAGCAAAAACATCGTAAACAGAGGAGGCAAACAGAAAAAAATGGAGGAGAGACTCATGCCAATGATGCCAGGTCTAACAAACAGCATCTCATTAGCGATAGTTGCCGCCCTCTCGGTACATGCTACATTAATGTAAATTGCGCATTCTGCGACGTCAAAACTGCAACAGAAACACACATGAGTACACTTCCTGGCCAGGCAGGAACTGAACAACGCCCAGGTCCCCGGAACTATTACTCACACCCCTATGCTCGCCTGGCGTACGCAAGCCCAGCCCAGTTTGCGTACGTATAAATAGGATAGCGACGACGCCACATGTCCCAGTTCTTCTACACTGCCTCAGGTGATATGGCCGCATCCACCTCGCATATCACAATGCGCAATAAAAAAAGGGATCCATAAGGTGTACACCATCATCGCAATCAACACTGCACCTGAATTGTGAACACTGCTGCCCGTCGTGTTTGGACACACAGCAATGACAGCAGGTGAGCAGGACCTGCTGGACCGTACTGTAGACCTGAGCCAGCGGGCAGCGCTGTCCTACAGACACGTGTTGAGCGCAGTGCTGCAGGAAGGGTGGGGTCCATCAGCCTGTGTGCAAAGGTGCGAACAACCGATGTTACCCTGCGTACCGATGTGATCTTTGACCTCATTCAGTCACATCTCTGTCTCATTTTAAGGACCTGCTGGACCGTACTGTAGACCTGAGCCAGCGGGCAGCGCTGCCCTACAGACACGTGTCGTTGGCTTTTGGGGCACTGTAGTGAGCTGATTACTAAGTGTACATGCACACAGGCTTGCGCCACTGCATTACACGCACACATTATGCTTCTACCATGCGCTCTGTTCCTTTGTATGTGAACGTTGGCATAACATATTATTATTTAACCTTGTCTATTCTCGTGCACTCCAACTCCTCTTTGAACCACGATTACCACTAACAGTTCGAAGATCGTACTTCAAGAAGGAAGGATGCAGTCAACTGGTGTTCTCTATTAACGTTGAAAGAAACCTTAATTTACCTCAAGAAATTCCAACATTATATTTTTTTCTCCCTTTTCAGACACTGGGTTAGTGGAGCCAAAATGGGCGGAGCGGGTGCTCACCCTGTGATGATGCCCTGGGCATTCGGACGCCTTCCACCGTGGTATCAAGACACCGTCCCCGACCGGAGACCTGCTGGGCCACCCTGATAGCGGCACTCCGGAGTTGGAGCTCGCACTGGCACGTCCATGGACACACCGGTTGTGGCAGGAGAGCAGTCAAGCCTTGGTGCGCAGGAGCTGCAATTGAGCACAGTGTGGAGAAAGGGGCTGGGGTGCAGCAGCCTGGGTGCACAGGTGCAGTCAAGCGATGTTGCCATAGATAATAATGTAATCTCTGGCCTCATTCATATCTCTGTTTCATTTTAAGGACTTGCTGGACCGCACTCTTTCTAGCGGACCCCAGCGTCCCAGACACACGGGTGATGGGAGGTGAACAGTGAGGGCTGGGTGCAGTAGGCCGGTGCTCTGTCTCCTCCTCCCTCTGTTCTTTTCACTCTCCCTCCCCTTCTCCCTTCCACCCACTCGCTCTCTGTCCCATTCTCACTTTCCACCGTTCATTCTCACTACCTTTCTTTTTCTCTTAGACATGGCACACATACTTATGTTTCTTTTATGTCTTGCAGGTTTTGTACGCTGCTTCCGGAGGAGTCCCACCCAGTTCTTTCATGTTTTACTGTTGTTCGAATAAAGTAACATTTTCATTTATTTGTGTTGTGTTAATAAAAGTTATTTTTTTTTACCAATAAATAACTGAGTGTATGGGTCTTCTTTTTCTGACAACACTTGTCTGTAGTTTATTGTAAAAATCGGCGGTTGATAGTAGGTTGTAAGGGAAGTTTTGTTTAATTATCCGGTGCACCAACCAAATATAAACTAACAGACTATTACATAAATGAAGCCTAGGTAATTGTACAACGGCAAGAGTTCTATGAATGTATCACTTTATAACACCATGAGTACTGCCTGTGTGATTTCAGAACCAATAAGGCACTGCCTAGGGCCACCGAGGCTTCAAGGACTGGCGAGGCCCACCCTGCATATTTAAATAAAGCCCCGGAGGTTGCCGAACCCCGGTCTTGAGTTGGCCTCGAAGCCCCCCGAACAATTCGTAAACAATACCCGGGGAGGTGTCGATCCCCTAGTCTGCGAAACGTCTCTGTGCCCTCCCACGCCTAATTGACATGTGGGATTAAGATCCCCAGTGCTGCAGAGACCCCGCAATATAATAATAGGATTGTCCCCGGAACATTACCCACCAGTGGGCTCATTTAAATGAACGGGTGAGACCCCGCTTTATTTATTTTTTCTCTATTTTTACCATTCGGTTCCGCTTTATTGAAACGATACGAGGTTTTCCTCCTCTTGCTTCAAAGAGGCAAACAAGAATTTACTATCACAGGGTGCAATTAATGCTCCCGCCCTGTAATAGCAAACATAAATGTCCCGCGCTTGCACACCCCGGGACATTGTATGACCTGCGCCTGGGAGGTGGCGCTCCATGGGACCATGATGCTTTGTTTAATGCACAACTACAGAATTAGTATAAACGCATACTAACACTACTTGCACACGTGTGGTACAGCAACCAGAGTGTAGTGAAGAGGCAGAGGAAGCCCAAAATCAAAAAATATAAATCCTACCAGAGGTAGGATCACATAGATCAATCAGCCGACGACCCTGGGATGAGTAGAAACAGATTCACCAAGAAAATAGGTCTTCAGCACACGACCCTGGGATGAGTAGAAACAGATTCACCAAGAAAACGGGTCTTCAGCACAACGCAAGCAAGCGCAAAATCTTGGTGAGTGCTGCCTTCTTTTCACCTCCCGCTCGTCGCCAAATTTATGTAGTGAACAGGTAGACAGCAGTGGATCCGATACGCAGATTTATTGCAGGAAAAGAAGACAGCTTAAACAGCCACCAACAGGACCAGACACCAAGGCATCTGTCTTCTCCAGCACCGTTTACAAACTCCCCAAGATTCCCCTCATGAAAGCCCTACATTCTAACATTACATACTTGCATTATAGTATCATTACATACTAACAATGTACTATGACTTACATTGAAAAAGTACGCAGAGCACATCACTTTACAGCAATGAGCTCACGGTTTAATCCCCGAGTCTTCAGACCAGTAGGGGTGAGTAGTTCGCTTTCCACTCCCTGTATAGTATAAACGCATACTAACACTACTTACAGTTATACTACAGTGGCCAGTATGCTACAGCGCCCACAGCCCATCACTTTACAACAATCAGCTCAGTTTGATCCCCGAGTCTTCACACCGGTAGGCGTAGTACTTCGCTTCCCACTTCCGGTATAGTATAAACGCACAGTAGAGCTCAGTAGTCCGCTTCCCACTCCCTGTATGGTATAAACGCCTACTAACACTACTTCCACAGGTATCCTACAAATACCAGAGCACATCACTTTACAGCAATGACCTCCCGGTTTAGGCTCTAGGTTTCATACCCGACTGTAGCAGCATCTCATCTCAGCACCATGTCACTCTGAGCAACACCGTACTTTCAGACCAGTAGGTATGACTACTTCGCTTCGCACTCCCCCACAGAGGTTACAGTGCTCCTATCCTTCTGTTTCCAACTCTTTTCGCCCTTTTTCCCCCTTACTCACTTCAATGGAATCACAAAATGGCGGCCAAAACTTCCTAGTTGCAACCGCTCGCAGCGCTCACAACCAATAAGCAGCAAGCTTGTAACGCCTCAGCCAATCAGATGGCAGAATTCCCAAATATCGATATCTGTAAATTTCGATATTTCTCCAAAACTACTGAACGGATTTACACCAAATAAACAAAGCAAAACCAAAGGAAAGTGGCAGTTCGGGCTGGACTGTTCCCATGAGGCACAGGGTCAGACTGATTTGCATATGGCCATGTCTGAACTGGGGTGGCAGAGTGGGCTAAAGAATGGTGATGGATTAAACCCTGATCTGTTGACTGGGTGTGAGTGTTTGATTGGTTCTGATGCTCCGTCCATCACCACCACCTTTTGTACCGCTTTGTTCACCATAAGTTGGCAGGGTATGCTCAGACGTGAGTCCCTTGCTCACTTTGCCACTGGATTCAAGCAAGCCTGGCTGAAGACGGCTGGAATGCCAGAAACCGGTCCTAGGAAGCTTGTTTCCGGTCCAGGGAAGGCATGGCTTGGCAGTTCGGGCTGGACGGTTCCCATGAGGCACAGGGTCAGACTGATTTGCATATGGCAATGTCTGAACTGGGGTGGCAGAGTGGGCTAAAGAACGGTGATGGATTAAACCCAGATCTGTTGACTGGGTGTGAGTGTTTGATTGGTTCTGATGCTCCGTCCATCACCACCCCCTTTTGTACCGCTTTGTTCGCCATAAGTTGGCAGGGTATGCTCAGACATGAGTCCCTTGCTCACTTTGCCACTGGATTCAAGCAAGCCTGGCTGAAGACGGCTGGAATGCCAGAAACCGGTCCTAGGAAGCTTGTTTCCGGTCCAGGGAAGGCATGGCTTGGCAGTTCGGGCTGGACGGTTCCCATGAGGCACAGGGTCAGACTGATTTGCATATGGCAATGTCTGAACTGGGGTGGCAGAGTGGGCTAAAGAACGGTGATGGATTAAACCCAGATCTGTTGACTGGGTGTGAGTGTTTGATTGGTTCTGATGCTCCGTCCATCACCACCCCCTTTTGTACTGCTTTGTTCGCCATAAGTTGGCAGGGTATGCTCAGACGTGAGTCCCTTGCTCACTTTGCCACTGGATTCAAGCAAGCCTGGCTGAAGGCGGCTGGAATGCCAGAAACCGGTCCTAGGAAGCTTGTTTCTGGTCCAGTGAAGGCATGGCTTGGCAGTTCGGGCTGGACGGTTCCCATGAGGCACAGGGTCAGACTGATTTGCATATGGCCATGTCTGAACTGGGGTGGCAGAGTGGGCTAAAGAACGGTGATGGATTAAACCAGATCTGTTGACTGGGTGTGAGTGTTTGATTGGTTCTGATGCTCCGTCCATCACCACCCCCTTTTGTACTGCTTTGTTCGCCATAAGTTGGCAGGGTATGCTCAGACGTGAGTCCCTTGCTCAATTTTCCACTGGATTCAAGCAAGCCTGGCTGAAGACGGCTGGAATGCCAGAAACCGGTCCTAGGAAGCTTGTTTCCGGTCCAGGGAAGGCATGGCTTGGCAGTTCGGGCTGGACTGTTACCATGAGGCACAGGGTCAGACTGATTTGCATATGGCCATGTCTGAACTGGGGTGGCAGAGTGGGCTAAAGAACGGTGATGGATTAAACCCAGATCTGTTGACTGGGTGTGAGTGTTTGATTGGTTCTGATGCTCCGTCCATCACCACCCCATTTTGTACCACCAAATAAACAAAGGCGTGCTTGCTAGACCAAGACCCTTCTCCCTGCCAAATTTGGGGCAATTCCATTCACCCGTTCGACCTGTAGCCTTGTCTAAAGTTTCCTACGAAAATTAACATGGAGAAAACATGTTTTGGGACCTCCCTTTTGTCTCGGGCCCCCCTTGACGAATCACCCCCAAACTTCTCACAGAGGAGCTGATAAGAACAAAGAATTAGTTTGGAAAATTTCATGAAGGTTCATCAAACGACGCCAAAGTTATAAGCAAAACAGAAAATGCTCTTCCTATGGAAACTTGGTCCTAACTATAACTACCTACTGGCGACCGCCAGTAGGTAATATATACATATATATATATCAGTCTTCACTGGACACAAACTTTATTTTCAGGTCTGCCCTATGTGTAACCCAGGTGGTGTTAACACTAGTGTAATCTCTAATATCACTTTTCAAAATTAAAAAAGTAATTTGAAGATACTCATTTTAAATGTGAAAATAATGTTTTTATTTTAACATTTGTTCATTTTAAGTCCCAGTCTCCAATACTTTCTATGGGAGTGTGTTGCAGTACCTGTGAGTGCCCATTTGTGGTAAATTTTTACCACAAATGGCACATTTGCAACACATTTTTACCGCAAATGGCACATAATTAAGTGAAGTGGAATAATGACGTAATTTTGGTCCTTTTGCATAACCTGTGTAATGTTAAATTCTCAACTTTTCCCCCAGCCCTATCCTAAATCCATCCTATTGTGTAGTTAGCATTCCCCATTTTCCAGCCACTTCCAAGATCCCGCCCACATTTACTACTAATTAGTAAACTTATATATGTAGAGATCTCCCCGTAGGAAAGACAGGAGAGGTATAGATTGAGCTTTCCAGCTGCAGGGTTGTGAATCACACTTTGTAGTATGTAGCACCACTATACTAGTACTTTATGGCAAGCTTCTGCATCAAGTAGCTCGTGAGTGTCTGGTAGCTCTCCACCTACCTGCAAGTAGATCACCTGTGTGCAGTTCAGCCTACTACATTAGAACATTTTGCTGGGTTGAGTTCCTATATTTATTCCAAAATAGAAAAGTGTGTTTTTGAGATGAAAATGTATGTCTTTTCAAAACTCATAAGCTGATGTTTAGATAAAAATAGTAACAATTCCCAAATCTAAAGCTGATATTTTAGCAATAAATGATGTAGCACTGGGGAGACTTATTACTAGTCCATACTTATCTTTGTGACACGAGGACTTCAACTTTGGTTATTATGTATTAACAGTGTAAAGACATTCCAAAGGGACAAATCCTGTTTTTTACATTATTGCTGGGAACTGTGCGATATGCACCGAGGTGATCACTGCAGACAATCTTGCACTGGGCGGCTACTAATCCTATCTTGTCTGATTTGGTCAATATGGGAACAATAATATTAGTAGTGAAGAACCGGGCTATTTAAGCCTGGCGGCACAGGGTACGCCTGAAATCTTCTGAGTTCGCCTTCCAAATTACAGAGACACGGAACACTCTGTCTGGCATAGGAACTTCAATGTATTAGCTGCAGCTAGGTACAGTTGTCCTAGAAGTACATCAGTGGTAGGTTCTCAGGAGACTGCCACTTCAATCCGTGGCTCACAGTCTTTTGTAGCGATTGAATCTCCTAAAGCAACAACCCCCACAATGTGCAATAAAAATACAAATCATCCACAAGAAAACATTCTTTGTACTAGATACAGGATAATGGGTAATAGAAATTCCTTCCCTAAGGTCGTGTTCTCTACCCGACCCTATAGGTCAGGTGGCATAGCCATTCCTTGGTTGAATTAATTTACGACAGGACGTGTTTGCGTGTTGAAGATGGTGATTCGTAAAACAACTGGAGAGGCCGAGAACGGTCACCAAGGGTCAATAGATGGTTATCTGGGGGATTAGTTGCTTCGAGCTGGGTCTCAGAATGGACTTAGCTCGGGGAAACAGGAAAGGTCGTGTAATATGTGCAACAGTATAGAACGTGAAAGAAACGCTATGAAGGTTGAAGGGGCCTGAGTGAGGGCAACAACGTAATGGTGTTACAAGCAAAGATGGGGCCGTATTTGAATTTCCTCAGACCCTCCTTTTGCCATTACTCAGGCAAAGAAGCCAGAGGCTGTTGTTAATCAGAATCGACTTCAATAGCCATGAAATCTACAAGCTGTTGTTGCAGCATTATCTTTGTGTTCGCTGCTTTCTGTGATAAAGGATTTGGAACACACAGGGTGGCGCAGAGCCCGCATATAGCTGGACCACATTGTAGGCAAAGGCAACATGAGAGGAGAATAGCCAAAGTCGCTCCGACAAAGGTAAGAATCTTCCATCCCCATGTAGACAGTAGTCCCCCAAACCATCCCATCAGAGACCAATTCCCTTCATCCTGGTGAACGGACTCAGCGATCTTATGTAGCTTAGAGATGGCTTGGTATACTGTAGGGGCGTTGTCTGGAATAAAAATGCAGCAGCTAGATCCGATCAATCTGCATACGCCCCCACGGTCAGCATGGATGATATCTAATACCATCCTGTTCTGAAGCGTGACAAGGCGGTCAGCAGCGAGTTCTGCAGTGATGTAACTCAAAGCTCCAGCTGTTTCATTGACAGTGGCTTCTACAACTCAAATTAGTTGTCTTATGTCTCTACTGTTGGCTATTGAGCCCCAGAATGGAAGGAGTCCTTTCAAGACATCCCCGACTTCTTGTCCTTACGTATCCTGGCCAGACGCCACCCCTCTTTTCTGTAAATGATGCTTGGCATCTGCTATATATGTAGGGGGCAACAACCAAGCGATATAACAAGTGCCTCTCCAATTACCTGGTAGAGAAGTGTAAGCCTTATTTCCACACACGAAGTATGTTTTACGTGAGGGAACCATGCGAGGCCAATATGTCCCATTCAATGTCACAATATGTTGGCAATTGCTTGTACCTTTATATTCTAACCCTCCTTTTCTAATACAGAATGGTGCTTGTCCAGGTACCACTAGAAAAGTTTGTCCTTTTCGAGAGGTTCTATTAGAGGGCAGAAAATACAAATCCGTAGATTTGGTTTGGCGATCAGCATATTCTGACTTCTCACTATCCGTCCCATATATCCTTTTCTGTCTCGCCAACATAAATGGTATAGATGTACTCCCAAGCTCCTTACTTCTCGAGTATCCCCATCTCCAGAAAATACCCAACTGGCGCTCAATTCCCACCATGCACTACAAGAGCCATTAAATGAAAAAGGAAGGGTAATGTATGGCATTCCAGTATTCACCGAACTTGGCAGAAGACCGCAAACCCAACAGTTCGTCGCATTAGTGGCCAATTGATGTTGGTGTAGCATGGAAACAAATGTGTTGTTGCGGAATTCACTCCTTCTTGACGCAACATGAGGTGGTAGAGTGCTATGTGTATGCATTTCAACCGTAACTTTGGGAGTAGGCTGTGTAAAAATTATGTGTAGTCCCCATCCTATACAAGACAATATAATACATATCAAAATCAATATTATTAAAACCACTATAAAACGATTATGCAATAATTTACAATGCTTTGTGCTCCTTGTTTGTATTTTGTCCATTCCCTTGTTAACAGTCATTTCAAGCTCTAAATATTGCCCGTGACGGGAGGTTGCTTCACTCAGCTGTGATTGTCTGTAGTTCTTTATACTTTCCTACAAGTCCCACAGGCCTAGAGCCACATTTGGGTCACAATTCTGAGACTTACGATCACGGCCCTGCAATCATGTGGAAATCGGGATAAAGACAAAAATCAATGAAGCACTATTGAGGTATTTTGTTCAGCCTGGGCCTCAAATCGTACCTCTGGAAACCAGGTACAGTTTGTTCTTGGAAAAGGAGATGTGGTTTAGTAGTGTCCAATTTCACTGCCGGTGGTATAGCTGTCTGGAGGACCTCGTCGTCGTCTTGTCCTGCTCCGGCAAAGTCTAGGCGTGCATCGCTGAATAGTCCAAATCTTGGTACTCTTCCGGTTTCAGAGTCACTAATTCGTTTATGAACCCATTGATCATAAGGCAATGGTAGGGGCACTTTCTTGCAATGTACCCCATGTACCCAGTTCTTTTTGCGGACCACCTTTACTGCAGTACGCGTCGTCAGTAGCACCTGACGAGGTTCTTTCCAGCGAGGTTCCAAGTTCTTTGACCTCTGGAAGTTTTTGACGCAGACCCAGTCTCCCGGCCGTATGGTGTGACCAGGATCCGTTGAAGCCAGGGGCAAAGTATCTTGTACCTGTTGGTGAAGGACACGTAACTTAGTGGTTAGATCATGTAAATAGTCAATCAACAATGGATGCTCTATCTCTGAGTATTTCTTTGGCCTTGGGAGGGACTCCCCAAACATTTGCAGGGCGTCCAAAGACAACCTCATAAGGACTAAGCCCCATACGGGAATGGGTGGTTGTTCTAGTGGATAAGAGAGCCAAGGGCAAGGCATCAGGCCAGGCAAGACCCGTGCTGGCTTGTATTTTCGCCAGCTTAAGTTTAAGGGTGCCATTATAGCATTCCACCAAACCTGCTGATTGAGGATGGTTTGCTGCGTGGAATTTTTGCTGAATGCCAAGGCCTGCACATACTTTCTGCATGATCTGACCCACAAACTCACTTCCGGACTTTTGCCGTGGATAGAGCAGTATTATCTTTCAGAGGATAGGCCTTTACCCATCGGGGGAAGGCACATACCACAACAAGAACGTACTTCAGATTGTTACATCGTTCCATGTGGATGTAATCTATTTGTAAAACCTCAAAAGGGTAAGTTGGGGGAGCAAAGTGTCCTGCTGGTGTTGGTGTTCCCTTCCCCGGGTTATGCATTAAGCATACAATACAATGCTTACCCAGATTGTCTGCACATTTAGGGATCGCCACATTCTTCCATACCGGAGCCAGAAGCTTGCATATACCTTTAGCGCTAATATGGGCTGGACCATGTGCCACGGTAACTACTGGGAGTACATAAGCATCTGGTAACAACCAGCGTTGATGTTCTGACAAGTCCGTACAGCACCCTGTCACACCCAATCTTCCTATACTTTCTTTCCACGTACTCAATTCTTTCTCTGTGGCCACTGCCTGGATCATTTTCTCACTGTCCACAGTATTCTCACACATCCCTCCTTGTGCAACCCATCTAGCAGAGCCCGCAACATACATGCGGCTTGTAGTGTCTCAAGCTGTCTCTTTTGCTATGTGGTCTGTGAAAGCATTTCCTTGACCTACATCATCAATGATCTTCTTATATGCACTACACTTCACAATCGCTATCTGAGTGGGCAAGGTGAGTGATTCAAGGAGGTCATTTACCAATTGGCCATGCTGTATCTTAGTGCCATGGGATGTGAGAAACCCTCTTTCTTTCCACAGGCGGACAAAACTATGGGCCACTCCAAACGCATACTGACTATCAGTATACACATTCCCCCTTTTTCCTTCAGCCAACACACAAGCTCTAGTCAGTGCTATCAATTTAGCTGCCCGGGCTGAGTTATGTATAATACGCGCTGTTTCTACAACAGTGTATAAGGTAGTGACTGCATAGGCTGAGGTCGTTTCACCATTGGGAAGCTTAAAACAAGAACCGTCCACCCATAAGGTCCCATCCGGGTCTGGGAGTGGAGTATCCTTTAAATCAACTCTGCCTTTTGTCTCTTCCTCCGTGCGGAGGAAGCAGTCGTGTTGCTCCTGAGTGTCATTTTCTACTGGAATTGGCAGCAATGTTGCCGGGTTCAAGGTATTACATCGCTTAATGTGTATGTGGCTAGCCAAGAGCATCAATTCGTACCCCGAAAGGCGGGCACTCGTGAGGTGTTGAGTCTTTGTTCTATTTAGGAGGGTGTCTACAGCATGCGGTACCATGACCATAAGGGTATTATCTAATACCAATCCAGCAGACTGGCGAATGGAAACTGCCGCTGCTGCTGTAGCCCTCAAACAGCTAGGTAATGCCTTGGCCACTGGATCTAACGTGGCCAAAAAATAGGCACAGGGGCGTTGCTTGTCCCCAAATCGTTGCGTTAAAACTGATAACGCGCAACCTTCTTTCTCATGAACATAGAGTGTGAAAGGCTTACTGTAATCAGGAGTACCTAACACGGTGGCAGAGCACAAGGCAGTTCATAAATAAGTGAAACTTTTCTGACATTCCGCAGTCCATGGAAGCGGGTGTGGTGTATCTTTAAGAGTGAGTGCCAACAAGGGTATTGCCAGGAGGGAAAAATTGGGGATCCATTGTCTACAATAAGAGGTAATACCTAAAAAGGCACGCACCTCTTTTTGCGTACATGGAATAGGCATTTGGGCAATTGCTTGGATACGTTCTGGGGTCAATCGCCGTCCCTCCTTTGACAAGAGATGCCCTAGGTAGGTAACCTCTTGGCAGCAATATTGCAATTTTGATGGTGAAACCTTGTGGTTGTGGTCAGATAAGTGGCATAACAGTGAAATGGTAGCCTTTTTACAAGTGTCTTCAGAATCTGCTGCAACCAACAGGTCATCCATATATTGAATGAGAGTGGCCCCTGGTGGGAAACACAAAGTATCGAGCTGTGATTTCAATGCTTGACTATAAATGGAGGGGCTCTCGCAATAGCCTTGAGGAGCTCGCTTGAACCGGAAGCTTCGGCCTGCTAAGGAGAAGCCCAAAATATCCCTACTTTCCTCAGCAATGGGAATGCTGAAGAAAGCATTTTTGAGGTCAATGACAGAAATCCAGGAAGCTGAGGCTGGTATCATTGTCAGCAGGGCATTAATATCCGGGACAACAGGGAATTGGGGTATCACAATCTTGTTGACCTCTCTGAGATCAATCACAAAACGACAGACAGGTGGCTGAGAAGGGTTGGTTCGTTTAAAAACAGGCAGAACAGGGCTATTGCATACATTTCCCCTAGTCTATTCAACCACATCGTTTTGTACCAAATCATGAACTATAGTCAAAAGAGCTTTTTCGCCGTCACTGGAAATTTTATACTGTGGAATGCGAGGAAATTTAGTATTAGGCTTGAGTGTTACAATGTAGGGAGGAATCCGCAGGATGCCCACATCATTGGGGCCGGTGGCCCAGAGGGTGGCTGGAAGAGATTGTAATTCAGGGGGAAGCTGATCTTTAGACAAATACATCGGTGAGGTCAATTTCTTACCTAAGGTAAGACGTACACCAGAAGGGGAACAGTGTAATGTTGCATACAATCTCTTCAATAAATCCAAGCCCAACAAATTTTCACCACAACCAGTTGTTAAAAGGAGCGGGGCCTCCAATTTGTATGGACCTATTGAAATGGGCAAAGGGCATGAAACGGAGTTTTGAACTGGGGCGCCAGAAAAACCTACAGAAACATTTGTACAGCCAGACAAAGGTGCCCCAGGAAGTTTAGAGTGAATAATAGAGCTCTTTGTTGACCAGTGTCTAATAGGAATGGCTCTGTAACACCTAGTGCTTCCACGTCAACATAAGGCCCACTTTGGTCCACTGGAACTGATACTACTCCCTTAATTTGTCCATGGCTGTCCTAGCTAGGTTGGGAATTCTGACTCTCATCCTCAGTATAGTAATCACTGTTGTGATAGTTAGTAGACTGAACATTTTGCTGATCAAAATAATTTGTGGAGTTTCCAGGGGGCATGGAACGTTGGTTATTAGGCGGCATACCTCGTCCTCTACCTCTTGGTGCTGACTGATAACCACCCTGGCCTCGTGACGCGGGAATACCGCTTGTGCGCTGTAACAAAATCGGGCAATTATACTTTAAATGGCCTTCTTCTTTACAATAAGCACATTGATTTTGGCCCAGTGGGGGTCGGGGAACGAAAGGCCCAGACCTCTGCAACTGTCTCTGGAATTGTGGAGACGGCTGATATTCACGTTGGGCAGGGCGAGGAGGATAAGCTTGTTGCAAAAGAACTTTTGTTTTCAACTCTTTGGTCTTTTTATCAAGTTTCTCTCTTTCCTCTTTATCCCTATTCTCATAATACTGGGCAGTAGCCAATATCTGGGCCGAAGAGGAGACCGCCCACACGCTTTCGGAATTCTTCAACTTATTAGATATTTCCGGAACCAAATTTGACACAAATTTGTCTACAAACAATTGTTGGCCACCTTCCGTGCTTATATCCTGACCACTATGATCGATGAACGTCTCCTCGAAACGAGTGAAGAAATCAGAGACGTTTTCATCCGCTTTCTGCTTACAAGCTGCTAACTTATACCAATTAACTCGCAGAGGGGGCATCATAGTTTTCAGTAAGGTAATGATCCTAGCTGGGAGTTCTATAATTAGAGCCTCAGGTTTGGCACCACCCACTTGGAGTCTGTCCGCGGCGAGTATGGCAGCCCAATCACCCCCCAGCTCCCCCACATGGTCCTCCTTCCGAATCCTAGCCCATAACGGTTGTGGGACCACATTACCCATTAGCATGTCTATATCGGCCAAATTCATAATACATGCATTGACGGTTTGGGACAACTCTTTGTAGTACCCAGCAGGATTTTTACGGGGGTCCGGTAACGACTGTTTAAGGGCCAATATCTCAGATCGTTTCCACGGAACGTGTACCCACACGCGTTGAAAGTGAGCAGGTATAATAGGATTAGCACCCTGAGCTGCAACCTCCTCTCTCCACACTGGGGGAACCTCTCTCATGGGATAGTGCTTTAATTTTCGCCTGACGGAGGAATCGCGTTTTGGCAAGGACCGGTAGGCAAGCATCATTCTAAAAGTGACAAGCGTTCCTACCGCGTCCTCAACCTCTGCACCCACAATCAGCCCTTTATCAAACTCGGCCTGCATATCGAGCAGGCCCTGAGGGGCTCGTCCCAATCCCATATCCTCCCACTCTTGACTTAAAATTTTACACATAGTATCAAAAACATATCTCTGCGTTGGTGCCTCCCACAGCTGAAAGGTGACCATAATATCTTGCACACTATACTGGGGGCCATTCGTGATCCACCTTCGAGCTTGAAGATCTAGCACTTCCCGTTCCTCCGGACCTGGTAGCTGACTACGAGTTTGTCTACGAGGAGGAACTGGGGTAATTTGAAATGTCCCAAAGAGAGGGGACAAAAGGCCAGAAACGGTATCGATCATTCGGCTCTGAGCGGAGGGAGAATTCGTCATTAGGACAGGAGACAGAATATTAGGCGGGGCAGAAGAGGAAGTAACATTTACGGAGGGAGCCGAAGGTAAGGGAGAGCTCGGCAATGCCGGAAAAAGCTGTGGTGGGGGTGCAGGAACCGGTTGGGGAGCGACAGGTGGGACAACAGGTGGAACAGGCGAGGCAGGTGCTAACAATAAAGGGGCATTCGCTCCGGGGGGCAGGCGGTAATCCAAAAGGTACATTAGCTCCCTGCGCATAGGGCGGGGTAATCTCAACAGATGGGACATTAAAGGATCCTTCTCAGGGTCCACATTTTTCTCCGTAGGGGAAGTTGGCAACACTGGATAACATTTATCTACCGCCATACGATGTTGCCTATCTGAGACCTCAATCGCATGATCGGTTTCATTATTTTTAAACTGTTGTGCAGCTTGCAAAATAGACATATCCCTCCTATCCCTTTTAGCTTATTTTATTTCTTTCTGTTTGGCCTCCTTACGCCATAAGCGAAAAGAGTCAAACATAGCCGGCCGGGCTTTTCGCTTAAACAAAGTGTTTTCCAAATTATCTAAAATATTGAGCTCAAAACTGCCGTTCTGTGGCCATCGTAAAACACCATCTTTTCTAGTATAGCCAACCCATGCCTCATTAAAAGCTATGGGGCCAATACCATGTTTAGAATATACTTCATAAGTGGGAGTTCCGGCCGGAGGAATTGGACAAGAGTCCTCCAGTCGGGAAGCCCTATCGCGATTACAACAAAACCATTTTTCAAACTTTCTGAAACTAGGCATCGCTACCACAATAGTTTCTTTACAAATTTCAAGGGGTTACTTAGTCACTTTATAGTACAAAAAAAACTGCACTCACCCCTCGGTTTCGGCTTTTGCAAAAGTCGAACAAAGACAAAACAAAGACAAAGGAGTGGCCACTATACTTAACTTAACCAGATGTTTCCGTACGCCAACAGAGGTCAGTCTGATGTCTCGCGATACAAATTACCAAGGGAGCCAAAGTGTGGCCGCAGTCAGGGCAGCAGGTCTTTTCAGCCGTTGGGAGGGAGAAGCAACACAGTAAAAAACCTTCGGTCCACTTACGACATGCAGGGGTCGATCACGTGGAGCGCGTCCTCCGGAATTTCCTTGCGGGGCTCCTCACGATCCTCGGGCTGGACCCACGACCTCTGAAGCGGCCTCACAGAGGGCACCAAATTGAAGAACCGGGCTATTTAATCCTGGCGGCGCAGGGTACGCCTGAAATCTTCTGAGTTCGCCTTCCAAATTACAGAGACACGGAACACTCTGTCTGGCATAGGAACTTCAATTTATTAGCTGCAGCTAGGTACAGTTGTCCTAGAAGTACATCAGTGGTAGGTTCTCAGGAGACTGCCACTTCAATCCGTTGCTCACAGTCTTTTGTAGCGCTTGAATCCCCTAAAGCAACAACCCCCACAATGTGCAATAAAAATACAAATCATCCACAAGAAAACATCCTTTGTACAAGATACAGGATAATGGGTAATAGAAATTCCTTCCCTAAGGTCGTGTTCTCTACCCGACCCTATAGGTCGGTGGCATAGCCATTCCTTGGTTGAATTAATTTACGACAGGACGTGTTTGCGTGTTGAAGATGGTGATTCGTAAAACAACTGGAGAGGCCGAGAACGGTCACCAAGGGTCAATAGATGGTTATCTGGGGGATTAGTTGCTTCGAGCCGGGTCTCAGAATGGACTTAGCTCGGGGAAACAGGAAAGGTCGTGTAATATGTGCAACAGTATAGAACGTGAAAGAAACGCTATGAAGGTTGAAGGGGCCTGAGTGAGGGCAACAGCGTAATGGTGTTACAAGCAAAGATGGGGCCGTATTTGAATTTCCTCAGTAGCAGCTCAGGATGATTATCGTTGAACATAAATAGGTCTTGTTACAGAAAAGGTTGGACAGCCCTGCATTATGTACTACAAATGTAGATTGTGAATCCAGCCCACTATATACACAAATATTGGTATATCTAATAAACTTTGGATACACATCATAATATGTAGGTTTATTATTATCTATTTGTTGTTAAATGTGCGTTTAGAGCTATTCATTTATTTGTTTTTCTTGTAGTTATCAATTTATTTCACCTATTTTTAGGTTGTAGGGTATTTTGAGGGTTTGGGTGGGTAGTGTTCTATTTTTACGCGATTAAATGTTATTTAAGTTGCATTTAATATTACATGTGGAATGTTTAGATGAATTTTATTTTATATTAAATGCAATTTTATTAGTTATTTTTTTTTATATTGGGGTTCAAAGTTTTTGGGTGCTCTTTAATTTAATCATACTTCTACACTTTTTACAGGTTTTGGGGTTTATTATGGATTGGACAGATGGTGTTTTAATGTTAGGATATTTTACATAAGCTATCATTCTTGCATTCAAGTGTAATTGATGTGTTTATTACATTATTTCATAGCTTTTATTGTGGTTTGGATTTAGAAAAGTATTTTTTCTCCCTGACCACAATTTATACACTTATGTCATTATTTTGTATGGCTATAGTTAGATCATTAAATCCTATCCAAACACAGTTTTGTAGTTTCCTCAATGTTTGTGGTACTGGAGTTAGACTAGTATCACCTCTCCCCCATTTATGCACTTCCCCAATCTTTATAGGTCTGGAGTTAGAATCGTACATTTTTACCTCCATCCCCAATCTTTGCACATTCCCCTATGTTTATGGACTGGAGTTAGAATTGTAAATATTAACCTCTACCTGAAGTGTAGGAACTTTATCCAGTGTTTTTGAGAGTGGTGTTAGACTAGTGAATCTTACTTCCCTCATTCCACTTAACCCCTTTCACTGCTGTTTGTGAGATTGGTGTTAGAATAGTAAATTGACCCACCCCTCCCCTGTTGCCCACTGGTTTATTCATTTACCTCAGTGTCTGTGGGATTGGTTGTACAATATCACCTATCCCTTTATGGACTTTTCTCAATGCTTGAGGAATGGTGTTAGAATAGTAGATAGTGCCCCTCCCCCAATTTATGTACTTTCACCATTGTGTGTGGGATTGGAGTTAAAATAGTAGCCCCCATTTCGACACATTCTCCAATATAGGTCTGTAATACGAATAATAAATCTAACACCATCCACATTTTTGCATTTCCCCCAATGCTAGTGGACTGGAGTTAGAATCGTAAATCTTACTTCCCCTCTCGTTCAATTAAGACACTTTCTCCGACGTTTGTGGGACTGGTGTTAGAATTGTACACTTCTCTACCTCAATTTAAACACTTTCCATGTTTGTGGGATTGGTGTTAGAATAGTATATCCCTGCATCGAGCACTTAGCCCACCCACAGAAGTAAGTTAGCATTTTTATCGAGAGACCAGGAGGAACAGTGGGTGGTAGGAAATTTGTGCCGGCCCGGTGATCTCACAACTTCCCACACAGAAATGTGAGGAAACTTTGATATTTTTAGTAAATTTGAGGTTTACAGGGTATTCTGGGTAGGAAGATGTTGGGGATCCCCTTAAGCCACACCTCACTGGACTCCCTAGATTGTCCAGTTTTCAGAAATGTCTGGGTTTCTAGGTTTCCCTAGATGGCCGCCGAGTCCAGGACCAAAAACACAGGTGCCTCCCTTGCAAAACCAGGCTGTTTTGCAATAGGTCATTTTCATGTGTTCACAATACGTTTTGGGACCCTCCCTTTCGTGGGTACTTCGCCCCCCACACAAGTAAGGTATCATTTTAATCAGAGGACCTAGAGGAATGCTGGGTGGTAGGAAATGTGTGCCAGCCTGGTGATCCTACAACTTTCTCTCACAGAAATGTGAGGAACATTTGACATTTTAGCTAAATTTGAGGTTTGCAGATTCTAGGAAAGAAGACTTTGGGGTATCCACACAAGCCATACCTCCCTGGACTCCTACATGTGTCTAGTTTCAGAAATGTATAGGTTTGGTAGGTTTTCCTAGATGGCTGCCGAGGCTGGGACCAAAAACGCAGGTCACCCTCTTGCAAAATCAGGTTGTTATGTACTAGATAATTTTGATTTCTCAGCAATAAGTTTTGGGCCTTTCCCTGTCGGAGGCACTTGGCTCACCCACAAAAGTGGGGTATCATTTTTATTAGGAGACCTAGGGGAATTCTCAGTGGTAGGAAATTTCTGCCGGCCCAGTCATACCACAACTTTCCCACACAGAAATGTTAGGAAAAAATATGTTTTTGTCAATGAATCAAATTTAACAGGACTTCTGGGTAAGTAAACCTTCTGGGATCCACACAAAAACATTCATATATTATTCCCTTAGTGACCAGTTGCCCAAAAGATGTGAGGGCAGAAGGTGTTCACCAAATAGGGAGTATGCACTGAGAGTAAAAAACTAAAAAACACTAAAACATTATTGCAGACCAAAACCAGCTGGCAGTGTGAATGGTTTTCTGTGTCTGATGCATGAAATGGACTTTTGTGAACCATTTACTTACCCTCATGCCAAATCCAACGTTATTCACCGATGACTTTACAAAATAAAATCCAAAAAAAGTCATTGTTAATAATTTTAACATCAGAAAGAGAATCACTGACTTACAGCTCGTGAGCTATAAAGCCATGCCAAGGCACCAACCGCTTTAAAGTCCATTTCATGTGTCAGACATAGAAAACCATTCACACTGCCAGCTGCTGGCCCAACAAAATACAACACATATTTACAAACAGCATAATTTAAGGGACCATTACTCTCATATACCAACAGGCCTAACACACTAATCACACCACCAAGCATGCAAACATCAGACAACTGACAAACACACATCAAGCAAGTCAATACACATACTGGCTACCAGCCACCAACACATTGCCAACCCACACACACACCACCTGCAATTTGCGATGCAGGGCACACTACGGAATTCATTTTATTTATTTAATTGTTTACTTACCTCCAATTATCCATATTCCGGTTTTTAGTACCCCCCAGGCTGCCCCTCCCCCGCCCCGCCTTTCCGCCCCACGGAACTCCCTCCACGGGCCACGGCTGCACACCACCAGTCAAGCAACAGTCTACAATTCCACCAGCCAAGCACCAGTCCACACACACAGCCAGTAAATGGGGGTTTCTAGTTGGTAGTGGTATGCACACTGTCCAAGAAGGGATCCTTCCTTCTAGTCAGGGTAAGGGACACACACCCAGGAGACCCCTGCTTGGTAGCTTGGCAATAGCAGTCAGTCTTATCTCAGAGGCAATGTGTAAAATATTTGTACATAACACACACAGTAACACAGTGAAAACACTACAAATGGACACCACACCATTTAGAAAAATGAAGTATCTTTATCTAAATCATCATTTCATTTCATTTCATAAGGCTTTATTCGGAGCATAGAAAAAATGTCCATATAAGCACATACATAACATAACAAAATAACATAACAAATTGCCACAATGGTCAACAAATAGTTTAAAAAACAAGAGAATATTACAAACAGGGGAGAATAAAATATTTAAAAGCACATACTTTTCCTGATATGAATTGCTTTGAGTAAGAAAGTTGCAGTAAAAAAGCAAATATCGGGATGATGCAGGTTAAAAAGCAATTTAAAAGAGTCATGTACTGTTCTAACACCGAATTTTATAAAAATAGGTTTTAAAAAAGCTACACGGAGATTCCCATACAGTGGGCACATCAAAAGAAAGTGCATCGTGCTTTGTGCAGACAAATTGTCGCAAGGACAAAAACCAATGGGCTGCTTGTTTACAGTTGGAAAAGCGACCAATTTATGCACAATCCCCATTCTGAGTCTAGTTAAAACAAACTTGTGGGAGACTCTGTTCACCATGGTAAGATATGGCTGAAATCCTTTCAATTCATTCAAGGAGTTATATTGCACACAGGTAGAGAGAGATTTACATTTATCATTCCGACCCTCGGATTTACACAGCAGAAAGATATACTTCATTTCAGCCTTAGAAATTGCTGCGGCCCCATATCTATCGGATTTAATGTTAATCCCGTAGAATTCTTGGAAACTGTTGGCAATATACTTAATCCATGGTATCTTAAAATGATTATCAGCGGAGAGACAGTCATCAATGATGGCTCTATTTAGTGATCTCTCTTCTTTGAGACAAATTGACCGCCATAACAATAGTGGCCTTAAGAGAAGCAAATAATTTAAAAAGGGGATACCAAGTTCGCTGTGGACTAAGTCATTAGAGGCAGAATTGGGTAAGTTCAACAGTTTTTTCAAAAAGGCGTTCTCCTCCACCTGTAAACCCCCTGCCTTGGTAAAGCCCCAGATCCCAGCTCCATAAAGCGCAGTTGAAAGGCATCGTGACTGGAAAATCTTGAGCATGTCACTTATTCGCTTATCCCCTAGTTTGGTGGCAAAGGTGAACACCCCATTAGAGCTTCTGACCATCTTGGCTCTAACACTTGTAAGTTCACTAGCCCATGTACAGTTCTTTGAGAAGTTAATTCCGAGATAACAAAAGTTGTCAACCACTTTGACCCTATGTTGATCAATGTAATAAGAGTGAGGCTTATTCTTTCCGGTGCCGCATTCCATGGTATAGGTTTTGGTTTTGTTGATCACAAGCTTTCTCGATGTAATAAATTGTGAAAACCTATCCATCAGACGTTGGAGGCCTATCGGGGTCCTAGATAATAATACGGCATCGTCCGCATAGAGTAGGACCGGGACAGTCATATTATTGACTCTAGGGGCATCGGCCACGACTGACTGTAGCACAGTGTCCACTTCGTTAATAAAAAGGGTGAAAAGCAGGGGGGCTAAAACACACCCCTGCCTTATTCCCCGCCCAATCCTGAATTTAGTGGTGCACTCCCCATTAGAACCATATCTAACACTAGTTCGGAGTTTTTCATACAATCTGGCTAAGAAGAAAATAATGCCCTCTGGAGCCCCCATATCGATCAGCTTGACCCAGAGAATAGCGTGATCCACCAGATCAAAGGCACTACTTAAATCTGCAAAGCAGAGATAAATAGAGCCCTTTCTGGCCTGGGTATATTTCCCTATCAAAAGTTCGAGATTCAGGCATTGCTCGATCGTCCCACGGCCTTTTCTGAACCCATACTGGCAATTAGCCAAAATGCCATTGGTCTCTGCCCATTCTTCCAACCTAACCAGGAGAATCCTACTCATGATTTTAACTGAGGAGTCCAACAGGGAAATGGGGCGATAGTTCTTCACATCCCCCTTGTCTCCTTTCTTATGAATAGGTACAATGATAGATTCCTCCCAGGTTGGGGGTATCCCATAACTGACTGCTGCATTAAATACTTTAACCAGAACAGGACCCCAAATCTCCGGGGCTACCTTGTAGACATCAATGGGTACTCCATCAGGGCCCTGGGCCTTACCACCTTTACTTGTGGCAATGCTACCCAAGACCTCAGAGAGACTAATATTAAGGGGCACTATTGGCCAGCTGTCACTTAAATTTAGCAAAGAGTTAGCTGAATCAAAAATAATAGAAAAATGGGAAATCCAAGTATCCATGCCAACCATAGAGGTGAGCTCCGGAGCCTTCTCATCTTTCAAGAAAGGGCAGTTAACCGTGGCCCAGAAAAGCGAACAATCTTTCAGTTCGGCGGCCTGCGTCAATTTGTCCCAAGCCTCGTGTTGTAATTCTGTCTTCCTACGCTTAACTATATTCTTATAGTTAGATCTAAGCTGACACACCTGCTTCTTATCTCTAGGTTTGGTAGCCAGAGCATCTTTAAGCTCTTTTAGTGCGCAGGTACAGGCACGATCAAACCATCCTCTTTGCCGTATTGGCTTGCCATCACTTAATTTGGTAAATTTTTGGTCAATAATGGTATTGATTCGTACAAAATGTTGGACAAGATCGGCATTGACGTCATCCTTTTCAAGGATCTCAGTAATTTCAGGGAGACAACTATTAATGATACTATCAGACGTCATTACTGATTTGTCACCTTTCCATCTCAACCTAGTACCATTGGGTCTATGTCGTTCAATACTGTCAATAACCCCAGATGATACTACAGATATTTTGTTCCAGAAAACAACCTCTAAAACTATACAATTGTGATCGCTAAGCACGATGTCCACAACCTTAGGAGCCAGACTCCATGGGACAAGGCTTGAAGACAAACATATAAAATCAATGACAGTGTTAGCCCCCCTCCCTGTAAATGTCGGGATACTTTCTGCAGGGTCATTATTTTTGGTATCCAATATTTCCATGTCGAAAGCCGCTAAAAGGTGGTTCAAAGAGTCCCCATATTTATTATGAGGAAAATGGAGATCCACATCCCCAAATCGGTTAGTAATTCCGCACGGACAATGACTAGAGAGGGGGCAAACTGTAATATTAAAATCCCCTGCAAAAATAATTTCAAAAACAATTTTAGAACCATTAATAATATCTTCTAGAGCACTGAACAATGAATCTACCACCGCATACCTGGTACTATCAAAAATATTATTATAGAAATTAATTAAAAGAATATTTCTACCATCCTTCTCGTACAGCCACAAGATTTGTGCATGGGTCCCCACTAAGACATGCTTCTTAAAAATAATGGGGATTTTGATAGAAATCAGGGCCAAAAGCCCTCCCTTGGCTCTACCAGAAATGGATGCAGTTGCAGGTAGCTGGTAAGAGATATATCCATTGTACCCCAAAAACATTTTACACCAAGTTTCCTGAAAACAACAGATATCAAAAAGATTAATAAACTCTGGCCAACCCAAGCTCGCTTCTTTTGAAGTTAAGCCAGCAATATTCCAACTAACAAAATGACTTCTAGTTGATAATTCTGTGCCTTCGTCCGGGGGGAAAACACTTGAACACTTGCTATGGTTATTGGTTATATAAGATACTCCTTTAGCCCCCTCAAAAGCAGTACCAGAATCAATTAGCGGGCAGTGATCATGGGGGAAACTAACGTTTCTTATCAGCCCCGGAGTAACACTTACTGGTGCTGTGTCACAGTGGACAACCCGGTCTTCACGGTGTACTACATCAGAGATCAGTCAGTCATTACAATCTAAACCGCTCAAGCACTGGAACCGATTGGAGTTAACTAACTCAAACCTATTAGGCACATTTGAGGCACTGCCCCCACCCCTGCTAGGGACATTAAGGGGTCTGCTGATAACGTGTTGGTAAAAAAACCCAAGTGGTCTAAGAGAAATGCCCTGTTCATTTGTAGGTCGTGAGGTGGCTCTAAGCAAGGTTGTAGTAGCTAATTGTGGGTCGCTAAAATTAATGATCACACAATCGCCACTAATGCTTTTAGGAGAGTTCCCAATCCAATTGGCTCTGGTAGTAGTTAAAATTTCGTGAGACGGGGCCACTGGGTAGCCACACTCACGATTTAACCAGGCCACTGTTTTATTCTTAAGGGACTCGTGGCTTTCAAGATTGCCCCGAGACCCATTGTCCGGAAGTGGGGGAACGTTAGTTAAAACTGCCACGTATGGGGCACATTCCGGGGGTAAATTGGGGCAGGGATAACGATAATTTTTGGGCTTATTGGCGATCTTCCAAGGGTTATCCACTACCATAGATAAAGGTGGAATATTAGAACCAGCCGCTAAATTCGGTTCAACTGTGGAGTTAGGACAAAGGCTCTCATTAGGGATGTTAAGAGTTTCCGGTTCTGATACCATAGCTGTTACTAGATCTAATGGATCTAGTGGATCTACTCTATTAACCTTAGTCCCTAAATGGGAGTCTAGAAGCCCCCCCAGTCTCTTAATTTCTAATGATAGAGTATCAAGTTTGTCCATTAGAGGCAAGATAATTTTATCAAACTTAGTATCTATCAGACTAACTAGAAACTCTAATTGCTTGGGGTCTAATGTTACTTGAGTGTTTTCAACAACAGTAGGTGGGTTACTCACTGCACACTTAGATGGGGGATCCGATCTTTTTTTATTATGGTTCCCTCCTCGTTTTGGAATTGTTGACCTAACAACACCCTTCCCCGATCTTAGCACTCTCTGCACTCTCGGAGCCGGAGAGCATAAAGCTAATGATGAGTCTGACGGTTCTGGCATGATCAGCATAGGATCAGGATCAGGTACGGGGATCACTACGGGGCGTTGCGAGCATTCAGTATTGACACCACCGTCTACTGTGGATATTGGTGAAACAATAGCTAAATCTGGAATATTAGGTAGGGAGTCTGAAGGGCACCCCCGGCCTAAAGAAAGTCGTCGCTCTTTGTTGATTTTATCAACGACTTTCACAAGATAACTATCAAGGGTGGCACAATTAGAACGGACAGTCTCCTTATTAAGTGTAGACATCTTAACTTACTAAATAATGAAACCACAAATATAAAACTAAACTAAACACTCTGAAACGCCTTAATCAGACATAATCAATTTGTTATAACAGTAAATCACTTAAGATATTACCATATAAACTAGATATATCAGCAACACAATTAATAACCATTAAAAATCAGGTGCAAAAGTGCATTATGGCCCGGGTACATACAGATGCAGCCCTTTAAATGATCGTTTGCACAGCGTCCGGCCCAGCCCAGCCGCGGCCAGCCCCGGACGGCCACAGACGGTCCCGCCCTTGTCCCGGGCTTCTCCCGGCGCCGACCCGCGCGCGATCCCGCGACGCGGAGGGAGCCTCTGAAGATATAGCGCCTCCGGGCGCGTCGTCCAGCGTGAGTGGGCGGGGCTGAGGGGAATGCTGGGGCTTGCGGTTCTACCCTGCGGCAGCCTCAGGTGGCGCGAGGCAGCAGCGGCAGGGGAACCGAGCGTCCGCACAAAACCGAAGGAAGGTTCACAGCAGCCCCCAGAAGCCTGTCAGGTACAGTGTTTGTCCTCGTTGGAAGCGTTTTCCCCCCCTAAATCAAACAAGACCAAAATGACAAAAGTCCAACATACACAACTCAAAATATCACTTTTAGAAGGTTTTAGCAATTCTGTCCATAGAACTCTATGGATGTAGTGATTTTACACAAAGTACCTTTAGATGCATCAAAATTCACAAGGAAAACAACCGCAGAGGAGGGAAGCGTCAGAAAACATAGCGATGCATCAGTTCCTGAGTCCTTGGGGAGGCGATGCGTCAGTTCTACTGTATGCAGGAGAAGTGTTGTATTGAATCAGTACTGCAAGGGGAAGCGATGCATCGAAATACAAGACGGTTCTGGTCTATAGGTGATGCGTCTGAAAAACTTGGCGCACAGGTGCGATGTGTGGGAATCCGGGCACCCTGAAGATCAGTGTGGAAGTGACAAACAGGTGCAGCGTCGATTTCTTTAGCCGCGGTTCAGCAATGCGTCGATTCTGTCAGCCGCACAGCAGGGCCTACGTCGGAGTCAGTGCAGTGGTATTAGATTTCTGAGACACAGTGCGCTGAACTCAGGCTGCAGCGGTTTCATCGGCTGTGGGCAGGCGCTGTGTCGAATGGTTCGGCCACACGGCCCCGGTGCATGGAACTTTCTTCCACACAGTGGTGCTGCATCAGAAAAACAGGAGCTGGAAGGGCGATACTTTGATTTTGATGATTTCAAGCAGCAAAACAAACTCTGAGTGCCCAAAACTGTAACTAGCACCACAAGGCAGGTCAGAACTCCAAGCAGTGGAGTTCAGGGATGCTGCAGATTAGGTCTTTGATGGCCCTGAAACTTCTTAACAGGAGGTAAGCCCTTGGAGAAACTTCACAAGCTGGATACACAGCAAAGTCCAGTCCTTTTCCTCTCCAAAGCTGAAGCAGCAACTGCAGGCCAACCCAGCAAAGCAACACACAGCAAAGGGGCAGTACTCGTCCTCACGGCTCTTAAGCACTTCTCCTTGGCAGAGGTTCCTCTTGATCCAGAAGTGTTCTAGAAGTCTGGAGTTTTTGTTCCACTACTTATACCCCCTTTGGCCTTTGAAATAGGCATACTTCAAATAAAAGGCACTGTAATTCACAAGTTCCTGCCTTGCCCTGCCTTGGCTCCAGACATACTCCAGGGGGTGGAGACAGCATTGTAAAAGGACAAGCACAGTCCTATTCAGGTGTCTGTGACAACTCCTCACACTACTCTAGCTCAGGAAGACCATCAGTCTGGTGATGGGGCATCAGGATATGCAGGGCACACCTGAGCTCCCTTTGTGTGACTGTCTAGAGTGAATGCACAAATAGGCCTCCGTCAGTCTAAACCAGATGTTGATTCCACAGGCAGGCAGAGGCACAGGATGACTAAACAAGAAAATGCCCACTTTCTAAAAGTGACATTTTCAAACACACAATTTAAAAACCAACTCCACTAAAATATGTATTTTTAAATTCTAAGCTCAGGGAGCCCAAACTCCAAATTTCTATCTCTTCCCAATTGAAAGTTACACTTGTAAAATGTTACAAGGCAGTCCAATGCTAACCTGTGCACTAGTGAAAAACATAATTGGCAGTATTTCACTATCAGGACATGTAAAACACACCAGTACATGTCCTACCTTTCACTTATAATGCACCCTGCCCATGTGGGTATCTTAGGGGTGCCTTACGTGTAATAAAAGCGAAGGTTTGGGAGTGGCAAGTGGGTGCACTTGCCAGGATGACATGGCAGTTAAAAACTGTACTCACAGACACTGCAATGGTAGGCCTGAAACAAGTTTACAGGGCTACTCATGAGTGTGGTCCACAAGTAGCATTTAATTTACAGGCCCTGGGCACACACAGTGCTCTTTACTAGAGTTTTACCAGTAAATTAAGTATGACAATCATGGACAACCAATCAGAATCACAATTTACACACGGAGCACTTGCACTTCAGCACTGATCAGCAGGGGTAAAGTGCCCAGAGTACATAAACCAGCAAAAACAAAGTCCCGCACGCCGTCAACAATACAGGAGGTAGAGGCAAAAGACAGGGCAAACTACGCCAAGGATGCCACGTCTAACAGTGTCAATTTTAGACACACAGACACAAAAGTTATTGTTGTTTACAGCAAAAGAAACGTATAACTGGAGCATTTTATAATAAGTGTTGATGCACTAACGCGCCCACAATTCATCCTTAGACTTTCCATTATATTGACAACGCAACCTGTCAGGTGGGTGTCCGCTTCACGCAGTGGCGTAACGCAACATGATGGGCCCCCTTCCGGAATATAATGAGGGCGGGCCCCCTTGCAGAATTTAATGAGGCCCCCCCATCCACCCACTCCTTCTCCCATACCTCACAGTCTTTGGCCTCGGGCCGAATGAGGGTCCCTTGGCGAGTTGGTGGGGCCCTGCGCTGCAGGGCCTGCCTTATCTTACGCCTTGGCTTTAGGGACATGCAGGTGCATCCGTGGTGGTCTTTGGGTCACGCAGGAATTATTTTTTTTTTTGCTGTTTTATATAGCACAAACTCAGCCCGACGTTATTGGAGCGCTTTACATGGGCACCAGTTACATTAAAAGGATACAATCATTTTGGTTGGCAGAGGGAGAGTCAGTGATTTTACCAGAATCACAGGATGTTAAGACTACGCCGAGACTCTGCTTCCCTACTTCCACAGTCGGCAGCTCTAGCCGTTAAGCCACATTGTATGGACTCTCTGCGCCACCCTGAACTGGAGTATTTTCTCCCCAGCCTGTAGGTCTCCTTCCTCAGCTGCAAAGTAAAACTCCCGGCTGAATTACGAAGCCCTCTGCTTATCTGTTTTTACTGTTATCTAATTCCCGAGTAAAGCCACGGGCAGACAGGGGGCTGAGAGGGAGACAGGGCCCGGCTCTGCCCTTCCGTGGGCGGCTTCAGACCTCGGGAAGAAGCTGTCAGGGCTCTCGGGGGAAGCGGGAGGTGAGTCCTGCACGTGCGTCTGTGCGTGGATGTGCGTTCTTATGCGTGCCCGTGTATGAGTACGTCGGTGTGTGCTTGGGCGGATTGTATGTGTGTGATCCTGTGCGGACGTGTGCGTGCTTGCATCCCTGTTCGATTGCGCGTAGAGGACGTGTGATGGGGACGAACGGATGCGGCGTTTTTATTTTTTTTCTCAAGCTCATCTTAAAAATCCCCAAAACAACGAAAAAAATTGCTATAGCCGGTGTTTTTTTTTTTATTTCACCCCTGCCCGCGTCTGTCACGTGCTCTGCGGGTCACAGTTTCGATTCCTAACTCTCTCTCGACGTTTCAGTCTTCGTCTGTTTTCGACTCCCGCTTCCCCTCAGCTTCTCATTTTTTCGTTTATACACTGATAAATGTAGTGTAGCATCCCTGCTTCTCGAGTAGCATTCTTCATTTCGTATCATGAAGATGAATTAAGGGCTTTTCACGTTCGTTCGCATACCGCCCTTCTCCACCTCCCTTCCCGCCAACCAGGTATCCTTCCTTCCTCTCTCTTGAAAATAAGAGATTTTAAGAAGTGGCTAAAAGTTCTTTGCCGGCTCAGCTTTTCATCCTTTCTTCTTAGATTAAAAGTGGGCGCTTTTGAGTTGGTTGGACCTCGTTTTCCATTTCAAAGTTCCATTCTCAACTCTTTATTTAATCTGAGGAACATTTTTAAATGAGTTCGCACCCCGTTGCCCTCCGCCTTTTACCGTGATAAAATTCGTGCCTTTGCACTGTGAATGGTAGCTACTATTTACCAACGCACAAATGGAATGCCAGCGTAGCCTGCGGCAGTGACGGCTCTGCTGCTAGAAGCAACGAGCAGAGGGGTGCATTGACTCCGGACCCTGAGGGGGCTCTCCTTCCGGTGCGCCTACGGAAGAGGATGTTGAAAGTATGAGTTGGGAAAAGAGACATTTAAAATTCATCCTCTGACGCTGTTTAAGCAACATCTCTTTTAATATTTCGGGGATTGCGCGGCTCATTTTACAAGCTCCAAAATGTAGTGGTGTTATATATGAATACGTAGACGTTTGATTGCACGTCACGTGCACTTGAATACACGCTTTTTGGCGCTATATCCGGTGTGAAGTCGTTTTGTTAGCGCTTTACCTGCTGCGAACTCGTTTTATCCTTCGAATGCAAGGCTTGGCTGAAACACGCGGACTTTTTGAGGTGCAGGAGAGAGACGAACACGTTGTTACCACTCACAAAAAATAGGGGAATGTGCTTCCGCGTAGGCCTGACTTTAGGGACACATTCAGTGCAATTTTTTTAAATAGCAAGAAAACGATGTATGTGTTCGTGTATATATATACATATACATATATATATATATATATATATATATATATATATATATATATATATATAAAACACACGCACACCACAGAGAGATTGAGGAGGAATACTCTTGCTTCAAGAACTGGGAAAAAAGTTTGCTTTTTTCGAGTTTCCCTTCTTGAGGGGATCTCCCGGCTCCAAGGCCCAACTTTCACAGTGTGCGCCGTCATTAACAGTAGAATGTGTGGTATCAGTATTGATAATTGTAGTGGCCGTGTTAGTACAAATACAAATGTTTATTACTAACGAGATGCGTCGCACTCATGTTGATACGAAGAAGAAAAGATGACGAATCAGAGGCCCGCGCGCGGGGAGCGCCGAGGCGCTGACCCGTGGCAGCCGCTCGTGCACCCAGGGAGAGACCCCGGAGCGCACGCGCGCCCGCAGTGTTCGTTCCATCACTGCTATTGTGCTTATCGGCATCTCACTGCTACTCCTAGCACCAGTGGAGATAGTAATAATTGTAATAACAAATTGTTGTCATCCTAGGCCACACAATAATGGGACGAGTTAGGCGGAGGCAGGCTCGAGGTGTACGTAGCGCGTTGAACATTAGCGCCTAGCAAACCCGTACATGGACAGGAGGAGTGAGTGGTGGTCGCCTGACCGGAGAGTACGTGTGGGCAGTGGAATGTGACGGCGCTGCTGCACGCGTGTTCCTGGGGCAGTCCAACGCGCGAGACTGCGTGTGGCCCCAGGGCCTGGATGGTGCCTAGCGCACCTCTCCGCCGTCGCGGCGCTACTCCGGACTATCCGCGTCCTTAAAGTTAGAATTTGACGCACTGCTGCCAAAAATGGATTGTAGACCCAAGCCCCATCTTTTTTGGGTCAGTAAATTCAGCACCATTAAAGTGGACGATAATAACACCTGATAAATTACAGCGCCTAAAAATGGCAGAAGTACACTATGAGGCACTCCACAAAAAGAGAGTCACTATCGCTGCACCCTGATTCGCTGCCACAGCAGCTGATGTAGGAGTGTACCCCTTCTCGGCACACGTGCGGCCCTCACACATGGCACTTATCGCTACTTGACATAAGTTCATTTCCGCGGAGCCGGCTCCACGCTCTTCCCTGGCGGGCGGTGAAATACCGCGGATACTGCGCTAAGATTCCGCCGGTGTGTTTTTTTCTACTGCCCTAAATTGTTTGGGACAGAGTTTTTTTAAAAAGACCTTTGGTGTTGATTGTTTCTGCTTTATTTTTCGTTTGTTTTATTTTGTTTTTTTTTTTTACTTTGAGGCAAAGGTATTTGATATTTTTTCCTCTGATTTATTTTTATTGTGGTTGACGGATTTTTGTGTACTATTGGGCAAAGTTTTACTACTGATAATAATACCAATAACAGCAATATTATTAATAATATCTTCGCATATAAAGACTGAATGGCTTCTGCCAGCCTGGATGTGTTATTTGGGTTTGCAAAAAGGCTAACCATAACTTGATTTTACTTTATTTAAAAATGTGCGTTTCATGGATTGCTTGAAGTTGCAAAGATTGATTTTACATAAAAACGAAATGTTTTAACGGCATTTAGAAAATGTTTTATTCGACTTTTGTAGATACAAAAAAGACAACAGTAAACCATACATATCCACAGCCTTAGCGCACGTGTGTAGATCTTCACTCAGGTAAAACACACCATTTGCACTTACAACGTATAAAATCATCTTTAAACAATCCTTGAATGACTCATGATCCTGGCCACTGTCTTTATTCCCTCATCGCTCATCTCCTGGGAGTTACTCTGCATTAAGCCCGCGTGGTTAGGTGTTGTGAGCTGCATTGTTAACACAGGCGTCTGTGAGAAGAATGCAGAAAGATGCAGCCCGAGCTTCAGGGGGCGCGAGGGGCTCCGGCTGGACTCTGCCGCCGCCGCCGCGCGACATCGGACGAAGCCTCAGAGGGGAAAATGTAATCACAACAACAACGATAAAAACAATAACAATAACACTAATAATATCAAAAACAACAATAATACTGATAACAATAATGATAATAAATATTGTTATTAGTAGTAGTAATTGTATGAGTAATAGTAGTAGCATTAGTAGTGGTACTGGTACTACTATTATAAATAATATAAATACTAATAATACTGCTACTATGGTTGTTACTATTAATAACAAGTATCGTTACTGCAATAATGAAAACAATAATAATAATGGCAATTATTATTCATAGTAGTAGTGGTGATAGCATTATTCGTAGTAATAGTAGTGGTAGTAATAGTAGTTCAGCTTCAGTTCAGAAATACGTTTATTTAGACCCTAGGTCTCTAAACAGCATAAAACATATAATAAATAATTTAAAACACATACAGAACGATTCCGCTGATACTTTAAAAGGGCAATTTCTACCTCCCTCCCACAACAGGTTTCCTATAAAAATACTCATAACATTTTCAATGAAAAACACAGTCTCGGGATATATCTTAAAACTGGTGTTGTAGCCTAAACACAAGTTACTTAGAGCATGCCCCACTTTATTTCCAAATAGTAATAGTGGTGGTGGTAGTTCTATTCGTAGTAGTAGTGGTGGTAGTTTTATTCGTAGTAGCAGTAGTGGTGGTAGTATTATTCCTAGTGGTAGTAGTGGTGGTAGTTTTATTCCTAGTTGTAGTGGTGGTGGTAGTATTATTCATAGTAGTAGTAGTGTTGGTGGTAGTTTTATTCATAGTAGTAGTAGTGGTGGTAGTATTATTCGTAGTAGTAGTAGTAGTGGTGGTAGTATTATTCCTAGTGGTAGTAGTGGTGGTAGTTTTATTCATAGTAGTAGTAGTAGTGGTGGTAGTTGTATTCCTAGTGGTAGTGGTAGTATTATTTCTAGTGGTAGTAGTAGTGGTGGTAGTATTATTCGTAGTACTAGTGGTGGTAGTATTATTCCGAGTGGTAATAGTGGTAGTAGTAGTGGTGGTAGTATTATTCCTAGTGGTAGTAGTGGTGGTAGTTTTATTCCTAGTGGTAGTGGTGGTGCTAGTATTATTCATAGTAGTAGTAGTGGTGGTGGTAGTTTTATTCGTAGTAGTAGGAGTGGTGGTAGTTTTATTCGTAGTGGTAGTGGTGGTGGTAGTATTATTTCTAGTGGTAGTAGTAGTGGTGGTAGTATTATTCCGAGTGGTGGTGGTGGTAGTATTATTTCTAGTGGTAGTACTAGTGGTGGTAGTATTATTCATAGTAGTAGTAGTGGTGGTGGTAGTTTTATTCGTAGTAGTAGGAGTGGTGGTAGTTTTATTCGTAGTGGTAGTGGTGGTGGTAGTATTATTTCTAGTGGTAGTAGTAGTGGTGGTAGTATTATTCCGAGTGGTGGTGGTGGTAGTATTATTTCTAGTGGTAGTACTAGTGGTGGTAGTTCCGAATGGTAGTACTAGCGGTAGTAGTGGTAGATTTAGTAGTAGTAGCAGCGGTGGTAATATCAGTGGTACTGGTTCTACTATTATAAATATTGTCCGCACTGATACCACTGCTACTATGCTTGCTACTACTAATAGCAACACGTGTCATTACTGTAATGATACTATGTGGTGCAACAGGCGCACTCTGTGTTGTTTATATGGTCTATGAATGATGAGCTATAAACTCCTGGAATGGAATGCAGAGCCCCCGCCTCTGGGGCCGCAGCATCTTCTCCTCAGGTGGGCTTGTAAAGGAAGGCGTACCAGTTACAACTGGTTGTCGCTGGATGGAGTGGGTGGCCGGGGTGCCTCTGCACCTGCTGGTTCCGGTGAGTGACGCTGTGGGGGGTGACACTGGGTATTTTCAGCAGTAGTTGTCCCTCTCCTTTTGGTTCTGAGGACACAGAGTACATGTGATGTCTTTACCCCGTCATTGCATCCCACAGAAGCCGCAGCGCGCGCCGACCCAGGGGAACTTCCCCAGAACATAAAAAACACAAGAAAATAAATACACGCGCCGCAAAGAGAGAGCGTGGCCGGAATCAACCGAATCAAGGTGTATATTGGACATGAAAAATGACGACGGAAACCTCTATGATGCGCGAGATGGGCACTGCGTCCCGGCGCAGCTTTCCCTGAAATAAAAGTGGGGGTCTGAGATGTACGGATTAAGTGAATGCGGCGCTGGCACGCGGGCGGCACTGACGTCTAACGGTGGGAGGTATCGGGGTCACTGGGCGGCACAGTGTCTCTTATCAATCTGTCTGCTATTGTTTTCGGGGGTTCATGTCTAATGAGTGAACCCGAACCCCAACTAACGTCGTCCGTAAACGACTCTAGAGCTGCGTGTCTCCCTTCTCCCCTCCACTCCCCTACAAAAGAAGACACTGACACACAGCCTGTCCAGACCTGTGTGGGTCCCAAACACTGACACAGCCTGTCCAGACCTGCGTGGGTCCCAGCAGGTACTGACACACAGCCTGTCCACACCTGTGTGTGTCCCAGCAGACACTGACACACAGCCTGTCCAGACCTGTGTGGGTCCCAAACACTGACACAGCCTGTCCAGACCTGCGTGGGTCCCAGCAGGTACTGACACACAGCCTGTCCAGACCTGTGTGTGTCCCAGCAGACACAGCCTTTCCAGACCTGTGTGTATCCCAGCAGACACAGCCTTCCCAGACCTGTGTGTATCCCAGCAGACACAGCCTGTCCAGACCTGTGTGTATCCCATCAGACACTGACACACAGCCTGTCCAGACCTGTGTGTATCCCAGCAGACACTGGCACACAGCCTGACGATACAAGTGTGTGTCCCAGCAGACACTGACACACAGCCTGTCCAGACCTGTGTGTATCCCAGCAGACATTGACACACAGCCTGTCCAGACCTGTGTGGGTCCCAGACACTTACACAGCCTGTCCAGACTTGTGTGTGTCCCAGCAGGTACTGACACACAGTCTGTCCACACCTGTGTGTGTCCCAGCAGACACTGCGACACAGCCTGTCCAGACCTGTGTGTATCCCAGCAGACACTGACACACAGCCTGTCCAGACCTGTGTGTATCCCAGTAGACACAGCCTGTCCAGACCTGTGTGTATCCCAGCAGACACAGCCTGTCCAGACCCTTGACCCCAGGGTAGGTCGCTCCCCTGTCCTCACAGCGCCACCAGATCCCCTGTTCTGCCTTCTCCTTTTGCCTGCATCGCTGCCTGTGCCCCGAGTGCCTGTGTTGCCGCTTGTCTGCGTTCGCGCTCCCCTTTTTTTCCTTCTGTATCCCCGAGTGCCTGTGTTGTGTGATCGCGCTCCCCTGGTTTCCTTCTGTATCCCCGAGTGCCTGCATCTCCTGAGTGCCGTCCCCCTTGCCCTCCCGCCGTCTCCCCCTCGTTTTTCCTGTTTTTCCGCGCCTTTTCATTTTTCTAGGCCTCCTCGCCTTCGGAGCCTTTTTCCCGCCACCGCTTTTTTGCCGCTCTTTTCCCCTACCCGCCCTCCTCCCGCCTCCCAGCTGACCCCACCTCCCCGGCTACCCCTTATATGGCGGCCGCTGCGAGGCAGTGGTAGCGACCCTTGACCCCAGGGTAGGTCGCTCCCCTGTCCTCACAGCGCCACCAGATCCCCTGTTCTGCCTTCTCCTTTTGCCTGCATCGCTGCCTGTGCCCCGAGTGCCTGTGTTGCCGCTTGTCTGCGTTCGCGCTCCCCTTTTTTTCCTTCTGTATCCCCGAGTGCCTGTGCTGTGTGATCGCGCTCCCCTGGTTTCCTTCTGTATCCCCGAGTGCCTGTGTTGTGTGATCGTGCTCCCCTGGTTTCCTTCTGTATCCCCGAGTGCCTGCATCTCCTGAGTGCCGTCCCCCTTGCCCTCCCGCCGTCTCCCCCTCGTTTTTCCTGTTTTTCTGCGCCTTTTCATTTTTCTAGGCCTCCTCGCCTTCGGAGCCTTCTTCCCGCCGCTGCTTTTTTGCCGCTCTTTTCCCCTACCCGCCCTCCTCCCGCCTCCCAGCTGACCCCGCCTCCCCGGCTACCCCTTATATGGCGGCCGCTGCGAGGCCGCGCAGCGGACGCGCGCAGCGGGCGCGCCTAAGGCAAGCCCGTCTGCGCCCGTCCGCGCCTGGCCCGCGCTCAGCGCCCGAACCCCTGGCCCCCGCGCCCCCCGCCTGACCTACGACTCTCCGCCACCCTCGTCAACCTCAACCTCAACCCCGGCCGCACTCCGGGCTGCTACCGCACCCACCCTAAACGGACCCACGGACCCTTCACCTGCAACAACTGTCACTTCACCTGCCCACGGACCAACACCACTCCCGTCAAGAACAACTCCCCCGGAAGCAATCTCCACTGCATCCTGGTCAACACCCGATCCATCCACAGGCACGCCATCGAACTGTGGAACCTCATCAACTCCACGAACCCGGACATCGCCCTCCTCACCGAGACCTGGATGAATCCCTCCTCGGCACCCGACATCGCCATAGCCATCCCCGACGGCTACAAAATCATCCGGAAAGACCGCACCAACCGCATCGGAGGAGGCATCGCCATCGCACACAAAAACTCCATCCGCATCTCAACCAACGCCTGCAACTCACTCCCTGACGCCGAACATTTCCACTTCACGATCCACAGCGACCCCAAGACCACCCTCAGAGGCACCCTCATGTACAGACCACCAGGACCCCGCACCAAGTTCAGCGAAGACATCGCAGACTTCGTCAACCCTCACGCACTCTCGTCCACCGACTACATCCTCCTAGGAGACCTCAACTTTCACCTGGAGAACCTCACCGACAACAACACCACCGCCTTACTGGACAACCTCACCAACCTGGGACTGAATCAGCTAGTCAACACACCCACCCACTACGCCGGACACACGCTCGACCCCATCTTCTCCTCCAGCAAACACATCACCTTCAGCCACACCACCGAACTCACCTGGTCGGACCACAGCTGCGTCCACTTCATCGTCAAGAAGACCACTGTGCACCACCACACCCAGCAACCACCAAGAAGACACTGGACTCGTATCACCACGGATCAGCTCGCATCAACCCTCTCCCAGAACCGACCCACCAGCACCACCGACCCAAACGAAGCCGCCAACAACCTCACCAACTGGATCTCCGACTGCGCCGACCTCCTGGCCCCCCTGAAAACTCAAGCCAGCACCAACAACCACAAGAAAAACTCCTGGTTCACCCCCGACCTCAATGACTCCAAGAAAGAATGCCGCGCCCGCGAGAAGACGTGGCGCCTCAACCAGACCGAAGAGAACATGTCAGCTCTCAAGGACGCCACCCGCCAACACCTCCGCGCCACACGAAAAACAGCCTACCGGAACAGACTTGACAACAACGCCCACAACAGCAAGGAACTATTTGGCATCGTCAAAGAGCTCTCCAACCCGGACGCAGAAAACAACTCCATCCCCCCATCACAGGACCTCTGCGACTCCCTCGCGACCTTCTTCCTCCACAAGATCACCGACATATACAACAGCTTCCCGACCACCGACACGAACCCCCCCCCCGGAACCCGCTACCGACATCACCACCATCCTCACCTGGAGCCCAACCACCACCGAGGAGACCACCCGCGTCATGAACTCGATCCACTCCGGATCCCCATCGGACCCCTGCCCACACCACATCTACAACAAAGCCGACGACATCATCGCACCGCACCTCCGAGATGTCATTAACGCCTCCCTCACCACCGCCACCTTCCCGGAGAGCTGGAAACACGCAGAGCTCAACGCCCTCTTAAAGAAACCCACAGCAGACCCCACCGAACTCAAAAACTTCCGGCCCATCTCTCTCCTGCCGTTCCCCGCCAAAGTGATTGAGAAAATTGTCAACACTCAACTCTCCAACGCCCTGGAAACCAACTACTCCCTCGACCCCACACAGTTCGGTTTCAGGACCAACCACAGCACCGAAACCGCCCTCATCGCAGCCACGGACGACATCAGAGCCCTGACCGACAAGGGTGAGACCGTGGCCCTCATACTCCTGGACCTCTCCGCAGCCTTCGACACGGTCTGCCACCGCACCCTGATACGACGCCTCAGCAACGCCGGCATCAGAGGCAAGGCCCTCGAATGGATCATCTCCTTCCTCTCCGGAAGGACTCAGAGAGTCCGCCTGCCCCCCTTCAGATCCACAGCCACGGAGATCATCTGCGGCGTACCTCAAGGATCCTCCCTCAGCCCCACTCTCTTCAACATCTACATGACCCCCCTGGCGAACATCGCACGCAAACACGGACTGGACCTTATATCATACGCCGACGACACCCAGCTCATCTTATCACTCACAAACAACCCCACCTCAGCTAGGACCAGACTTCATGAAGGAATGAAGGAAGTGGCGAACTGGATGACAGACAGCCGCCTGAAACTGAACGCCGACAAGACGGAGGTCCTCATCCTCAGCCCCACCCCCACCGCATGGGACGACTCCTGGTGGCCCCCCGCCCTAGGCAGCACTCCCCAGCCCACCGACCACGCACGCAACCTCGGCTTCATCCTGGACTCATCCCTCACCATGACCAGACAGGTGAACTCGGTGACCTCAGCATGCTTCAACACCCTCCGCATGCTCCGCAAGATCTTCCGCTGGATCCCCACCGACACCAGAAAGACCGTCACCCACGCCCTCGTCACCAGTCGCTTGGACTACGGGAACACCTTGTACGCGGGCATCACCACCAAGCTGCTGAGGAAACTCCAACGGATCCAGAACGCTGCCGCAAGACTCATCCTGGACATCCCTCGCCACCACCACATCTCAGGACACCTGAAAAAACTCCATTGGCTCCCCGTCAACAAGAGGATCACCTTCCGACTCCTCACCCACGCACACAAAGCCCTTCACAACCTCGGACCCAAACTCATCAACAACCGCGTCTCCTTCTACACTCCTCCGCGCACTCTACGATCTGCCGGACAGGCCCTGGCAGCCGTACCCCGCATCCGCAAAGCCACCGCCGGAGGAAGATCCTTCTCTTTCCTGGCAGCGAAGACCTGGAACTCTCTGCCCAGCCACCTTCGTGCCATACCTGAACAC